>NC_039266.1:13848057-14460510 GCF_003368295.1 Carassius auratus
TATTATATATTTTTTTTTTCCAACGTCTCGGGGGCTTTTGGGGCCCTTAACGTGCTTAAAAAGTCTTGAAAATTGGCACACAGATTGGAACCTGCGGCCATTAGGGCCGGGCAGAGACTGATACACGGGCGTGGCACAGGGGCTCTACAGCGCCCCCTGGAATATGGAGGGCCATATATCATACATTCTTGCTCGTAGACGTATGAAACTCGGTACACATATAAATCTCATCAATCCAAACAACTTTTGTATTGCATATCATAGGCTCCGCCCAACAGGAAGTTGGCTATTTAGGGTTAGTATTCAAATTTTTCGTCAAAGTTGTGGGGGCTTTTGGGGTCCTTAACATACTAAAAAACTCTTGAAAATTTGCGCACACTTTGGAATCTGTGGCCTTTAGGAGCCTGCAGAGGCTGGGACCCGGGCGTGGCACAGGGGCTCTACGGCGCCCCCTGGAACACAGTCAGAAATGTTGATGTATAGCTCACACATACTTGCACATATTCATATGAAACTCAGTAGACATATAGATCTCATCGTGCCGAACAACTTTCGTATTGCATGTCATAGGCTCCACCCAACAGGAAGTCAGCTATTTAGAGTTATGTAAAAAGCGCATGCTCCTGGAATTTGAAATACTTGTCATAGGTTTTTTACTCGATTGCGCCAAACTCGGTCAACATGATCTCAAGACACTGGGGATGAAAATTGCCAGGGGATTTTTGATATCTCGAACGGTTTGCTCGTGGCGAGGCGTTGAAATTATGGCGAGAAATTAGAAACAGGAAGTGTCTAATACCATCCACATACATTTCCTGATTTCAATCAAACTCATCAGATTATTCGTTGTATGATGTCGATCGCATAATATGTGACTATTAGGAGTCAAAGTTATAGCGCCACCAACTGGCAGAAGGAAGTGTGACATTTTCAATATGATTTGAATTCAGCATCTTATTATTACTCGATTTGCTTCAAACTTCATCAGAATAATGTTAAAACACAGCCGATATAAATCTGCAAGGGGATATTGATATCTAAAAATTGTTGGCGTGGCAACATGTCAAACTGGAATACTTCTCAGGTGATTTTGAGGCAAATGACATACTTAGAATTTCACAAAACTCTGAACACACATCAGTATTTCTGTAAGGAACTTAAATTGTGAATGGATTTTGGATAGCTTGAATGGTTTTGCCCGTGGTGATTTTTTTAAATGACCTTACAAAGGGAATCATTATTGTATTTTAAATTGCAGCTTCCAACTCGTCAAAGATTTTTTTCATACAGATAAATAAGTAATTCTGAGGAAATATGCATAGTTTCACGGCTTTACAACACTGTATGGATAAACAGAAAATTAAAAAAACTGTCAAACATCTCATCTCACTCTGTCCCTCAGTTTGAGTATATGTGCTTAGACTTCCATTGTCTGAGAGAAATAGCGCCCCTACAGGTTCAATTCCCGGACTTTTACTTTCACTTTTAAATCGGTTAAAATACAAATAAATACTTAGATTTAATTCACACTGACAAGCTAAACCAACATATCTGATTATTACCGGTTCAGGGCTCATGGATAAATTATTTCTGGCCAGAGATACGTGAGAAATAGGAGAGATGAATCACCGCTGTGATCACGAGCGTCTGGAGTAAAGAGCTCAGAGAAATCGAATTTATTCCTGTTTTAAAGCCTTTTAAAAATAAATTATTACAGCGATATCACACAATCAACCAATTAGAACACACCAAGAGCTAAATTCAGATGTTTTTGAACTGTTTGTGTGAAAATGAAATATTTGTGGCTGCCTATCTGAAATCACGCCTCCGATCAGCGCGTACAGTGTCGAGCTCAAAACAAACGAATTTATTCTTGTTTAAGAGCTTTTTTAAATAAAATATTACCACAAATGCACACAATAAACCCATTGTAACACTACAAGAGCTAAATGCAGGTGTTTGTGACCCGTTTAAGTGTGCAAGACTATTTGAAAGCGCGACTGGCAGAATAACATATATCTCTCGAGCTGCAGGATTCTGTCTTTCGTCGTACGAACGAACACATCACGGACAAGATTATTTCAAAATACATAATAGCTTGGCGAATATAGACGAAAACAGCCACGTGAACATAAACTGGATCTACTGGATTTGAATATTAAAGTGACCACATTTACCACTTGCTTCTGTCTTCAATTTTAATCTATATAAAAGAGGAAACTCATTCGACTTGGCTGCTTTTTTAATGTGTGCGTATTTATTTATTTACCTTTTTATACATTTTGTATAATTTCATAGTTTGTGTATTACAATTATAAAAACAAAAATAAATTTAGCCACTCACATAGAAATAGCTTAGGCCTTAACCTTTTTCTGACAGTTTTAGGGATTTTTAAAAATCCTAAAAAAAACTTATTTGTGCTGCAAATATAAATATGCAATACTAAGCTGTAATGCAAGCAGAACTTTCACAAATGCTTATGAGTCATTTAAGGATTTGATAACACTGTAAAATAATGTCTAATTTGTTAACATTAGCAAATGCATTGATAACACTTTATAATAACTGCACTCATTAGTAAATAGTCAGTTCATGCTTTATAAAGTCTTGTCCCAATATTAATAGTCAGTAGTAAGCAGTTTATAAATACAGCTATAAATAGCTTGTCCTTGGTTTATAAGCACATTTATTAAAAAGGAGAGTAAAGGGTCAGTTATCTTCCTATGAAAAATAAAAGATAAAAATAAACAAACAACAACACAGATTGATACAGAACTCAGAATTTTTATTGTGGATTTATGATAAAATCAGCCTGTAAATGAATTCATACTCCTCCTCATACTACTCCATACTCCTTTTCAACATGATGCCAATATACTGAGATGTTAAATTGTGAATGGGTTTAGGATAGCTTAAATGGTGTTGCCATAGAGATTTATTAAAGTAACATAAAAAATACAATAGTTATTTTACTATATCTTTAAAATTTTTCATTCTAACTCTTCATAATTTTTTATATAAGTAGAAGTCCTCATTTGAAGGAAGCACAGTAAGTTTCATAGCTTTATCATTTTCAAGAGCCAGCATAAAATTAAAACTATCATAACTTATAAATCAAGCTTGCAATTCTTAGTACCTATAATGGCCACCAGAGGGAGCTATAGGATTACTTTTAAATAATTATTGGAGAAACGAGTATGATTTAAATAATTTATAGAAATCTTTCAAATAAAATAATATGTATTTTAGGAATTTTACTGATAAAATGACCCTCACTTAATTAGAATAACAAGCTGAAGTATTGTGAACTGTATATTAAGAATAATTCTTAATAGGCTTTATGGACAGATACGTTTTAAGTGACTCTTGAAGGTTCAGCACCACATCCTCTTTTACCACTGTTTAAAGAATTAATCTTACAGAACAGGTGAGAATGAATTTTGGATAGCTTGAATGGTTTTGTCGTGGTGATTTTTTGAAATAATAGTAAAAAAGGAACCAGTAAAAAAAAGTGCAGCTTCTAAACACTTCAAAAAAATGTACACATAGAAGACAAGTCATTCTGAGGAAATATGCATAGTTTCATGACTATACAACATTATATGGATGACAGAAAATTAAAAAACATACATCTGATGTCACTCTGTCCCTCTGTCACTGTGTGTGTGTGTTTGTGTGTGTTTTAAGTGAATTAGGTGTGAAACTATCAGTGAGCATTTAGTCTCCAGCGCCAACATTTTACAGAACTGCCACTTTCCTGGAGTCTCAGAATTACAATGTGTCAGGTTCTGAGAGATCTAAGATTCCAAAAAATTATTTAATTAGAATACCATGAAGTATTGTGAAATACTATATATTAAGACTTTATATATAGGCTTAATGAACAGATTAGAGTGACTCGTGAAGGACCAGCACCACCTTCTCTTGTCCGATGGTTTGAGGAATATATCTTCCAGAATCTGGGATTAAGATTTAGGAGCTCATTTTTATTCCACCTCCTTTCCTGAAAGTCTGTCTTGCAGAATTGACTAAAAATTAATCTTCACATTAATTCCTAATTCTTTTGCAATTCTTTTGTCAGTTCTTCTTGACCTGTTTTTCTCTTCCAGCTTTCCTGGACTATTGTATAGCACTCATAAATGATTAAATAAAAAATAATGGTAGTTATTAAGATTGATATGGTTTGGAATTGGTAAAATGTGCTTGGAAAAAAATCACAATAAAACAATGTTTTAATGTTTAAGTTTGGAATATTAACTGACATGAATGAATGCTATATAAATATTGTTCATGTTAACATAATGTTTATAAATGAAATCTTATTGTAAAGTGTTACTAAAGTTATATATATATATATATATATATATATATATATATATATATATATATATTGTTCTGTGAATGTGATTTTAAAGTCTAGATGATTCGGATTAACCCTTTAACTGCCATATCAAGTTCAAGTTCAAGTTCAAGTTCAATTTATTTGTATAGCGCATTTACAACAGCCTCCTGGCTGACCAAAGTGCTTTAACATAAGATCAAGAATATTACACATACATAAAAATAGACCAGACAAAAAATTTAAAACCACCCATTTCAAAATGTAGCATAACACAGTAGTCAGTACACTAAGGAAAATAAAAAAGTTTTTAGCAAAGATTTAAAAATAGACAAGGAAGGGGCCAGTCTGATCTCTAAAGGCAGGGTATTCCAGAGTCGTGGCCCAGCCACTGCAAATGCACGCTCCCCTCTACGCTCCCCTCTATCCTTTAAAACCTCACTGCCTGAGGGATATTGTGAATGCATGTGCCCGCTGGGCACAGTTTACCTGATGCCACCGGGGTGGTGATGGCATTGGTGGCTTGAGCCCGCCATCGCTGCTTGCAGCTATATTTATTATTATTTTTCTTCAAGGTTTCGGGGGCTTTTGGGGTCCTTAACATGTTCGAAAACTCTTGAAAATTGGCACACAAATTGAAACCTGCGGCCATTAGGGCCGGGCAGAGACTGATACACGGGCGTGGCACAGGGGCTCTACAGCGCCCCCTGGAATACTGAGGGCCATATATCATACATACTTGCACGTAGACACATGAAACTCGGTACACATGTAGATCTCATTAAACCAAACAACTTTCGTACTGCATGTCATAGGCTCCGCCCAACAGGAAGTTGGCTATTTAAGGTTTAGTATTCATATTTTTCGTCAAAGTTGTGGGGCTTTTGAGGTCCCTAACATACTCAAAAACTCTTGAAAATTTGCACACACTTTGGAATCTTTGCCCTTTAGGAGCCTGCAGAGGCTGTGACCCGGGCGTGCCACAGGGGCTCTACAGCGCCCCCTGGAACACAGTCAGAAATGTTGATGTATAGCTCACACATACTTGCACATATTCATATGAAACTCAGTACACATGTAGATCTCATTGTGCCGAACAATTTTCGTATTGCATGTCATTGGGCTCCGCCCAACAGGAAGTCAGCTATTTAGAGTTATGTAAAAAGCGCATGCTCTGGAATTTGATATACTTGTCATAGGATTTTTACCCGATTGCCACCAAACTCGGTCAACATGATCTCAAGACATTGGGGATGAAAAATTGCCAGGGGATTTTTGATATCTCGAACGGCTTGCTCGTGGCGAGGCGTTGAAATTATGGCGAGAAATGAGAAACAGGAAGTGTCTAATACCATCCACATACATTTCCTGATTTTAATCAAACTTCATCAGATTAATCTTTGTATGATGTCGATCGCATATATGTGACTATTAGGAGTCAAAGTTATAGTGCCACCAACTGGCAGCGGGAAGTGTGTCATTTTCAAAATGCTTTGAATTCAGCATCTTAATTTTACTCGATTTGCTTCAAACTTCATCAGAATAATGTTAAAACACAGCCGAAATGAATCTGCTGAGGGTATATTGATATCTAAAAATATTGTTGCCGTGGCAACATGTCAAACTGGAATACTTCACAGGTGATTTTGAGGCATATAACAGGCTTAGAATTTCATCAAACTCAGAACACATATCAGTATTAATGATAACTAGACACTGGCAAAAGTTCATAAGAGGGCGTGGAAGAGGCACTCTATGGCGCCACCTTTTGTCAAAAGTGGGGGGGTTAGTTTTAGCTACAGTCACCAAACTCGGTACATAAATTGTTCTCATCAAGACGGACAACTTTCTAATTCACAGTCATCAGCTACGACCAACAGGAAGTTGGCTATTTTGATTTGAATGTGGATTTTTTTTACATTTAGCTGTGAATAAATGCATACTGCTCAGCGGAGAGTAACATTATACACACCAAACTTTGTCTACATGATGCCAAAACATTGAGGAACTTAAATTGCCAAAGGATTTTGGATAGCTTGAACGGTTTTGATGTCGTGATTTTTTTAAATGACAGTAAAAAGGGAATTATTAATTGTCCTGCATGCTTACATTCCAAACACTTCAAAACCTTTTTTCATACAGAAAAAAAGTCATTCTGAGTAAATATGGATAGGTTCACGACTTTACAACACTGTATGGGTAACAGAAAATTAAAAAAACTGTCAGACATCTCATCTCACTCTGTCCCTCTGTTTGAGTATTATGTGCTGAGACTTACATTGTCTGAGAGAAAATGCGCCCCTACAGGTGCAATTCCTGAAAGGGAAATTCGACTGAAAGGGAGGAGACTCTCTTTTAGTTTCATTTTTAAATTGGTTAAAATACAAATAAATACTTAGATTTAATTCACACTGACAAACCAACATATATGATTATTACCGGGTCAGGGCTCATTAATAATTGATGTGTGGTCAGTGATACGTGAGAAACACGAGAGATAAATCACTGCTCTGAGCAGGAGCGTGTGGAATGATGAGCTCAGAAAAAAACGAGTTTATTCTTGTTTTATAGCTTTTAAAATTAAAATATTAAAGCGATATCACACAATTCACCAATTAGAACACACCAGGAGCTAAATTCAGATGTTTTTGAACTGTTTGTGTGAAAATGAAATATTTGCAGCTGCCTATCTGAAATCACCGCCTCCGATCAGCGCGTACAGAGTTGAAAACAAACGAATTTATTCTTGTTTAAGAGCTTTTTCAAATAAAATATTGCCATAAATGCACACAATACACCCATTATAACACAAGAGCTAAATGCAGGTGTTTGTGACCCGTTTAAGTGTACAAGACTATTTGAAAGCGCGACTGGCACAATATCTCTCGAGCTGCAGGATTCTGCCTTTCGTCGTACGAACGAACACATCACGGACAAGATTATTTCAAAATACATAATAGCTTGGCAAATATAAACGAAAACAGCCACGTGGACATAAACTGTTGAGAAATAAATCTGAAGTAGATCTACTGGATTTGAATATTAAGTGACCGCATATATACCAGCTGCTTCTGTCTTCAATTTTAATCTACATATAAAAAAGGAAACTCATTCATCTTGGCTGCTTTTTAATGTGTGTACGTATTTATTTATTTATTTATTTATTATTTTGCTCTAACAAGAATTAATCTATATTTAATTAAATCAATTACATTTTATTTTACATTTGATTTGTCCATTTCTGCATCTAAACGCCTAAAAACCTAAAACATGCTCTATTATACTATTATTAGCAATTTCTTTATCGTCCAATTTATCTGGTGTACACACTTTCATTTTCATAATAAATTTGCTTGTTAGATTTTACACAGTTACAGTGGTCTATAATAAATATTAACAGGTTTTATTCAAGCTGTTTAGAATGATTGCAGTAGGCTAATTTTTTAAAATGTAAATCCAAAAAAATAAATAAATAAAAAACATTGGAAAACAATAACTGTTGTACTTTTTCATACATTTTGTATAATTTCATAGTTTATGCATTATAGTTATAAAAACAAATAAATTTAGCCACTCACATTGAAATCTTAGGCCTTATCCTTTTCTGACAGTTTTAGGGATTTTTTAAAATACAAAAAAACTTTATTTGTGCTGCAAATAATAATTTCAAACTCATTTGATACTGACCTCTGACATCCTGTGACATGATATTTATTTGAATTTACATAATCTCATGGATGTAACAGTAAATCTGTTCAGCTCACAGATCAAGACTAAGCTGTAATGCAAGCAGAACTTTCACAAATGCTTGTAGGTCAATAAAATCATTACTAAACAAAAATCATTTAAGGATTTGATAACACTGTAAAATAATGTCTAATTAGTTAACATTAGCAAATGCATTAATAACACTTTGTAACAACTGCACTCATTAGTAAATAGTCAGTTCATGCTTTATAAAGCCTTGTCCCAACATTAATAGTCATTAGTAAGCAGTTTATAAATACAGCTATAAATAGCTTGGTTTATAAGCACATTTATTAAAAAGGAGAGTAAAGGGTCGGTTATCTTCCTATGAAAAATAAAAAAATAAAAATAAACAAACAACAACACAGATTGATACAGAACTCAGAAATTTTATTGTGGATTTATGATAAAATCAGCCTGTAAATGAATTCATACTCCTCCAAGAAGACACAATTAGTTCACACCAAACTTTTTTAACGTGAAGCCAATATACTGAAGATGTTAAATTGCGAATGGGTTTAGGATTCCTTAAATGGTGTGGCCATAGCGATTTATTAAAGTAACATAAAAAAATACAATATTTATTTTACTATATGTTTAAAATTTTTCATTCCAACTCTTCACAATTTATATATATGTAGAAGTCATAATTTGAAGGAAGCACAGTAAGTTTCATAGCTTTATCATTTTCAAGAGCCAGCATAAAATTAAAACTATCATAACTTATAAATCAAGCTTGCAATTCTTAGTACCAATAATGGCCACCAGATGGAGCTATAGGATTACTTTTAAATAATTATTGTAGAAACAAGTATTATTTAAATCATTTATAGAAATCTTTCAAAGAAAAATAATATGAATTTTATGTATTTTACTGATAAAATGACCCTCACTTAATTAGAATAACAAGCGGAAGTATTGTGAACTGTATATTAAGAATTATTCTTAATAGGCTTTATGGACAGATACGTTTTGAGTGACTCTTGAAGGTTCAGCACCACATCCTCTTTTACCAATGTTTAAAGAATTTATCTTACAGAACAGGTGCGAATGAATATTGGATAGCTTGAATGGTTTTGTCGTGGTGATTTTTTTAAATAAAAGTAAAAAAGTAACCAGTAAATGTCTTTTATTTTTTAAAAGTGCAGCTTTTAAACACTTCAAAAATATGTACACATAGAAGACAATTCATTCTGAGGAAATATGCATAGTTTCATGACTATACAACACTATATGGATGATAGAAAATTAAAAAACTATCATACATCTGATGTCACTCTGTCCCTCTGTCACTGTGGGTAATGTGTGTGTGTGTGTGTGTGTGTGTGTGTGTGTTAAGTGAATTAGGTTTGTGTGTGTGTTAAGTGAATTAGGTGTGAAACTATCAGGGAGAATTCAGTCTCCAGCACCAACATTTTACAGAACTGCCACTTTCCTGGAGTCTCGGACAGTGTTGTAGTCGAGACCAGCTCATTCGAGTCCGAGTCCAGATCGAGTCCAGAGAGGGTCGAGTCCGAGTCAAGACCGAGTTCAGAAAGGGTCGAGTCCGAGTCAAGACCGAGTTCAGAAAGGGTCGAGTCCGAGTCAAGACCGAGACCAGAGAGACTGGGTCTGAGACAAGACCTAAAGAAATCTTCAAGAGTATTTCAAATGTTTGGTGGAAACAATAAAGGTTAAAAGGGCCACATAGTATGTGGTGTAAAGGTTATTTTATTAGTATTATGAAGTGTTACTTGTCAATATTAAGTGCTCATTTTCACATAACATCGTTGTACCACTATACACATCCATATAACCTTTCTAGTACACATAATATTACTGTACGACTCTATATTGTAATTCTACATAACACTTCTAGTACAAGTAACATTACTGTACCACTATACCTGTAAATGTTCAACTGTAACAGCTTTTACATAACTTTTAACCTTGAAGCTTAACTAATGACTGCTAATATCCTTACAATGTATTGGATTATGTGCACTTTAGATGTTGTGAAGATTAGAGATGGGCATAATTACTTTTCAAAAAAATAAGTGAGGAGACCATCCTGCTACCCAACCAAGCACGATGTGGTCTCATGATCAATCCACCCCGACTAAAAACACTCTCTACTGGTGCAGAGGAAGTGGGGACTGACAACAGTTACCATTTTATCACTTTCTGTAACAGCAACGGATAATCTACTGCTAATTTCCCTGGATGGTGCGTTTTAATGCTGGGTAAAATACACACTAGTCCAAGTTTTTTTAGTTATGGAGGGCATACACACAAGAGCCGAGTTACTGTCCAGGAAAATTTCATCCAAAAGTGTGTATGTGCCAGGGGAAGAAAGCTGGATCAAATGCAATATAAGTTCAATGCATTCTGTCAGACATTGTTTTTGAGGGGGAGATGTTTAGTGTTGAGACAGTCAGTCTGTGTCTGTATTCATTATATAATTTAATTAAACAATATTTGTTTTTTTTTCTGTGACCATTTTGTCCTACTTTGTAAAAATAACACAGTTGAGAGAAATAATGTAGCAATGTGGCTTTCTGGAAAGCGGGATCACTACAGGCGGATGGCAGGAGGGTAACTTAAGGCCGGTGACACACTGGCTGCGTGGCGTCTCTACTGCGTGCCAGAAGCATGGTGGCTGCTTCGCGTTTTCTGTGTCTTTACACACCAGAAGCGTGCCTGCACGCGGCGCTTGGCGCGCTGCTGCGGCTGTAGGTGACATAGAGAGAGGCCGCCAAAAAACCAGGCTCTTGTCTTCATGACAACAATATCAAATTTATTTTTTTATTTTTTACACACCTACTGATAAGACACCGTCAACAGTATTGACGGCAAAATAGAGTATGTTTGACAGGTGCAATATTTGAAAATCGATCATTATTAATTTATTTTTAAAATTACATTTATATCTGAATTTATGTCAACCTATAGACTTTCAAATATCAAAATGTCATGAATTAATATGTATTTGTGTACAAAATGACATATAAACATATTTTCCTAGTATATTTTGCCTGGAAACGCTTCCAACATGCACGCGTGTCGCGTGAAAAATAGGCGTCGGTTCTATTTCTAGCATGCACGGGTTTTCCGCGCGTCTCACGCAGGCAGTCTGCAAGATCTAACCTGTTAACATGGGAGCCGAATTAAAAACAGACACGCCACGCAGCTGAGACGCTTGCGCCACACATCCAGTGTGTTGCTGGCCTAACGTCTCACGTCAAAAGAAAATCACCAGTCATTGGATGTGTCAATCATACATCAATTTAAATAAACATTAACATACAGTAATAATCATGAAATATTTTGATTTGGACTCGAGTGGACTCGGGCATAAGTCCGATTCCTAATATGTTCGAGTCCGAGTCAATACCGAGTCAAAATGCACATGAGTCCATGACAAGACCGAGACCATTAAAATACGGTCTCGAGACCGAGTCCAAGACCGAGTCCGAGTCTCGAGTACTCAACACTGATATTATATATATATATATATATATATATATATATATATATATATATATATATATATATATATATATATATATATACAGTATTGTTCAAAATAATAGCAGTACAATGTGACTAACCAGAATAATCAAGGTTTTTAGTATATTTTTTATTGCTACGTGGCAAACAAGTTACCAGTAGGTTCAGTAGATTGTCAGAAAACAAACAAGACCCAGCATTCATGATATGCACGCTCTTAAGGCTGTGCAATTGGGCAATTAGTTGAAAGGGGTGTGTTCAAAAAAATAGCAGTGTCTACCTTTGACTGTACAAACTCAAAACTATTTTGTACAAACATTTTTTTTTTCTGGGATTTAACAATCCTGTGAATCACTAAACTAATATTTAGTTGTATGACCACAGTTTATTAAACTGCTTGACATCTGTGTGGCATGGAGTCAACCAACTTGTGGCACCTCTCAGCTGTTATTCCACTCCATGATTCTTTAACAACATTCCACAATTCATTCACATTTCTTGGTTTTGCTTCAGAAACAGCATTTTTGATATCACCCCACAAGTTCTCAATTGGATTAAGGTCTGGAGATTGGGCTGGCCACTCCATAACATTAATTTTGTTGGTTTGGAACCAAGACTTTGCCCGTTTACTAGTGTGTTTTGGGTCATTGTCTTGTTGAAACAACCATTTCAAGGGCATGTCCTCTTCAAGTATTTTAACATATGCAAACTGATCCATGATCCCTGGTATGCGATAAATAGGCCCAACACCATAGTAGGAGAAACATGCCCATATCATGATGCTTGCACCTCCATGCTTCACTGTCTTCACTGTGTACTGTGGCTTGAATTCAGAGTTTGGGGGTCGTCTCACAAACTGCCTGTGGCCCTTGGACCCAAAAAGAACAATTTTACTCTCATCAGTCCACAAAATGTTCCTCCATTTCTCTTTAGGCCAGTTGATGTGTTCTTTGGCAAATTGTAACCTCTTCTGCACATGCCTTTTTTTTTAACAGAGGGACTTTGCGGGGGATTCTTGAAAATAGATTAGCTTCACACAGACGTCTTCTAACTGTCACAGTACTTACAGGTAACTCCAGACTGTCTTTGATCATCCTGGAGGTGATCATTGGCTGAGCCTTTGCCATTCTGGTTATTGTTCTATCCATTTTGATGGTTGTCTTCCGTTTTCTTCCACGTCTCTCTGGTTTTGCTCTCCATTTTAAGGCATTGGAGATCATTTTAGCTGAACAGCCTATCATTTTTTGCACCTCTTTATAGGTTTTCCCCTCTCTAATCAACTTTTTAATCAAAGTACGCTGTTCTTCTGAACAATGTCTTGAACGACCCATTTTCCTCAGCTTTCAAATGCATGTTCAACAAGTGTTGGCTTCATCCTTAAATAGGGGCCACCTGATTCACACCTGTTTCTTCACAAAATTTATGACCTCAGTGATTGAATGCCACACTGCTATTTTTTTGAACACACCCCTTTCAACTAATTCAACTAATTGCCCAATTGCACAGCCTTAAGAGCGTGCATATCATGAATGCTGGGTCTCATTTGTTTTCTGAGAATCTACTGAACCTACTGGTAACTTGTTTGCCACGTAGCAATAAAAAAATATACGAAAAACCTTGATTATTCTGGTTAGTCACATTGTACTGCTATTATTTTGAACAATACTGTATATATATATATATTTTATATACACATTATATATATATATATATATATATATATATATATATATATATATATATATATATATATATATATATATATCAACATTGATACAATATGTGTGTTGTTTGTGTGTGTATAACTTTCAAATAATAGTGATCCTGACTATTGCTGTATTTATTTTCAAGTTAAAACTATTATACAATTTTTGTACAATTTAAAGGCAAATCACTCCAAAACTCAATGTGCATTCTCACTCTATTCTCATAAAAAGCACTTACTCATAAAATGCTTTCCTTAAAAGGTTTGCTCCTTTTTCCAATTGATAACTTTTAACAGTGACCCAGAATATTACTGAATTAATTTTTTAAGTTATTTTACTGTATAGCGTTGGAGAAAATTAATGGCAAAATGACTCCAGAAAAGTGCATTTTAGCATCATCCCAAGCATCTAAGTGCATAAGCACTTTTACACCATATCCAATCTTCTAGCACTAATAAAAATCTTTGCTTCATAGGTTTGCTCATTCTTTCAGTTCATTCCTATTCTTAGTGGTCCTGATTATTACTGTATTAAGTATAAAATATTTATACTGTATAGTTTTGGAGAAAACTAAAGCCAAAATCAACCCCAAGCATCTAAGTGCATAAGCACTTTACATCATGTCCCATTTTCAAGCACTCATAAAAATCTTTGCTTTATAGGTTTGCTTGTTCTTTCAGTTTATTTCTGTTACATTCAATCTGACCATTACTCTATTCATTTTTAAATAATTCTACTGTATAGTTTTGGAGAAAACTAAAGCCAAAATCAACCCCAAGCATCGAAGTGCATAAGCACTTCACATCATGTCCCATTTCAAGCACTCATAAAAATCTTTGCTTTATAGGTTTGCTCGTTCTTTCAGTTTATTTCTGTTTACAGTCAATCTGACCATTACTTTATTAGGTTTCAAAATATTTCTACTGTATAATTTTGGATAAAACTAAAGCCAAATTCCATCCCAAGCATCTAAGAACATAAACACTTATCCAGTTTTCAAGCACTAATAAAAATCTTTGCTTTATAGGTTTGCCCGTTCTTTCAGTGGATTCCTATTCACAGTCACTCTGACCATTAATATATTATTTCTCAAATATTTTTACTGTATAGTTTTGGAAAAAATTTATGGCAAAATCATGCCAAAATCCAAGTATATTCTAGCTGTTGCACCATTACCCATTTTCAAACACTCATAAAAATCTTTGCTCTATAGGTTTGCTCGTTCTTTCAGTGGATTCCTATCCACAGTCACTCTGACCATTAATGTATTCATTCTCAAATATTTTTACTGTATAGTTTTGGAAAACATAAATGGCAAAATCATGCCAAATTCAAAGTGTATTCTAGCTGTTGCACAATTACCCATTTTCAAACACTCATAAAAATCTTTGCTTTATAGGTTTGCTCATTCTTTCAGTGGATTCCTATTAACAGTCTTACCGTTAATGTTTTAATTTTCAAATGTTTCTACTGTATAGTTTTGGAGAAACCTAAAGCCAAACTCATCCCAAGCATCTAAGTGCATAAGCACTTTTACACCATATCCAATCTTCTAGCACTAATAAAAATCTTTGCTTTATAGGTTTGCTCATTCTTTTAGTTCATTCCTATGCTTAGTGGTCCTGATTATTACTGTATTAAGTATAAAATATTTATACTGTATAGTTTTGGAGAAAACTAAAAACAAATTCACCCCAAGCATCTAAGTGCATAAGCACTTTTACACCATATCCAATTTTCAAGCACTAATAAAAATCTTTGCTTTATAGGTTAGCTCGTTCTGTCAGTTTATTTTTTGTTCACAGTCACCCTGTGTAATGGACTGACAGAGACATGAGAAGTGCCAATCTATATGCAAGCTTTTGTGGGATTACAAATTTAGAAAATGTTAAATCTAGGTTCCAATATAATAGTAGACTTTTTGGGGTAATAAAGTTGAGATCCAAGAAGCTCAAATCAGGAGAATCAAGTGTCTGAGACATTAACCTTTTGTCTTTGTGTTCTTCCTTGAAGCTCAAGGCACAGCTGTGCCTTTTGTCTCTATGATAATGTGAAGGTATCCGTGATACTGTCAGGCACCTCTGTATTTAAATGACACTGTTATGCTGATAAGATCAAGGCTGGGAAGAGTGGTATCTTCCTGATTGCATTTGCATGCTTTGTTAAAATGGTCTCCACCTCTACTGTATGGATCCCTCCCACTTGAATGTATATAATGTACAATGTCTTAAGGACAATTTAGACCTCTTGATGACTGCAGCACCACGCAGAGCGTTCTCAATATAGAATCCTGCTGAAGATTACCCAAGAGTCTCCTGGTCTTCGTTACTGAGTTCCCAACACTTTCTTTCCCTGACATGATCTAAACACAGACAGGGTTGAAACAGGAGCAAACAGGTATGGTATGGCCAAGACACAAGAATAATCCAAGGGCAAATAAGGGTCTCTGATCAGTGAACAATATCCAGAGGGCTAAGCAAGAGGGGTAATCCAGAATTCAGAGCTAAGGGTCAAAACACAAGTAACAGGGCAAAGCTAGAAAAAGACTAAACTATGAAAACTAAAAACTGAAACAAGACTATGAAAACTATAAACATAAACAAGACTATGAAAACTATAAACTTAAACAAGACTATGAAAACTAGAAAAAGAGACACGACTATGAAAACAATGAACTTAAACAAAAGTATGAAAAAAAAACAGAATGGCTTGCTATTGCTAGGGGAGGAATATGTGCAGAACAATAATCGACAGTGTGTGAGGGAAAGTTCAATTCTTATAAAGCGTGTCTGATGATTGTGATGTGTGTGTGTGTGTGTGTGTGTGTGTGTTTGATTGGTCTCAAGTGCATGGTGTGATTTTTATCAGGTGAATGTGATTGGTGCAATGGAGCATGGTAAATGTAGTCCAGGGTGTACTGTGTAGTGTGAGAGTCTGTATTGTGGATGATGACTTCTGGTGCTGAATTAATGGCAGTTCAGTGGCCGGATCATGACACCCTAACTATTCCTTTAAGTTTCACATTTTTTCACTGTATAGTTTTGGAGAAACTTAATATCAAATTCACTCCAAAAAACAAAGTGCATTCTTGCACTGGCGCCATTTTCAAACACTCATAAAAGTCTTTCCTCTATAGGTTTGCTTATTTTACCATTAAAGTCACTTCAAGCATCCAAGTATATTCTATCCCTTTTACATCAAACCCCATATTCATGACCCTTTCACATTTTTGTAACCATACAAACTGATCATGTTCATAATCCTTTTGAGAAATGGTTATTTGCTTAGTTACTCACCAATACTGTAGTTTCTTAGTTCTATGATTTTTATAGACATTTCAGTTTGGTCTTAAACTGGCAGCTGTTGTGTTCTAGATTGTGCCTGCAAAGTAATTTTTGTTCCTTTTTTGTTGCTGTTTTGTTTATTGTTTTGCTTTGCTGTGTTAAGGTTTACTTTAATCTTAATTCGTTGTTTCTCCTCTTCCTCGACTGAGCTGTTACATTGTATAGTATTGAGATTAACTTTAAAAGTAAAAAATTATAAAAGTTTATAAAATATTTGCTCTTTTTATTGCAGAGAACAACTATGTGCATCTTAAAGAACAACCACTTTCAGCATGCAGTTGGATCCACGTACATCTGATCAGACTGCACAACAGTGTCAACTGTGGCTTCAGCACCTGTTGACATTTATTGAATCTCTGCTGCACACTTATCCACTCACATAATAAAATAATGTACATCTATTACTTTATTGCTGGATTTGTTGCTTTTTTTTCTTTTGTTTTTGTATTGCTTAAAATTTACATATTTAACTGTGGATACTGTGAAATTTCATAACACGTTACATAACACATATCACTTCATTTTCTTGTAATTTAAAATTCTTCATTAGAAATGGGTTGTGTTGCAATATTCTGATAATTAGTCAATACTGTGTCCGTAAGGTGTCATTGAGTTTTGAAAGGTGCGTATAAAAAAAAATTATAGTATTATTACCCATACATAGGAGTAAGCTGCAGCTAAGGCTGTGGCAGAATGACACCAAGGAGTTATGCAGATGCATGAGGAACATCACCATCTAAACAGGAACATGACCATTTTCTACTATTGACACTCAAATAATAATAAGAATAGCACACTATAACAGGCTATAATAATCTTACAGTATTTTAAAAATATAGATATAATGTATATATTTGAGACTAGAGGGTATTTTATTTTTTATCTTGTTTTTATTATTTCATAATTACTTTTGAATGACTTTTATAACATTGCCAAAACTTGTTTTAAACCTACATAATCTATTTTACAGTACAAAGGTGGAGGTGGAACTATCCAATCTGACAGACAGTCATCATTGACATGCTGCCAATCCCCGCGTTGCGTAAGAAGTTAGTGAAAAGTATACATATTCTGCACTAAAGGACGAGTAATCCCAGGCACAGGTAATCAAACATTTAATTAGCATGCATAGGGTATCATGTAATAAGATACTGTGTCATAAACCTTTACGAAGGTTATCTGCTGTTTAATCAATATCTTTTTTTTTTTTAAATAGCTATAAATACCTTTTAGATAAATAGCTTTGGATAAAAGCATCTGCTAAATGTAAATGTAAATGTTACATTTAGTCTACTATTGCCTATAAATATATATTTGACAAAAAATACCATGTTAGTTTACCTTATCTTGTCATAATATTATTGTGTGATGATTTGTAAAACGTAGTTGTGCTCGAAGGAGGTAAGATCTAACATAGCGAGCCTATTTCTAATGCAGAACTGTGACACAAGTATATGGTCCCACATAATATATGTTGTATATATGACGCACGCACGTAAAGCGCACATACACGTACTTAAAGCATTTGATTCTTAATTGAAAAGCAGCATTGAAATGAAAAGACAAATTAGAAACATAATTGGCCTTTAAAATAACTGATTAAACCTGTATTCCTTATTCAATCCTGAAAATATGTGAATCCAGTTTTTTCTTTTTTTGACTAAAATTTGCATGTGCATTTTGAAATGTATTAAATCTGATTTAATGAATAGTGTTTTATGTAGTTGTTGTTGTACATTCCTTTTCATTGTGAAATATTTATTGATTATTATTTTATCATTATAATTTAATTTATTAATTTTTCATAATTTCAAATTTTATTTTCCCATTAAAAGATCAAGTAATAAATAACTTTTTTTATTTAGTCATTATGTAACACATTGTTTCATTAATTGATTTATTAATGTTAATCTGTATTAATATTAATACAGTGTTTTTTTTTTCTCATATCATTTTGTCACCAATGACATTTTTCTAAACTGGAGACACAAAACTCAAAACTGTCATTATTTGTAACACAGTTCTTTACATCGTTCAAAATGCATATTGCATTCAAAACCTTGCATTTGCAGAATCACTGGTTCAAGTAACTACTTTATTATCAACCAGAATAGGAACATTACTTTACATCACACACACACACACACACACAAGATACCCACCATGTACTTTCTGTGTGCAGTTGTCAGTACAATAATGTAAATAGTTCACAACATGGTATGCAGGTTTCATTACGATTCTACACATGCATACATCACAATAATATACTATATATGGAGAGAGATCAAAGTACAGACATTGCAAGCATTTTACAAAATCTTAGAATGATTGTTGAAATAGCTCACAACAAAGGTTTTGCCAACATTTTTGTTAAAAAAAAATTTTGATAAGAAGAGAGAGCGAGAGAGAAACCCAACAACAGTACAGTTGAAAAGTCCAGTAAAATGTGAAATTGAGTGTTACTGGAATCCTGGCATCCAGGCCTGACACTGGTCTCCTGTCACTGCACGCATCATCCATGGTCAGGAGAAGAGGGACTTGTTTGTGAGGGTGCATATTGTAAATCTTCCATCTTCATGTGGAGAAAAAATCCTCAGTCGGGTTATGGAAAGGGGAGTGTGAGTGTAAATTCAAGGTGATCGTCTTGAAACCATGATTAAACTCAGTACCACTGAGGATCTCTCAGATTTACTTTCAGTGGGGGGTAGTTGAACCTGGTTAAACAGAAATAAACTGAAAGAATGAGCAAACCTATAAAGCAAAGATTTTTATGAGTGCTTGAAAATGGGACATGATGTACGGTAAAGTTCTTATGCACTTCGATGCTTGGGGTTGATTTTGGCTACAGTAGAAATATTTGAAACTTAATACTGTAATGGTCAGATTGACTGTAAACAGAAATAAACTGAAAGAAAGAGCAAACCTATAAAGCAAAGATTTTTATGAGTGCTTGAAATGGGACATGATGTAGAGTGCTTATGCACTTCGATGTTTGGGGTTGATTTTGTCTTTAGTTTTCTCCAAAACTATACAGTAGAATTATTTAAAAATGAATACAGTAATGGTCAGATTAACTGTAAACAGAAATAAACTGAAAGAACAAGCAAACCTATAAAGCAAAGATTTTTATGAGTGCTTGAAAATGGGACATGATGTAAAGTGATTATGCACTTAGATGCTTGGGGTTGATTTTGGCTTTAGTTTTCTCCAAAACTATACAGTAGAAATATTTGAAACTTAATACAGTAATGATCAGATTGACCGTAAACAGAAATAAACTGAAAGAAGGAGCAAACATATAAAGCAAAGATTTTTATGAGTGCTTGAAAATGGGACATGATGTAAAGTGCTTATGCACTTAGATGCTTGGGGTTGAATTTGGCTTTAGTTTTCTCCAAAACCATACAGTAAAAATATCTGACACTTAATACAGTAATGATCAGATTGACTGTTAACAGAAATAAACTGAAAGAACGAGCAAACCTATAAAGCAAAGATTTTTATGAGTGTTTGAAAATAGGAAATGATGTAAAGTGCTTATGCACTTAGATGCTTGGGGTTGATTTTGGCTTTGGTTTTCTCCAAAACTATACAGTAGAAATATTTGAAACTTAATACAGTAATGGACAGATTGACTGTAAACAGAAATAAACTGAAAGAACGAGCAAACCTATGAAGCAAAGATTTTTATGAGTGCTTGAAATTGGGACATGATGTGAAGTGCTTATGCACTTAGATGCTTGGGGTTGACTTTGGCTTTAGTTTTCTCCAAAACTATACAGTAGAAATATTTGAAACTTAATACAGCAATGGTCAGATTGTCTGTAAACAAATATATTTGAAACATTTATTCAAAACAATAAAAAAGTGTGTATGTGAGTGAATCATTAAATAAAAAATAATTAAATATTTGTAAATAGACTGCAGCAATTAACATTTTCTCAGAATCTGTATTAAATTAAATTTGGTTTTATTTAGTTGTCTTTTCAGTATTTCACTTTATAAAACACAATTGTGACTTTGTCTATGCTTTCCGATTTGGAATTTCTAATTATTTTGTACAAAATTACACAAATAATGGTAATAAAATCTAAAAAATATATTTATTTTAACATGTAGGCTGTGCATAGGTGGCTGGTAAAACGAGATGGAGGAAACCTGCCAGTGCGCCAAAGGAACATGGTGATTCAAGCAATGGTCACAATGAAGGCGTGTTTAACGGTAACTGTTTCACAGCTATAACCTAAAACAAGCTTTTCCCCACACTATTCTGGCTTGACAAAGCTGTAAATAAGTCTTCAGGCCTTATAGATAGATTCTTCCTCTACTCAGATATTCTTTAGCTTCTGTTTTTAGACTGTTGATAGGTTATAAACATTGTGAATGTATAATGTTTTTGTTCTTCAGGAAGATGAGTTTATCCAAACTTCCTCTACAATTTGCAGAGAGCTGGATTCCTACCTTGGTAGTACACATGTATCAACATATTTTAAGAATCAGTGGATTTCTTTGGGGGACTTGTGGTCCAATTTTGGCAGATCATTCAATCATGAAAACAGTGAAACCAACAACAAGGCAGAAAGGTACAGGATTTTAGGCTTATTTATTTTTAAAAATGAACATGCATTCTTCATATCATTAAAACCAGTGAAGTTGTTTACTCAAGTAGTTTCAAACCAGTATGAATTTCTGTCTTCTGTTTAACACATAAGATATTTTGAAGAACGTGGGTAAGCAAACAGTTGATTAGCTACATTGACAGTTGTTTAGCCCAGTTGACTTCTATAGTCACTGACTCTTTTGGAAGGACATTTTTCATATTTATCATTTTTTTTTTTGGTATGCTAATCCTGTTAAGATAATGTTTAAAACTTGCATTCAATCAATATTCTGTTCCAGAAGTATTTGTCAAAATACTTTAATTCATAACTACCTTTTTAAATATTTACTGTGGCAAATTGGTTGTCTTTCCTACATAGATTCTTCCACACAATGAAATATCAGCTCCTGAAGGGGAACACTAACAGGCGGATTGACCAGCTCCTTAGCCTGCTATGTGGTGATGTCCACAAATATTACTGGTAAACGTTAATTGTTTTATCTACTGTTATCTTCCAAATCTATTTAAATAGATTAACTATACTTGAAAAATGTAAAATAAATGAAAACGGGACATGCGTTATTTCACCAGATACTAGCACCCAGTCCCACAAAGTTGATTTGGTCATGGTCAAATGTGACTGCAGAACATCCAGAAGTGGTTCTCTGTGCAAACATATACTTTTCTTGAGAATTGTTGCACAGCAACAAGGACTAGACACTCAAAACATCAGGTCTACTCTTGCTAGAAAAATAATCGATAGTCATTCGTATATCTCAGATGATGAAAACCTCACTGTCTTTCAAAGTGATGGAAGAGTCGCAACTATAAATCACAAAAGCCCAAATTTTTGTACATGCATGGCAAATAGTCACAATGAAAAATGTGTCTGTATTTTGGTTCACAACATTCTTTACCTTCCACTGACACCTTCTGAGTTAATCTCTAATCATCCAGATTGCCAGAAAACACCCAACAGAAAGCCAAAACCTGAACTTCAGGCTATGTTAAGAGACCTTATAGAATGGAGCCAATCAGAAACGTACACTGAAAATAAGGAGCTGTACAAGACAGTAGAGAGGGCACACAGACAAGTTTTTTCAAACTTCAGTATTCGGTCAAGAAAAAGAAAAATAACTGCACTGCATGTCTATCGGCAACAGGTAAAAATGGCAAAACGTGTAATTACAATGAATTACATTTGTAAATGAAAAAACAGAAGGAAAAGAGGAAAAAAGCAAAAATAATTTGCAATACAACCCTATTGTAGTGTTTAGTAAACACTAAAAATGTTTGCAATTAAGTTTCTTTGGAATCTGCCATTAATAAATTGCATGAGATGCAAAACATCTGATATGACAATGTAATCAAAATATAAATTACTTGTTTCTAATTGCTCTTTGTATTGAGTATCCTAAAAAGCATAATAAACAGGCTAGCATGTGTAGTGCAGATGAAAAAGACATCTTGTAATGTTTTGTTTTATTTTATTTTTTGTACTGCTGAACAGTGACAATCAACAAGAAACAATCATTTGAAACAATGGAAGTACTAAATAAAGTGGGGTGAAATCTTACTCATCTTTGGAGACTTTTGATTTCAGTGCTCTTATCTTTTCCTTAAGACAGGCATCAATTATTGTAAAAGTGCCCTTAATCACAGCAGGACCAAGACCATGTGTTGCCAGGCCAAATGTTTCCCAATTATTCTCCAAAGCTTCTTGTAAAGCTTTCATGGTCTTCCTGCAATTTAAAATATCAACAGCTGTTTAGTTTTCCAGTTCACCTGAGTATTAAATAATTTAGTTAATGTTAAGTGTAACAGTAAATTGTTACTAAATTACCTGCAGTCTTCTGTTTTGAACATGGCTTCATTGACATTTCCCTCTTCCAACAGGGCTTCAGCCACTTTTTTCTGGGGGATGAATTTTGTTGCCAGGTACATGATGTCACCAGCCAGATCTCTGCATTCATCTAAAATATAATTAAATTTAATATAATAATAATAATAATATAATTATTTTTAATTATGGATACACTCAAAAAATAACCATGGCATGGTTGTGGGTGCCAGATGAGCTGGTTTGAATATTTCAGAACATGCTGATCTACTGGGACATTTCACTCACAAGAGTCTTTAGTGTTTACACAGAACTGTAAAAAAAAAAAAAAAAAAAAAAAAAAAAAAAAAAAAAACTATTGAATAACCATTTATTATGGGGGTGGAAATCTGGTATTCTGCAGAATATTGTTATTGGCTGCTGTTATAGCCCACCTACCTCAAGGTTCAATGTCTTGTGCATGCTAAAATGATTTTCTGCTTACAGTGCCATGGTTTATACATAGTAATTGCATAACAATAGTTACAAATAATGTGTAAAGTCAGTTGAAATTATATTGTTATATAAAATCTTACTATAATATGAATTTTGTGATTCAAAGGCACAAAACTATGATACTGGTATCAGAATTCCCTTTAAAGTTATTACTTCTACTATAGTATTACCTTCACAAAGTTTGGAGCACTGTGAAGTTAACTTTGTACGCTTTGAGGGCTTCACCTCCAACTCCTCTATAATTTTCTTTTTTTGTCCCTTGGCCTTCCGGAGATAAGCCACTATAGTGTTTGCAGAGTAGCTCTCTGGCAGAGAGCATCTTCTCTGTAGCTCATCTGATGTGACCAGGTATCTGAAATATCAATGTGTTACATATATTATAATGATCTTGAAAAGGTGGCGGTACTTTCTTTTAAAAATCCTCTTTAGATGCATAGGAACACAAAAGTAAGAAGGGTTTGGACCATGGCATTAAGTTATTTATTTGGAAGGGTTTTCTTTCTTTTTTTTTTAAAATAAATGGGACTGATCTAGAGCATATTTTGCTTTAATTAAACCCATTTAAAGAAAAAATGCACTAACCTTTTTGCTTGGTGAAAGTCTGACACTTTTAAAGCACTTTCCACTAGGATGTCACTCAGACAGGCTGAAATGCGAGCAGCTACCGTCGGGTCATCTGGTGGGAATGAGAAGTAGAGTTGGGTGTCATCAGCGTAGCAGTGATAAGAAAAGGCATGCTTCTGAATGACAGATTCTAATGACGTCATGTAGATGGAGAAGAGAAGTGGTCCAAGTACTGAGCCTTGAGGAACCCCAGTAGCAAGGTGTTGTGACTTCGAAACATCACCCCTCCAAGACACACTGAAGGATCTGAGGTAGGACTTAACACACAGCAGTCAATATGAATCTATTGAATACTCCTGCCCCAAGAGCAGCATAAACTAAAAATAACAGCGATATGAAACCACTGAATATAAAAAAAAGGGATATGAAACCACTGAATATTAGAAATAACATAGATATGAATCTATTGAATACTCCTGCCCCGATAGCAGCATAGACTAAAAATAACAGCGATATGAAATCACTGAATATTAAAAATAACAGCGATATGAAAAGACAGAATATTAAAAATAACAGCGGTATGAATCTATTGAATACTTCTGCCCTGAGAACAGCATAGACTAAAAATAACAGCGATATGAAACCACTGAATATTAAAAATAACAGAAATTTGAATCTATTGAATACTTCTGCCCCGAGAGCAGCAGACTAAAAATAACAGCAATATGAAACCACTGAATATTAAAAATAACAGAAATATGAATCTATTGAATACTTCTGCCCCGAGAGCAGCAGACTAAAAATAACAGCAATATGAAACCACTGAATATTAAAAACAACAGAAATATGAATCTATTGAATACTTCTGCCCTGAGAGCAGCATAGACTAAAAATAACAGCGATATGAAACCACTGAATATTAAAAATAACAGCGATATGAAAACACTGAATATTAAAAATAACAGAAATATGAATCTATTGAATACTTCTGCCCTGAGAGCAGCATAGACTAAAAATAACAGCGATGAAACCACTGAATATTAAAAATAACAGCTATATGAATCTATTGAATACTACTGCCCCGAGACCAGCATAGACTAAAAATGACAGCGATATGAAACCACTGAATATTAAAAATAACAGAAATATGAATCTATTGAATACTTCTGCCCCGAGAGCAGCATAGACTAAAAATAACAGCGATATGAAACCACTGAATATTAAAAATAACAGCGATATGAATCTGTTGAATACTCCTGCCCCTAGAGCAGCAGACTAAAAATGACAGCGATATGAAACCACTGAATATTAAAAATAACAGCGATATGAGTCTATTTAATACTCCTGCCCCAAGAGCAGCAGACTAAAAATAACAGTGATATGAAACCACTGAATATTAAAAATAACAACGAAATTAATTTATTGAATACTCCTGCCCTGAGAGCAGCATAGACTAAAAATAACAGCGATATGAAACCACTGAATATTAAAAATAACAGCAATATGAAAACACTGAATATTAAAAATAACAGCGATATGAATCTGTTGAATACTCCTGCCCCTAGAGCAGCAGACTAAAAATGACAGCGATATGAAACCACTGAATATTAAAAATAACAACGAAATTAATTTATTGAATACTCCTGCCCTGAGAGCAGCATAGACTAAAAATAACAGTGATATGAAACCACTGAATATTAAAAATAACAACGAAATTAATTTATTGAATACTCCTGCCCCAAGAGCATCAGACTAAAAATAACAGCAATACGAAACCACTGAATATTAAAAATAACAGAAATATGAATCTATTTAATACTCCTGCCCCGAGAGCAGCATAGACTAAAAATAACAGCGACATGAAACCACTGAATATTAAAAATAACAGAAATATGAATCTATTGAATTCTTCTGCCTCGAGAGCAGCATAGACTAAAAATAACAGTGACATGAAACCACTGAATATTAAAAATAACAGAAATATGAATCTATTGAATTCTTCTGCCCCGAGAGCAGCATAGACTAAAAAGAAAAGCGATATGAAACCACTGAATATTAAAAATAACAGCGATATGAAAACACTGAATATTAAAAATAACAGAAATAAGAATCTATTGAATACTTCTGCCCCGAGTCCAGCATAAAAATAACAGCGATATGAAATCACTGAATATTAAAAATAACAGAAATATGAATCTATTTAATACTCCTGCCCCGAGAGCAGCATAGACTAAAAATAACAGCGATATGAAACCACTGAATATTAAAAATAACAGAAATTTGAATCTATTGAATACTTCTGCCCCGAGAGCAGCAGACTAAAAATAACAGCGATATGAAACCACTGAATATTAAAAATAACAGAAATATGAATCTATTGAATACTTCTGCCCCGAGAGCAGCATAGACTAAAAATAACAGTGATATGAAACCACTGAATATTAAAAATAACAACGAAATTAATTTATTGAATACCCCTGCCCCAAGAGCAGCAGACTAAAAATAACAGCAATACGAAACCACTGAATATTAAAAATAACAGAAATATGAATCTATTTAATACTCCTGCCCCGAGAGCAGCATAGACTAAAAATAACAGCGACATGAAACCACTGAATATTAAAAATAACAGAAATATGAATCTATTGAATTCTTCTGCCTCGAGAGCAGCATAGACTAAAAATAACAGCGAGATGAAACCACTGAATATTAAAAATAACAGAAATATGAATCTATTGAATTCTTCTGCCCCGAGAGCAGCATAGACTAAAAAGAAAAGCGATATGAAACCACTGAATATTAAAAATAACAGCGATATGAAAACACTGAATATTAAAAATAACAGAAATAAGAATCTATTGAATACTTCTGCCCCGAGTCCAGCATAAAAATAACAGCGATATGAAATCACTGAATATTAAAAATAACAGAAATATGAATCTATTTAATACTCCTGCCCCGAGAGCAGCATAGACTAAAAATAACAGCGACATGAAACCACTGAATATTAAAAATAACAGAAATATGAATCTATTGAATTCTTCTGCCTCGAGAGCAGCATAGACTAAAAATAACAGCGAGATGAAACCACTGAATATTAAAAATAACAGAAATATGAATCTATTGAATTCTTCTGCCCCGAGAGCAGCATAGACTAAAAAGAAAAGCGATATGAAACCACTGAATATTAAAAATAACAGCGATATGAAAACACTGAATATTAAAAATAACAGAAATAAGAATCTATTGAATACTTCTGCCCCGAGTCCAGCATAAAAATAACAGCGATATGAAATCACTGAATATTAAAAATAACAGAAATATGAATCTATTTAATACTCCTGCCCCGAGAGCAGCATAGACTAAAAATAACAGCGATATGAAACCACTGAATATTAAAAATAACAGAAATTTGAATCTATTGAATACTTCTGCCCCGAGAGCAGCAGACTAAAAATAACAGCGATATGAAACCACTGAATATTAAAAATAACAGAAATATGAATCTATTGAATACTTCTGCCCCGAGAGCAGCAAAGACTAAAAATAACAGCGATATGAAACCACTGAATATTAAAAATAACAGCGATATGAAAACACTGAATATTAAAAATAACAGAAATATGAATCTATTGAATACTTCTGCCCCGAGAGCAGCATAGACTAAAAATAACAGCGATATGAAACCACTGAATATTAAAAATAACAGCGATATGAAAACACTGAATATTAAAAATAACAGAAATATGAATCTATTGAATACTTCTGCCCTGAGAGCAGCATAGACTAAAAAATAACAGCGATGAAACCACTGAATATTAAATTTAACAGCTATATGAATCTATTGAATACTACTGCCCTGAGAGCAGCATAGACTAAAAATGACAGCGATATGAAACCACTGAATATTAAAAATAACAGAAATATGAATCTATTGAATACTTCTGCCTGAGAGCAGCATAGACTAAAAATAACAGCGATGAAACCACTGAATATTAAATTTAACAGCTATATGAATCTATTGAATACTACTGCCCCGAGAGCAGCATAGACTAAAAATGACAGCGATATGAAACCACTGAATATTAAAAATAACAACGAAATTAATTTATTGAATACTCCTGCCCCAAGAGCAGCAGACTAAAAATAACAGCAATACGAAACCACTGAATATTAAAAATAATATCAATTTGAATCTATTGAATACTCCTGCCCCAAGAGCAGCATTGACTAAAAAGAAAAGCGATATGAAACCAATGAATATTAAAAATAACAGCGATATGAAACACTGAATATTAAAAATAACAGAAATATGAATCTATTGAATACTTCTGCTCCGAGTCCAGCATAAAAATAACAGCGATATGAAATCACTGAATATTAAAAATAACAGAAATATGAATCTATTGAATTCTTCTGCCTTGAGAGCAGCATAGACTAAAAATAACAGCGATATGAAACCACTGAATATTAAAAATAACAGAAATATGAATCTATTGAATTCTTCTGCCCCGAGAGCAGCATAGACTAAAAAGAAAAGCAATATGAAACCACTGAATATTAAAAAATAACAGCGATATGAAAACACTGAATATTAAAAATAACAGAAATATGAATCTATTGAATACTTCTGCCCCGAGTCCAGCATAAAAATAACAGCGATATGAAATCAATGAATATTAAAAATAACAGAAATATGACTCTATTGAATACTCCTGCCCCGAGGGCAGCATAGACTAAATATAACAGCGATATGGAACCACTGAATATTAAAAATAACAGAAATATGAATATATTAAATACTCCTGCCCCGAGAGCAGCATAGACTAAAAATAACAGCGATATGAAACCACTGAATATTAAAAATAACAGCGATATGAATCTGTTGAATACTCCTGCCCCTAGAGCAGCAGACTAAAAATGACAGCGATATGAAACCACTGAATATTAAAAATAACAACGAAATTAATTTATTGAATACTCCTGCCCTGAGAGCAGCATAGACTAAAAATAACAGTGATATGAAACCACTGAATATTAAAAATAACAACGAAATTAATTTATTGAATACTCCTGCCCCAAGAGCATCAGACTAAAAATAACAGCAATACGAAACCACTGAATATTAAAAATAACAGACATATGAATCTATTTAATACTCCTGCCCCGAGAGCAGCATAGACTAAAAATAACAGCGACATGAAACCACTGAATATTAAAAATAACAGAAATATGAATCTATTGAATTCTTCTGCCTCGAGAGCAGCATAGACTAAAAATAACAGCGACATGAAACCACTGAATATTAAAAATAACAGAAATATGAATCTATTGAATACTTCTGCCCCGAGAGCAGCATAGACTAAAAATAACAGCGATATGAAACCACTGAATATTAAAAATAACAGCGATATGAAAACACTGAATATTAAAAATAACAGAAATAAGAATCTATTGAATACTTCTGTCCCGAGTCCAGCATAAAAATAACAGCGATATTAAATCACTGAATATTAAAAATAACAGAAATATGAATCTATTTAATACTCCTGCCCCGAGAGCAGCATAGACTAAAAATAACAGCGATATGAAACCACTGAATATTAAAAATAACAGAAATTTGAATCTATTGAATACTTCTGCCCCGAGAGCAGCAGACTAAAAATAACAGCGATATGAAACCACTGAATATTAAAAATAACAGAAATATGAATCTATTGAATACTTCTGCCCCGAGAGCAGCATAGACTAAAAATAACAGCGATATGAAACCACTGAATATTAAAAATAACAGCGATATGAAAACACTGAATATTAAAAATAACAGAAATATGAATCTATTGAATACTTCTGCCCTGAGAGCAGCATAGACTAAAAAATAACAGCGATGAAACCACTGAATATTAGAAATAACATAGATATGAATCTATTGAATACTCCTGCCCCGATAGCAGCATAGACTAAAAATAACAGCGATATGAAATCACTGAATATTAAAAATAACAGCGATATGAAAAGACAGAATATTAAAAATAACAGCGGTATGAATCTATTGAATACTTCTGCCCTGAGAACAGCATAGACTAAAAATAACAGCGATATGAAACCACTGAATATTAAAAATAACAGAAATTTGAATCTATTGAATACTTCTGCCCCGAGAGCAGCAGACTAAAAATAACAGCAATATGAAACCACTGAATATTAAAAATAACAGAAATATGAATCTATTGAATACTTCTGCCCCGAGAGCAGCAGACTAAAAATAACAGCGATATGAAACCACTGAATATTAAAAATAACAGAAATATGAATCTATTGAATACTTCTGCCCTGAGAGCAGCATAGACTAAAAATAACAGCGATATGAAACCACTGAATATTAAAAATAACAGCGATATGAAAACACTGAATATTAAAAATAACAGAAATATGAATCTATTGAATACTTCTGCCCTGAGAGCAGCATAGACTAAAAATAACAGCGATGAAACCACTGAATATTAAAAATAACAGCTATATGAATCTATTGAATACTACTGCCCCGAGACCAGCATAGACTAAAAATGACAGCGATATGAAACCACTGAATATTAAAAATAACAGAAATATGAATCTATTGAATACTTCTGCCCCGAGAACAGCATAGACTAAAAATAACAGCGATATGAAACCACTGAATATTAAAAATAACAGCGATATGAATCTGTTGAATACTCCTGCCCCTAGAGCAGCAGACTAAAAATGACAGCGATATGAAACCACTGAATATTAAAAATAACAGCGATATGAGTCTATTTAATACTCCTGCCCCAAGAGCAGCAGACTAAAAATAACAGTGATATGAAACCACTGAATATTAAAAATAACAACGAAATTAATTTATTGAATACTCCTGCCCTGAGAGCAGCATAGACTAAAAATAACAGCGATATGAAACCACTGAATATTAAAAATAACAGCGATATGAAAACACTGAATATTAAAAATAACAGCGATATGAATCTGTTGAATACTCCTGCCCCTAGAGCAGCAGACTAAAAATGACAGCGATATGAAACCACTGAATATTAAAAATAACAACGAAATTAATTTATTGAATACTCCTGCCCTGAGAGCAGCATAGACTAAAAATAACAGTGATATGAAACCACTGAATATTAAAAATAACAACGAAATTAATTTATTGAATACTCCTGCCCCAAGAGCAGCAGACTAAAAATAACAGCAATACGAAACCACTGAATATTAAAAATAACAGAAATATGAATCTATTTAATACTCCTGCCCCGAGAGCAGCATAGACTAAAAATAACAGCGACATGAAACCACTGAATATTAAAAATAACAGAAATATGAATCTATTGAATTCTTCTGCCTCGAGAGCAGCATAGACTAAAAATAACAGCGAGATGAAACCACTGAATATTAAAAATAACAGAAATATGAATCTATTGAATTCTTCTGCCCCGAGAGCAGCATAGACTAAAAAGAAAAGCGATATGAAACCACTGAATATTAAAAATAACAGCGATATGAAAACACTGAATATTAAAAATAACAGAAATAAGAATCTATTGAATACTTCTGCCCCGAGTCCAGCATAAAAATAACAGCGATATGAAATCACTGAATATTAAAAATAACAGACATATGAATCTATTTAATACTCCTGCCCCGAGAGCAGCATAGACTAAAAATAACAGCGATATGAAACCACTGAATATTAAAAATAACAGAAATTTGAATCTATTGAATACTTCTGCCCCGAGAGCAGCAGACTAAAAATAACAGCGATATGAAACCACTGAATATTAAAAATAACAGAAATATGAATCTATTGAATACTTCTGCCCCGAGAGCAGCATAGACTAAAAATAACAGCGATATGAAACCACTGAATATTAAAAATAACAGCGATATGAAAACACTGAATATTAAAAATAACAGAAATATGAATCTATTGAATACTTCTGCCCTGAGAGCAGCATAGACTAAAAATAACAGCGATGAAACCACTGAATATTAAATTTAACAGCTATATGAATCTATTGAGTACTACTGCCCCGAGAGCAGCATAGACTAAAAATGACAGCGATATGAAACCACTGAATATTAAAAATAACAGAAATATGAATCTATTGAATACTTCTGCCTGAGAGCAGCATAGACTAAAAATAACAGCGATATGAAACCACTGAATATTAAAATAACAGCGATATGAATCTGTTGAATACTCCTGCCCCTAGAGCAGCAGACTAAAAATGACAGCGATATGAAACCACTGAATATTAAAAATAACAGCGATATGAGTCTATTTAATACTCCTGCCCCAAGAGCAGCAGACTAAAAATAACAGTGATATGAAACCACTGAATATTAAAAATAACAACGAAATTAATTTATTGAATACTCCTGCCCTGAGAGCAGCATAGACTAAAAATAACAGCGATATGAAACCACTGAATATTAAAAATAACAGCGATATGAAAACACTGAATATTAAAAATAACAGCGATATGAATCTGTTGAATACTCCTGCCCCTAGAGCAGCAGACTAAAAATGACAGCGATATGAAACCACTGAATATTAAAAATAACAACGAAATTAATTTATTGAATACTCCTGCCCTGAGAGCAGCATAGACTAAAAATAACAGTGATATGAAACCACTGAATATTAAAAATAACAACGAAATTAATTTATTGAATACTCCTGCCCCAAGAGCAGCAGAATAAAAATAACAGCAATACGAAACCACTGAATATTAAAAATAACAGAAATATGAATCTATTTAATACTCCTGCCCCGAGAGCAGCATAGACTAAAAATAACAGCGACATGAAACCACTGAATATTAAAAATAACAGAAATATGAATCTATTGAATTCTTCTGCCTCGAGAGCAGCATAGACTAAAAATAACAGCGAGATGAAACCACTGAATATTAAAAATAACAGAAATATGAATCTATTGAATTCTTCTGCCCCGAGAGCAGCATAGACTAAAAAGAAAAGCGATATGAAACCACTGAATATTAAAAATAACAGCGATATGAAAACACTGAATATTAAAAATAACAGAAATAAGAATCTATTGAATACTTCTGCCCCGAGTCCAGCATAAAAATAACAGCGATTTGAAATCACTGAATATTAAAAATAACAGAAATATGAATCTATTTAATACTCCTGCCCCGAGAGCAGCATAGACTAAAAATAACAGCGATATGAAACCACTGAATATTAAAAATGACAGCGATATGAAACCACTGAATATTAAAAATAACAACGAAATTAATTTATTGAATACTCCTGCCCTGAGAGCAGCATAGATTAAAAATAACAGCGATATGAAAACACTGAATATTAAAAATAACAGAAATATGAATCTATTGAATACTTCTGCCCCAAGAGCAGCATAGACTAAAAATAACAGTGATATGAAACCACTGAATATTAAAAATAACAACGAAATTAATTTATTGAATACTCCTGCCCCAAGAGCAGCAGACTAAAAATAACAGCAATACGAAACCACTGAATATTAAAAATAATATCAATTTGAATCTATTGAATACTCCTGCCCCAAGAGCAGCATTGACTAAAAAGAAAAGCGATATGAAACCAATGAATATTAAAAATAACAGCGATATGAAACACTGAATATTAAAAATAACAGAAATATGAATCTATTGAATACTTCTGCTCCGAGTCCAGCATAAAAATAACAGCGATATGAAATCACTGAATATTAAAAATAACAGAAATATGAATCTATTGAATTCTTCTGCCTTGAGAGCAGCATAGACTAAAAATAACAGCGATATGAAACCACTGAATATTAAAAATAACAGAAATATGAATCTATTGAATTCTTCTGCCCCGAGAGCAGCATAGACTAAAAAGAAAAGCAATATGAAACCACTGAATATAAAAAAATAACAGCGATATGAAAACACTGAATATTAAAAATAACAGAAATATGAATCTATTGAATACTTCTGCCCCGAGTCCAGCATAAAAATAATAGCGATATGAAATCAATGAATATTAAAAATAACAGAAATATGACTCTATTTAATACTCCTGCCCCGAGGGCAGCATAGACTAAATATAACAGCGATATGGAACCACTGAATATTAAAAATAACAGAAATATGAATATATTAAATACTCCTGCCCCGAGAGCAGCATAGACTAAAAATAACAGCGATATGAAACCACTGAATATTAAAAATAACAGCGATATGAATCTATTGAATACTTCTGCCCCGAGAGCAGGATAGACTAAAAAGAAAAGCGATATGAAACCACTGAATATTAAAAATAACAGCGATATGAAAACACTGAATATTAAAATAACAGAAATATGAATCTATTGAATACTTCAGCCCCAAGAGCAGCAGACTAAAAATAACAGCAATACGAAACCACTGAATATTAAAAATAACAGAAATATGAAACTATTGAATACTTCTGCCCCAAGAGCAGCATAGACTAAAAATAACAGCGATATGAAACCACTGAATATTAAAAATAACAGAAATATGAATCTATTAAATACTTCTGCCCCGAGAGCAGCATAGACTAAAAATAACAGCGCTAAAACCATTTAATATAAAAAATAACAGCGATATGAATCTATTGAATACTCCTGCCCAAGAGCAATATAGACTAAAAATGACAGCGAAACCACTGAATATTAAAAAAACAGAAATATGAATATATTGAATACTCCTGCCCAAGAGCAACATAGACTAAAAATAACAGCGATAAGAAACCACTGAATATTTAAAATAACATCGATATGAATCTATTGAATTCTTCTGCTCCGAGAGCAGCATAGACTAAAAATAACAGCGATATGAAACCACTGAATATTAAAAATAACAGAAATATGAATCTATTGAATACTTCTGCCCCGAGAGCAGCAGACTAAAAATAAAAGAGATATGAAGTATGTTAGTCCCGCTTGCAGCGCTAGGGCGGGGGATGTATTAATTTGAAGGAAATGTCGCGGCTTGAACGAATTATGTGATCGCATATATCGGCTTCACAGACAGCGGGGTAGGTTAGCACTGGAAAACCATGTTTTACCATAGTTATCCAATTAAGTTAACATCTTTGGCGCGGTAAACTGAAAAACTCGAATCAAAATACGATCGGATGTTTAGACGATGATTATTATTTTTGTGCACTTGTTCCCCTAATTATCTTAGTACACATAAAGGCTGTTTATGTTTTTTTTTAAAAAAAAACAATATATCGTAAATTTACTTACCATACAATAAATGTGATCTCTCAGTCCAATGAACAGTCGATAACGTATCTTCCCTCCAAATTTCCAAACGTCTTGACCCCGCCTCTGATCCAATTTCATTGGTTGAATCTGTCAACCAATCATTTTCTTTTCTGCCCTTAGAACAACTTTGAGTAAGTAAATTTCCCACGAGCGTAAAACCCCCTGTTGATATTGCATTGATGAGGCGTGTACATGACGGCGTTTACGGTAAAATCTGTTTTTTTATGATAGTTTAAACCTCCGAGAGGTTTTAGCTTCGTTCCTAAAATAGTGGCTAGTCTCCCGCGAAAACTCACTGAAATGTTGGGTTTTGCGGTAAGAATCTGTCAGTTGCAGGTACAGAAGATCCAAACGCAAAAGGTAGCCTTCAAAAGTCTCAGTCCTTTATTATATAACAAAAACAGCCGAAGGCAGATGGCATAAAAATTGGAACAAAAAACACTCTCCTTAAACTTGACAGGAGAGCCTCTGCCAGGAGGGACAGCACAGAACAAAATATTTTCTATCAGGACTTGCACAGGAGAAGGGCTACTTGAGAGGAGAGAAACACGCAAAGCAGTGAGAGCGCTGATTGCGATGATCAACAGGTGATGACAGAGCTCAAACAGGTGTGCGCGCACTGAAGTGTGAAAGAGAGAGGGAGAGAGAGAGAGAGAGAGAGAGAGAGAGAGAGAGATTTTGATTTTTAAAGGTCTATTTATTTACAAATAATAAATTAACAACAATTAGCTCTTAAACATAAAGAATGATATTTACAGGAAGAGGAGAAAAAAATAAAAAAAACACACCCATGTCTTCACACAGTTACTCTCAAATATAAATTTCCAAACAACCATCAACAACATCACAAAAACACTGATTTACTCTGTATTTGTTTTTAAACAATTCGATATCATTGATCAAATTATAGAACGTAAATTCTATCTTAATTCGAGATTGTACTAATCCATTTAAAATGGACACCACATCAGTTGATTCATCACCATTCAAAAGCTTTTTCCGTGACAACCATATTGCTAGTTTTGCCTGCCCAAATAAGAAATTAATTAAAACATGAACTTCCCTTCTATTTGTACTAAATTTTGGTCCATAAATGAAATAAACTGGCGTAAAATTTTCCCCCAAAGTATTACACAACTCTTCCAATTTATAAAAAAGAGGCCGAAGCCTTTCACACTTTAGAAACAAATGAAAAACTGTTTCCTGTTCACCGCATAAAGGACAACCCCTCCCTACCTCTGGGTCAAGGTGTGCTCTGTATCTGTTTGTAGCTATAATACCGTGTACAATTCTCCACTGAAGGACTCCAGACCTTTTCTCCAGGGGTAGTTTGTACAAGGACCTCCAGCTACCTTTAGGGGAAGAGTCTAACCCGAACATCTCCTGCCATTTGGATTCTTTGGCACTCTCTAGTGTTTTGAGATGCCATGTTTTAACACACAGAGTGTAAATGTCTTTCTTTCCAGCATCACGGAACAGCTGAGATGCTTTAAAGGATAGCAAGCTACCTTCCCTTTCTTGCCAAGTTCCAGTCTGTGCAGAGACTCTTAGCTCTGGGAACACACATTTATCCACCTCATTATTAAAAGATTCCATTGCCAGTCTATAGTCCTGTGGTAGTGACTCTAAAATCTGATTCAACATTGTCTGTGCCACTCTGATTGATCTTAGTCCCAGTTTTGAAGCAAAAACTTCCGCAGTAATCCATCTTGTAGTTTCCATTAAATTACCAATTTTTATAATATTTGCTTTTTACGTGGCTTTTCTGAGTCTCTGATTTAAAAATGTCCAAATCCCATTCGAGATTAAAAAGTAATGGTTCTTCGTTCAGCCATAGACTTGGTGATCCATTTCCAGTCCGTGAAAACTTAAAAAGTGTCCATGATCTTAAAATTGATCTATAAAAAGGGCTCAGTCCAGAAAGGTTCAGCTTGTTAATATCCATACGGAAGAGATGAAGATCTAGGCCCATGTTTCCCGCTCTCCTCAGTAGAGCACAAGCAATTCCTGCCCAATTTACATCCTTCTCATAAAGCAATCTTCATGTTGTCTGGATTCTGAAGGCCTTTATTCTTGATGCGACATCGATCAGCCCCTGGCCTCCTTCCAGTACAGGCAAATACAACACCGCCGCCTTTAACCAATGATGGCCTGATCAGAAAAAAATCCACTAGTCGCTTCTGGATCTCATTCACCAAGTCAACAGGGGGCTCGATTATTGTCATTTTGTGCCATAAAGAAGAAGCAACCAAATTATTACAAGCTAGTACCCTCCCCCTGTAGGATAACTGGGGTAGCAACCACTTCCATTTAGACAACCGAGCACTTTCTCCACAAGGCCCTCCCAGTTTTTTCTTTGGTACTCTTCTGTCCCTATAAATACCCCTAAATATTTAAAACCTACTCTTCCCCACTTTAAACCACCAGGAAGTACTGGACCTTTAAAATCTCTTCCACACCACAAAGCATCACATTTACCCCAGTTAACAACAGCTGAAGAGGCTTTACCATAACAATGTAAAGCCTCTTTTAGCACCTGAATGTCATTTTGTTCCCGAATTATGACTGTGACATCATCAGCGTATGCAGACAGTTTAATGTTGGAGTGTAGGGTATTAAGCTGTAGACCCATTAGCCCTCTCCTCAATTTACACAGCAAAGGTTCAATTACAATACTGTATAATTGTCCTGAGAGAGGACAACCCTGTCTGGTCTGATACCTCTTTTTACTTTTATAGGGATACTTAGTCCTCCCGCCATTTTAATCTTACATAAGGCCTCATTATATAAGAACTTAATTTTTGAAATAAAATGATCCCCAAAACCAAAAGCTTTCAAAGTATCAAACAGAAAAACATGGTCAACCCTGTCGAAAGCCTTTTCTTGATCCAAAGAAAGCAAACCCAAGTTCACATTATTATCACAATGCGTTAAATCAAAAACATCCCTTATTAGGTGAAGATTATCAGTAATTGATCTATTCTTTATACAATAAGACTTTAATCCTTATGCACAATTTCTTGTAACACCTTATTCAATCTATTAGCCAAACATTTAGAAATTATTTTATATTCAGTACATAAAATCGCTACTGGCCTCCAGTTCTTTAAAAGTGTCAAATCATCCTTTTTTGGGAGTAAAGGTAAAAGAGCACGTTGACAACTTCTAGTAAGAATTCCATCAAGAAAGCATTTTTTAACCATTTTAAAATAATCTTCACCAATAGTGGCCCAAAAAACTTTATAGAATTCACCAGGCAGTCCATCCAATCCTGGAGCACGACCTGAAGAGAGACTCATAACGGCCGAAGTGACTTCCTCAAAAGTTAGCTCAGCTTCTAAAAGACCCTTGTGTCCTTCAGATAAAACAGGAAGATCCTTAAGTAGCTCATTCCTAGAATGTTCATCTGAGTTTTCAGCAGCATACAACTTTGAATAAAAAGCCACGGCCAGTCTATGCATCTCTATCGGATCTGAGGTGACATGTCCGTTATCATCCTTCAGCAAATGCATCTGTTTCTGTTGACCCATTTTGTGCTCCAAGTTAAAAAAATAAGTAGTAGGAGCGTCCATGTCTTTTACAGTCAGAAAACGGCTTCTTATGAGAGCTCCTTTAACTCTTTCATTAAGGATTGAGCTCAGTTGATTTTTTTTTCAGCCCATAATCCCTTTAGATTATCATCATCATTGTCGGTCATTTTTTTCTCAATGTCCAAAATCTCAGTTTCCAGCCACTCCAAAGTTTTTTTAAGTGAAAAAAAGAATGAGATGTGTATTTTCGGCAGAAATCTCTTATATGCACTTTCCCAGCTTCCCACCATTGTGTAATACTTTTAAAAAAAAAACAGTTATCTGTTTTCCAGGTCTCCCAAAATAATTTAAAAGCTTCACAAAAGTGCTTATCTTCTAAAAGTTTAGTGTTAAAATGCCAATAACAACTCTTGTGTGTATTTTTTTCTAACCTGAAAGCAACAGTTATTAATTTATGATCAGAAATAGCATTAGGAATAATATTTGTATTAACAACTCTATTCCTCATATTTTGAGATATATAAAAACGATCCAGACGGGCAGCAGAAATATTTCCATGACAAACTTTCACCCATGTGTATTGCTTTAAAAAGGGGTTATGTTCTCTCCATACATCTGAGAACTTAAATTTTTTTATAACACCAGCTAAATTAGCAGTTGACATTGCATGGGGCTCTTCTCCATTTCAATCAAGTGTAAAATCAATAGTACAGTTCCAGTCTCCTCCAAAAACAATAAAAATATCATCGTTTTGTTCTTTTATTAGATTTTCTAACTTAGTAAAAAAATTTATTCGTTCCACTCCAACATTAGGAGCATAGATATTCACGAACAAAAACTTAAAACTACCGATTTCAGCCTTTACTACTAAGCACCTTCCAGGCTCCATTTAAGTTTTAGATAAAACTTTAGCCTTAATAGTTGGGGAAAAAAGAACAGCTACACCAGCACTTAAGTTAGTGCCATGGCTCAAAACATACTCTCCTTTCCACCATAAACCCCAATCAACTTCATTATCATGTGTACTATGGGTCTATGGTAGGAAATTAACACTCAACTCCTCCTTCAAATTTATCATTTCTGATAAAAACCCATTTTTCCTCCCATCTCTCATCCCATTAATATTGAGAGATCCCACCCACAAGATTTCCATGAGAAGAAAGGGGGGGGGGGGCAGAAAAGAAAAAAGACAATACTTAAATACATCATAAATGTTTAGTATTTCGCCTCGTTATTCTTCCACTTCTCCTATTTTGTCTGATAGTAGTTATTTGTTTTTTCAGACGAAATCTTTTTTGTTGTGAGAGTTCTTCATAACTACTCACTTTTCTTGCCTTCATCACGGATTTGACAAACTTTTCAATGTCAGGGAAATAATTACCAACATCGACCCCTGCTTTTCCTTTGGTCTTATCTAGAAAAGCATTGATCTCTTCAACAGTGTACAGATCTTCACCAGTCTCTTCTAGTCTACCTGAATCCTGCTCACCTTCTCCCATAGCATCTTCAGTAAACTGTGACAAACCTTCTAGCTCATCAACAGTGTTCTCCTCTGAGCCTCCAGCCTGAGCTCCATCATTCATCTCCTGTATAACTCCCTTTTTTCCATCATACATCTCCCTTATATCATCATCCTCATCATCCTCATCATCAGCCACAGCAGCACCAGACTGCAAGATATTCCTATCAGTAACATCAATAACATTCCCATCTCCAGCATTGGCACCTTTTTTCACTCACCTCCTTTTGTCTTTTCACCTCTTCTGTGACTCCTTCACCTTGTTCCACACTCCTCTGCTCTGATTCATCATTTCTCTTAAGTCCAACATCGCTAGCTGTAGATGTGGATGGCCGTTGAACATCTCTATTAGGGCAAGATAAGCTTTTGTGGCCTAAAATACCGCACTCGTAACACCTCAAACTCTCCGTACTCGCATAAACCATGTACGAGCTTTCTCCGTGAGTCACACGGAAAAGTAAGAAACGTCGGTGAAGTAAGAAACATATAGACCTGACGTCTAAAAGAGATAACGTGTTTGAGCGCTGCATTTTTGCACCCGAGAGGAATCATTTTAACTGGGCTCGCAATCTTCCCGAACCTTAATAACTCTTTTGTAATTGCTTCATTTGATACAAACGGAGGTGCGTTTGAGATCGTAATTTTTGTTGCCGGAGCTGATAAAGGGATAACAGCAACAAACGCTTCTTTAACCCACAGCCCGCTCACTGTCAACTGATTAACCAGCGATTCAGTTTTCAAAAGCACAACAATCGCTTTATTCATACGTGATGCCTACGCTATATTCTCAAACCCGATCTGCTCCCCAATAACCAGAAGCAGATCTTCTACCGTCACTCCCGGCTCTGGCACGCACCTGCAGCCATGCCGGAGTGTCAGTGCTGACCCGGGAACAGACGCCATACCGGAGTCTAAACGCACGCGACTTCAGAGCCGCAACTTTCCTATCCCTACCCTTTCCCTCTACCTAAGAGATTAGAAACAAATACCGAAGGGAAAACAGTAAATAAATAAAGAACTATATAAGATATATAAATATATAAATAAAATAAGAATAAAGTAAAGCATGAAACAGAAAACGCACTCGCTCCCAACAAACAATCGAGCACAATCTCCAATACCCTCACAAACGCTCCTCTCACACTCAGCAGTCACACGTCACACCGGAAATGAGATGAGAGAGAGAGAGAGAGAGAGAGAGAAAAAAAACCCAGATTCTGACAGTGCCCCTCCCTCAACGAGCACCACCCCGTGCTCACAAGGAACAGGCCCGTCGAGCCCGGTAGAAGTCCTCGATGAGCGAGCGGTCCAGGATGTCCCGAGCTGGAATCCACTGCCTCTCCTCAGGACCGTAGCCCTCCCAGTCAACCAAAAACTGATGGCTACGCCCCCAAGGACGAACATCAAGTAACCTGTGAACTCTGTAAAGGGACTCCACCTTGTCAAGAGGAGGAGGGGGAAGGGATGTACAGGTGGGGGCGTGAATGACAGGTTTGACACAGGATACGTGAAATACAGGATGTACCCGACGTAACTGGCGAGATAACTAAGAGTCTTCAAAATGGTAAAGGGACCAACAAAACGGGGCATAAGTTTCTTAGAGCCCTCGTGAATAGGCAGATTCCGGGTGGAAAGCCACACCTTTTGCCCACAGACATAACGAGGTGCTTTAACCCGACGACGATTAGCTGCTCTACAAGTGCGCACTCTAGTAGATCATAATGCAGATCTCACCCTCCTCCAAGTGCGCCTACACCTTAATATAAAAGCCTGTACCGAAGGCACGGAATTTTCAGGCTCCTGGGAATTAAAGAGCGGAGGTTGGTAACTGAGGCAGCCTTCAAAAGGGGATAACCCAGTGGCAGACGAGGGTAGGGAATTATGGGCACATTCAGCCCAGGACAACTGATCGCACCAGGAAGCAGGGTTCCGAGAGGTCAAGCTGTGCAACATACGTCCGAGGATCTGATTGGTTAGTTCGGCCTGCCCGTTGGTCTGAGGATGGAATCCTGACGACAGACTGGGGGAAGCCCCAATCAGTCTGCAAAATTCCCTCCAGAACAGCGAGGCAAATTGAGGTCCTCTGTCTGACACAACGTCCGAGGGTAGACCGTGAATTTTAAATACGTGATCTACTCTTATCTGGGCGGACTCTCGGGCAGACGGTAGTTTAGGAAGCGGAATAAAACGTGCGGCCTTAGAAAAACGATCGACCACAGTAAGAATAACCGTGTTAACGGTGGATGACGGAAGACCGGTGACTAAATCTAAAGCAATGTGCGACCAGGGGTGTGAAGGGATGGGGAGAGGTCGGAGGAGACCTGCATGCGGGGTGTTGCTAGGACAAGAAGCTACAAACCGGCATATGTCACTCACTGTAGTGGGCCACCAAAATCTCCGACGAATAGCGGCTAAAATACCCCTAACCCTGGGATGAGTGACTAACTTAGAGGCGTGACCCCACTGGAGAACGGAAGAGCGTGCCTTCTCGGGAACATATAACCTTCCTGTCGGGGCACGAGGGGGCCTGTCGAGAGAAAGAGCTCTCTTCACAGTCTGTTCCACTCCCCAGATGGCAGCTCCGACCACACAGTGCTTAGGTATAATAGCTTCCCTGGTTGAAGCCTCCTCTGTGGAGCCGAACTGCCATGAGAGGGCATCGGCTTTAAGGTTCTTAGACCCAGGCCTAAACGAAATTGAAAAATTAAAATTACCAAAAATAATGACCAGCGGGCCTGATGAGCGTTAAGTCTTTTGGTGGAACGGATGTACTCAAGATTACGGTGGTCAGTCCAAACGATAAATGGAACATAATTTCCCTCTAACCAGTGTCGGCACTCCCCCAAAGCTAGCCGAATCGCCAAAAGCTCCCGATTTCCCACATCATAATTGTGCTCAGCCGGAGAAAGACGATGGGAAAAAAAGCACATGGGTGAACCTTGTCATCTAGGGAAGAACGTTGCGATAGAATAGCCCCAACTCCAACGTCGGAAGTGTCAACCTTGACTATAAATAGTTTTTCAGGGTCTGGGGTGACTAAGATAGGCGCAGAGGTGAATAATTTCATGAGTCGATCATAAGCCTCTTGCGCCACCTCAGACCAAACAAACTGAGATTTAGTCGAGGTGAGGGCTGATAGCGGAGTGGCCACTTGACTAAAGTTACGTATGAATTGTCTGTAAAAATTAGCAAAACCTAAAAAACGTTGGAGCGCAACTCGGGATTCGGGAGTGGGCCAATCGAGAACTGCCCGCACTTTCTCGGGATCCATGCCGATGCCCTCAGCCAAGAGCACCGATCCCAGGAAAGTGACCGATCGAGAGTGGGACACACACTTTTCAGACTTGAAAAAAAGACGGTTCTCGAGTAATCGTTGTAAAACCCGGCGAACGTGTTGAACATGAACTTCAAGTGAGGGTGAGAAAATGAGAATGTCGTCCAGATACACGAATACAAAGACGTTTAACATGTCCCGCAGGACGTCATTGACCAAAGCCTGATAATCAATACAAGGACGCAAGGACCCGTCCTTCTTTTTAACAAAGAAACAACCTGCACCAGCAGGAGAGGAGGAGGGGACAATAATCCCAGAGTCAAGAGATTCGGAGAGGTATCGCTCTAAAGCCTCTTGTTCGGGCGCCAAGAGGGAATACAATCTACCGCGAGGGGGCATAGTGCCGGGGATGAGGTCAATGATACAGTCATAAGGACAGTGCGGCGGAAGGGAATCGGCCCGGGAGTGACTGAAAACTGCCCGCAAATCATGGTACTCCTCAGGGACTCCAGTCAGATCACCAGACTCCTCCTGAAAAACAGAAGCAGAGGAGGGGACAGGGATAGCAGACATTAAACAATTAACATGACAAGAAAGACTCTAAGACAAGATGGTTCCCTTGACCCAGTCAATATGAGGATTATGCTGGACTATCCAGGGATGTCCTAACACAATGGGGTATGGGGGACTGAAAAATTAAAAAAGAAATAGTCTCTTGATGGTTTCCTGAGATAGTGAGACTCACCGGACCGGTGACACGGTGAACTTTACACAGTACACTACCATTGAGGGCAAAGATGGTGGTGTTACCCCTCAGGTCCGCCAGAGGGATGTTGTGTTCCTGTGCCCATCTCTCATCAATAAAGTTCCCCTCTGATCCTGAGTCGATCAATGCGGGACACGTCACAGAGGAACCCATCCAAAGAAAAACCGCTGGCAGAGTGGTCCGGAACTTGGGTGGAGAGGATGTTACAGCACCCACTGGCTTTTACTGGACACGATGCTGCGAAGTGGCCCGCCGCACCGCAGTAAAGGCACAGTCTGTTGGAGATGCGATGTTGTCTCTCATCTGGCAGGAGACGAATGCTACCCAGCTGCATGGGTTCTGGCTCAGGTCTAGTCATAACAGCAGGCGGCTTACGAAAAGGAGCAGGAGCTGCACGAGCCCGTCGCCATTGCTCAAAGCATCTATCCAGGCGAATCGCCAGTTCAATCAGTTGGTCGAGCTGGACCGGTGCACCACAGGCGTAAAGCTCCTCCCTCAGATCCACATTCAAACCCTCCAGAATACGTGCGACCAAGGCAGGCTCGTTCCATTCACATGTGGTGGAAAGGGTGCGAAACTCTATGGCGAAGTCGGCCACTGTTCTCCTCCCCTGGCGGATAGTGGTGAGAAGGCGCGAAGCTTCGCGTCCGAAAACTGACTGGCGAAGACCTTAATCATCACCTCCTTAAATAGTTCGAAGCGGGACTAGTTTGGAGGTCTTGCTATCCGGGGGTTCTTGGGGCCGTATGTAGGAGGAAATGACCGTCTTCGTCATCAAAGTTGTACCAACTTCTAGGATATTCGATTTCGGCGAGTCCGACTTCCCATTGTCCTTTCAAGTCTATAGCTTTTGCTAACCTGGTTGTATAGGAGGATATGTGATTTTCAGGATAAACCGACGACGATGCACTGCACGGCAACGTGATGTAGAACCTATGATCGTTCATGGCGGTCCTTCACTGGTATGATCTCATCCGTTAAACGTCGGGGTGTTTTAAGTCTAGCAGAGTTTTTTTTTATCTATGTAACTATTACATTTTGAAGGCCACCCTAGCCATTTCTCTAAAACAAGTGTAGGTTTCCCTTGTTTTTTTCTGACCTAAAATCTTTTCCACCTTAAAAGATTTGTTTTTACTCACAATTATTTTTTGCAGCTCTTTTTTGTAAAAAAAAACCCTCGATGACATCGCCGTCATAATCGGTAAGTCTGTAGACCGGGGGTTCTCTGTGTAGTTCTGCTCATAACCTTAGGCGAACTGACCTCTCACTTTAGAAATCCTGACGACATCGCCGACTCTGAAATTAAATATGGTTCTCTCTGTCTTCTTTATATGACCGTACAAGTTTTGAAACACCTGATCCTCGATTACTTTGGTGACGTCCACGGGTCTCATTGTGATACTTCGATGAGAACTGGTGTTGTATCGACTGGTGCTCTTTTCGTAGTCTGATAGGATTGACACCGTACACCTTACAGTTGGTCTGCTCACCAGGGAGGCTGCGAAGGCGACAGCTGTTAAACACGTATCTCTATTAAATTGATCTCAACGTTGGATGAGACGCTAAAACTTGGATTGCGTTTCCAAATGTAGGGAGGTTAGGAAGAACAAAGGAGAGGTTGATTACAATCAAATTCATAAGGATGATTCGTCATCTTTGCCACGAGTGTGTATTTCATTCACTTAGAATTGATTGATGGTCCTTACATGTCCTACAAATGTTAAAATTGAAGAGGAAAGGAAAGGAGAGAGAGGACGGAGATGGTTAGTCTCAGTAGCGGTTATCTCAACTACAAGGAGAGCGTTGTTTTAGTTGCTCCACAACTTATCAAACAAAATAAACTTTAAGTGAAAGAGAGTTGTCTTTCTAATTTATTTGAACTTGTAGTGAGGGATAACGATGTCTCCTTTTAGGGCTCAGGTGTGTCGTTCCCAAGCTATGATACACTAAGTAAAGAAATGGTAAGAAAAAGTAAAATAAAATAAAAATAATAATAAATGGGCAAAATATGCATAAATGAAATTAAATAGAGGAAATCAATAAGTAAAACAATAGTGGTTAAGTGTATAACCAAAACAGGAAGAGGGGTAAAATGCAATCAAATAAGTAAAGGTCTGAATAGCATATATTCAGATGGGTAATAAATAAATTAGGTAGAATAAGTTTACTTAAGCTTTCAAAGTTTGAGGCTTATTCATTCCTAAAATAATTAGGTCCCAAAGAGAATACTAGAAATAATGATCATATCAAATGATTTGAGAGGGACATTTTTAATAATTCAAAATAAATTTAATGTTTCAATTAAATTTCAATTTGACAATTAATAATTGTGAGTCAGTATTTCCCTTTCTAGTAAAATGAGAATAAGTGGTATAGTGAGAAAAGAGAGCAATAAGAGAGAGAAAGAGACCAACAAGTGTTAGTTAAGATGTTAGTCAGCGTTGCCCAAACACACACTATTCAACCACTGGATTGTAATACTAACGGCTAACCTTTGAGCTAGTGGCTTTAGTATAGACTTCAATGTAAATACAACCGTTTCGTTAGCTTAGCAAAATTCAATTCAACTCCCATTCAACTTACTCTCGGACACACGCAGTGTTACGCAAGATTGTATTCACTCTGTGAACGGACACAAATCGGCAAACATTATTCTCTAATGTTTAACTTAGGGGAGTCAAATATAAAATTTGATTCGGCAGTGTAACACGCACTGGCAATTAAACTATGAATACTGAGTCTCTGATAAATAGATCGAGGAACACGCTCAAAACTATTCTTTATTCACTGATTAATTTCCCTTTGAATCACAGCAGTTTAGCTCCGTTCAGCGAACGGTGACTGAGATTTTTGTTTTTGAGTTTTTTAGAGGCACTGGAACACGCAGTGAAATCAAATCAGCTATAAACAAGGCATTACAAAAATGAGGAACACGCTCAGTTTCTACCTTATTGTATGATCTCAGATGTTTACTTTTTGTCACGGTAGGAAATCCATTGTTTCCTCCGTGTCATGTTTTGTGTTTGTATTTGTACTCTCGTAGTCTCCATGTGCTTGTTTGGTTAATTGTTGTCACCTGTATGTTGATTGTCTCGCTCCAGATGATCCTCATCTCCACTCAGCTATAAATACTCACCCATCTCTCTGTCTGTTGTCAGATCCTCATTCATGTTTCAGCCATACAGTTGGATTACCGTCTCCCGTGTTCGTGTTCTGGATTATGTTCGTGTTGTCGTCTTCGTGTGAGTGTTCCGGTCTGTTCCTGGTTTCATCCATTGATCGTCTTCACCTTCACCACCGACTTCACCATCCAGCACTTCTCACGCCACCGTAGATTAGATTTCTCTCATCACATCTGGTAACCATACGGAGGAGATTTCATTTTTCATCACGGACTCACCTCAATCTCCCATTGTTCTCGGTCACACCTGGCTCCATAAACACAACCCCAGGATCGATTGGCGCCTCGGATCGGTGGTTAGCTGGAGCGAGGAGTGTCATTTGTCTTGTCTTTTGTCTGCTGGTGTTAATGTTTCTGAGTCTGTGTTTCAGGGGGAAGCAGTGGAGTTGGATAACGTGCCCGCGGAGTACCACGACCTGAAGGAGGTGTTCAGTAAGTCTCGGGCTGATTCTCTTCCTCCTCATCGTCCCTATGACTGTGCGATAGAGTTATTGCCAGGTACTTCTCCGCCTAAGGGCAAGTTATATTCTTTGTCTATTCCAGAGACGGCGGCCATGGAAAAATATATATCCAGTTCTCTAGCAACGGGGTTCATCCGCCCTTCTTCTTCTCCAGCGGGGGCGGGGTTCTTTTTTGTGGGAAAGAAGGACGGATCCTTGCGACCTTGCATTGACTACCGAGGGCTGAACAACATAACGGTAAAGAATACCTATCCTTTGCCGCTTATGTCTTCAGCTTTTGAGAGGTTGCAGGGAGCGTCCGTTTTCACTAAATTGGAATTACGTAATGCTTATCATTTGGTCCGCATCAGGGAGGGGGATGAGTGGAAGACTGCCTTTAACACCCCTAGAGGCCATTTTGAGTACTGCGTGATGCCCTTCGGGCTAACGAACTCGCCAGCAGTCTTCCAAGCACTAGTTAATGACGTGTTGCGAGACATGGTCGATCTGTTCATATATGTTTACCTGGATGACATATTGATTTTTTCTTTGTCTCTCCAGGAACACGTGCAACACGTACGACGAGTGCTTCTGCGGTTGCTAGAGAATGGATTGTTTGTCAAGGCGGAGAAATGCGTTTTTCATGCACAGTCTGTTTCTTTTCTAGGACACATCATTTCGACTGAGGGTGTTCGCATGGATCCTGAGAAGGTTAAGGCTGTGGTAGATTGGCCATCCCCAGAGTCTCGCAAGGCCCTGCAGAGATTTCTGGGGTTCGCCAATTTTTACCGGCGTTTCATTCGCAATTTCAGCCAACTAGCCGCGCCTCTGACCGCTTTGACCTCCCCTAGTTTGACGTTCAGGTGGTCAAACGCAGCCGAGGCTGCGTTTGCCAAACTGAAAAGCTGCTTTGTTTCAGCTCCCATTCTCGTCACCCCTGATCGCTCACGTCAATTCATAGTGGAGGTCGACGCGTCAGAGGTGGGGGTAGGAGCAGTGTTGTCCCAGCGCGCATCCTCAGACAGAAAGGTGCATCCTTGCGCGTATTATTCTCACCGTTTACCTCCTGCGGAAGTTAATTATGACATTGGCAATCGAGAGTTGTTGGCAGTCAAACTTGCACTGGAAGAATGGCGTCACTGGCTTGAAGGGTCGGGTGTACCTTTCATTGTATGGACGGACCATAAGAATCTCGAATACATTAGAACCGCCAAAAGACTTAACTCTAGGCAGGCTCGGTGGGCATTGTTTTTCAGTCGTTTCGATTTTACACTTTCTTACTGGCCGGTTTCCAAAAACATCAAACCCGATGCTTTATCCCGTCTTTTTGAGCGTTCCGATCGTACTGCTACTCCCGAGCCCATTTTACCGGGGACCATCATTATCTCCGCGCTCAGATGGGAGGTCGAATCGAAGGTTTTGACTGCCTTAGAAGGGGTAACGCCCCCGGCTCGTTGCCCACCGAACCGATTGTTTGTGCCGGAGGGGTTACGGTCAGACGTTCTCCAGTGGGGTCATTGTTCCAGTGTTGCTTGTCACCCAGGGGTTAGTAGAACTAGGTTTCTAGTCAAGCAACGATTTTGGTGGCCTGGTATGGCTCGTGACGTCCACGACTTCGTCTTGGCTTGTTCAGTTTGCGCTATTGGTAAGACTTCCAATCGACCTCCAGATGGGTTACTCTTACCGATGTCTGTCCCTTCGAGACCCTGGTCCCACATTTCGCTAGATTTCATTACCGCCCTCCCGCCCTCTAAGGGCAATACGGTGATTTTAACCGTAGTGGACCGGTTCTCGAAGGCGACTCATTTCATTCCCTTGCCCAAATTACCATCAGCCAAGGAAACAGCGGTAGCTGTCATTGACCACGTCTTCCGTATACATGGCCTTCAGACAGACGTGGTTTCTGACAGGGGTCCCCAATTTGTGTCCAAATTTTGGCGAGAATTCTGTGAATTGTTAGGAGCGACTGTTAGTCTTTCTTCCGGGTTCCATCCCCAGAGCAATGGTCAAACCGAGCGAGCCAATCAGGATGTCGAAAGGGTTTTGCGATGTTTGGCTTCCAATAATCCTTCGTCCTGGTGTCAGCAACTCTCAATTGTGGAGTACGCACACAATTCTTTGCCAGTGTCATCTACGGGCATGTCTCCATTTAAGTGTAGTTTAGGGTACCAACCACCTAATTTTGTCAGTACGGAATCCGAGGTTTCGGTCCCCTCCGCACACGCACTAGTCCAGAGGTGTCACCGCACCTGGAGCAGAGCTCTGCGAGGTCGCGCACCAAGGCTAAGGCCGATCCCCACCGGTCGAAGCCTCGCCGTTACGTCGTCGGTCAAAGAGTGTGGCTTTCAACCCAGAATATTCCTATGCGTTCCGTTTCGAATAAGCTTGCTCCCAAATTTATTGGCCCGTTTTCTGTTACCAAAATCATTAATCCGGTAACAGTGCGTCTTAGCCTTTCTCCGGCGTACAGGAGGGTTCATCCCGTGTTCCATGTATCCAAAATTAAACCGGTGATTTTTTTTCCCGTCTTAACCCGCCTGCCCCGGTTCCCCCCCCGCCTCGTATCGTTAATGGGGAAACCACGTATTTGGTTAATCGGATTCTGGACTCTAGACGGAGGGGATGCGGATTTCAGTACTTGGTGGATTGGGAATGTTACGGTCCGGAGGAGAGAAGGTGGGTTCCTGCTCGGGACATACTGGATCATCGCCTTATAGATGATTACAATCTACAGGTAAGGCAGGCTGGGAACGTCAGGCGACGTCCTAGGGAAGGGGGTACTGTCACGGTAGGAAATCCATTGTTTCCTCCGTGTCATGTTTTGTGTTTGTATTTGTACTCTCGTAGTCTCCATGTGCTCGTTTGGTTAATTGTTGTCACCTGTATGTTGATTGCCTCGCTCCAGCTGATCCTCATCTCCACTCAGCTATAAATACTCACCCATCTCTCTGTCTGTTGTCAGATCCTCATTCATGTTTCAGCCATTCAGTTGGATTACCGTCTCCCGTGTTCGTGTTCTGGATTATGTTCGTGTTGTCGTCTTCGTGTGAGTGTTCCGGTCTGTTCCTGGTTTCATCCATTGACCGTCTTCACCTTCACCACCGACTTCACCATCCAGCACTTCTCACGCCACCGTAGACCTTCTATCACCATTGCCTACATTCTGGACAAGTTTTCAATAAACCATTTCTGATTGCCTGCATTTGCTTCCTCCTCTCTTACGAGCCGTGACACTTTTAAGTTCACTTACTGCTGTTAACAATGGAGAGGTGGACTTGAGTTGCAGTCTCCTCTAGCTGCTTTCATTCATTTAAGCTGGCGCGCGCTGCTTACGTCACGGGTCACACACACACACTCACGTCTCACTAGCTTCTCAACTTTCATCTGCAGCAAAATCAAAGATTAAATAACTTGGTTTATGCTCACAATTTAGATTAAACTGTCCACATTTTCTCCACCATAAAATGTAAGGGAAATAGGTCAATTTAGCTCAAAGGGAATCATTTTAAGATTTTACAGGGAATTTGAACAGAATCACTGTTTCACGGCTGATCACTGATATGCCCTGCGATTCACTGAACGAGCCGTTTAACATCAAATCTGCACTGGATATAAATATACAAACTATAGTGAAAACACTATCAATTATCACAGTAACAAGATCGGCAGTTTAAGGCATTGGTAAATGGTAAATCGTAAATGGACTGCATTTATATAGCGCTTTCAACAGACCACATGGCCATCCAAAGCGCTTTACAAGTTGCCTCACATTCACCCATTCATACACCGACTGCGGTGTCAGCCATGCAAGGCGCCATCCAGCTCGTCGGGAGCAGCTGGGGTTAGGTGTCTTGCTCAAGGACACCTCGACACTTGGTTAGGTGGAGCCAGGGATCGAAACATCAACCTTTCGGTTTGTAGACAACCTACATGAACCACTGAGCCACTGCCGCCCCATTAACTTGTAAGCACAAAACACAAGATACTTCTCTTTTCAATATGAATAAGGCTTTATTAGATACATCTAAGACATATAAACTAATCTAACACATAAACGCACGCACTCACACATTCACACAAGTTGCAGGAAGATCGAAAGATAGGGAAAGATGAGTTTAAGTTGAGTTCAAATTCCTTAGCAAATTCCTTAGCATATCCAAAACCTCAGAACAACTTGATGATATAACAGAAACTATGGACTCTGTCCTTTCTACCACTTTAAATACAGTTGCTCCTTTACGCTTAAGGAAGGTTAAGGAAAACAGTTTGACACCATGGTATAATGAGCATACTCGCACCCTAAAGAGAGCAGCCCGAAAAATGGAGCGCAGCTGGAGGAAAACAAAACTAGAGGTATTTCGTATTGCTTGGCGGGAAAGTAGCATATCCTATAGAAAAGCATTAAAAACTGCTAGATCTGATTACTTTTCTTCTCTTTTAGAAGAAAATAAACATAACCCCAGGTATTTATTCAATACAGTGGCTAAATTAACGAAAAATAAAGCCTCAACAAGTGTTGACATTTCCCAACACCACAACAGTAATGACTTTATGAACTACTTTACTTCTAAAATCGATAATAATAGAGATAAAATTGCAACCATTCAGCCGTCAGCTACAGTATCACATCAGACAGTGCACTAGACCCCCTGAGGAACAGTTCCACTCATTCTCTACTATAGGAGAGGAAGAATTGTATAAACTTGTTAAATCATCTAAACCAACAACATGTATGTGAGACCCTATACCATCTAAGCTCCTAAAAGAGGTGCTTCCAGAAGTCATAGGTCCTCTTCTGACTATTATTAATTCCTCATTGTCATTAGGATATGTCCCCAAAACCTTCAAACTGGCTGTTATTAAGCTTCTCATAAAAAAAACACAACTTGACCCCAAAGAACTTGTTAATTATAGACCAATCTCGAATCTCCCTTTTCTGTCCAATATACTAGAAAAGGTGGTATCCTCACAATTATATTCCTTCTTAGAGAAAAATGGTATATGTGAGGATTTCCAGTCAGGATTTAGACCGTATCATAGTACTGAGACTGCTCTCCTTAGAGTTACAAATGATCTGCTCTTATCATCTGATCGTGGGTGTATCTCTCTATTAGTTTTATTGGATCTTAGTGCTGCGTTTGACACAATTGACCACAGCATTCTTTTGCATAGACTTGAACACTTTGCTGGCATCAGTGGAAGTGCATTAGCATGGTTTAAATCGTACTTATATGACCGCCATCAGTTCGTAGCAGTGAATTAATATGTATCATATCGATCACAAGTGCAGTATGGAGTACCTCAAGGCTCAGTACTAGGGCCGCTACTCTTCACGCTTTATATGTTACCCTTGGGAGATATCATCAGGAAACATGGTGTTAGCTTTCACTGTTATGCTGATGATACTCAGCTCTATATTTCCTCGCAGCCCGGTGAAACACACCAATTTGAAAAACTAATGGAATGCATAGTCGATATAAAAAAAATGGATGATTAAATTTAAAAATTAATTTCTTACTGCTAAATTCAGAAAAAACAGAGGTGTTAATTATAGGGCCTAAAAACTCTGCTTGTAATAACCTAGAACACTATCTAAGACTTGATGGTTGCTCTGTGAATTCTTCGTCATCAGTTAGGAACCTAGGTGTGCTACTTGATCGCAATCTTTCCTTAGAAAGTCATGTTTCTAGCATTTGTAAAACTGGATTTTTCCATCTCAAAAATATATCTAAATTACGGCCTATGCTCTCAATGTCAAATGCAGAAATGTTAATCCATGCATTTATGACTTCAAGGTTAGACTATTGTAATGCTTTATTGGGTGGTTGTTCTGCACGTTTAGTAAACAAACTACAGCTAGTCCAAAATGCAGCAGCAAGAGTTCTTACTAGAACCAGGAAGTATGACCATATTAGCCCGGTCCTGTCCACACTGCACTGGCTCCCTATCAAACATTGTATAGATTTTAAAATATTGCTTATTACTTATAAAGCCCTGAATGGTTTAGCACCTCAGTATTTGATTGAGCTCCTTTTACATTATACTCCTCTACGTCCGCTACGTTCTCAAAACTCAGGCAATTTGATAATACCTAGAATATCAAAATCAACTGCGGGTGGCAGATCCTTTTCCTATTTGGCGCCTAAACTCTGGAATAACCTACCTAACATTTTTCGGGAGGCAGACACACTCTAGCAGTTTAAATCTAGATTAAAGACCTATCTCTTTAACCTGGCATACACATAAAATACTAATATGCTTTTAATATCCAAATCAGCACCTAGAAAGGACCTCTACTGCCCAGAAAGACAGCGGAGACCAGGAAAACTAGAGCCCCAGATACAGATCCCCTGTAAAGACCTTGTCTCAGAGGACAACCAGGACAAGACCACAGGAAACAGATGATTCTTCTGCACAATCTGACTTTGCTGCAGCCTGGAATTGAACTACTGGTTTCGTCTGGTCAGAGCTAGAACTGGCCCCCCAACTGAGCTTGGTTTCTCCCAAGGTTTTTTTCCTCCATTCTGTCACCGATGGAGTTTCGGTTCCTTGCCGCTGTCACCTCTGGCTTGCTTAGTTGGGTTCACTTCATCTACAGCGATATCATTGACTTGATTGCAAATAAATGCACAGACACTATTTAACTGAACAGAGATGACATCACTGAATTCAATGATGAACTGCCTTAAGTATCATTTTGCATTATTGAGACACTGTTTTCCAAATGAATGTTGTTCAGTGCTTTGACACAATGTATTTTGTTTAAAGCACTATATAAATAAAGGTGATTGATTGATTGATTGATTGATTAAGAGAATGGAAATATGGAATCTCAAGTTTACAGCAATACGTTAAATTGCATAGACATGAACAGCCATCAATCACTTAATTAACCCTCGCATTGAGTTCCTCAATGAGGTTAAAATTATATTAGATACACCAGCACAAATGTCTGAAGGTACATTGCCTGAAGGTGTCCCTTTGTTGTCGCTGATTGTCTAGAAGTTCAGTCGCTGAAGTGACGTCTTGGGAAGCCCAACGTTGGACCTTGGCTGAAGGTGCAGAGTTGTGTGCGCTGGTTGAAGGTCAGGCGTCAGAGACTCGACGTTACAAAACTTAACTCAGAACACGAAACTCTCAAACGGATAGAAAAGAAATAAAGTTTGATGAGACAAGGTGGTGTTTCTTCTCATCGTGGCTAAGTAGCAGCAGGCGTGCAGGCTGAAGCACGCTGCAACCGCGCTCAAAGAACAGTGATGACAAACAGCATGGCTAAAAGCTAAAGCTAAGAAGCAAAGCTAAAAGCTGGCATGACTGATAGCAAATGCAAGGCTAGAACTAAAAGCAGGCATGACTAGTAGCAGAAGCAAAGCTAACAACTAAAAGCAAAGATTTTATGGTATCCTAAGTATTTAAACTGGCGTGTTGGCCACACCTCAAATGTTGTCTTGACCAATCAGAAATTGTCTTGGCTCGGTGGTATCATAAATCATATGTTTATCTTTACAATGCATGTGGTCCGAATTTTCCCACTCTTGCAGGGTCTAATTTTGGACATGATTCCTATAACCGGAATATGATACATGTGACGAATAAATTATTCTCTGGACTAATTCAAGCAAGCAAATTCAATTACGTAGATACTAGACATGACTATGTATCCTTAAGCTATCCCATAGTTATTAAAAGACATACACAATAAGTGATTATAACATGATAGTAAAAATGTGTGGGTTACACATAAATGAATATGGAGTGAAGTGATGCACTGATTCATTTATAAGTCTTTTTGAGTTCATTCTGGTCCATATATATGTACAAAAGACAGTTTCTTTGTCATTCTCTTGACAAAAACTTCTGTGGAGACCAGCCCTTCCCAGAGTTCAAAGCCCTCCCCCCTTAAGAATTTCAGTCTGGTTCTGCTGGGTGGGGGAAGTCAATGGAACTTGTGCAGTACTCTCATGGGTTTTCATGTGATGTCCAGCGTTGCATTTCAATTACAAACAACAAATTTGACAATCTCTTCTGCGAATTAAATTTGTCAATAATTGTTCTAGTGGTGTTAATGTTGAAAGCTGTTTTGTGAAAAAGTTGGTTGGTCATCTTGCTTGGTTCTTGTGGCACTAGAACTGATTTATGACTTCCTGAGGAATTCGGCTCGTGTTTCAACACAGCCCTGATCGACTCTTTAATTTGTCTGGTTCGAGTCATTTCTGTTACAATACCTATAACAAGAATATGATACATTTGACAAATAACTGATGGTCATGACTGTTTCAAGCTAACAGATTCAAACACATACACACTAAGCATGAATATGTATCATTAAGCTATCCAATAGTTATTAAAAGACACACAATAAGTGATTATTACATGATAGTCAAATGTGTGGGTTACACATAAATGAATATGGAGTGAAGCGATGGACTGATATTCATTTATAGGTCTTTTTGAGTTCATCTTGGTCCATATATATGTAGAAAAGTCAGTCTGGTTCTGCTGGGCGAAGTAAATGGATCTTGTGTAGTACTCTCATGGGTTTACACGTGATGTCCGGCTTTGCCCATCAAATACAAACAACAAATTTGACAATCTCTTCTCCGAATTGAAATTGTTCTAGTGGTGGTCATCTTGCTTGGGACTTGTGGCACTAGAACTGATTTATGACTTCCTGAGGAATTCGGCTCGTGTTTCAAACACAGCCCTGATCGACTTTTTAATTTGTCTGGTTCGAGTCATTTCTGCTACATAATACAACATGCAAAAGGGATATAATGACGTTACATACACAGACTAAAAAGTAAAATGGTTATAACAGCGATGTTACAGGATACAAATGGATTAATAATGCCGTCAGTGGTAATCTAACCAGAAAAGAAAATCACGGCAGGCCATCATGTTTTTGTCTAGGATGTAATCGACGTACATTACGACAATTTTGACTACGTTTTTAATCATTTCGACGATTTTGACAACGTCGTCCTGATCATCGCAGTCATATTCTTTTGATTTCTTCATTAGCTCGGTACAGACACCCGCCACATACGTACAAGTACACAGCAGATCGGTGATCCAGAGCGGGGGTTGTGATTCACACAGCATATCTAGAACCTGTTTTATCATTACAATGGGTGGATCGTTACCATCAACAGATTTGTCCGTCATATAGTCCCATGAGCTAGCCAGTCCTCTTATATACACCATATTTTTCTTGAGATTTGCCACAGTATCGTGACACGGAGTATCGGGGTGGGATGCGTCCATAATAATCTTGCTCATGAGATCGGTCATCTGGTCTCTGTAATGCTCTTTAAACAATAATTCCATACACCACTTTAGGCTACAGGCTGCACCCATGTTGGAGGTGGTTTGGTCACTGGCGTGTTGGGGAGATTTTCCCAGAGATCAACGATGTCGCAGACTATTTCCTTGCAGGGTTTGTCCAGAAGTCTCGCCCTGATTTCTTCCACCTTGGCGAAGATGAATGGTTCATCTTTTAATTCGCGCAGAATAGTCTCGACTGTTCCTTGAATATGATGGGGTTGAGATTTTAACCGGCACCACTCCAGGAGGGTAGTGGTGATGGAATGAAAAGAGGGTTTAAACAGCTTGCCTGAAAGTTTGTCAAAGTGTGTGTCAAAGTAGTAGTTGGGAGGGTCAAACAGACAGGAATGTTGCAGCTGGCTAGGATGGTTAATCGCACAGCCCTCGCACTCATCCTTCTGCTTGTCGTTGATGAGATGTTGCAGCAAAACCATGGTCACGGCTTTTATGGTTTTGAATCCAACGTTGCTGAAACATCCGTCTGTGGGGTCGAAGCCAGGATTAGAATGAGGAAGGGTTCGGTCGAATGTAGATGAGTTGTGCAATTGCCGATCGTTATGGAGCCCTAAACTTTTGTCCACTCCGTGGGGACAGGCACACCCGATCATCGGATCCGAGTCTAAGCTACGTTTGATAGCCAGACCAGAGTCATTTAGGAGGTTCGAGGGTTCGGGGGTGACGATGTTGCCGGGAGCCCAATCGTTTTCAAAGCATGATTGCAACTCTATGCGCCGTCTGACCATTTTAGCTGAGACCCAGTCGTTGTGGAGGCCCGATGGACCACAGGCATCAGTCAGAGTATTCAGGTTGCGTTGTCGTAGGGAGGGTTGAGAATGCTGCCAAAAGAGATACCGCAGCTGCATACGTGGTCTTCAGCCATGGTTTATAAATGCTGCTTGGGAGAGTTGGGTCGCCGTATTTTAGGATCGCTGTGGAAAAGGGGTGGGGGCATCGGAGCACTTCAGACTTGATTTATACATGACGCTTGGCAAGGTCAGACCGTCGCGCTTTATGATGGCTGTAGTGAATGGGCGGGGACGGCAGAGCATATGTGCTGCTCCGCACACATCTCTCAGGGTGGAACAGCTGCACTTAAATTTTGTTGTATCCGTCATGCATGTCACACCATTTGAACATTTTGTTGATGATTGAAAAAACATCATTCATTCAGCCGTCATTCAGATCCTTCCAGACACGTTTGTAAAATAGAGACCAGTCTTTTTCAGAAAATACCAGACATTCGTCTTCCTCAGCCTGAAACTCACCGAGGCAGTCAGTGGTGTAGAGCGTAACAACTCGAGTTGGTTTGTGAAATTTGTATCCGAATACACGGTTACTCATCCTGTTGCTCAGCCCCACATCTGGCGATTGAGGGGAGGATAAACCATCCATTCTCATGTAGCTCATGTTTCCCTTTCTGGTGGTGCATGTTGAACACACTGATCCCATTTATATACTGCTCATGAATGTAATGGGAGTGGATGTCAGACAGAGAGAACTTGCATGCAGCCAACCACACACGCACATAACCACACACACAAACCCATATAACTGGGACAAAGTTCTAACAACCGGCAAAAACATCTGCTCTCTTCATATAGCGCAAAACTACACGTCAAAACTATGATTTAGGACTAATTAGGTCAATAGGGCAAAATCTTCTGTCAAAACCACATGATCGATGTGTGGGAGGGGGTCAATAGGTTAACCCCATGAACTCATTCGGAAAGTTCAACCTATCCATCATAAGGTCACCGGAAGTTCAACCTGTCAAAAGGTCAAAGTCGTAAATCATCTTGACACAAAGTGTAGGGTAAGTACTACTAACATACGTTCTTTTCAGTTGACTGGGGAAGTACAGTTTGGATAATACATTTCTGATAAATTTATCTGTTAATTCTTTGCTCTTAAATTTTTTTCTTCAGTACATGATGGATAGCATAGGTGTAACAGTTTTTGGTGGCTTGTGTTAAAATAATGTAGTGAATAATGAAAGGACATGATCGTTTTGTATTTGCATGCGTCTAGCATTTGTTGTATAATGTTAAAAAGGTCATATGAGGAGGTTGTTTTCATATTAAATTTTTCATTCACTTCCAGGGATAGGATTGGCATGGAAGATGCAGCACTCTTTACATTTTAAATGTATGTTGCCACCCTAGAAATCAAAGTCTTTTTACATGTAAAATTAACCTGTACATATTTATTTTTTCTATTTTAAAGTTCTGTTATTCTATTGTTTGACTTTTTTGTTTCAGATCAAATGTATATCAAGTGTTATCCATCCTCATAACACCTCCACAAATAGAGACTAGAACTTCTGAGCACCATCACCTTGTCTGCTTTGGGACTGTCATAGGTGAATGATGCAGTACTTTTCTGTGTTGAATTTACATAACGTCAGTACGCAGACATAGTCTTGTTCCAGTTTTGCTGTGCTCATGTCTTCTTTGTGTCCCCAGCCCAGCAATCAGATGCATCAGAACAACAAAGCACAGCTGTGGTGGCCAAGGCACCTTCAGCAACAAGTAAATTGCTTTAATATTAATGATAACGCAATGTCAGTATTGTAATTAAACTTGACCCATCTGAGGTAATTATTCATGCCAGAGATTTAACAACATTGTCAGTCAGGAGCATCTTAACAGGAGGCACACTTCAGCTGGCTTGATTGTGACTTCAGTAAGTCTGGTTGACCCTCTATTTTTTTGTGGCTATAACAACTAGCCTAAGTGTCATTTGTCCAATGAAATTATACAGTGACAGTCAGTGGTCAACGTGATGATGTTTATTAACAGAGCTCTTATCAGCCATCATCTTATCTTATCATGTCTGGAGGCACATATCAACATAGCTCGCACCTGTCCTTCGTACCTACGCCCCCAGGGGGTGGTAGAACATTCTTAAAGAACCCAACACAATGTTTGATGTGCAGCACATTAGAATATACGAATCACGTTCCATTTCTGAACAGATCATTTATCACAATGATCTACATCCCCTTCCTTTAGCTGAAACCTCCTATCAAAGAGAAGAAAACATATTTAACAGTGAACAGTACTGGCATGACAAGGACTTGATCAAAAAACCAAGAACATGAATGACTTCAAGTATAACATTGTATCCATTGCAGTGAATAAATTAAAGATAACAAATACAAATCTCAATATGTTCTCTGTATGCGTGAAGAAAACATCAACAAAGAATGACACTGGCAGTATGGAGATTGCCATAATAAACACAATTAAACAGGCACTCAAAATAATAACCAAAGAGTAACTAAATATGCCATTACTTGAACTCACTGTTCGTATCTTGGATTGGCCTTGCAGATACGACCTGAACGTGTTCTGTAAGGTACATTACTGACCTTAGTATGAGACTGTACAGTGTGCTGAGGCAGGTCAGTAGGACTGCATTCTGGTTGTGGAATGTGTATTTGTGGTGAGTGTGGTGTAGGGGTAGCAAAGTGTGTGGTGTTCTGAGAGTCAATGTCCTCGGCGTTGAGCCGTGATAGAGGGGGCTCAGCAACAGGAAGGAGGGAGCTTCGGTTCCTCCTGTATGTTCTCCCATTGCACTGGATAGTGTATGACCGAGGCTTCTTATTCACCTCCTTTACTGTGCCAAGGTGGTCGTATCCTTTCAGGGTTTGCATTCTAACAAATTGTCCCTCTGCCAATGGTTGTAGTGGATGACTTGAGGCATCATAGTCCTGCTTGTGGGTCATTCTCTTATGACGGTGCTGTGCGGAGCTTGCTGGGGGCTGGCTCCAATAGACTAGAATTAACTGGAATGGCTGCCCGTGTTTGTCGTGACAGCAGGCGTTGTGCAGGGGAGCCCAACATTAGGTCTCGGGAATGTTTCTCAAATTCAGGAGATTGAGAAATACATCCGTCCCATCTCGGTGAGATTTCTCCATCAGCTGTTTGGCACTACAGACCGCTCTTTCTGCCAGGCCATTTGACTGTGGGAACTCTGGACTACTGGTAACATGAATAAAGTCCCACTGTTTGGCAAAGTCTCTGAATCACTGACTTGTGTACTGCCTAGCATTATCAGAAATTAGTATGTGGGGTGTACCATGCACAGAGAAATGTCTCTTCAATTTCTTTATCACAGCTGACGATGTTATTTCACGGAGAAGGTCAATCTCATACCAACCCGAGTATGAATCCACAAGCACCAGGTAGTTTTGGCCATGCCACTCAAACATATATGTTGCCACTGTAGACCAAGGCGAGTCTGGAACAGGGTATGGCTTTAATTGTTCTTTCGGTTGATGTGGCTTTGTGCTGTTGCAGACTGAGAATGTTAGGAGTTCTGCTGTGATATCAGCCATTATCGTTGGCCAGAAAATTATACCTCTAGCCCTGTGCTTAGTGGCATCTTAACCAGGATGACCTCTGTGGACTATATTGATGTATTCTCTCTGTAATGAGCGAGGAATTACTTTTTTGTGGCCCTTCATCACTATTCCATCTTCCACAGCAAGCTAATCTCTGTAAGGAAAGTATTGACGCACAGCAGGGCATAAACTATGTTCTTTAGTTGGCCAACCTTGTTGAATCACAGTGCTGAGATCCTGTAGCACCTCATCTTCTGCCGTATGTTTTCTGAGTTCCTCGAGTCGGACAGTCGAGATGTAATTGACAGACATGACCTCAAATGTGTCATTTTCGATGTCTGGAGGGACTTCTATGTTTGGAGTTTGAGATAGAGTGTCTGTGAGATACATGTGCTTACCCTTCTTGTACACCAGAGTGATGTCGTAGCACTGTAACCTGAGCAACATTCTTTGTAGTCTTGCAGGGGCTGTGTGGATTGGTTTCTTTAGAATGGTCACCAGGGGTTGGTGGTCTGTTTCTACGAGTGTGGGTTTTCCGTACACACTGAATTTAGTACAGGCAAACAAGACAGCTAGCAGCTCCTTTTCTATCTGAGCATATCTTGTTTCTGTGTCTGTGAGTGTGTGAGACACATACGCAATTGGTCTGCCCTCCTGCATGCAAGCAGCACCAAGCCCGAAACATGAGGCATCACAGGTTAGTGTAACAGGCTTATTCACATCGTAGTATGCTAAGAAAGGTGGGGTGGTCAAACATGACTTGAGGGTTTCAAATGCATTTTGGTGTTGCTGGTACCAGCACCATGCAGTCTCTTTGTGTGTCAGCTTTCTGAGGGGTGCGGCAATGTCACTGAAGTGTGGTATAAATTTACAGATAATTTACCATCCCGAGGAAACGCTGTAGTGCAAGGACATCCTCAGGGACTGGCATTTCAGAGATTGCTTTTGTCTTGGAAGGATCAGCTTTCAGGCCTTCACTTGTAAAGATGTGTCCCACATAGTTGACTTGATCCAGGTGAAATTTGCATTTAACAGGGTTTAGCTTGAGCTTGACCTCACGTGCTCTGTTCAACACTCTTTTCACATTAATGTCGTGTTCAGCAGTGTTGCAACCTCCGACAATGATGTTATCAACAGTAATCGCTTATGGATACCCTGAAAATAACTGCTCCATCGAGTGCTGGAACACTTCGCTTGTGGAGTTTATGCCAAAAGGCATACGAATAAATCTATAGTGCCCAAATGGCATGCTGAATGTGGTCATCATGGAGGACTTGCGGTCTAAGCGAATCTACCAGAAAGAGTTCTTCGCATCCAGCACTGAAAATAAAGTTGCTCCCTGCACATTGGGTGATGTGGTCTTTTTAAGGCAGCGTTGAGATCATTTGGGTTGATACACAGCCTGATTTCTTGTCTGTCCTTTTTATGTGTAGCCACTATGGATGAGACCCAATCCCTTGGCTCTGAGATCGTCATCATGACACCAAGGCTTTCCATGCGGTCTAGCTCTGCTTTGACACGGCTTTGCATTGCAAGTGGAATGCAATGAGCAGGGCGAACTACGGGCTGTACGCTGGGGTCCATAGTCATAGAATATGTTATTGGGAGTTCTTCTAGCTCGTCTGTGAACAAGTCTTTGTACTCAGTGAGAATGTCTTCAGTGCTGCCTTCAATACTGACCTGATGCACATCTGGGCTGATAGTAACGATACCCATGTTGAGGCATGCATGAAATCCTAGCAGCGGTTGGACATCTTGATTCACCAAGAAGAATGTAAGTGAATGATTTTGCCCATTTAGGCCACACTGCAATGTCACTAAGCCTCTTTTTTCGATTTTACTTCCACCATAAGCTACAAGGTTAATGTCTTTTATTGCTTCACTGGTCGTTTGTTTTTGGCAACTTGTTCGAAAATCTTTTGTGATATTACGTTACATTTTGCCCCAGTGTCAACTTTCACTTCAATTGGAGTTTTGTTTATGTGTAGAGTGACAAATCCCTCCTCCAACCCTGGCATTTAGACCCGCTCACTTTTGATGGAAATCTCGCCGACAATTGGCAAATCTTCGAGCAAGAGTATGACATTTTCATCGCTGCCACGCACTATGATAAGCCTGCCAAGACAAGGGCATATATCCTCCTCAATCTCGCAGGGCCGGAAGCCATAGAACAAGAGCGTTCATTTGTCTATGCAGCAGAGGTGCGTGCACTAGGCGAGAATGACGCAATCTTGACTCCCGCTGAATCGAGAGAAGATCCAGAGTGCCTGAAAAGAAAATTTCGTGAAATATGCAATGCTCAACAAAATAAAACTATGGCGAGGCACAGGTTTCACTCTAGGAGCCAAAAACAAGGTGAGACTATTGAGACATTCATTAGTGATCTCAGAAATAAAGCTAAAAGTTGTCAGTTTGGAGAACTGACTGACGAGCTGATCTGTGATAGGATAGTATGTGGCATCAACAGTGAAAGCTTAAGGAAAGTACTGTTGAGAGACAGCGATCTAACTCTAACTAAAGCCATCTCGATTTGTCGCATACACGAAATGACAGAGGAAAATAACAAAACGTTGGCTGTACCTCAGACTCATGTGGATGCAATACAGCCAGTTTCCAGCAGGAGGCGCCAACACCTAAGACACCTGTCATGTACATGGTTTAAGTGCTTTGTTTACATTTTATTTCGTCATCCTTTATAACTAGATATGGACGTTTGCAACTCCACAATTCATTTAGTAATATCATGCAAGTTCAGTTTCTTTGTTTACTCTTAGTACTTGCTGAAGTGTAATAAATCACAAGGAGACTAATGGTTTTTACAGACAGTTTATTGGTAATTTAAATGATACAGCTCTGTGTTATTGTTTGTACTTACCCGTTGATTTCTGCTCTGCCCTGGTCGTTCCGGTAGCGCGTGTAACACGGAACATGCTTATAATAGCAGCAGTCATACCATATTTTACAACTGGGGAGGAGGCAACCTAGGTTGGGATTGTGATGTTTATTTTGTTTAATGTTTAATGTATGTTTGTAACATTATTTTGCTCAAGCTCTCGGACTACAGCACCTGGCTTTGGGCAATCTCAAAGATAGTCCATTGCGACATCAGGCAATTTGATAATACCTAGAATAACTAAATCTACTGCGGGCGGCAGATCCTTTTCCTATTTGGCGCCTAAACTCTGGAATAACCTATCTAACATTGTTCGGGAGGCAGACACTCTTACAGTTTAAATCTAGATTAAAGACCCATTTCTTTAACCTCACGAGACCGGTGAGTGTCGCAGGTGTCGCTGATTTCCAATCACTCCACCGGCCTCGCTCCGTTCCCACGGCTCTCTGTCCCGACCCACTCGTCAAATACTGTTTCATGTATACTCACTGCTAGTCGTATACGTATTCAAGAGAAATGTATAAACTCAATTGTTTTAATCAATCTAAAGATTTTAGTCTGTAATTACAAATATCTTAGACAAATAAGAATAGAATGCATGAAATATTTTTCTCTAAGGATTTGAGCATAGACATTAATTTGGCAGACATTAAAGCTAAAAAGATTACATTTTAAACAATTTTAACAATAATATTGAACTACATATATTATAGTTAATGTCTTAACACATCTACGTTGGTAAGATATTTATATCATTACAAGCCATCAAACAAATCAGGCGAGGGGTGATAAGTTTGACTTATTGATTATCTGATTATTGCTTAGCAATTATTTGATCAAAGCTTAATAATATAATACTGTATAGACCCTCTTGTTTTTATTTTAATAAAATAAAACATTATAGTGTGAACATAAATATGGTGCATTTAAACATCATGGTTAATGATACAATTTTTTGTGAAAAAGAACTTGTGATCTGTTGTAAAGATTCTGTGAGACATTCGTAGCACCTCAAAAAAAAAATATTTTGTTGTAAACAAACTTATGACAACTGATTTTTAGTCTAGGTCTAATGCATAATGAAAACTCTCTGTGAGCTCCTTGCATTTGACAGAGGCTCATTTGACTACTGCGTGCTTATTCTTTTTTTAATAATCATACTGCTCTTCGTCATCCTGTAGAGATACAAGGTGTGATGGTAAATATTTTTATTTGTAAAAGTTTTGTATGAAACATCATAAACGTTTCAATGTTATTACTTCCACATGGGTAAACAGCATTCTGTTTACAAACAGAGCCTGAAGTCTGTAAAAATAACCAGGACTGTGTCTTTTACGACCATGTAGTCACGGGTAAAGCCGAAACAGGCTCTAAACTACCATGATGTTATTCAAACAAGCTTCTTAAAACAAAGTGTAAGATTACGGTGGCGAAGATAGCCACATGAGACCTGGCTGTAAACATTCCAACAATGTTCTCTGGACCACTTTTCTGAAAATTAGATATAACCTACTGTATAGGACGAGCTGCGTCTGCACCGCTGCTAAAAACACTGTGAAATAAACAGACCCAACTCTAAATGGTGAGAATAAAAGCTTATTCATATTTAAAATAAACAATTAAAAACGTTTTGAACCACGTTTAAGTTAGTTAGTATGTTAGTTAGTACGTTTATGTTAGATATGATGATCAAAACTAACTATGACTGCACAGACCGCTAATCCATTCTAGATCATATAAGAATAGCCTACCATGATTAAAATAAGACACTTAGTTAAAATAAAAAACGAGCACCACCGGACAACAGATGTAAAGTGAGACTGTTTATTTAAACATTAAAGTAATATCGCTCAGTTGTGAGATAGATGTAGCGCATTTAAAAGATTTTCTCATCTTATCCACTTTATCTTTCACAGTGGACCGAAATGACCGGAGCATGCGATCATGCAGGTGGAGAGAGAGAGAGAGAGAGATAGAAGGCTCATGATACTGATTTAGTTTAAACACAACAAAATGTTGGGAACCTCACTGAGGAATGGTAGTGCTTGCACTAGGGAGACCTTCAATATAATGTATGTGGAATTTATATTTTTATTTGTTTATTCTCAGTTCATTAATAATATTAATTAATAATAATTCATTACATTTATATAGCGTTTTTCAAGGCACTCAAAGCGCTTTACATAGTCAGGGGGTATCTCCTCATCCACCACCAGTGTGCAGCATCCACCTGGATGATGTGATGGCAGCCATAGTGCGCCAGAACGCCTACCACACACCCGCTTACTGGTGGAGAGGAGACAGAGTGATGAAGCAAATCAGCAGATATGGGGATTGTTAGGAGGCCATGATGGTCAGAGGCCAATGGGCAAATTTAGCCAGGATGCTGAGGTCACAGCTCTACTCTATTAATAAGTTGAGAATCTTTTTATATAACCATAATATAAAATGCATACACACCCACCACACACACACACACACACACACACACTGATACAAACTCACAATCTGTTAAAGTCATTTATTAAATTAATTCTTCATCAACACCTACTTGTTTTTATCACAGCTCACACACACACACACACCAACACAGAGTGAGAGAGCGCACTCGAGCATTACAGGCTGCAACCTGATACCCCGGTCGCGTATGCTACACACAGACACGTCCAGATGGATCTGATTATGGGAACGATCCATATAATCTTCAAACAAATTCTTCAGGGAGCTCATTCACCACTTGGTCGCTGAACAAACAACACCATCTCCCAGAGCTCAAAGGATGACGATCAATTTCACACATGCCGGAGGCTCACATCTGGACATAATTCATAGGTCAAAGGGCACATCTGGACATAATTCATAGGGTAAAGGTCACATCAATCATAATAGTTGACGTTTGCCGGCGCTTATTAATTACTAGCCCTGTTCTGTCAACACTGCACTGGCTCCCTCTCAAACATCATAAAGCTTTTAAAATCTTGCTTATTATCTAGAAAGCCCTGAATGGTTTAGCAAATCAGTATTTGAACAAGCTCTTATTGAACTATAGTCCTCCACGTCCGCTGCACTTTCAAAACTCTGGCAATTTGATAATACCTAGAATGTCAAAATCAACTGCGGGCAGCAGATCCTTTTCCTATTTAGTGGCCAAACTCTGCAATAACCTACCTGACATTGTTCGGGAGGCAGACACACTCTGTCAGTTTAAATCCAGATTAAAGACCCACTTCTTTAACCTTGCTTACCCATAACACACTAACACATTTCTAATATTCAAATCCGTTAAAGGATTTTTAGGCTGCATTAATTAAGAAAACTTGAACCAGGAACACTTCCCATAACACATAATGTACTTGCTACATCGTTAGAAGAATGGCATCTACGCTAATATTAGTCTATGTCTCTCTTATTCAGAGGTCTACATAGCCACCAGATCCAGTCTGTATCCAGATCAGAGGGTCACTGCAGTCAACCCTATCCAGTACGTATCCAGGCCAGATGGTGGATCAGCACCTAGAGAGGACCTCTACAGCCCTTAATATCAGCGGAGACCAGGAGCCCCAGAGACAGATCCACAGTCCTAAAAGGCCACCGGGACAAGACCACAGGAAACAGATGATTCTTCTGCACAACCTGACTTTTCTGTAGCCTGGAATTGAACTGCTGGTTTTTGTCTTGCCAGAAGAGAACTGGCCCTCTGATTGAGCCTGGTTTCTCCCAAGGTTTTTTTCTCCATTCTGTCACTCATGGAGTTTTGGTTCCACCCTGGACTACATTTCCCATGCTCCACTGCACCAATCACAAACACACAGCTGTCACCAATAACACACACTATATAAATTAGTCTCACACCACCATTCAACTCAAAATAATGTATGTGCGTATTGTTAGTAAGTGATAGCTATGTTACTGAGCCTGCTTTAACCTTCCTAGTCTTAGGGTGTTGTTGCCTTCTCTGTTTTCTCTGTTCTGATTCTTGCCTGAGTATTACCCTTTTGTCTTGTCTTTTGGATAATTTTTTGCACCTTGCCTGGGCTATTAATCATGTTCCTCGGATTACCCCTCTTGTCAAGCACTCTGGATTCTGTTCACCGATTGAAGACCCATGCTTTTTTAAGAGATTACTCTTTTGTCTTGTCTGTGCCATATGTGTTTGCTGGTGTTTAATTCTGCCTGTTTCTGACCATGTCTTCTAGTAAAGCTTTGCAAATGGATCTGCATGTCTCAAGTCTTGTTTGCCCCATAACAGAATACTTGGCCACACAAGGATCCAGCATCTTTTCAAGTGGACACGATCAGGTAAGAACATTGCAAGACTGTTATTAGCCCTCAAAGAGGGCACACAATCATTCAAGGACTACAGTCTATTTAGTATGTGAACTTTGCTTATTTTTTTCTGATCTGACGGACTGTGTGCTCACAGACTTCTTTTGTGAGGGCAATAATCAGCCACACAAATCACGTTTAGTCCGTGAAGGTCCCTGCTTATCTCTCAGTCAGTTTTTGAACTATGCTGTTGGTTTAAAGCTGCAATATGTGATTTTTGTAACTGACCACAAGAGGGCGCATTTCCAACAATAACAAAGGTGAAGCTTGATGACGCTATGAAGCAGGTGACGATGGGAGATGTCGTTTTTAATGCGTTTTCACAATAGCAATGTATCTAAATTGGATAAACGAATCATGATCACGGATGAGGTAATTTATTCGTTTTTGTATTACCTGTATATCTGATCTTATTATTTTATGTAATACCCCTCTCTCCCGGGTCCTCTCTGACGCTCCTCGCACTCGCTCCAAGTGGGGCTCGAACCCGGGTCTTCGGCATGGGAGGCGGACGTCTGTCGCTAGTGCGACTCTTGAGAGTTACATATATTATCCTGTTACAACTTACAGCTATTTGTTAAATGATTTGTTGGGTTAATGTTGTGCAGTGTTACGTGTTTATGGTTAATGCCGTGTTGTTTAACGTGCTCAAACCAATCGTTCTAAAAGTAAATTTGAACGAAAATTTGCAAGTAATGACTAAATATATTTTTAACAACACATATCCGATTGTATTTAATTGTACTGCAATAATCTTGGTCACCACACGTGATAAATATCCTTACCTTAGTACAAAGAGCAATATAACTTTGTTTATTAGTGCTATTATTGAAACTGAAACAGTTCATTTGCCACGTTATGTTATTTTCTCACAGGTAATGTTATTGATAAAAAAATGCTACAGTGACGGAATGTACAGGCATGTGGTGTAATTCATATCTATTAAAATCATCTTTACTGTAACTATTACGTTACTTGTACAATAACAAAATAAATAATTGATTTGCTTACCTGTCTATCAATACACTCGCGAGAGCAGAGTCTCTGTCAAGTCCAAGATTTTCGCGCAGCTCTCTCCATCTCGTAAATGCCTGGTCGATATTTATCCTGGTTTTATTCCTCCGTTTGTCACACAGTCTTTGTGTATCCGAATATGGACGCTTACGTTTTACTGGCACTTCAATACTTGCCAAAGAGTAATCGTGATCCATAACAACGACAACCAAACCATACGTGCGGCTATAACATAACCACCCCTTCCGCATTTGACCATGTGATATTCCGGTGTGGTGGAACATCACATGGTCTACACTGGAAACAAAGTATAGAGCGGACATTGCGTCACTGAGAGGCGACATTTCTTTTCCGGGATGGCCAGTTACTTAAAATCGGAATTTCTCTGAAATAAAAAATCTTTGGAGACTTTTGAGATATTGTAAGTACACAACTGGAGGAAATATATCACACTGTGCAAGCTATTTTCGGGAATTTTATTACAAAATTCCTCCATATTGGAGCTTTAATGTTCTCTGTGGGTGTCGTGGAGGAATGCGATCCCACACTCACTTGTGTAATGGACTAGAGCATGCTCTCAAAATGGCGGATACAACTTTGCCCCGTTATGTCATATCTGTCAATCCTGAATCATGTCAAGTCAAGTCACAACTGATCGTCATGAGTCAAAGTCAAGTCACAGTTGATCTTCACGAGTCAAGTCAAGTCACAGTTGATCTTCACGAGTCAAGTCAAGTCACAGTTGATCTTCACGAGTCAAGTCAAGTCACAGCTGATCTTCACTAGCAAATTCAAGTCACAGTTTCTATTGCTGAGTCGAGTCAAATCTCAGCTGATCTGCAAGAGCCTCGTCACGTCTCAGCTGATGCTGATGTATAGTGAGCAAAATGATCACGGTTATCAGTAGTATCACGATATTGTTATAATATGCTTGAAATTTTAAAAAAGTGCATACACATAAATCTCTTAACCAAGTTTTATATTTAAAAATCAACAAACAACAAATAAAATTATATTTTGTTTGCATAATCACTAAAACAATAACTTTACCAATGATGTCCAGATTTAAAATGACAACTTTACAGTTTAATATCATTCAAGATTTCAAGAGTGAATTATCTTGTCTTGGCGCCCCCCAGCTCTGCATATTTCACACGTCTCTATTTTGCCGCGTTTCCACCGAAATTACACGGAACATTTGTACCAGGAACTTTTATTCCCAGGAACTTTTTTCCGCCCAGACCTGTTGCTTTCTGTGTTTCCACCGCGGTGTAAAGTACCGGGTAGATTAGGCAAATAGACTGGTGACGTAGGTCTGCGCGCGTTTCTCAATACAAAGTACCGATTAAATAAAAAAAAGTACGCTGATTTTGGACGTGCATCCTCGGTAGTTGGTTCAGACTTTGTGCATTCCTCTTGGGAGTGTGATGTCTGCGACGACGCAAGTCCGGTAAATCTATAAACAGCAGCGTACTTGATAACTCCAGTCAGCTCTTCCTGGCTACTGCAATTTTCCTTACTGTATATTTACAATAAAACGAAATATGATATCAAATACCACTGCCTCCTTTCGTTTTCATTTAAGCATAATAACAGCTGGAGAAATGTACTTAGTTCAGGGAAATGTGTATACAGCCATTACAATGAAACGAAATATTATATAAATTCGCCTTTTTTATTTTCATTTTAACATATAGATAAATTGAATACAGACCAAAGAAAACCTGTTAGATTTACCCCGCAGCTGAATTATATGTTATGTTTAACCACTAAAGACACATCAGAGCCAGCGGCACATATCAGAAGGTCTATCCCAGGAGAGGCTGCTCTCTGCGGATACATGAGGACTGAGCTCCCGCTGATCGAGTGGAGCTCACCGTGTCGCAGAGATCGGCGAAACACATTTTTAAATAGGCGCTGTCTTTATAAATAAACCACAGATTTGAGTTTTAAACAACTACATTCTCGCCTGAAATACTTTTAAAATTACATTTTATGACACAATAACAGTAATATTTGAAAATGTTCAGAATAAATGGTGGTTGAACTCAACCAATGCTGCGTGAACTCAGATCGCTTTGGCTACTGCAATTTTCCCCTCAGTATATTTACAATAAAACGAAATAGGATATAAAATACCAATGCCTCCTTTCATTTTCATTTAAACATAATAACAGCTGCAGAAATGTACTTAGTTCAGGGATAAGTGTAACGTTATATACAGCCATTACAATGAAATAAATATTATATAGACTTGCCTTTTTATTTTCATTTTAACATATAGATAAATTGAATACAGACCAAAGAAAACCTGTTAGATTTACCCCGCAGCTGAATTATATTTTATGTTTAACCACTAAAGACACATCAGAGCCAGCGGCACAGAAGGTCTATACCAGGAGAGGCTGCTCTCTGTGGATACATGAGGACTGAGCTCCCGCTAATCGAGTGGAGCTCACCGTCTACGAGATCGGCGGAACACATTTTTAAATAGGCGCTGTCTTTATAAATAAACAACAGATTTGAGTTTTAAACAACTACATTCTCGCCTGAAATACTTTTAAAATTACATTTCATGACACAATAACAGTAATATTTTGAAAATGTTGATCCAAATAAATGGTGGTTGAACTCAACCAATGCTGCGTGAACTCAACCAATCAGCATGTTTAGCGCCAAAGTCCCGCCCCCGAAAGTTCCGGAACTTTAAAAAAGTACCACCTCGCCAGCAGGGACTTTCTGGGGGGCATTTTTTTACCCGGAACTTTTATTTAGTTCCTGGTTCCTGCGGTGGAAACACACCAAGTACCGGACCAAGTCCCTAGTTCCTGGGTAAAGTTCCTGCGGTGGAAACGCGGCTTTTGTTAACACTCCTGATTCAGATAATCAGCTCGTTAGAAGTGAGCTTCGTGCATGAACTGTTTACATTGACATGCTCCCTATACAGTGTTCCTTACTCCCTACTCTGTTGAAGTTTACCTCACTTCGGAACATTCATTCACGGATTTGCGCTGTGCAACATCTTCACACATGGACATTTAAATTCACGTTTCGCATTAGAGTATGTGAGTAAATGGAGGAGCAACAATTTCCCCTCCGTGCTTCAAACATTCAAAAACAAATCTTTTTTCGAGTCATTTCGTTCATTTTAGCAAAATGTTATTAAAATGTTACATGTTACTTCCCCAGCACATCTAGTACTTGTGCAAACGTTGATCACACTACAAACAATACAAAACTAAAATTATTTAAGATACAGAAAAGATTAATACATTTTTACCTGGGTCTTCAGTCTGTGATTAGCTCACCTCATCTTGTCTGACAAGTCTTAGGGTTCAAGTCATTCCTTAATCACGTGACATCCCCATACGCTACCACTGCAGTCTGAGCCAGAAAGAGAATTAATTAGTTCATCTCATGAGTCTTTCGGGTTGAATCGTTCCTTGATCACGTGACAGTCCCATACGCTATTTCTGACATTACTGTCACTGTGTTTTTGTTACTGTTTCTTCGGGATCTGTGGTGTGTTATTATTTTATAAATACATAAAACCCTGTTATAAATATTTATGAATTTGTCTTTAATCAGTAATATAATAATAGATATATAGTATATAGGGTATATAATAATATAATAATCCAAGCCTACAATACAAAGTATTTATAGCCTAGTTTGTTCATTTTTAATACAATTTTGAGTTTGCTGGTATAATAATTGTTTTTCCTAGGCCAGTGGTTCCCAACCTTTTTCAACTCATGGCCCACACAACCAAACACATATGTTTTGTGTGGCCCACTGCAAAAAAAAATTAACTGGCCCCGCTATTGTTGGGTTAATAACTTTGTACTCAGAAGCTAGATTGTTAACTGTCTTTATTGAGTGAGCTGGCAATGAACAGAAAATAACTCGGGTAGGCACTGCTTGACACAACTGTTGTTGTTCTGTAGCATATGCAGCAAAAATATCTAATATAAATTGGCGGTTTATTCTTAAACCAATCAGCGAGGTCAAATAGTGGAAGCATAGTTACAGTTTAATATTTAATATTTAAACAATTTAATATTTTTTCTTCTTTATATATATGAAATGATGTTATTAAGTTATGACACAGACATTTTAACATATATGAACAATATTATTATTTATTTTAATAGTGTATTGACAATAGTGTATTCTGCAAGTCCTGCAGAGAGTTGTGCGCTTAGCTGAGAGCATCACCGGCTCTGCTTTCCCCTCTTTGCAGGACATCTACCTCAAACGGTTCAGAAGCAGAGCTGTTAAAATCATCAAGGACTCCATCCACCCCAGTAACCATCTTTTCACTTTGCCGCCATCTGGTAAGCGCTACTGTAGCCTGATGGCAAAAACCGAGAGACTCAGGAAGAGTTTCTTCCCCCAGGCCATCAGGCTCCTAAACTCAAAACCAGCCTCTTAACATCTTCATGTCTCCACTTAATATTCACTTTATCAGTAAGTTATTCATCATTCACTTCCTCACATAGACACACTGACAGTGTCAACCTGTTTGCACATTTGCCTTGTACATGTGTATCTTAATATTTAAGACGACAGTATAATGCACATATGTGTCACGGTTGATAAACCGTGATCTCTGGGTTGTGGTGAAGTAGGTGTGTTTCGCGTCTGCACTGATTAGTTTGTGGGCGTCTCCGTTAATTGTCATCAGCAGCAGCTGTCACTCATTACACACTTCCTATATATTGGTTTGTCTCACGTCTTGTGTTTGTGAGAACGTTGTTTAATGTCTGACCCTCTGTCTCTTGCTTGTGTGTTGTTTGCGTTGGATGTCCGTGTCTTCCCCCGGAACCTCATCCACTCTCCGCACTTTCACAAAGCATTAAGATTTACCTTCGGCTCGATCTCCCACAGTTCCTGTGCCATCCTCTCCAGCTGCCAACTCACCATCACCACCCGGATTACTCACCGTCTCCCCGCCATCTTGGATTGTCGTCTTCCCAGCATTGTTTTTGTACTCTTGTTTGTTTGTTTAATCCTCATTAAATTGTCGACTCGCACTTGTTTCCAGCTCCTCCTTCACCCAGTCGTCACAGAACGTTCTCACCACTCATGTCTTCAGCTTTCGAGAGGTTAGAGGGAGCATCCATATTCACAAAATTGGATTTACGTAATGCTTATCATTTGGAAGGGGGATGAATGGAAAACCGCCTTTAAAACCCCCAGAGGGCACTTTGAATACTTAGTGATACCGTTCGGGCTCTCCAACTCGCCAGGGGTTTTCCAAGCACTCGTGAATGACGTGTTGAGAGATATGGTAGATCAGTTTATATATGTTTACCTGGATGACATACTGATTTTTTCCTCATCTCTCCAGGAACATGTTCAACACATCAGACGAGTGCTCCAGAGGTTACTTGAGAATGGGCTTTTTGTCAGTATGTTCCCTTCCTAGGGTATATCATCTCATCCGAAGGAATACGTATGGACCCTGACAAAGTTAAGGCTGTGATAGATTGGCCATCTCCAGATTCCCGTAAGGCCCTACAGCGGTTTCTGGGGTTCGCCAATATCTATCAGCGTTTAATTCGCAATTTCAGCCAACTAGCCTCACCTCTGACAGCCTTGACCTCTCCCAGTACTCCGTTCAGGTGGTCAGACGCATCTGAGACTGCGTTCACTAACCTCAAAAGCTGCTTCATTTCGGCTCCCATCCTTGTGGCCCCTGATCCCACACGGCAGTTCGTGGTGGAGGTCAATGCATCAGAGGTGGGGGTAGGAGCAGTGTTGTCCCAATGTGCTGTTTCGGACGATAAGGTACATCTTTGCACGTTTTTTTTTTCCCATCGTTTATCTCCTGCTGAAAGCAATTATGACATTGGTATCAGAGAGTTGTTAGCCGTCAAATTAGCTTTAGAGGAGTGGCGTCACTGGCTGGAAGGCTCAGGGGTACCTTTCATTGTTTGGACCGATAATAAGAATTTAGAATACATTAGAACTGCCAAAAGACTTTTACTTTACTTTTACTTTTACATTTTACTTTGTCGTACCGCCCGGGTTCCAAAAATGTCAAACCCGATTCTTTATCACGTCTTTTTGATCCCTCCGCCTGCCCGGTGACTCCCGAGTGTATTTTACCGGAGAAATAAGTGGTCTCAGCACTCATATGGGAGGTCGAGTCGAAGGTCAAGACGTCCTTACAAGGGGTAACGCCTCCGCCCGGTTGTCCACCGAACCGCTTATTTGTGAAGTCGTCCAGTGGGGTCATTGCTCTATCGTGGCTTGTCACCCAGGGATAAGTCAAACTAGTGGGTTGGCTAAACAACGATTCTGGTGGCCACGTATGGCTCGTGGCGTCCGCGATTTTGTTTTGGCTTGCTCAGTTTGCGCCAGTGGTAAGTCATCTAACCGACCTCCTGATTGGGCTCCTTCAACCGCTGTCTGTCACTTCGAGACCCTGGTCCCACATCGCACTAGATTTTGTTACCGCCCTGCCACCCTGGCATGACGGTCATTTTGACCGTAGTGGACCGGTTCTCAAAGGCGGCACATTTCATTCCCTTGCCCAAATTACCGACAGCCAAGGAGACAGTGGTCACTGTCCTAGATCACGTCTTTCGGCTTCATGGCCTCCCGGTAGACGTGCTTTCTGACAGGGGATCTCAATTTATATCCAAATTTTGGAAAGAGTTTTGTAAATTGCTAGGAGCGCCAGTTAGCTTGTCTTTGGGTTATCATCCCCAAAGTAACAGACAATCTGAGTGAGCCAACCAAAATTTAGAGAGGATGTTGCGATGTTTGGTCTCCAAGAATTCTTTTTCCTGGAGTCAACAACTCTCTATGGTGGAGTACGCTCACAATTCGTTACCAGTGTCAGCTACGGGCCTTTCTCCATTCCAGTGCAGTTTAGGTTACCAGCCACCAGGCTTTCCCAGTCTGGAATCAGAAGTCGCTGTCCCCTCCGCTCACGCGTTTGTGCCACCGCACCTGGATTGCCGTCTTCCCAGCATTGTTTTTGTACTCTTGTTTGTTTGTTTAATCCTCGTTAAATTGTTGACTCGAACTTGTTTCCAGCTCCTCCTTCACCCAGTCGTCACAATATGCAGATTGCCTCTTGTACATCCCTGTGTATTTTAATATTCAAGAATACAATGTACTTTCATGCACATTATTTTCCATTCTATATTTAATTCTACAGTTCTTAGTATCTTATTTTTTTTTTCATTCTTTCATAGCTATATTTATGTATATTTTCATCAGAGGTTGTATTCTTTAATAATTGCACTGGCCATGGAGCGGACCTGACTCTCATTTCACTGCTGGTTATATATGCTCTATATAATTGTGTATGTGACGAATAAAAATCTTGACTCTTGAATAGTAATTGGCGGCCCCCCTGCAATACCATCGCGACCCACTAGGGGGGCCGTGGACCACAGGTTGAAAACCACTGTCCTAGGCAAACTTGACATTTGGTCTAATATATGTACAGGAAGATTGATCAAAAGGACATAATGACATAAGTTAAAAGCAAATAATATTTTGAATCCTAAACAAGTAACCATTCAGTTCTATAGTCTGATCTGAAGGGTGAACTCAAAAAACATAAATCATACAACAAAGGTCATTTTTGAAGATAAGAATCCACTGTAAAAAAAAAAAAACTTGTTTATCAAAGTGATGTCGCCAAAAAATTTTGAAGCATAACCAATAGTTATAATAAAAATTATAATAAGTACTATGCACCCATTTGTAAGGAAGGTTGTAAATTAACTAATTACTCTAGCCAATGTTGTCACATCACGTGACAAAAGAACGAACAACCCGAAGACCCGAAAGATGAACTAATCAATTCTCTTTCCGGCTCAATACTGCATTGGTTTAACGTATTGGGCTGTCAAGTGATTAGGGAACGACTTGACCCAAAAGACTCGAACTATGAACTAATCAATTCTCTTTCCGTCTCAGATTGCATTGTGTTTAGCATATGGGGCTGTCACGTGATTAAGGAACGAGTCAAAAACCCGATAGACCCGAACTATGAACTAATCAATTCTCTTTCCGGCTCAGACTGCATTGACTGACAGGTGAATTACTACTAGCAGAGCAGAACCTATAGAATATTGCGCATGTGTGACTGAACGAATCACCCCCCAGAGAGACGACTCGTTCTTCACGAGTCACATTAAAGATTCGTTCAAAATGAACAAATCTTTCAAGAAGGACGGATCACTACAATTAGCCCAAATCCATATTAAATTATTCATTGACTGCTCTCAAAACCATCTCTCTCTACTATGGCAAAGCTGAGGGTAGTCACTTCAGAAACAGAGAATATGCTGTAACTTTTCAGTGTTTCTTCATTCCTGAATGTATGCATGTGATCTGCTTGTGTGCTCCATCCATGTGCAGCGATGTAGCAGCAAAATAGTTTTGACTGGATATTAACAAACTGTGCAACTTACAGTACAACATGCTTTAACCTCATGCACTTGTCCCTAATTATATTGAATGTGTGATTTGGCATAATTTGTGCTCATGACGGAGAGGTGGTGTAGCGTTCTCAGAGCGAGTGAAAACCTCAATGCTCTGACTTTTAAAAAAATCTGCTCATAGCTCCAGAGAATATCACGTCACATACTCGCACAGTTCAATGCACTTTGAATGGAACATATAGACTACAGGATGTTCGCTTCAAACTGAAATCATGGCGGAATATCCTGTGATGTCCACTTCACAGGCCACTTACATTTGAATAGAACAAATGTCTAAAGCGATAAAAGAAACATACTAAATATTCAGAGCAGGGGAGTCGCGAGGACTGGCATTGATAAACTGCTAATTTAGGTACCGAATAATTACTAACGTTAAATGGAGCAAAGATGAAAACAAAATGGCATCAAATTGTTTCTGAAGACAGTCAAAACCTTCAGAGTTACATTCATATAATTAATTAATTCATATATTCATTTGAATAATTCCCTTAGCACTCTTTTAAAACCTCCCAGCTTTTCCGTCCTGTTTTGACTCAAAACGAAACTACTCTGCTGTGCGCACCTGAGGTCCGTCATGGTGGTCTTCTGCTCAGGCCGCTCCATCATGGTGGTCTTCTGTCTGGCTCTGGTGGTCTTCCACTCCACCGTGGGGATCTTCGGACTCATCTGCTCAGCTGTGGTGGTCCTCAGTGTCACTTGTTCTGTCCTGGGGCTCTGCTCTGCTGGCTCCACCCTGGTTTCCTTCTCTGCCGGCTCTGCCCTGGCTCCCTGCTCCGCTTTGGCATCCTGCTCTGCTGGCTTTGCCTCAGTCCCCTGTCCCTTCACTTCCATATGGACCTGGCCCTCCATCCCTCCCCCTATTCCGCTTCGGCTAGTCGCCCTCCCACTATATAGACTCTCACACTACACAGACTGTTACACATCACCCTGGACTACATTTCCCATGCTCCATTGCACCAGTCACAAGCTTACATGAAACCAATCACAAACAGCTGCTACCAATAACACACACTATATAAATCAGTCTCACACCACCATTCAACACCAATGTAGCCGCACTGGGTTGTACATAATAATTAACTCAAATGATATATAGGGAATTTGAATAATTAATCAGGAATGTGATTAATATATATATCTATATGACAGTTACATTAATATTATTGAAGATGAAAAATAGCTCAACTGCATATATCAATAACTCATTACAGGGCATTGTAATTTACTCATTAATATGTCAGTATTCCATTCTTCATATAAATTATGGTGATATCTCTTACTGTAAATTACCGCAAACGGCCGTAAGATTAACTTATCAATTTTCAATAAAGTTATCACTTATAATTCAAGGAAAAATATTCTCTGGCCATGAAAACATTATCCTATCATTATGAAATTTAGTTACTAAAAGTAAAAAGCTTGTAGCTAAAGATCAGGGCCCGTATTCATAAAGATTATAAGAATCCTCTCAGAAAACTCTTAATTTAGCTTAAAAACTTTTACATAGGAGTCTTAGCTTAAAAGCGATTCGGGACCGATCTGAGAGCAACTCTGAGTAAGTAAAAGACAAAAACTTTCATCTTAGTGAGGAGGCGGGGTTGACCCTGTTGCTATGTATGACACAATCTTTTGAAGACTGTGATTGGTTGGTTGTCCAAGAAGGAAAAAAAGTTATTTTAAGTATAGGGTCTATTCTAATTCTCACTTTGAATTTACATGCGTAATTTATCCTATTTGACCGTTCTCTCTCTCTCTCACACGCACGCACACACACACACACACACACACACATATATATGTATATATATAGTTGCTATTTATATATTAATAATATTCATTCACTACATTCATTGCAATTTTTTGAAAACGGTGTGTTTTTCTTGTGGTGCTAATAGTTATTTTTTACAAAGCACGAGACAAACAAGTATGATGTTATTGAGGTTTAGAGGGTTTACAGAGAGGCTGTACCTGCAGCCTTAAGGTGAGACCACAGCTTCATCATATCCAATTTGTCTGCTCTCTCTCCCTCACACTTTCCTGTCTTTTTCACTTTCTTTCTCCCTCTCTGCTTCACTGTAACTAGTTGAGAAAAGTTATTTCACTGAACTATAACAATATAGCCTGGAGTAGGAGTTTGGAGTGAGGGCATAAGCACCCAACAATTTTTCACTCGGACAAGAACAAAACTTTACTAATTTTCATCAACCATGTGTCATATTTTCTGTGTCTTGTTTAGAATCAGAACAAGCAGGGTTTAATTGGGCCGGGGCCATCTGGGGTTTGAGCCCCGGCACATTGACTCCGGGGCTCGACATTTACACTTCATTAACTCTAGTAAGCATGGTGAGGTAAAAAATCTAAATGACAAGTTTTTATATTTAAAGTACAGTTAGTTAGGCAACATCACACAACATTTTCACCATTACGACTGTTTAATAGTTCAATAAACAGTTCAATAAGCAAGTACGATAATATTAACTCACTTACATATTTTAGGTGGAATCACAGAGCATCTCTCAGAAACCAGCCGATTTATGTGCTGTGTCCGAAATCAGAGGCAGCATTCCAAGGCAGCATTCCAAAGAAGGAAGGGTTCAAGTCACTTTTGAATACAAATTCTGCTTTACTTCCTGTCTCCAAAGGTACCTTATTCTGATAAAATTTTGAAGGCAGCATAAATGTACCCTTTGCTGACTTTGATATCACCCAATCTTCTGCGTTCCATTCCTTGACTGTTGAGCTAAAAAAATAAAGATGGGGTCTGAAAGTTGTGTTTGGTGGTAAGTTTGTGTTAATGTATATTTCTGAACTTTTTTCACTTTTAATGTTATTTCTAGTGATAAATCAATATTATAGTAATAAAATATTTGTTTAGATATCACCAAAAATTGTTCTATTTTGTTGTAGATCATTAAACCATTACGCTGCCTCCGAAGCCTGTCCAAAATCACTTTCATGAGGTGCCTTCACAGAATAACACTGCCTATAAAATAATTGCCTCATTCGGCAGTGAGGCCTCAAGTCTAACGGAGCCATTGCGTGTTCTGAATGAATCGGTCAGTCAAAGTTTCAATAGCCTATGCAGAAAACATCTGCTGAATCAGCAATTTGAACAAATCATTTGAATGAACAACTCAGTGACTCACTCATTAAACACTCACTACTGGCACCTGCTGGAGTTTTAATTTAAGATTCAAGATTCAAGATTTTTATTCGTCACATACAAAATTATATATAACACATATAACCAGCAATGATATGTTAGTTTCAGCCATTTATAGCCACCTATAAAGGAAAAAAATGCCCTTGGATTAAAAAGAAGAAAAAAGAAACAAACATGCAGATTTATATGTCACAAACGAAAGAAAACTGATAAGAATATTGCTTCATAATAAATCATATTTTATGATATTTATTTTAATTTCTTTATTGTATATATATATATATATATATATATTAGGGGTGTAACGATACGCGTATTCGTATTGAACGGTTCGTTGGAGTAATTAATTATATTTGAAAAAAAAAAAAAAAGAGAGAGAAAGAAATATAATGATATGCGTTCAACAAGGTAGCCCAATAACCCAAACAACGTAACAGGCAACGCCCCTGACACTCCCGAAGAAGAAAAAAACACCATCTTATATGTTTATGTTAGGCTACTCAGCAGGCGCTCGCTCACTCAGTACACGCTGAAGGCTCGTTGCAAAATAGCCAATGCGTTTAACAGACTAGAAATGAGAAGATCCTCCAATAACCAACAGGTCTGGTGTTTGGGTGCACTTTGGATTCCCTTTAAGCTATAATGGTGATGGCAAGAGAGTGGTGGATAAATAAACAACGGTATGTCGCATCTGCAACATGACAGGGTACACCAGCGGGATTACAAAAAAAAAGAAAAAAAAAAAACCAGCGGGAATATCTGGGATATATGCGTCAGTACTATCTGGGAAAAGACGAAAAAAAGGAGAAACATGCACGCAGCAAACTATCCCTGCAGCATTTAGACACTATAGCTTACAGGGAATCCAACCCAAACACCAGACCTGTTGGTTATTTTAGGATCTTATATTTCTGGTCTGTTAAATGCATTAGACATTTTGCAACGAGCCTTCAGCGCGTGCTGAGTGAGCGAGCGCCTTAGGGGCCGTTCACATATCGTGCCTAAAAACGCATGGAAAACGCTAAGCGCGTCTTTCTCCTGAGGTGTCTGTCTTTGCTAAGCAACAATGACGTGCTCTCTCCATGAGACGCGGAAATTTCAGCGAAGGATAAATGGATTTGCAGCTCTAAAAATCGCTTGCAGTAGCTCTGCTACTGAATTTATTTCAAAATTGCAATCCATATACAACTATGATCAGCTGTTCCTTCATCTTGGCTGAGCTCTCAACGTTGTTACGGGAAAGGATGAAGCTGATTGGTTGGTTCTTGTCACATGACCCGCGGTGCGCTTGCGGCATTCTGAAAAGTTGAGATGTTTTTACATTTTGCTGTATCTAAAACGTATCGAACCGAACCGAACCGAACCGTGACATCAGTGTATCGTATCGAACCGAACCGTGAATTTTGTGAACCGTTACACCCCTAATATATATATATATATATATATATATATATATATATATATATATATATATATATATATATATATATATATATTAGTGGTGTCAAATGAATAATCACATCCAAAATAAAAGTTTTTGTTTGTGTTATATATGTGTGTGTACTGTGTATATTTATGTATATATAAATACACGCAAATGCATGTATATTTTTAAGAAAAAAAAAACATGCTTCTACATTAATATATTTAAATATATAAATGTATACGTTATATAAATATATACATGTAAATATTTTCAATATATATAATGTAGTATGTGTGTATTTATATATACACTCTAAATATACACAGCATACACACATATATTACACAAGCAAAAACTTTTATTTTGGATGTGATTAGTCCCAATTAATCATTTGACTGCACTAAAATATATTGAAATATCTTTCCTATGGGTTGGGGCACACACACACACACACACACACACATATATATATATATATATATATATATATATATATATATATATATATATAAGCCCCAACCCATAGGAAACCTATTTCAAATCCCAATTTAACCCCTGAGAACAAGCAATACCTAATTTACCTACATCCATTTGATTTTGCCCTTTCTATTAATTGTTTAAAGGAGTTAGTGTCTGAATAAAAGGCGCGGGAAGTGGGGGTGCTGAGGGTGGGCAACTGTTTAACTGCTGGGGAAAAAAAAATTGGCGTCTATTTTACACAAAAAAGTGCAAATACCTGGTATTGTAAGCGGATTGTGATTGTGCTAGTCAAAGTTACAAAAGACAGGTGCCAATCATCACACTCAGTGGTGTAGATGCATGTGTTATTCTATTCCTTTTCCTCTATTCCTTTATTTGCAATAAGTAATTAGCAAAATATTCTGCTATTTTCAATGGTTGCCCCCTAACAATTGAAAGATTTTACAAAATTTGTTAATTAATAATTTTTTCAAATCAATTAATTAAATAATTAAATAATGCATCATTAAATATGCATATAAGGTATAAATTTTATATATTTTACTGTTATTTATTGTAAGTAAATAATTAATAAATAAAATCAGACTTACTAATAGGCTTTCCCAATCTTATTTGCGTAAGAAGTTGGCTTGTGACGAATATTAATTTTGGCGGATAATAGCCTATCTTGTTGCATGCTGTTGCATGACATGAATGATTCTTATTCTGATTCTGGGTCAGCCGGCAACTTTATCTCCGGAGACCTCTGCCGTCAGCTCAAGGTTTGCTTTTTTTTTGTGTGTGTGGGGAAGTCATGGTGGTTTAGAGAGTTTGTCTCCTAACACTAAGGTTGTGGGTTTGAATCGTGGGCTGGCAATACCACAACTTAGGTTCCCTTGAGCAAGACATCGAACCACCAGCTGCTCCCCGGGCAGAGTATGTGAGTGGAGTGGAGTGGCAACAATTTCCCCTCCGCGCTCAGAGCATTTAATAATCACTCCGCTCCAGCTCCGCTCCGGGTTCACAATTTCCCGCTCCCGCTCCACTCTGCGCTCAGTGATACCAGAAACACCGCTCCGCCTTCGCTCCGTGGCTAAAGTATTTCAGTATGTTTGAAATGTTATATTCATAACGTAGCCTATATAAAAAAATAAATAAAAAAATAACAGGAGAGTTTCAAAGTGGCTTATGCTATAGTGTGCAAACTTTTTTTTCCTACCACATGCCAAACTAATAACATGGATGTCAGCATTAATATAATTACTGTATTCTGCTGTGCAAATTTTGTTTGTGATGAAAATAACAGTACATTTTTATTTTATCTACCAGAGATGCTCACAAGTCTCTGAGCTAGAGTCCAAGTCAAGTCTCAAGTCTCTGAGCTAGAGTCCAAGTCAAGTCTCAAGTCTCTGAGCTAGAGTCCAAGTCAAGTCTCAAGTCTCTGAGCTAGAGTCCAAGTCAAGTCTCAAGTCTCTTTATTATATTAAGTCTCTGGTTATAATAAATGTTGCATCACGTACAGCGACCCATCCAAGCTGCTTAGAACACTGCATAGGTATATATAAGGAATTCAAAGCATGTAATATGTTATTATGACAACTCTATCTATTAGCATACAATATCAACTTTGATTTTGGTATATAATCAGTGTAAACAGGCTATTGCAACATGACAAAAACACCAAGAATGCTTTACTTTTAAGTTAATATCTGTATTTTGCATTTATGGATTCAGTAATGGCCTTCTGTCTGTCCTGGCTGTATAGCTGCACACCTCTTGTCTGGCTTAAGAATGAACAAAGCTACGCTGACTTATGTTTTCATACAATACCTACTCACAAATAAACATCAAAAACAAAGCCGGCTGCAATGAATTTCTGTGCAAAACAGCTTTTACTACAAACACTTCCACACAAGAACATTGTTATCACACAAGAACATTTTGATAGAGAACCAAAAATATTTAAAGTAGATAAAATTAGAATAAATAAAATGGAAATGTCTACATACTATTACTACTGTAAACTTTGCAAATAGGACATTAGCCCCTTCAAGTCAATGAACAATAACAAAGTGGGCTGCAATGAATATCTGTGCAAAACGTCATGGCTCCGCTCCTACCCAATGACAGAGGCACGCAGGTTTTTTTCCACTTGAGTACTCACGTGAAGGATGCGTGCACAACTAATAACTAATATCATCACGCTATAAAGGGTTGGCCTGCGCTGGGTGCGCCCCTCCCCCTATAACTGTTCTGTCTCGCGGAGGAGCTCATTTGTGTGCATCTGTGTGAAACACGCGCTCTGAAACACGCATAGGAAAAAAGAACGACAGAAAGAACGGCTCCCCTCCAGCCGTGACTCGGCTCCCATCGTTCATGTTTATGAGCCGTTCAAAAGAATCGGTTCGTTCGCGAACGTCACAACTCTAACAGCGAGCTCATCTGATGTTTACTAAAAATTAACATTGTTCACGAGTCCCGGAGCTCGAGTCCGAGTCGAGTCTGAAGTCTTTCGAGGACGAGTCTCAAGTCGAGTCTGAAGTCACTGTTTGTGCGACTTAAGTCGCACTCGAGTCGGAGTCTCAAACTCGAGTCCCCATCTCTGTTATCTACAGATCAATGCATTTCTTACAGATTTCTGATCATTCAAAATCAGATACAGATGAAGTAACACTGTAAGATTACATTTCTTTGAATGCATTTTCGCGAAAGCGATTGCGTGTGAATGTGCTGTAACTGTTTAAATCATGCTTCGACCCAAAAATATTCAGTAAAAGGAACAGACAAACTCCTTCAGAACTAACCTATAACTTCCCGCTCGGCTATTGTCGTCATTGTAACCTTCTGATTTGAGAGATCCATCTGTATCAAGCTATAGTTAAATATGTTTAACGTGAATACTTGCTAAATATGCAGTTATATTAAGGGCCGTTGGCATGAATTGTGCTCGTGATGGAGCGGTGGTGGAGCGCTCTTGGAGCGAGTGAAAACCACAACGCTCCGACTTTTAAAAAATCCGCTCCTCGCTCCTGTCAAAATCACACCGCTCCACTCCAAGCTCCGCTCCCACTCCGCTCCACTCACATACTCTGTCCCCGGGTGCCACAGCATAAATGGCTGCCCACTGCTCTGGGTGTGTGTTTACTGCTCTGTGTGTGTGTGCACTTTGGATGGGTTAAATGCAGAGCACAAATTCTGAGTATGGGTCACTTAAAAAAAAAAAAAAAAAGAATGAATTGTTTTTTATTTTATTTTATTGTTTTATGTTTACAACATACAGCAACTGTAGAGGAATCTGAACCAAACCAAAATAAAGACAGATGAAGCTAGATTCCCCACTCCAGAACCTGACAGCATCAAAAAGGCGATCCTTTAGATGCTCCCTTCCCTTACGAAAAAGTAGTATACTTCAAGTTTATTTTAACTAAGTATACTTCAGTAAAGTTCAAGTATATTTTTAAGTATACTTTGTGTAGCAAGTATACAAATATCAGTGTTCTAGTAGTATACTTGTAAGTGTACTGTTTCAATACTTATTGGGATTAAATTGCCCACTCTCTAGTATGTAAAATTATACTTCCTCTACAGGAACTCAAGCTGCGTTGAGCGGTCTGGGGAAACACCTTTGGCAAGATCAACTCAGAATACCGTGTGCAATCTGTCCAATGGAAGAGCGTGACGTCACAGGCGGGGTGATGTAGTGACCAGGAAACTATAAAGGCACGTGCCACGCAGCTGACTTCAGCTTCGCATCTTTCAGCAAGCGCTCTGTGTGTGCATGTCTAATGTCTGTCTTGTGAGTCTTATTTATTGTTGTCTGTCCCAATAAACAACATAATGCCAAAAAGTACAGCAAAAACACGACATTTGAAGGGCGATTCCTCCCTGCCCGTGCTACATTATGGGTGGGGATACACACAATCTATGTGTGGTTTGCCTGGGATCAAAGCATGTTGAGTCGGCTCTCGAGGGAGTTAATGATTGCCGATGTTGACGCTTCGTCCACGCTTCGCCAGCATTCCCCATGGTACCGGCCATGCTTCCACCGAGGCAGAATGGCTGCTGCACTCGTGGGGTTCGCAGGTGGATCTGGCGGAGCGTATGGAGAAGGGCCAGTCCTTATCTCCTTCCTCATCTGCCAGATCCGGTGCCCAAACCCTGGGTTCGGAAGCATGCTCGTCGGTTTCTTCCCCCCAGGGCAAGGGGTCGACACTCCACCTCTCTACATCTGGAGAGGTGGATGTGAAGATTATTAGCAGGGATTTGCCACCCCTATTGTCCCAGTATGAGGAGCTGTTGGAGGTGGTCACTTGTGCAGTTGATAAGTTAAGAATCAAGTGGCCTGCAGAGAAAAAAATCAGAGCTGTAGAAAAAGCAAGTTAGATGAACGATTTCTGCGGCCGAGGCAACCACCTCCATACCAGAGCCTTCCCTTTTTTCCCGATCTCCATGAAGAGATAGTGAGATTGTGGAACCACCCTTATTCCACCCATCTCTTTGGGCCCGACTCTCAATATTATGGCAATGTCGCGAGGCTCGATGAGCGAGGGTACAGAGTGATGCCCGGGGTTGAGCAGACGCTTGGGAGCTATCTGTTGTCCAGTTCGACATTGTCTCTGAAGGTTCCGGCCTTGCCCACAAAACAGTTAAAAACAACATCTGTGCTAATGGGCAAGGGCTATGTGGCAGCAGGTCAGGCGGGGGCATGCCTTCACACTATGGCCTTCCTCCAGGCATATCAAGCTGACCTGCTGAGAGATGTAGACGAGGGAGAGGGCATCAAGTCCGATGATATCGCATAGCTTAGATGGACCACGAATCTCTCCCTCCACGCCACCAAAGAGACCACTCGTGTGATTGGGCGGTCTATGGCAGCCTTGGTGGCCGTGAAGAGGCATTCATGGCTGACCCTGTCACAAATAAGAGAACGTGACAGGGTCTGCCCCCTGGACACCCCGCTTCAGACCTTGGGCCTGTACAGCGACACAGTCAATACTGTCGTCGACAGGTTCCAGGAGGCACGTAAACAGGCAGCGGCGTTCCAGAGTTTCCTCCCTCGTCGCTCTCGTGGGCTATCTGGGCGGGAAATACCCACGCCACAAGCAAGCTCCTCATACCGCAAGACTCAAAAACAAAGCAAAACGGGGACTTCCAAAGCCTAGTCAGATCTTCGTGGAATTATCGAAGCTAGGAAGCCCTCGACAAAGAGGTCCTGACGCCATAAAGTGAAGTGAAGTGAAGTGAAGTGACATTCAGCCAAGTATGGTGACCCATACTCAGAATTTGTGCTCTGCATTTAACCCATCCGAAATGCACACACACAGAGCAGTGAACACACTCACACACTGTGAGCACACACCCGGAGCAGTGGGCAGCCATTTATGCTGCGGCACCCGGGGAGCAGTTGGGGGTTCAATGCCTTGCTCAAGGGCACCTAAGTCGTGGTATTGAAGGTGGAGAGAGAGCTGTACATGCACTCCCCCCATCCACAATTCCATCCGGCCCGAGACTAGAACTCACAACCCTTCGATTGGGAGTCCAACCCTCTAACCATTAGGCCACGACTTCCCTTCCCTTCCCTTCCCCAGAAGTGCAGTAACCCAGAGGGTAGCCCCCACTGTAAAACAAATTTACCTACGGGTACAATAAAAGTAACCTAACCTAACCTGGGGTAGAGTGGTGTCCACCTTGTTATACGGGGCCCGTCTCACTTCAGTGTCCTCTGGAGGCCGGTCTGCCAACCCTGCCAGTGTTTCAGGGCGCAGCCCTGTCTCCCGCGAGCACCACTCCCAGTTATTTCCGCCCGCGAGCGTAGCGGAGCTGGGAAGCTCGCCAACCCTTCTGGGGCCTCTTACACCAGAGATCAGTCTCAAGAGACTGATTCCCTTAGTACATTATTTAGCAGCATGGAAACTACTGCCAAATGTATCTCAATGGGTCCTGCACACAGTAGAAAGAGGCTATTGCATTTAGTTCTGCCGTCCACCGACCAATGTTCAATGGGGTTACACCGACAGTAGTCGGCCCCCAGCAGGCTCTGGTGATGGAACAAGAAGTGAATATTGTATTAAGGAAGGCGGCCATAGAGGTGGTCCCTCCTCTAGACAGGGAGTCCGGGTTTTACAGTGGGTATTTTCATAGTTCCAAAGAAGGATGGGGGGTTGCATCCAATTTTAGACTTACGTCATTTAAACCTCTCAGTAATGTCACTGAAGTTCAAAATGCTTACTGTCAAACAGGTTGTAGCTAAAATCAGATCCGAGGACTGGTTTGTCAAAATAGATCTCAAAGATGCATACTTCCACATATCCATCCTTCCACAGCACAGGAAGTTTCTGAGGTTCGCTTTCGGGGCATAGCCTACCAATATCGAGTACTTCCCTTCGTCCTTGCACTCTCACCCCACACGTTCACGAAATGTGTAGATGCGGCTCTGGTACCCCTCCGTATGCAGGGCATACGGTGGCTCAAGACCAAGGGGTTTTCCCCAAGGGGGAATCCATTATGAACTATCAAGGTCACGCGGCAATGCCTTCGTGCCTTAGACATATGGAAGAAACCTTGGTTCTTGAATCAGGGCCCGGTGTTGGGAGCTCTTGGTCGCCGTGTAATGCTAGCGACAGACGGCTGGGGTGCGGTCATGAGTGGCCACCCTGCCCGCGTTCTGTGGAGCGGTCGCTATCTGACATGGCACATCAATTGTCTAGAAACGCTAGCAGTGTATCGAGCATTGAGATATTTCCTCCCAGACCTGAGAGGCCGGCATGTGTTGGTGCGCACCAACAACACATCGGTGGTCTCTTATATCAATCACCAGGGAGGTCTGCGTTCACGCCCCTTATACAAGCTGGTATATCAGATCCTCCTGTGGTCCCAGGGCAAACTCCTCTCGTTGAGGGCAATATATATCCCTGGGAGATTGAATGTGGGAGCAGAAATGCTGTCGACACAGGGGCCGAGGCCCGGGGAATGGATGCTTCACCCCGAGGTGGTGGAGCAGATATAGCAGATATTTGGCAAAGCTCAGGTGGACCTCTTCGCAACTCAAGTGACATCGAAATGTCCCCTCTTGTTCTCTCTATTTTATCCAGCTCCACTGGGACTAGATGCCATGACACAGACCTGGCCGAGGCATCGTCTGTACGCCTTTCCCCCCATCCCTCTGCTTCTCATGAAGGTCCGTCTGTTGCTAGTAGCCCCGTTCTGGCTGGGCCGAGTAAGGTTCGCAGATCAGATCTCTCCATAGGAGATTCCGATCAGGACAGATCTACTCTCTCAGGTGCAGGGCAAAATAATCCACCCTCGCCCGGAGCTGTGGAAGTTGTGGGTGTGGCCCCTGAGGGGGCACAGTTCATAGCTTCCGGTCTCTCAACCGAGGTTGTTGAGACCCTCCTCCAATCCAGAGCTCCCTCTACAAGGAAACTGTCCGGGTGACTGCAGTGACCCTCTGATCTGGACACAGACTAGATCTGGTGGCCACGGTGACCTCGGAACGAGAGAAACAGACAAATATTAGCTTAGATGCCATTCTTCTAATGATGTAGCAAATACATAGGGTTTTATGGGAAGTGTTTCCGGTTCCGGTTTACCTAATTAAAACAGCCTAAAAATCCTTTAACGGATTTGGATATTAAAAGCATATTAAGTTATGTGTATGCCAGGTTAAAGAGATAGGTCTTTAATCTAGATTTAAACTGCAAGAGTGTGTCTGCCTCCCAAACAATGTTAGGTAGGTTATTCCAGAGTTTAGGCGGCAAATAGGAAAAGGATCTGCCACCCGCAGTTGATTTTGATATTCTAGGTATTATCAAATTGCCTGAGTTTTGAGAACATAGCGGACGTAGAGGATTATAATGTAAAAGGAACTCATTCAAATACTGAGGTGCTAAACCATTCAGGGCTTTATAAGTAATAAGCCATATTTTAAAATCTATACAATGTTTGATAGGGAGCCAGTGCAACGTTGACAGGGACGGGCTAATATGGTCATACTTCCTGGTTCTAGTAAGAACTCTTGCTGCTGCATTTTGGACAAGCTATAGTTTGTTTACTAAGCATGCAGAACAACCACCCAATGAAGCATTACAATATTCAAATTTTTTATATTGACTATGCATTCCATAAGACTGCCCTGTTACTGGCTATTACGTCTCTAAAGAGAGTTGGAGATCTTCAGGCCCTCTTGGTGGCCCCTACCTACTTAGACTTTGCCCCTGGTATGGCCAAAGCATTCTTATGCCCTCGGGCAGGTTATGCTCCTAAAGTTCCCTCTGTTACACCACAACCCATAGTACTGCAGGCCTTCTCCCAGGAGAAGCTAAACTGTATGTGTCCAGTTCGAGCGCTTGACGCGTACGTCCACAGAGCTGCCCTGTGGAAAAATCTGACCAATTGCTTGTTTGCTACGGTCCTCCTAAAAGGGGTTTCCTGCCTCTAAGCAGACCCTTAGTCATTGGATAGTCAAGGCTATCAATGTCTCCTATGAGTCCTCTGGTCTTCCCCTTCCTTTGGGAGCTAAGTCTCACTCCACCCGGGATATGGCTGCCTCTAAGGCCTTTCTAGCAGGTGTGTCCCTCTTGGACAACTGTAGAGCTGAGGGATGGTCCACACCCTCTACATTTGCCAGATTTTACAATCTTGATATGCGAGCCGCTCCTGGCTCTTCTGTCCTCTTGCCTTAGCTGTGCTCCTCGGATACACACTAGGCAGGGGCTTGGTAGTCTGGCAGCATTGGCACATCGTTCCTCAAAGTGCTTGACGCAGCTCGAGTTCCTGAAGAGGAACGTCTCTAGGTTACGAATGTAACCCTAGTTCCTCGAAAGACCGAGAAACTGCGTCTCAGAGCCATACTCCCGGCACCCCTGCCGGCGCTTGCTTCCCTACTTGAAGCTGAAGTCAGCTGTGTGGCACTGCCTTTATAGATTCCTGGTCACTACGTCACACTCTTCCATTGGACAGATTGCACACGATACACAGAGTTGATCTTACCAAAGGCGTTTCCCCAAATCGCTCGACGCAGCATTTCATTCCTTCGAGGAACTAGGATTACATTCGTAACCTAGAGACGTTTTAAATATACTTGAAGTATAACAGTAGCAAACTTTGAGTACACAAATAGTTTATCTCAATGTTTGTACTGCAATTATACTAAAAGTGAAAATATGTTTACTGATAGTTTAATAATTAAATATTTTGTACACTTTGAATTATAGTCTCAGTAAACTACTAGTTTAGTAGTTTTATACTGAAAGTACACTCATATTTTTTCTTTAAGTGAACTTTAAATAATACGTTAAGTATACTACTATATCCCTATGTAGGTTTTAATGTGTATATATATTGTCGTATGAATATCTGAACATACAAAACATAAAAAAAAGAACAAGGTATCTGCTTATAAACAAAAAATGAAATATTCTATCTTCATGCATTATTTTTTTAATAAATTAAGAAATAACATTTTGAACAAAAAGCTGAAAAAAATACTATGAATTGGATTCAGAATGATAATCAAAATGTAGATGGAGTAGATCAACACCCCAAAGCATGACTGTAATTGTTACCTCTTTATCGGTCTACATTTTATACCATAACATTAAATTTTTGATGCTGTTTCATCAAGTCAAGTCAAGTCTCCTTTATTGTCAATTTCCACATGTAAAGTACATACTGTCATGGTTGGTAAACCATGATCTCTGGGTTTTGTACTTTGTGGGTGAAGTCTGTGTGTTACGCGTCAGCACTGATTAGCTTGTGGGCATATCCATTAATTGTCATCAGCAGCAGCTGTCACTCATTACTCATCCCTATATAATGGCTTGTCTTACGTCTTGTGTTTGTGAGAGCATTGTTTCATGTGTGTTTTTTTTTGCGTTTGGATGTCTGTGTCTTCCCCCGGAACCCCGTCCACTTTCAAGCATCTCATCTTACCTTCGGCTCGCTTCCCCACAGTTCCTGTGCCACCCTCTCCTGCTGCCAACTCACCACCGCCTTCCAGACTCATCACTTCCCTCAATGCTGCACAAAGTGACATGCCATCATATAATAATTGGTGTGTGGAGGGAGGGGGGGGGAGGGGGGGGGGGGTTCATAGTTCAGTGGTGCCTGGGGAAGAAGGGGGGGGGCAGGTTCGGAAGGGAGTTCAGCTTCCTGACAGCCTGGTGGATGAAGCTGTCCTTCAGTCTGCTGGTCCTGGCCTGGAGACTCCGCAGTCTCCTCCCTGATGGCAGCAGACTGAAGAAGCTGTGTGATGGGTGAGTGGGTTCACCTGAGATGCAGAGGGCTTTGTGGTTGAGACGGGTTCCATAAATGTCCTGGAGGGAGGGGAGAGAGACACAAATGATCTTCTCAGCTGATCTCACTATGCGTTGCAGAGTGTTTCTGCAGGACGCGTTGCAGGCACCATACTACACAGTGATGCAGCTAGTCAGGATGCTCTCGATGGTGCCTCTGTAGAAGGTGTACATGGTGGGGGGTGGGGCTCTGGCTCTCCTCAGTTTGCGGAGGAAGTAGAGACGCTGTTGTAATTTCTTGGCCAGTGCTGCAGTGTTTTCAGTCCAGGAGAGGTCCTCTGTGATGTGCACACTCAGGAACTTGGTGCTGCTCACTCTCTCCACAGTCGCACCGTTGATGATCAGAGGAATGTGCTGAGTGTGTGCTCTCCTGAAGTCTATAACAATCTCCTTCGTCTTTTCCATGTTCAGAGAGAGATTGTTGTCACTGCACCACTTGGCCAGGTGGCTCACCTCACTCCTGTAGTTTGTCTCATCTTTGTTGCTAATGAGACCCACCACAGTCGTGTCATCTGCAAACTAAATAAAGAGGTTGTGTGACGGTGTGCAGTCATGGGTCAGCAGAGTGAAGATGAGGGGGCTCGGCACACATCCCTGGGGGGCCCCAGTGTTCAGTGTGATGGTGCTGGATGTGTTGCTGCCGACCCGTACTGCCTGAGGTCTTCCAGTCAGAAAATCCAACAGCCAGTTGCACAGCGAAGTGTTGAGTCAGAGAGCTCTCAGTCCCTCCATTGAAGCTGTATGTACGGTATACTGTCCATGTCCAGAAAGGTAAGAAAAACATCTTCAAAGTAGTCCATGTGACATCAGAGGGTCAGTTAAATATAAAAAATAGCAAAAACTACAACTTTATTCAGCATTGTCTTCTCTTCCGTGTCTGTTGTTAGACAGTTCAAAACAAAGCAGTTTGTGATATCCTTTTCGTGAACGAATCGTTAGATGTAACCGGATCTTTTTGAAACAGTTCACCAAATCGAACTGAATCGTTTTAAGCGGTTTGCGTCTCCAATACGCATTAATTCACAAATGACTTAAGCTGTTTACTTTTTTAATGTGGCTGACACTCCCTCTGAGTTAAAACAAGCCAATATCGCGGAGTAATTCATTTACTTAAACAGTAGACTGACTGAACTGATGTGAAGAGAGAACTGAAGATGAACACCGAGCCGAGCCAGATAATGAACAAAAGACTGACTCGTTCACGAGTCAAGAAACCGTTTACAAATTCGTGTCCGATTCGAGAACCAAGGAGCTGATGATACTGCGCATGTGTGATTCAGCGTGAAGCAAACCGACACACAGAGCGCTGGACCGAACTGATTCTTTAGGTGATTGATTCTGAACTGACTCTGTGCTAATATTATGAGCCCAGGTAAACCGAAGGCTTGCAATCATCGCCAATGATGTCATTACATCGAGCGCAAAAGAACCGGTGAACTGTTTTCTTCAACCAGTTTATTGAATCGAACTGTCAGAAAGAAATACTGGTGATCTGGAAACCGATGCAACCGGTTCTTGGCTCGTGAACGAGTCATTATCTGGCTCGGCTCGGTGTTCATCTCTCTCTTCACAGCAGTTCAGTCAGCACGCGCAGTCTTCTTAATCGCTTGATTCGCTCAATGATGTGCCAGCTTCATCAAACCTGCCATCTACAGTTCTGGCAGTGGTAATGTGGGTAACGAGTAATGATGCTGCACATAACAAAAATAACGGAGTAAAAGTATTAAACTCATTGAAAATATGTACTGAAGTAAAAGTGGAAGTAGGGGAAAAAATAATACTCTAGTAAAGTACAGATACCGCCTTTTAGTACTTAAGTACAGTAGTGAAGTAGTTCTACTTCGTTACTATACATCTCTGAAGGGGTCCAGGGATGGGGGGAGGGCAGACTTGATGTGGTGCATGACTAGCTGTTCAAGATGCAGGATGGAGATGGCTTCTTCGGAACTGGAATGATGGTGGTAGTTTTGAAACGTGGGAACAACAGCCTGACTCAGTAAGATGTTGAACATGTCTGTGAAGACATCAGCGAGTTCTGCTGCACAATCTCTCAGTACACGCCCAGGGATGTTTGCGCCCCGGGACCCGGAGCTTTGCGTGCATTGATCCTGCTGAAGGATCTCCTCACACTGTCTGAGGTCAGCGTCATCACCTGGTGGCCAGGAGGAGGTGGAGTCTTCTGTGCAGTGGTGCTGTTTTGTTGCTCAAAGCGAGCGAAGAAGGTGTTCAGCTCATTCAGCAGAGAGATGTTGTTGTCACAGGTCTGTGGTGGGGGATTGTAGTCTGTAATGGTCTGTATATCCCTGCCACAGGTTCCTAGTGTTTCTGCTGTCGCTGAATTGATGAGCTATCCTCCTGGAGTGCTGTCTCTTAGCCTCCCTGATGCAGCGGGACAGGTTGGCCCTGGCTGTTCTCAGGCCCACCTCATCTCCAGCTCTGAAGGCAGCATTCCGTGTCTTCAGGAGTCTGTAGACCTACCCTGTCATCCATGGCTTCTGGTTGGCCAGTGAGTTTTTTTTTTTGTGACCATTACATCATCAATACACTTGTTGATTTAGGCAGTGACAGTCTCTGAGTAGTCCTGGAGGTCAGTGGTATTATTGCATGTGGCAGCCTACTTAAACATGTCCCAGTCAGTTGTGTAGAAGCAGTCTTGAAGAACTTCTGATGATCCTTCTGGCCACACTTGAATCTGTTTTTGAACTGGTTTGGCGACTTTAATGAGCTGTCTGTATGCAGGCATTAGCATGACAGTTATGTGGTTTGAGGCTCTGAGGTGGGGGAGTGGGAGGGCTTTGTAAACTCTGTGTGGTGTAAACAAAGTCCAAAATGTTATTACCTCGTGTTGAAAAGTTAATGTGTTGGTGTGTTTTTGGAAACACACTCTTTAGGTCATCAAGGTTGAAATCCCCAGCTATGATGAGAAAAGCATCGGGGTGTGCTGTCTGCTGCTCACTGATCTGCTGGTACAGTTATTTTAGTGCGTTGTTCCTGTTGCTGATGATGTTGAATGGGGGAATGTACACCAAAATGAGCAGTATAGCAGTATATTCCCTAGGCAGATAGAACGGCCGGCACTTAATAATCATAAACTCCACCAGGGATGAAGCAGTGTTTGCAGATCACAACAGTATCGCGGCACGCGTCACTGATGTAAACACAAAGCCCGCCTCTGTCCGCTCGATAGCACGTCAGCTGGTCAAGCTGAATAGCGCAGTCTGGAACGCTGTTGCTGAGCCATGTTTCCATGAGCACAAAAACACAACAGTCTCTTACAGTACTCTGAGTTGAAAGTAGTAATCGAATGTAGTCCAGTTTATTGTCCAACGAGCGTACGTTAGCCAGTACGATGGTGGGGATAGATGGCTTGTGTGGGTTAGCCGTTAGCCTAGCCCGGATACCTCCGCACTTACCCCTCTTCTGCTTCCTCTCACACAGCTTGTGGTGCCTCCGCTGTGGGCGAGATGCCCGAGTGGGGCTCAGTGATGGTGAAGGCCTCCATAGCAGACCGAGATCCCGCAGCTGTTCCGCGTTTTTTTTTTTTTTTTTTTTTTATTTATAAATATGGCTGCTTTCATTGTTATCCTCATGATATGTTTGGCAACTAGTGTGTAATGCATTTAAAAAAGTATGGCGTGTAACATGGAGCAGCCCAGTACAAAGCCCAAGCTGCCATGTCCACACCACACTTACCCTATGTGTTTTTTTTTTTTGTTTGTTTGTTTGTTTTTTGCCTTGCTTTATGGCCCAAATGACTGTGTGTGCACATCATCTAACATGTGATGCATTAAAACAGCGAGGGAGAGAGAGAGAGAGAGAGAGAGAGAGAGGAGAAATGTCAATATAATCTTATGAGTATTTTTTTATATACTTGATATATATATATTTAATAGTTGGTGTTGTTACCTCTTCCTGACCTTGCTCCCCCCAATCATGTGTGAACATTGATGGTGCATAATTGAAGATGGCTCCAGACAAAGAAGGTCAGTGGATTCATGACTGTTAGGAGTTAAGGAGAGATAACCAAGAAGGGTGTAGTTCTAGTATACTATTTTGAGGGGAGGTAGACAAGTTTTCCATGGAGATGTACTCTATTAATACATTTTTCCAAGTTGTAATGTGTATGGTGTTCCTTGATTTCCAGTTCATGAGGATAGTTTTCTTGGCGATAGTTAGAGCTACTAGAAGTAATTGACTGTTTGTACTGTTTAAATTGATTATGGATATGTCACGTAATATACAAAGGGAGGGGGACAGCGGGATGTGACATCCCATAAATTTGGATAGTGAGTTAGTAACATTTTCCCAGAATTTTTTAACTGAGGTGCAATCCCACATAGCGTGTAAATAGGTGTCTGGAGTGTTTTGTGTGCAATGTGAGCATGTTTCTGCAGCAGACATGGGGACTTGTGGCTTGGTGACTTGGACTCAAGTCGACTCGAGTCGCTATTTTTATGACTTGAGACTTGACTTGGACTTGGAAGTTAAAGACTCGGGACTTGACTTGACTTGAGAGACGATGACTTGAATGACTTGAGTGTTAATCAGACCATGTTTTCAGTTTAAATATAAAATATATAAATTATTTTTAAAAATAAAGTTGATTACTCAGCTGGAGCGCAGGCTGAGAATAGCGTCGTGACTGGATCAGGACACTATCATCAGTCATGTCCTCTCTACCTTACGCACACCACGCCCTCTTAGATCAAATATCACATCACATCAACATGTCAGCCTGAGGGTTACCGACGGTCATTGCTTTTGTCTTCAATAATTCGTGCCTAAAAACGCGTGGAAAACGCTGGGTGCGCCACTTTCTCCTTCTTTCCAAAGCGCTCGGGCAGTTGCGCCCCTGAGGCGTCTGCCGATGCTAAGCAACCATGACGAGCTCCGTGACGTGCTCTCTCCACGAAGACGGGAGACGCGGAAATTTCAGCAAAGGATAAATGGATTTGCAGCTCTAAAAATCGCTTGCAGTAGCTCTGCTACTAAATTTATTTCAAAATGGGAATCCATATACAGCTATGATCAGCTGTTCCTTCATCTTGGCTGAGCTTTCAACGTTGTTACGGGAAAGGATGAAGCTGATTGGTTAGTTCTTGTCACATGACCTGCGGTGTGGTTGTGGCTATCTGAAAAGTTGAGATGTTTTTAACTTGATGCGGTGCGGACGCACCTGGAAAAAACGAGCGCGTCGCACCGCATCCACGTCGCGACCGCTTTGCTTCCATTATGAGCGCGCATACCGCGCACCTACGTTGGAAATAACGAACTTGCGCGCGCAAAAGACGTGCTTTGTGAACGCTCCCTTACGATCCGCTAGCAGGCCGTCAAAAAACGCGTTCCAAAAAACGCTAGGGCTGGGCTAAGGGGGCTTAAGCCCCGAATATTTTGTTACCTTGTCTTTCTCATAGAGCAAAACAATTAATCAGAAAAACAAATGTGAATAAGACTACAGCTGCAGCGATTACCTAATCATGAGAAGTGCATATTACAGTTATATTATATATATATATATATATATATATATATATATATATATATACACACACAGTGGGGCTCGAAAGTTTGGGCACCCTTTGCAGAATTTGTGAAAATGCGAGTAATTTTCAAAAAATAAGAGAGATAATACTAAATGCATGTTATATTTTATTTAGTACTGTACTGAGTAAGATATTGTACATAAAATATATTAACATTTAGTCCACAAGACAAAAAAAAAATGCTGAAATTAAAATAACCCCACTCAAAACTTTGGGAACCCTTGGTTCTTGATCCTGTGTCCTGTTTCACCCCCCAGCTCTTAATGCATCTTGTTTCCTTCTGGAGCATCAGTGAATGTTTGAATCTTTTTAAATAGTTGTGTTTGAGTGCCTCAGATGTCCTCAGTGTGATAAGATGTATCTCAAAATCATAAAGTCACTGCTTGAAAGGGTTCAAATATGCAAATCATTGATTGACATCATTGATGCTGGAAAACTGAAGAATCTGCAGGACCTTAAATATTTTTCTGAAGAACGCTGCTCAGTTTAACTGTTCAGAACAAACAAGGGACTCATGCACAACCATCACAAAACAGAAAGACAGTCGAGGATCATCAGGTGACCACACACAGTACTAAGAACCAAGGGTTCCCAAACTTTTGAGTGGGGTTATTTTAATAATTTCAGCAATTCTTTTGTCTTGTGGACTAAATGTTAAAATGTTTTATGTACAATATCTTAGTCAGGACAGTACTAAATAAAATATAACATGCATTTAGTATGATCTCTCTTATTTTTTGAAAATTACTCACATTTTCACAGATTCTGCAAAGGGTGCCCAAACTTTCTAGAAATGTAACAAAGTTTAATGTTGTATGTAAACTGTGTTTGAGAGAGAGAGAGGTGTTCAGAGAGGAGTCTGTTGGATGTTTAGCTGTTATTTGTAGATAATTTTATGAAGTTACAATTTTGTTTGATTCCATGATGTATTTTACTGAACATGAGTATTTACAATGCAAATCCAAATTATTTTAATTTACTGACAGTTACTTATATCTTGTCTTTTAACTTCATTAAGATCAGATTCTGCAGGTAAAATTACAATAATAAGGTGACTTGACTTAGACTTGACATAGCTTGTGACTTGACTTGACTTGACTTGCCCAAGACAAAAAATACTTGGGACTTACTTGAGACTTGAAGGTTAAGACTTGAGACTTACTTGAGACTTGCACATTGTGTGACTTGGTCCCATCTCTGCTCTGCAGTAAAACCCATTTTAAATAATTTCTGCCCAGTAAGGTGAGATCTATGAAGTACTTTATACTGTATAAGTTGTAAGTTGGTGTTTTTTGTAGATATTTTTACAGATTTGTGTCCAGAAAGCGGCATTCGGAGCAATGGATAAATCCGATTCCCATTTAGCACTGGGTAAGCTTAATGTATTGTCTGATTTGGATATTATTTTATATATTTTGGAGAGTAGTTTTTTTGGGGAGGTTATATTAATTAGCTCTGAGATCTGAGGGGGAAGGTCTAGATTAATTGTCTGAGTGTCAATTTTTGATTGAATAGATGATTTGATTTGTAAGTATTCCAAAAAACAATTACTCCCAATGCCGTATTTCTGGACCAAGTGGGAAAATGGTGCAAAGTTATTATTAAGGAGGATGTGTTGAAGTTGTGTGATGCCCTTATCTACCCATGTGCGCAAGTTGAGTGGCTTCTTGTTAACTATGAAATCTGGGTTATTCCAAATCGTGGTGTATTTAGATGGTGCAAGGGGTGTGTTTGTGATTTGGTGAAATTTCCACCAAGCTGTCAGAGCTGCAGCTATTGTTGGTGTTTAAAAACAGTTATGCTTTTTGATTGTCTGATTATAGAAAGGTAAATCTGAAATGTTAATGTCCTTACAAACTGACTGTTCCACATCTAGCCATGTGCTTTCTGATGGGTTAGGATGAATCCATTTGTATATATTTTGGAGCTGATTGGCCAAAAAGTAGTGGTATAAATGTGGAGCTTCAAAGCCTCCTTGTGTTTTTGGTTTCTGTAGTGTAGATAATTTTAATTCTTGGGGTCTTATTTTTCCAGTAGAGTTTAGTGATGATTGAATCTAGCGATTTTAAACCAGGTGAGGGTGGGTAGTGCTGGAATCATTGTAAATAAATAGTTTAATTTAGGGAGTATATTCATTTTAATTACTGATATTCTGCCCATAAAGGATAGTGGTAAATTCATCCAGCGATGAAGGTCATCATTTATTGTTTTAAGTAATGGAGAGAAGTATAGTTGGTGCACAAAGGAATAGGTGGTGTTTGGGATGTCACATCCATGCTGCTGGAGTGTAATGAAAGCACGGCCGATTTACTCCAGTTGATGGAGTATTCAGAGATATTTGAGAATGAATCAATGAGTTTAATTGTTTCTTGTAAAGATGATGGGGGGTCATGTAAATATAGTAATATATCATCAGCGTGAAGACTAATTTTGTGGTGCATGTTTAGTGTTTGAATTCCTTTAATGTAGCTGTTTTGTCGGATAGCTGCTGCTAATGGCTCAATGAAAATGGTAAATAATGAAGGGGAGAGTGGGCATCCTTGTCTAGTCCCCCGTTGTAGTGTGAAGATATGTGATGTTAGTCCATTGGTGATGACAGTGGCTGAAGGTGATGTATACAGAATTTTGATCCAATTAATGAATGACTCCCCAAAACCAAACCTCTCTAATGTGGAAAACAGGAATTTCCAATTGACCCTATCAAAAGCTTTTTCTGCATCGAGAGTAACTATGATGGTTTTGGTTTTTTGAGTTGATGAATAGTGCATTAAATTAAAAAGTCTGCGTGTGTTATTGGACGAAAGTCTACCTTTGATGAAACCGGTTTGATCTGGATGGATTATAGATGGTGTGACTTTTTCTATTCTATGTGCTAGTGCTTTGGCGATGATTTTAATGTCTACATTGATTAGGGAAATCGGACGATAACTTGACGGTGATGTTGGGTCTTTATTTGGTTTAAGAAGGAGTGAAATAGTGGCTGTGTTCATATTATCTGGGAGTTTTGATTTTTGTTTTGATTCACTAATCATACGGATGAAAAGTGGTGATAAAATGGACCAAAAATGTTTGTAGAATTCAGCAGGGAATCCATCGGGGCCTGGTGCTTTATTGTTTGGAATAAGTTTGAGGGCATTAAAAAGTTCATGTTCTGATAAGGGAGATTCAAGAGTATTTATTTGATGTTTACTGAGTTGTGGTAGGTTGATATTATTGAGAAATGAATCGATGTCTTTCTGATCTGGATCTTTTTCAGAGGAATATAATTTACTATAAAACTTTTCAAAGATTTGATTTATTTCTTCTGGTGAGTTGGTGGATTTCCCTGCTGTGTCTATAATCACTGGTATTGTAGCTTTTTCTTTATTTTGTTTGATTTGATTTGCCAAATATTTACCAGATTTGTTACTATGACGGAAGTTTTCTTGTCTTAGCCTATGAATTAGGAATTGTGTATGTTTATTGATTAATTCGTTCAATTTGAGTTTATATTTCCTTAATGAATCCTGTGTTTCTTCTGTTGTGTTATTTATATTAATGTCTTCTAGTAATTTGATCTTTTGTTCCAGTTCTGCTTGTTGATCTTTTTCTTTTCTTTTTTTGTAAACTGAGAATGAAATTATTTTTCCTCTTAATACTGCTTTCCCTGTTTCCCACAGAAGAGATGGAGATGTTTCTGGGGAGTCATTCGACTCCAGAAAGCATGCCCATTCTCTTTTGAAATAACTGTCAAAATCATGGTCTTTCAGAAGAGATGTGTTAAATCGCCATCTTGTAGTGGGTTTATGTTGACTAGTTGTGTTCCATTGTAATGTTACCGGAGCATGATCACTAATGACTATTGGATGGATCTTTGATTCAGAAATATTTGATATGATAGAATTACTGGTAAGAAAGAAGTCAATGCGGGAGTATGAGTGGTGTACCGGTGAGAAAAATGAGTATTCCTTACTGTTAGGATGCTGTAGACGCCAACTATCGCCAAGACCAAAATCACTCATGAACTGTTTTATGGTTTCTGCAGATTTCCTAATGAGTTTATTGCCTAAACTATTATATCTATCTATTGTTGGATCTAAAACTGTATTGAAATCACCTGCAATTATGACTGGACAATTAGAAAAATTTGAAATTGAGGAGAAAAAGGTCTGGAAAAAGGATGGGTCATCTGTGTTTGGGCCATACGTCCTTCAGGGTCTGTAATGGTGGTATTATGAACAAAAGAGATTTTTTTATTTATTAGAATGCATACTCCTCTTTGTTTTGAGTTGTAGTGAGCTGAAAATAAATGACTGTAATTTGATAATTTAATTTTGTTATAATCTGATTCGGATTGATGTTTCTTGCAGGAGACATATGTCGGCTTGTAGTTTATTTAAATGATTACAAACTTTGACCTTCTTTGTCTGAGAACCAAATCCACGAACGTTCCAGGTTACAAAAGTGATAGATGACATGTTTTAGAGAAAAATAGACATAAATGTATATTAATGTATGGGCCTGTTAGTACTATATATGTATACATGTGAGTGCATGTATTTAAGTGGGTGTAGAAGTGTTTGTGTGTGTGTGCATAGTGATGCAATGTTGTTGGTAGACTAACAAAAATACATAAACACAACTGACAGAATATACACAGCAGAACAGCAACAACAAAGCAAAAACCATTAGATACAAACATATGGTGGAACATAGGAAGGGGGACACGAGACCTAGGTCCAAAAGAGGAATCATCTAATAGATTAAAGGAAGAGAAAAAAAAAGAAGAAGAAAGGAAAAAAAAAATTGTTAGTTCAGAAAATGAGTGTTTAGTTAATTTATGATTGTGGCAGTTATTAACTTAGGAGTGGAAGTGAAGTGTTCAGAAAAGCCAGGGGGTAATGTCCTTATCGCGATATAGTTGTCCATCTATGTATAATTTGTCCACCGTAATGACTGCTTTTCTTCCTTCATTTATTTTCTGTTTTCGGATTGGGAAGAGTTGTTTCCGGCGTTCGAGAATGTCCCTAGGATATTGTTCATTGAGTCCATAGTTTGTGCCTTTGAGTTGTCTGCCTTGTCTCTGAACCAGTTCTTTATGTTTATAGTGTTCGAATTTTGCGATGATTGCTCGTGGTCTGTTGTTGTTGTTTTTGGATCTGATACGGTGAACACAGTAAAAGGTGATGTTCTGTACTGTTTCCGCTGGTAATTTGAGTTGTTTTATCATTAAGTCCTTGACTGATTTTTCGGGGTCGTTTGGAGTTTGTTCCGGGATGCCTTTGAAAACTAAATTGTCCCTCATACTGCGCGATTGTAAGTCCAACATGTTTTCTTTCATGGTTTTATTTTCGGCCACAACGTAAGTGAGTTGAATGGTCAGTGCATGGACGGAGTCCTTTAAGAAGTTATTTTCTTTAGTGAGAGTGTCTATCTGTTCTTGGCTGAATTCTAAACTGTGCCGCAATTCCTGGAATTCCTTGTGTATGACTTCTATTAGTGCAATCCTGGTATCAAGTCGCAGCAAGTCGTTTTGGTGATGTGGATGGTGTTGTACTTGGGCTAAAAGGTGAATCGGGACGAGGCCTCTTGGAGTTTGGAGTCGGGTTACCTTTACTTTTTTTGTTTTGATCTGGTTTGTCCTTGTTCATGGTGCGGCAGATTGTGTTGTAGTGCGCGTCAATATATTCTTCGAGATGATCCAGGTTTGATAATATTAAAATCCGGTTTTGAAACGAGAAGAAAAAAAAATAATAATAAAACGAAATGAGAGGATAAAGAAAAATAAAGTAGTAGGTATTTTCGACTGGAGTTGTTTGAATCTAGCAGACGGAAGCCGCCATCTTAGATCTCGCACCGGGTCTCGTGAGAACACAGTCTAGCGAATCATGTGGCACTCTCCTCTCCAAGCGTGCGCGGAGTTTAACTGTAAAAATGCGGTTCTGCCGACATCGAGCAGAAACTGTGTGCGACTGTGTGCGCGCTTACAGACAGGTAGACGCGATGACCACGTACAAAAACACTGCGACTCACAAGACAAAAAACATGAAAACACCGTTCACTATCAAATGTCAGATGATAGTGGTATGTGTTAGTATCTGGTGTTTCTTTTTTCTTCTTCACAAGTGTTTTTTTTTTTTTTTTTTTTTTGGAAATTCTGTGCAGAAGATGTGTACTATCGCCCTCTACACTTTAATATTGAAAACACAGATTCTAGGAGTATAGCTCAAATACATTTAGAATTTTTGTAAGTATAAGTAAAGTATACTTATACTGTCATTAAGTATATTTATGGGGAGTATATAAAACCCATTTTTGATAAGTACACAAAAAGTAAACTAAAAGCATACTTTCCTATTTTTAGTTTTAAAAATGTATACTATAGCACACTCTTGAATAAACTTCTTTTCAGTAAGGGTTAGCGGCTCAGTGTTTTACATTTATGTCAGGAAAAGGACCATTTACATCCAAATGTAATTTAATGCACACAGTACACAATCTATAAATATGTTTCAGAATATAAACTGCTTAATTTGTCATTTTCAGTAAGATTTAAGGTTACTAAAGGTGTTTCTGTGCATCTTCCTGTGTCCCTGGTCTGATTTGGTAATTGGTTTACTTAAAATTAATGTGCTAGAATAAAACATGCTAGTAAGGTTTTTTTTTTTTTTTTTAGAGATAGTTTGTAACTAATAGTTGATGTAGTTGATGTGTAACTAACAACTGAATAGTAAAATGAAAAAGTTGATTAAAAGTTTGGGGCTTTATTTGATCAGTGTACAATTAATTTAAACTGCATAACAAAATAGAACTTTAATTGAATTAGGCTAGAGTTTGCAATCCATTTTTGAAGGGCCATTTTTCTTCTGAAACCCTGCCAACAATTATATACAGGTCCTTCTCAAAAAATTAGCATATTGTGATAAAAGTTCATTCTTTTCCGTAATGTAATGATAAAAAATTTAACGTTCATATATTTTAGATTCATTGCACACCAACTGGAATATTTCAGGTCTTTTATTGTTTTAATACTGATGATTTTGGCATACAGCTCATGAAAACCCAAAATTCCTATCTCAAAAAATTAGCATATTTCATCCGACCAATAAAAGAAAAGTGTTTTTTAATACAAAAAAAGTCAACCTTCAAATAATTTGGTTCAGTTATGCACTCAATACATGGTCGGGAATCCTTTTGCAGAAATGACTGCTTTAATGTGGCGTGGCATGGAGGCAATCAGCCTGTGGCACTGCTGAGGTGTTATGGAGGCCCAGGATGCTTCGATAGCGGCCTTAAGCTCATCCAGAGTATTGGGTCTTGCGTCTCTCAACTTTCTCTTCACAATATCCCACAGATTCTCTATGGGGTTCAGGTCAGGAGAGTTGGCAGGCCAATTGAGCACATTAATACCATTTACCAGTGGTTTTGGCACTGTGAGCAGGTGCCAGGTCGTGCTGAAAAACGAAATCTTCATCTCCATAAAGCTTTTCAGCAGATGGAAGAATGAAGTGCCCCAAAATCTCCTGATAGCTAGCTGCATTGACCCTGCCCACAGTGGACCAACACCAGCAGCTGACATGGCACCCCAGATCATCACTGACTGTGGGTACTTGACACTGGAGTTCAGGCATTTTGGTATTTCCTTCTCCCCAGTCTTCCTCCAGACTCTGGCACCTTGATTTCCGAATATGACATGCAAAATTTGCTTTCATCCGAAAAAAGTACTTTGGACCACTGAGCAACAGTCCAGTGCTGCTTGTCTGTAGCCCATTTCCTGCACACGCCTGTGCATGGTGGCGCTGGATGTTTCTACTCCAGACTACCACTGCTTCCGCATCACTCAAAAAAATTACTCTTTAAACTTACTTAAGTCAATTATGGACAGTGGTTCCACACAACCAAATTGTGTTTTGATAACATTAATGGAATTTTTTGAATCTATACAAACTCCTTGTGTTGTGACAACACAATTGAATGAGGTAGAATCTATGTGAAATAGTAATGTCCAACCAACTCAATTTATTCACTTTATTCAACTTAAACCAGTTAAGTAACTCAACATGTTGTGGTTTATAACAGTCTAGCCAAATTTGTTTCACTCTATCAACATAAGGAGGTTTGTTTCAAATTACTCATTTCAATTATGGACAGTGGTTCCACACTATTAGTTCTAGTTACTTTAACACAATATTTTCTATTTAAAGTTACCCCCTTCAACAAAGCATTTTTTGTGTGATTTGTCTTGTAATGAGTCAAAAGACAAGATGTCACAAATGATCAAATTGTATTTGTTAAACAAGCAATACATAATTACAGTTAAATACAGTTGAAACCATGTTACAAAATTACACAAAATAGCAGAAATATCAAACTACTCATTTTCTAATTGGCATTCATGGGTAACCAATCAAACCTTATTCCAGGAACAGGAACTGGCTCCAGAAATAACTTCTTCAGTACTCGTGTACCTGAGTTCAGGAGGGTTGCTCAAGTTCAGTCCATATATCAATCCCAGCAACATGGTTTTGCAGACTGTAAACTGCTATAGGTCCTGAAGAACTGTATCCTTTATAACTCGAACTTCTGCTGGACTGTCTTCAGTGACTGCAGCTTCAAATAGATTCCCACGAGTCTTCTGGATCACCTCCTGATTGCTGGCAACCTCTGTATCCTAGAAGTATTTAAAAGGATGGAGAACTGAAATTCTTGTGTATTAACTTTAACAAATCATTTATTAACCTTGAAAAAAAAAAAAAACTCACCATATACTCCATACTGCTAGGGTCTTCATTTGGATACTTCAATTTCATTAGTCTGAAGATGAAAACAACAAAATTTAGCCTATGCAAACTCCTTGTGTTGTGACAACACAACTGAATGAGGTAGAATCTATGTGAAATAGTAATGTCCAACCAAATCAATTTATTCACTTAAACCAGTTAAGTTAACTCAACATGTTTTGGTTTATTACAATCTAGCCAAATTTGTTTCACTCTATCAACATAAGGAGGTTTGTTTCAAATTACTCATTTCAATTATGGACAGTGGTTCCACACAATTAGTTCTAGTTACTTTAACACAATATTTTCTATTTAAAGTTACTCACTTCAACAAAGCATTTTTTTTTTTCTTTCTAAAATTACATGAAAAAAAGTCAGTCATTAATCTTCTTATGGGAAATACAGGCAAGCAGTCAAGATGGGATTCTAACAAACATTACAGTGGGAAATGGCACACACATCTGGACCCGGTAAGCAACAGAACTGGAATGTTCCCAGACCCAGAAACATAAAGACATTAGTAAAACAGTCATCTGACATCAGTGTTTCAACCATAATTTTACAAAGCTACAAGACTACTTTTTTGTGCAAACAAAACCAAAACAGCGACTTTATTCAACAATTCTTCTCCAAATCGCATCTTCCACCATTATCAACAGCATGTAAATAATTAATGCGCATGGTGCTGCTGACCTAGAACACGCATGCGCTGAGCCTTGATTACAGGCAGAGGAAAGCAATGTTCATGCCTCTTGTTACTGTCAATAATGGCGGCATATGTGATTTGGAGAAGAATTGTTGAATAAAATCGCTATTTTTGTTTTCTTTTCACAAAAACATATTATTGTAGCTTTGTAAAAGTGCGGTTGAAGCATTGATGTCACATGAACTGTTTTACTGATGTCCTTAATATGACTCTGGGAACATTTCAGTTGCACTGCAGCCTTTATGGAGGTTCAGAAATCTCTCACATTTTCATAAAAATATTAGGGATGCACCACTTGACCGGCCATAAATCGGAAACCGGACGTTTTTTGCTTAAAATACGCGATTGGTAATCGGCCGGTCTTTGGCCTGTTTTTCGGCCGATTTTTCTGGAAGTGTATCCGCGTGCTCAGACTACATCTACATGAGGGTGAGTAATTAATGACATGTTTATTTTTGGGTGACCTAGCCATTTAAACACACCTGAACCAGCTAATCAAGGTTCTTGGGAATTTTAAAACAATAAAGTATTACTAGAAGTTCCAGGCAGGTGTGTTAGAGCTGAACTCCACAGAACACTGGCTTTCCTAGATCAGAACTGGACACCCCTGCCTTGCATCAAAATGAATGGTTTTTGGGAGGCGAATGCATTCATAATCTGTCAGTTTATAGTAATACCACATATTTTGTATTTATTGTATTTATAAACCTAATCTTATTCTATCTGTCTTTTGTCAATTTCCAATGGCCAGTGAGAGAATAACGTTTTAATACAAGGTTGTGTTGAGTGCAGTTGTTCTTACCTGTGTAGTGGGCACCAAGAGGGTTTCAGTATTTGTCCAAGGACTCTTCTTCAGTATGTAGTGCGGATCCAGTTTGGCAAAGATTGTTGATTCTGATGGGCCTATGGTATTTCTGGATGTCTCAAATTCTGCACAAATCTGTAAACACGTGAAGTGCAATAAAAAAAAAAAAAAAAAAAGGTTTAACAGCAAAAACCAATTCAATTATCAAAATATTAAGTGATTTATTTGTGTGAGTGATGAATAGTGTCATGTTTACCATTCCAAAAGGGTGAACCTGATTACATATCTGGAGCACATGTATAATGTGAACAGCTCAGAGTAGTGTCCGGTTTAAAGTCATTGTATGACCACACCGCCATGTTCATAAACAAAGCTTCAAATACTTTCACTGTGCTGAGCCAGGGCTCTCCAAACTCGGTCGACATCTCATGGTTAGACATTTATTGATTATTTAGCTTTTGCAATTAGTTAAAATATACATATTCTAACAAATAAAGGTAATTACTTCTGCTTTTGAAAGTCATTATGTATTACTAATACAATAAATTTATGCAAATAAATATATTTTGCACACAAAATGAGTTAAGAGAAAAACTCCTATTCGCCATTTGATTAGTTATATGAGGAAGTAGCTGAATGACGAATCATTCTGTCTCTTAACATCTCTTATTGTAAGCCATATGTATAATAAAAGTAAAGGTAAGTGATAGGACGTTTTATTTTTGGATAAACATTTTACTACTAAATACAATCTCTCTTAAAATACCTTATTGGGTTATGATATTTAAAACAGTTTGGTTTGATCTAGCGCAGAACTAAAACTTTAATGAAATATTTCCCCCAATTATAAAATAATTTTATGATTAGCTAGCTCCACACCGGAGAGCTGCTTTATAACAGGAAATCAAGTTATAATTCTAGCGACACTGACTCTGTATTTTCATGTTTAATATTGAAAAGCTATCGATTGCATAAAGGACTGTTATATAAATAAACGTGACTTGACTTTTCTTTACTGGAGTGCCTGGACTCTGGAGAACCTCAGAGTTCGTGCAAACATCCACATCGCTGTAATCAAATATGTTTTTAAGAGCTGCTTTTACATCGCGGTCAGTTTTTGTTGTGTTTATGCAGTTATTGAGAGGAAGGCGTGCAGTATATATTTACATATTCATCCAAGGTTCAGATCGGATCGGTTTGCCTCAAACTGAAGTGCTATCTTCTTCTTTTTAATTGAATCAGGAGAGTGTTTACAAGAGATTACAATCGTGCGCTATAGCGCCACACTGGTCAAACTGCATTATTGGAGGCTTTCACATTAGGCATACGAGATCAAACCACTAACGTTACTCAAAAACATTTGCCGACAATTGATTTTTTTATCGTCGACGTTGTCGATAATGTCGAGTAATTGTTTCAGCCCTAGTGTAACGTTATATATATATACTCAAGTCAATACTTTACAGAGAGTCGTGTGCTTTCACATCTCCCAACCGCTCAAAATCATCTATTAACGGTGCAGTAAACCGATTATACAATACAAGACTGCAAAACAAAAGCACCCCAAAACAGGAACTCTAAGAGAAATTAAAGACTTTGACTTAACACAAGAAAAACTTTAGATTTTCTTACCTGACTGGTACCTCTTGCTCTCATTCGTGCCGTCATCAAATGCGTTGGAAATCGTCACTTCTGGTTTTTTTTTATTACAAAATTAAACACTTTACGTTAGTTTAAAGATTGATAATTAAGTAAAAATTGAAAATGAAACAGTTTAAGTTGATTAAGCACAATACAATTGTGTTTTGGCGGAAAACTAAATATATTTGTGTCTTTTTAATAAAACGTATCTGTGTAAAACTAACAGTGCCACAAATCCATTTTTTTGAGTGCAGGTCCCCCAAGGTCTGGAATCAGTCCTTCTTCACAATCTTCCTCAGGGTCCGGTCACCTCTTCTCGTTGTGCAGCATTTTTTGCCACACTTTTTCCTTCCCACAGACTTCCCACTAAGGTGCCTTGATACAGCACTCTTGGAACAGCCTATTCGTTCAGAAATTTCTTTGTGTCTTACCCTCTCGCTTGAGGGTGTCAGTGATGGCCTTCTGGACAGCAGTCAGGTTGGCAGTCTTACCTATGATTGCGATTTTGAGTAATGAACCAGGCTGGGAGTTTTTAAAAGCCTCGGGAATCTTGTGCAGGTGTTTAGAGTTAATTAGTTGATTCAGATGATTAGGTTAATAGCTCGTTTAGAGAACCTTTTCATGATATGCTAATTTTTTGAGATAGGAATTTTGGGTTTTCATGAGCTGTATGCCAAAATCATCAGTATTAAAACAATAAAAGACCTGAAATATTTCAGTTAGTGTGCAATGAATCTAAAATATATGAAAGTTTAATTTTTAACATTACATTATGGAAAATAATGAACTTTTATCACAAAATGCTAATTTCTTTTAGAAGGACCTGTGTGTTTGTGTGTGTGTATGTATATATATATATATATATATATATATATATATATATATATATATATATATATATATATATATATATATATATATATATATATAATCTTATAAATAAATGTATACTTCTACTGTTCAAACATACTGTTTCATGTAATTAGACTATGATGTATAATAAAAGACCTACTGTATGTCTGCTAAAAAAAAAAAAAAAAAAAAAATTATACTCATTTGCCCAGTATTAGGTAAAATTTATGAAGAACAAACACAATTGACTTACAAGATCTACAATTATTAAATAAAATCAGAGCTCTTATGAAACCATTTTTTTTTTTGGCCTGCAACTGCTTTGCTTTCAGGAAGCTAAGATGAAAATTCAAATGATGCACATTTCCCAAGTTCCCTCACTCTTATGGTATCACCTAAGTACTTCATGTTTTCCTGTTTAACCATGCTGCTCGTGCTCACGGCATTAACAATAGGGCTAGGTGGGGCTTAAGCCCCGGGGCCCGAGCAAGGAGGGGGCCCGTGATTGGCTGTGGAGCAGATTGACCACTAGCCATCTGATTGTCAAAGCCTTACCACGCCCCCCACAAATTAGCCCTGTTATTTAGTGGTGCTTTGCCATATATTCCATGCATGTAATCATTATCATTAATATTATAGTGACCGTTCGCAAAGACCCACCTCGTTTAGTTACTGTGTGACAAGCCAGGCAGCTCTTCATGTCATGCACATCATGTTCTCACTCAAGCAGTGAAAAATACATCGCGGGGCAAACACTAATTTTATACTGAGTGATAACGTGCCGACATACAAGAGAGATTACTTTATACAATACAATATTATTCAGTGCTTTAGGTTTTTCAAGTAGCTATTTTCTTAATTGTATATTGTAAAGGTATTGGCAACTGTTATTCGGAATGATTCTAGATTATATTTATGTAAAACAACTTCAGTTTTAGAAAAATGCAGTTTTTTTTTCTCTCTCTCTATAATTGGTGACCTAAAGTGGTGGGGGGCCCTGCAGTAACTCATAGCCCCTGGGCCCAGTGAGCTCTTTATGCAGCCCTGCTCATGCTTATATGCCTGCACTGAGAAGAGCATAAGCAGTGTATGGCCTCCTCTGCTTATATAATGTGTAGGTGGTAGTAAAACTGGAGAATACTTGGGTTACCATCTTTAAACTTTACCTAGAATGTGTTTTTAAATTGTATTTATTTATTTAAAAAAAAAAAAAAATATATATATATATATATATATATATATATATATATATATATATATATATATATATATATATATATATATATATATATTTAGGGAGGATGGTGCAATTCAGATTTTTTTTTCTCTAGATGGCTTACTCTTTAAACAGAATGTGCTGGGAAGCTGTACAATTTAATTACAGCTCGTTTGAGTCACAATAGCTCCACCTGGTGGTGTATACACTATTTAGGTTGTGCTTTAGTCTGTGCTGAACATGACAAAAACAGAAAACCAGTGTAAAACAAAAGACCACAACCAACAGTTCAAGTGTGACGGGCTAATAAGGCTTTAGTTTTTATGCCCAAAGCGCATGTCTCTGCCTCCAACTGTCTTGTTCTTTTTCTCTCTGTATCAGGTCAATTGCACAAGAGAGGTAAATGACACAAAGGGCAGCCCAAAAGCTATGAAATGAGAGTGTATTTCAAAAGTGGAGCAGCACCTGTGTCTCAGAGCACCTCATTCATTACAGAACTCCCCAGAGTATGTGTGTGGGCATGGTTGTTTATGTGTGGGATTTGTATGTTTGTTTAATTTTGTATGTGCCTGGGGCTAAAGGCAATGGTTTTAGCCAAATAAATAAATAAATAAATAAAAGGACATTCTGTCTTTTACTCACTCTCGTGTCATTTTAGACTCTCTTTTTTTTTTAATTTGTAGAATACAGAAGAAGATTTTTTGATGAATGTCTACATTTTTCATAGTCCATATGATTTCTATTCAGTCTTACCTACAGTATATTCTCATGAAGACTCATGATGCCAAATCATAGTTTTGATTGATTAACAGGTTAACTGAGGTTGAATATGAAGGCTGTTCACCCAATACCATTTTTTTTTTTCTCAGGACGGAATGATATTATTTTACCAAACACCTTTTCATTAGCTATCAACTGGTTTTGCTGGGTGCCAAGCATCTCATGATCTGTCATTCCAAACTGCAGTGCTGTTCTTATCATCCCTCATCTATCATCCCCTCCATTTACAGAATCTTTCTCTCACATTCTCATTTCATCTCAGTCATCCTGCTGCCTGTGTGTGTTGCCAGCACTGTGATAAGTGTATTGGACGATGGGTGTCATTTGTTACTGTTCTCCTCTGAGTGACACGTGACATGCACACATACACACACACATTTACTTAGCTATCTAAATGGGGACATTCCATAGGTGTAATGGTTTTTATTCTTTACAAACTGTATATTATATTGCGCTATACCAACCCTACACCTAAACCTATCACTTAAAGAAAACTTTCTGCATTTTTACAGTACAAAAAAAAAAAAAAAAAAAAAATATATATATATATATATATATATATATATATATATATATATATATATATATATATATATATATAGTTTTTGTTTTTTGTACAAATTTGTCCCCAAAATTTGGTTAAGTAGGTACACCAACACACACAAGGTGATGCAAAGATGACTGTGAGATTCCTCTGAAGTCCAGAAATCTGGAGGACAATGTTTAAAACAGTTGAGTACATCAGGATTCTTTGATGAATAGAAAGATTCAAAGATCAGTATTTATCTGAAATAAAAAGCTTTTGTAACATTATATGTTATACCAAAAGCTTGGAGTCAGTCTAATTTTTTTATAGAAATTATTACTTTTACTTGGCAAGGATGCATTATTGGTCTAAAGTGATGATAAAGACAAATGCTGTTCTTATTAACTTTCTATTAATCAAAGAAACCTAAAAAAATATGTACATATGATAATATAAACAACATAATGTTTTCATCATTTATTTTAAATAATACAAATATTTCATTTAATATTTCATTATTTATCTTTAAAAAAAAGAAAAAAAAAACATCTACTTTGTTAGTGTATTAAAACATATTTTCTAACGTGCCTAAATGTCAAAATTAGTAGAATATATTTGTTAAAAAAAAAAAAAACTATTGAATTATTAGACTGTGACTCAGAATATTTTTTTGTTGCTGTCTGCTCTAGCTCCATCCCTCCCTCCCCTCTAATCCATGTGAATATCTGTCTCGGATCATTTTTTAATGTAACTTTACAATCGATATTGATATCCTTTAGCACAGTATTCTGAATGATTATAATAATGGGGTTCTATTGATAGCCTAACAGATAATAGCAGTTTTATAATCAACTACGTTAATAAATACAAAACTATCTAGCGTATTTACAAATGTAACTAACATGGACTTGATGCCCTGAACAAGGTTAGTGATTTCACACATTTCACTGATTCTTTTGGCCGCCTGTCTTTCATCGACTCCAGCGCAGCAGTCTGTTCAGAACCGTGTGACGGAAGCGAGGAACAGACGTGAGCCGATTCGAATAGTAGCGCTGCCAGTCAAAACTAACTGATTTATGATTTATCATCGATTTATTATTAAAAGGGAAACGATCAATATGCACCATTAAGAAAGCATAAATATAAATGAATAGGCCACTAATAAATTATTAAGACGTAACTCTTGTTTAAAGCGAACCTAGGCTTTTGTCTTGGATCCTAAACTATAGTGTTTGAAGAGGCTGTGCTTGTATATATATATATATATATATATATATATATATATATATATATATATATATATATATATATATATATATATAAAATATCTTTTAAACTCTACAGTAGATGCATATTTCAGGATATGGTCTTTTTTTTTTTTTTTTCATGTGGTCTACAGCTGTTTTGACATAGACCAACACAAAATGTTATGTCATGTTGCCATGCAGAACAAATCTTTAAAAAAATTAAGACATTCAGGGCAGGCCCGGACTGGCCATCGGTAGTACCGGGAAAATGATTTAGACTATTATTACTAATACAAAGAATAACCATACAAAGAATAAACTTGACCAAAGTGACCATATAATGAATGGTCCCCAAAACTGTTTGGTTACAAAAAGTTTTTCAAAATATCAGGTTTGGAACAACAAGAGGGTGAGAAATTAAATTGTAGTTTTGGGTGAACTTTTCCTTTAAATCTCCTGAGCCATGATAGAGATCTCTGAGCAATAAAAAAAAGATTGTGATCATGACTTGGAAGAATATATTTATTTATTATGATTTATTTATTATGATTGTTTTGTATTACCATACTATATTCATCAATCTGTTACCTGTATACACTTGTGTGTATCTGAGTAATTTGTTCTCAAAAGGTCATAACCCGTCCTCTGAGACCACCTTTTCCTCTGTCCAAAAGACAGGCTGATGTTTGGTGTTCTTTCTACCACTTCTTAGTCTATGTGTTTTTTTTATTTTTTTTTATTTATTTATTTATTTTTTTTATACAAGCACAGCCTCTTCAAACACTATAGTTTAGGATCCAAGACAAAAGCCTAAGTTCGCTTTAAACAAGAGTTACGTCTTTGATGTTGACCGTGCAGGCTGCAGTTTTATTAAATATTGATAGCAATTCTCCAATTGATAGCAGCTCCAGAGGGATGTTAGTTTGCCTTTCAGAGAGAGGAGTTGCTGTAGTGGACTTACACATTACAGTGTGAGACGTGATTCATCAAGTATCACTGTATCAGAGCGTGTCTGTTATTGGACCTATCATTCAGCTGATCAACACAATGTAGTACTGGCTATTGTGGACTAGAAAAACACAAGTGAAAATATAGCAGTGCCATGTCAGCTAATATTAAATATTTAATTTATCATGTTAATTTCCCATTACCTCTGCCATCATCTAACACTCGTTTAAAGTTAATCTTTTAAAACACCAATAATTTAATAACACTGTTAAATGCAATCTTTAGCAAATCTCAAATATTTTCATATTGTGATGTCTAAACTTGTAGCATTTAAAAATCAGCCATTTATTGCCACAACATGTAAATTATAACATACAAATTAATTATTGGCTTTTTTTAATCAGAATTATCATATTGTTAGATCCTTATATAAAATAACAAATATGGTGTGAAGTTGTTTTCTAAGTTGTTCTGGAAACGAGTTTTTTAGTAATTTATTGTGAGAACTTTCCACACTGTCCAATCCCACATTAAATTAATAATTACAAAATTAATCAATATTAGAAATCAATAATCTTTATGTTTCAAATTATATAATATCTTCTAAAGTGACAGAAGACACTAATGAGAATTAAATTAGCACTCTTTGACCCAATATTCAAATATTTCCTATCAGTACGAGCGTGAAATAAGATTTACAGTGGTGGCTCATAAAGTTTGATTTGAGTTTGTGGTAGAAGTGACCCACATTCTTGTGGTGACCTAGAAAAAGTCCAGGCATGAAATACACTTAAATAAAATCACAATATTGATAACTGCCTTGAGTGTTATTTTTATTTTATTTTATTTATTTATAGTCAGTAGGACAGTATAGTCAAAATACTTATATCAGTACAGCAGTACAGAAGAAAAAAATGACAAAAAGGGATTAAATTGTGCACGCTTGCTTCCACTGTGCTCATACATAGAGATATTAATAACCTCTGTGGGCTATTGCATCAATGTAACGAGAAAGAAATTGAGAACGTGATGACACAAGAGAAAAATAAAGTGAGTCTGAGACTTAAATTCATGAATAAAAGAATAAGCTTGGTGGAACCAGGGGTGAATAAAGGTCTCACACTTAGCAAAATTAGCACGCTTTTCCACTGCCGTCCATTAGATTATCAAATTCATGCCACACAGGGCTCAGCAACCCCTCCGTTTTCATTTCTCCCCTCTAATCCCTGTCGATAAGACACAACACGCATACCACTTTCATTATGCTGTCATTTCAGAACTGGCATGGAATCCCCCTCGGGGTACTATCAGTCAAAAATTTACTTTAACTAGCTGAAGTGGACACAGTTTTGTGTTTATTATTTTTCACAGCCTCAAAATAACCTCACAAATATCCCTTTTGATTTTAGGGCAGAGTGAGGGGCAGAGTGCACACTCGTAATCTGCCCAACCTCAAGCAGTGAGACAGAGATATCCCAATATTGTAAGAAGGGAAGAAAAGGATATCTCTACCAACTGCACTAAAATAATGCATCTTCTCCACTTGTGCTGGCTGTTTTAGGTACAAGGGCAAAGCCTTCTTCTCTTTAGCCTTTGAGCATACAGATTAGTTCTCAATAATGTCTCCTTTGTGGAGTATATACTGAGCTCAAGACTGGACACTTCAAGATGAGAAAGCTCAGTGTGTAAACCAACTGGTAATCCCTTTTAAAAGTCTTTTATAAAAAAAAGCAAACAATCATCAACATGAGTTAAATTCCTGACTACCAATTCAATGACAGGACTGGTGAAAGCTGAAAAACCTGTCAAGTGATGTGACTTGTAATAAATCTTCATAAGCACAGGAAAGAATTATGAATTAAAGTTTCTGTAATATTTGTATAGTACATATTCTTGCCACTTTGTTCTTTATCCTTTGTTCTTAAATGCAGCCAGTCAGACATCTTTTTACTTATAATCACTTATTAAGTTGTTTTGTGTTGATTTGACTAAATAGTTAGGTATAATAATTTTCTTATTTTTGTTTTGTATTTTTAGTTTTGAAAAACTTTTGTTCAGTCATAAAGCATTTAAAAAAAAAAAAAAAACTTGATTTATACCATAGAGAAGACTTTTGCAGATTTTTGCTATTACGTTTTTTGGGGATTTTTTCCCCTAAAGCCAACATGAATACAAAAGTTTATAATTACTTGGTATACATCTGGTACATATTTAACATATTTGTTTTGAATGGTGAGCTTTTTAAAATATTTGTCCTTTATCATGGACAATTAGGTCATTATACCTTGATTGTTCCAGAAGCTGCTTTGCTCGCCAGATTCATACATAAAAGTATGCGCAGTCTATAAAGGCTATTATTGTATGTACATAGGTCTCAGTACTACATTAATGTATGACTACTGACTCACATTGACACTGTGCACAACCAGTGTCAATGTGAGTCAGTATTCATAAGTTATTGTTTAATTGGGTGAGATCAGGGGCTCAATGTGGGCTAAGGAAGGACCTGTACCTCTTTCTTTCTCCTCAAGAACCGCTCTGGCACCACTGCTGTTTTTGATGTGTGCTCTGGCTTTTCGAGGCCGACATTGGAATATGTTCTTGGGAGACCAACGGTTACTTGCCTCCAGGCAAAATCTCAATCCCCGGGATCCGGCTCCTCTTTGATGGAATACTTTCGGGAGCAGCTAACCACCCCCAATCCCTGCTTTGATTTACCCCTCCTCTCGTTTCTCATCCATCTTTCTAAGAGAGATTTACAAAGAGACTGACTGCCTGCATGTCTATATCGGTTTCTCCATCCACTTTAGCAGAATGGATGATTGCGAGTTAACAAAATAGAAAGGTGAATCATGTGTTATCCATGTCCAGAACTTTCAGACTGATTTCAGCCATCTGAAGTTAAATAAAAAACACTTTGGGACAGAAAACATGATTCATAACGTCAGTTCCAATGAATTTTGAATGCACCAAACTGCTACATGTACTATGAACACACATGAATGTGGCTTTTGCAGTTGACATATATAAATGTTAGATGTTATGTGTAATAGATGATCTTGGTCAGAGGTTTTTGCTTGGCTTGTTTTTTTCTTTCTTTTTTTTTTTTTCTACATTTACCCCCATTTTTGGTAACTATAAATCTGCAGTCAGGTACATTGGTTAAATGGTTGAATTTGTGCATGGATCTGGTTTATATTACAGAACTTTGCACTTCCCCCATCTCTTCTCAAATTCCCAAATGCTCATATGTATACTATTGTCACTGAAGGTTGAAGAGCTTAAAAACCCTGCAACACAGGTAAAATAAATTTAAACCTGATCTATGCATTTAATATTGCAAGCTCTTTTTATTTCACTCTAACAGGCTTAAATTGCTGTCAATACATATGAGAACCACGTTTTATGGTAAATTAATTTTGATCACCAACATAACACACATTTCTTTCAAACAGACACATCAGTAGCGTAATAAAATATTTATGGCATAAAATGAGCTCTTACTTTTTTTTACTTCTCGGCCACACGCACAGTCAGATCCTGTTTAAGAGATTAGAGAGTGATTTTCAACTGTGAAACTGTTACTGCCCCATTGATTGATTGTGAGCCCAGAAGGTATATATTTTTTTTTACATCCTTATTTCCCTGAATATTGATTATGTATATTGATTAGGAATAACACTACATGAGGCACATTTCTGCTTTCGATGTTTATGTTAAGGTCCAACTTTGAGGTGTAAAGACATGGGGCAGAGCGGGGTCAGAAGTAACCTGGGACGAAAGTAACAAAGCGATTTTCTCTGAGCCTCTTTCTGCATTTGCAATCCCAGCTATGACAGCATGTTCAGCATGCAATCCTTGACGGAGCTGAGAAATATCATGTGATTTCCTCATCATTCCCGAAGTTAGGTCGGTAAAACTGTTTTCGAGTACAAAAAGTAAATTATTTAAGTGTTTTTTTTTATTATTATTAGTCGTGTTGTTTTTCTTGTTTTATGTGTCACAGTAATGATCAATCTACAGGTTATTTAGTGCTTTAACACATCCTAAAGTTTGCATTTTCAGATTTTTTCAGTATAAAATTTGTCAGGAGTTCCTGTCGGGACGAAAGTAACAATTGTTACTTTTGTCCCGCTACAGTGACAAAAAGTTTTTATTTTGTTCCAGTGCATGCTATATTGTGAATTTCTGTGTCTTGCATCATTACTTGGAAATGTTTATGTCATATTATACCAAAATAATATGTCTTAGTGAGGGTCAGAAAGAAAGACATACAGAGGTCTGGTTTTATCCAGATGTTTTTTGAGAGGGCGTTTCTGGAGAGGAACATCATTCTCTAGGCAGCTGCTACATCACATTTATATTTAGGTTTTAGCCATATATATAGCTATTATATTTAGGTTTTAGGTTTTATATTGTACATTGTGTTTCATTATTATTATTTTTTTTTATAAAAATAAATAGGAATTGACAATAAAAAAATACAGTCAGGTTTTCAGACATCTGATGAAACTTACATTTAAAATGAAAATATGAAAATGTAATTTAATTATTTTTTTGCAAAGATAAAGGACAAAATATGTTTGCAGTTACATATTAACAAGGTCACAATCAGGTATACTTAAGCAAAATAAGAGTAACAGAAAAAAAGAGTTACTGGCCACAGCAGAAATATATATCGGTCTACAACATTATCTTTTAAAATGTTAACATTACCTTTTTATCTTTTAAAATGATGTTTTTCTGAAAAAATGGTACTTTCGCCCCATGCTCTCCCCTAGTTCTTTACCGTACAAGCTTGCCATTTTGTTTCTTATTCCAAGATAGATGGCTGTGCTGCTGCAATAATGCAATGAGAATTAGATTTGAGTTAGACGAAGTGACATTTACTTAAACACAGACACATTACATATTATATTTTGATAAGTCAGACAACATATATGGATGAAACAATACACTTATAAAAGCTGTGTCATAGGTAATAATGCACTAAAATATTGATAAAATATTGAAATACTGAAAAGGAATCTAAATTTCAAAGAAGAATGCATGATGTTCATGATGAGTGTTAAAGCAAAAAGCCTACTGAAACACTCTGTTTGACAACACAAATCTTTATCTTTATACCCACCTTTTTATGCTATTATTATATCTCAATTTTACCCTCTTATTAATAAATAATAATAAAAAATATATATATAATAATTTTTAATCAGGTCACTGATTATGACCCTTAAGAGAGAAAAAAAGTACATAACAAGATTTCCTTGACCTGATAAATTACATCCCAGAAGCTTATATTAATTGCTTTGTGTTTTATATTTAATGTTTTAGTTGTATAGTTATTTTGTCATAAAGTTTATTTATATTAAGTTGCCTTGACTACTATGTACTTACATTTTAATTAATAATTTTGTACAATGTAGTTATTGTGTACATACATGTTTTTACATTGTACTTATATTTAAAAAAACCGACATGTAATGACATCTGTATTTAATTTCTGTAATTACATTTATAATTACACTGTTGACCCATACTTTACACCTTAACCCACCCTTAAACTTACCCATACCTCCAACCCTCTCCCTAACCTTACCCCTATCCAACCTCAATAGCAGCAAAAGTATTTTACAATTCAATATGCTCACAGTAAGTACATTGTACTTATTTTTTTATGTAAGTACATAGTAGTTAAGGCCACCTAATATAAAGTGGGACCATTTATTCATTTTATTATTATTATTTATTATTATTATTATTTTTATTTTATTTTAACAGAGGATACTTTTTAAATGTGTATTTATTTATTTATTTGAAGTTGTGTTTGGTAGTTTCAGAATCCTTTTAAACAATCTTTCTACAATCTTTCAATCTTTCTTTCAATCGTTCTACAATCTTTGTAATGTTTTCTTCTCCCAAATTTCTTGTTTTCCCAAAGTTCATTGCCATATTTAAATTCCTTAATAATTTATTGCCAACCTTTAGAGAAACAATTTGCTCATATTAAGGATAACTTTTTTAGTTTCTAGTGTAGAAGGAGCGCTGGGATAAGGCAATGAGAAAGGGAGGGAAAAAGGGGCAGAAGAAAAAATAGGGGAGGTAGCGTGCCTGCTCTCCGAAAGGGAGGAGTCAGGCACAGGGAAAGGGCAGCTGGAGCTCCGCAATTCAAATCTTCTTTACCCGAGAAACTCTGCATTACAGTCTTTGTGACAAACATTTAGGAGTTTCACGAGTAGCTTTACTTTTGTGTTTAGGCTTTAGGTTATGTAGGCAAAGACTGGGAGCTGGTTCAGTGCTGGGCTGCCCCTGCCAAGAGGACGTATGAAAAAAAAAGAGAAAAGAAACGAAAAAAAACAAGAGGACGAGAGAAAAAAAGTCCGCAGAGCAGTTTTGGAGTTTAAATTGAAGAAGCTAAGACTGTCTGTCTGCAACTACCATCTGCACGCGAGCGAGAAGAAAGTCTGTGAGCTCAGAACAGAAAAGTTTTCCGACTGAACGAGTAAGTGCAAGAAATGTGAGTTTTTTCCGAGACTTTTTGCTTCTATGAAAGTTTTTCGAAATGAAGAAGGGGAGGAAAGTCGTGTAAAACTAATTTTCGTGAAAAACTAAATTACTATTCTTGGAGTAGGCTAACTAATTAAAAGAGCGTGTTGTCACTGTGTTGTGATGAGTTTTCTGCTTCACAGACAGTTCGGCACAGTCGTTTTGCAAACTTTGGGCTCTCATTGTCTAACTCGCGGCCCATATTGGTCTGTTAAAATTATTTGAAAGTATCCTAATGTTTTATGCCTGTTACACTGATAATTATCTGTAAATAATAAGAATCATCACAGTGCAGCTGGTTTCAGTGCAGTGTCTCCTTGCGACAGTTTTAATGTTTCCAAATGCTTATGTTTTTCTTGGAAATAGTCAATCAGTAAAATTGGGGGTCCCTCATCACATTGCAGTGTTTTCACTCACCATAATACAATAATTTAAAAATATTGAAGAAATGTATTAAATCTTACACATAGAAAGTAAAACGACAGATTGTTTATTATTATTATTATTATTATTATTATTGAGGTGGAGAGAAGCACAACAAAGAACGATGTTAGGTAAACACTAAATTGGCATCTTGTAGGTTAATAGTCGCGGCAAACATTGTAAAACAATTATGAGCGATTGTAATATGAACACTATTTTATCTGTTTAGGCATAATAAGTGTAACTTACGTATAATTGAACACAGATCATTCCAAACTGACGTGTATTTGCAGCATTCATTTTACAAAGTTACAGCCTGCAGAAATAGCTACTGTGAATTTACTCACATTTTAATTCCAATCACTGCTTTCGAAAAATGTTAACATTGAGTAGAAATTATTGTGACAATTTAATAGATGTAAACAAACATTTTACGATAATGATAGAAACATTTGAACAGTTTTTGATTATCAAGAATTTGTCCGTTGTCGGCTCTCTAGGAGGGAAAAAGAATAATAGCCTAAGTGAAATAATTGCAGCTGGCTCTTTTCTATTAGAATTGCCTTTTTTTTTCTTTTTTTTTTTACAGATTTTATTAGTGGAAATCATCGTCATTTACATTTTGAATGTGATGTAAAGTTGTGTCACTTGTGTAAATAGACTTTTCCAAACTTTCCAAACACACCGAAGCCCAGAAAAGACTCACGGCTTGTAGCTCGGCGAATAGGTTTAAGAACAACTGTGTCCCGCCAAACTCCTTCTGACACCTGTGCGCGATTAACTTACGACCTGGAATCTAATATTTAAATTAAAAATTCACTTTTCACTTAGATGTTTAAAAAAAAAAAAAAAAAAAAAAAAAAAAAAAAATTAATAATTTTTTTTTTTTATTTTTTATTTTAGGTTTATCTGATCACCAGTAAGAAATGTATATGACAGACATATTGTTTTGTAGAGCAGCTTGTGATGTTACACATTTTAATTGTAATTTATTATAGGCTTAACAAAAGTAAACACAGCCTGCTCGTTTTGCCTATAGTGTCGTATGTTTGAGATTTGCTTTCCTTTTATGTTCTCTATCTTTTCTTTTTTTTTTTTTTTTTATCTTTATTGCGTTTGATTTTTGTATGCATTTTATGAGAAACGTTTTCTAGTAAGTTGTCTATAGCCTACTGAAATCTGTATTATAGCTACGAACCCAGGGCTTAATTCAGCGCACATTAAATGCTAAATGTCAGGTCTGTCAAATTTTCCCATACAATTAAATGCAATTAATAATTATTATATTAGGCATATATTCTTTGTAATATGTCTATTTTTATCCGGTGACCTATGAATTTGCATGGTACGTGTCAATGGAGGATAAAAGGAATATGTGTAGCTATTTTAATCTCTAAAATTTAAAGGCCATAACAGAGATGTATGCATTTTAATGCATTAATGTTTTATGAAATAAACATTAATTTGAGCTCTTAAATTTGAACTCTGTGATGATAAAGTGTTCCCTGATAAGACAGACCTTAGTGTGATAAAAAATAAATAAAAAAATAAAATAATGAAGTCTTTGAGTCTGTGTTTGTCCCTCATTTCCTGTTGTTTCATATTGTCCTTTGATAACAAATTTGTACAAAAACTAATTTAGTTGTTTAAAAAGTACGTGATACTTTTTAACTACTATGGATATGATTCTAAATTTCTAAATTGAGCTTTGCACGTAACCTGAATTTACATTACATTTGCTCAGAATGCCACTCAGACTTTATCAAATTTGTATTATGTTTATAACATCATAAACAATGATTCCATAAATGTGCCTGAATTAAATGCTTATTTGCAATAATTTTTTTAAACAGGTGTCATTTTGTGTGTGTGTGTGTGTGTGTGTGTGTGTATATATATATATATATATATAGTTATATATATATATATATATATATATATATATATATATATATATATATATATATATATATATAACTATATATATATATATATATATATATATATATATATAACTATATATATATATATATATATATATATATATATATATATATATATATATATATAGTTATATATATATATATATATATATATATATATATATATATATATATATATATATATACATTTTTTGCAGGGTACTTTTGCCAGCAATACTGCCATACTGAGCACGCTATGTCACCAGCTAATATTAACAAGCAGAGATGACATGCGATTATCAAACTGTCATCTCACCCTCTCCATCCACCCATGTGCATAAAACCCTCAGATTAAGCCTGCCATTGGAAAGGAATGCCCAAACCCTTCACCCTCAGGCTGCTTTAGCATCCTAAATAAGTTCTACCTGTCTTTAAGTGCATGTGGGAATACGATGGCATTGAGATGATAATGTGGGTTTGAATAGCACTGTGCTTATTGTCCAAACCAATAAGGAACAAATAGATCAGAAATGTTTTTGTGAGTCTGATGTCTTAGAAGCCTGATAAGGCCGGTTGCTTTTAGAGTAGGGTGATTGGTCCCACTTTATATTAGGTGGCCTTAACTACTATGTACTTACATGAAAAAAATAAGTACAATGTACTTATTGTGTTCATATTGTATTGTAAAACACTTTTGCTGCTATTGAGGTGGGATAGGGGTAAGGTTAGGGACTCCCAAACTCCCAAATGTGTTGTCAGACTGTTATTTATTTACTTACTTACTTACTTACTTATTTATTTATTTATTTATTTATTTATTTATTTATTTATTTATTTATTTATTTATTTATTTCCATTGTATTTGGCCATGTTTAGCATTTTTGACCCTAACAAGTGTCCTCTGATTGAAAAATGCCCGGAAACCTTTATTGTGTGGTGCTGTGGTGCATTGCTTCCATTCACCCTCTGTCAACAAGTCAGGACTTCCAACTGAAACCTCTTAGATAATCCTCAACTTTGATATGTTCAACATCAAATGAAAAGGGTTAAAAGAGTGAGAAAGAGAAAAGGAAAACAAGTGAAAGTGAGTAATTGAGAAAAAAGAAGCAGTGCTCTTGAGCTGTAGGCCGCATCAGATGAGAAGTTGAGTGTTCGTCAAAAGTGTTTGTGTCTCAGCGGAGGGGGTCTCTAGCTTTGTAGGGGGCTTGCTCTCAAGCTCTCTCTCTCTCCTTTTCTTTCACCCCTTCTAATCCCTAGGCCCAGTCATCCCTTCAGGGCATGCCTCAGATCTGCCTCTATGTCAGGACGACCCCTTCCTTCTCTTCTTTCTTTTGCTCTTTCTCCCTTTATTTTTGCTTTATCTCCTTTTACATTTTTGTCTTCAAAATGTATTTGTTTTTCTTTATATATATTTATATATATAGTGGCCACAAACAATATATGGACATGTTTGGGCAGTTGTGCCATACTTCGATGAAGAAAATGTATGGATTTTTAATGTGTAATATACAAAATATCACAACAGGCCTTTTCTCTTTACTTTTCAGAGTAGATTTTTGTAATTATTTGTTAAAAATGGGTCCCAGCTGGTTTTTATCAATATTAAGACATTTCTCCTCAAGTTCACACAGTTGCCCTTTAAAATAAATGAATAAATAAATCCATGTTGTGTTTGTTCCTTCAAAATTTTTTACTATTAATTTTGACTTATGTTTGCCCCTTCCATTGGTTGTACTTCACAGTGGTAAATTGTGAATAAATCAGTTTTCAAGAAATGATAGACAAGACTTCATAAAGCATCATGACTAACTCCAAACCAGTTCACCTGCTAACCAGCGTAAACAATAAGAACTACAAAAAGAAATACACAATGGTCTTTTCAGGTAGGGTGCTACTGTGTGTGTGTGTGTTTGTTTTCTCAAGTAGGTGGCTGCAAATAGCACACATTGAGCTACTTGATTTGCCTCTTCTTTTCAAGTCTTGGTTGTGAAAACCGTCTTTAAACCTGTGTGAAGTGTGGCAATGAGAACTAAGCATTTCCCCATTTTATGGCAGGGTGTGTTAAGGACTTGTGATGGAGTGGTTGTGTGTTATTATAATTAGAGCCCGACCGATATATCGGCCAGTCGATATTATCGGCCGATATGAGCTTATTGCATTCGCATCATGAGCTTATTTCAATCGGCATCAGCGTTTATAACGGCCTATGAAACATGAGAAACAGAGTCTCATGCTTCACTCATGTTATGAGTGTTGCACAGTTTGCCCACCAGAGGGAGCTCTGCAACTCCCAGTTGACAACAGCGCCAGAAATCCAATACAGAAGAAAGCGGTCTATGCAGCCAAGCCACGGAGATGTACTGTTTTGACGGTGAGTCTGTCGTTCGTCATGTGAAATGATTTAGTTCATACACTGTATATAAAAACGGTGTGGTAGTTCTAGCTAACGGTCCTATCATTATCACTTCTAAATATTCTGTAACATCACTTACAGCCGCTAATGCATTGCTATATTAGATTAGCCACAGAGCTAATACCATGCTTATCAGTGGAAGAGCGCGAACGTTTATAAGAGGTCAAACTATAACGTTAGTGTTTAACTTATTCTAAATATATCTGCAGTGTTTCCCACATAATGGCCACGTAAATGTGGCAGGGGGGTGTGTGTAGTCAATGACTAGAAGTTATGTACAGCGTGCCTCGAAAAAACAACAACTCTAACGCTAATATAGCTTCCTTTTTAGCAGGCCTAAGCATCCTTTTTAAATGCTTGCTATTAACTTGAAGGTGGTTTTTCTCAAAATTGACAGTGGTGTGTTCATGACACTAACATTAATCATTCAACTTCGAATTGATTCCGTAATCTTCCGGTAAGAGTAGGCTAACTTTACGTTCGCCAGTGCATGACGATGTTTTATAATTTACGGGTCCGTTGTTAATGTGTCTGTGAGAGCAAATATAGTGTAGTTACAGTAACTACAGTAGGTGCGTCAGAATGATTAATCCAGGGGACATGTAAATAAATGTGAGCTGAACAAGCGCTTTTTCTTTTATTTTTTTATTTTTTTACAGATTGTTTCAAAGCAGCTTTACAGACATAACAGGAAAATGTTGTAATAATATTGTTAAATATAAGTAGGTAATAGGTAATACCTATTGCTTGACAAAAAAAAAAAAAAAAAAAAAAAAAAAAAAAAAAAAAAAATATATATATATATATATATATATATATATATATATATATATATATATATATATTTCTGATTTTTGCCTATGTAGGAGATCCCTGTTTATTATTAAGTCTAATGATGACATGAGTAATTATACATGGTGATATTATTAATACACATGCTTATTATTTCTCTGTCTCTCTTTCTGCCCTACAGATGGCTGAAAAAGGTGAATGCTGTAGCATCAAAGTGTGGGACTACGTCTGCAAATACTTTAACTTTACTATTATAATTTATTTACAGTACACACACAGACTGTTAAAACCAGCTTCAACTGGAAGAAAATAAAAGTGTTAAATGTTTAAAATCAGACTGTTCAGACTGTTGATCATTAAAAAATATATACTTTTGATGTGCAATTGTTTAGTCATTGAGACTGTAATCTAAGTTTTTTTTTTTTTACATAAATCCCTTCTGGAAAATGGTTTATACAGCCCACATACATAGAACAGGCAGATATTTTGCTATTGAATGTTGTGTAAGTGCAGTTTATAGGAAATGGGTCTAATATCCAGTTTATTTTCAAGATCAAAATATCGGCTTATAAATCGGCTCTTTTCGAGTTAATATCGGCATCGGAATCGGCCCCCAAAAATCCATTCCGGTCGTCCTCTAATTATAATTGCACAGGTATGTTGGTCTTGATGTAAGGTATTTTGAACAAATGTGTAAATGCTGCAAATAGAAGGGGCACGCATATAGAAGGGACAGATAATCTGCTCCTTCCATGTGATTGATGTCTCTTAACTGTTATCTGTGCTGCTATTCACTAGAGTGTCAGGCATCTTTTAGAGATGAAGAATTGAAGTTTTCTTTCAGACGATCACTCTCGACATCACGTCGTTACCGACAAATTGTGAATCTCACCAGAGTGTACACTTTGAGTGTAACTAAACTTGCCAATGGACATTGGCATGAGGAATCACATCTGTCTGCCACATTTATCTTTTTGGTTCAGAGCCAGGCGGTGGTGTATCACTACTGCTCTCTGTCTTTGAGAGATTGACGAGTGCAGGCGTTACGGCAATTAGCAACAGTGGTCACTGTCTCAAAGCGGAGGAAAGATCATCCTCGTTTAGACAGCCACACTAGGAGTGTGCGGTGGCCAGCTCCCCTGCGTGCTTCAGTACTAAAAGAGCAATTCCTAAATGAACAACATGTGTGATCGCATCTTTTTAAAGATGTCTTATCACCCGTGCATTTCTAGATGTGGTCGTTACCTGGTGCCTCAGTATGGTAACGATTGCAGCCTCACGTGTCTGGGCTTTAAGTACACTGAGGAAGCTTTCATGGATGGGGTATGTTCTCTTTGTGGGGACATGACCATCTCAGAGTTGCATAAAAGACTCACATCTGTCTCTATTGCAACACAGTGATAGAATGATGACAATATCACTTCCCTCCTCCCCTTCTGCCAGTGGGCAGCAGTGGGTTGCCCAGGAACACTTCCTCTGCCCATTCATGGAACCAGGCAGGTGCTGTGTCACTCAAGAGCTTGCATCATGCAATCACACACCAGGTTGTTACAAGTCTCAAACTGAGGCCCTGCTATCCCCCCCAGTGTCAAGGGGTGGTCACACTGCAGTTTTTGTTCCATTGACTTCCATTTATATGCATGCTTATACATCAAACCAGAAATGCAAGCTTATGAGAAAAATGTTGCATTTTGCATCACTGCTTTCAAAAGTTAAAGTTAAAGTTAAGATCAGTACATCACTGCGTGACCTCTCTGTACAGAAATTCAAAAATGGAGAAAGTGCTAATTTTAGCATTAGTGTGGCATCCTATCTGAAAAAAAGGGAAAAAAAAAAACCTGTATGTTTCATGGTGTCAATGGAAAAAGGAACAGATGGTACATTTAAATGCAGACACATAATTTTTTATTGCATAGTGTATACATATATTTATTTATTTATTTATTTATTTATTTATTTATTTATTTATTTATTTATTTATTAGGGCTGTCACTTTTAGTTCGAAAATCGATTTCAAAATCGATCGGACCAACCAAAAAAAAGTTTCGAAAATGAAAATAGGGAATCGATTTTAACCAAATATGTACACTTTTAATTTTAAAAGAATTAAACAATTAAAAAATATAGATGTAACAAAACTCACAAACAAGCAGAAAAAGAAAATAAAGAATTCCAGGAATTTTATGCGCCTATAAGACCCAGGCAGTGACGTGCTGCATTCACACCAAACGCGAAAAGAGCGTCTGGCACGAATGATTTCAATGTTAAGTCAATGTGAAGATGCGTTTACGCGCGTCTGGAGGTCTTGCGGTGCGGTAGACGCGAATTCGTTTCATTCGCGCATCTAGTTACATGAGATTCTGAGTTATGAAACGGACCATTGCAAGCTGACAGCGACCAGCTTTTGTGGTGGAAAATTGGCAGTAATACCCCCACCTTGCACAGCTGTAACAGTGTCCCTGGGACATCAGTGCGGTCGGAGCGCATCTTCTCAACAGCTGGACATATAGTGAATAAAAAACGCTCTGCTCTGGACCCCAAATAATGTTGATCTACTTGTTTTCCTTATTGGCCTGCCTAGTGCCGCCTAGCCTAAGTGTCCGTTACGTTCAATAAAAAAAAAACTCACATGGCCTGTTCTCAAGTCCATTTAAAGTTTTATTTTTTTAACAGTTGTTTGAAATGGATTGAATCATTATTGAAAATAATCTTGGAGATTTTTGAATTGCCTAAATCATAAATGCACCCGGGATTGAAACCTGCAGTGATGTTTTTCTTTTGCTATGGCAGCCGTCCCCTCTGCATACAGTATTGTTCAAAATAATAGCAGTACAATGTGACTAACCAGAATAATCAAGGTTTTTAGTATATTTTTTTATTGCTACGTGGCAAACAAGTTACCAGTAGGTTCAGTAGATTCTCAGAAAACAAATGAGACCCAGCATTCATGATATGCACGCTCTTAAGGCTGTGCAATTGGGCAATTAGTTGAATTAGTTGAAAGGGGTGTGTTCAAAAAAATAGCAGTGTGGCATTCAATCACTGAGGTCATCGATTTTGTGAAGAAACAGGTGTGAATCAGGTGGCCCCTATTTAAGGATGAAGCCAACACTTGTTGAACATGCATTTGAAAGCTGAGGAAAATGGGTCGTTCAAGACATTGTTCAGAAGAACAGCGTACTTTGATTAAAAAGTTGATTAGAGAGGGGAAAACCTATAAAGAGGTGCAAAAAATGATAGGCTGTTCAGCTAAAATAATCTCCAATGCCTTAAAATGGAGAGCAAAACCAGAGAGACGTGGAAGAAAACGGAAGACAACCATCAAAATGGATAGAAGAATAACCAGAATGGCAAAGGCTCAGCCAATGATCACCTCCAGGATGATCAAAGACAGTCTGGAGTTACCTGTAAGTACTGTGACAGTTAGAAGACGTCTGTGTGAAGCTAATCTATTTTCAAGAATCCCCCGCAAAGTCCCTCTGTTAAAAAAAAGGCATGTGCAGAAGAGGTTACAATTTGCCAAAGAACACATCAACTGGCCTAAAGAGAAATGGAGGAACATTTTGTGGACTGATGAGAGTAAAATTGTTCTTTTTGGGTCCAAGGGCCACAGGCAGTTTGTGAGACGACCCCCAAACTCTGAATTCAAGCCACAGTACACAGTGAAGACAGTGAAGCATGGAGGTGCAAGCATCATGATATGGGCATGTTTCTCCTACTATGGTGTTGGGCCTATTTATCGCATACCAGGGATCATGGATCAGTTTGCATATGTTAAAATACTTGAAGAGGTCATGTTGCCCTATGCTGAAGAGGACATGCCCTTGAAATGGTTGTTTCAACAAGACAATGACCCAAAACACACTAGTAAACGGGCAAAGTCTTGGTTCCAAACCAACAAAATTAATGTTATGGAGTGGCCAGCCCAATCTCCAGACCTTAATCCAATTGAGAACTTGTGGGGTGATATCAAAAATGCTGTTTCTGAAGCAAAACCAAGAAATGTGAATGAATTGTGGAATGTTGTTAAAGAATCATGGAGTGGAATAACAGCTGAGAGGTGCCACAAGTTGGTTGACTCCATGCCACACAGATGTCAAGCAGTTTTAAAAAACTGTGGTCATACAACTAAATATTAGTTTAGTGATTCACAGGATTGCTAAATCCCAGAAAAAAAAAATGTTTGTACAAAATAGTTTTGAGTTTGTACAGTCAAAGGTAGACACTGCTATTTTTTTGAACACACCCCTTTCAACTAATTCAACTAATTGCCCAATTGCACAGCCTTAAGAGCGTGCATATCATGAATGCTGGGTCTTGTTTGTTTTCTGACAATCTACTGAACCTACTGGTAACTTGTTTGCCACGTAGCAATAAAAAATATACTAAAAACCTTGATTATTCTGGTTAGTCACATTGTACTGCTATTATTTTGAACAATACTGTATATATTTTTTTTCGAGAATGTTGCACTCCTGTTGCTATTTGTTATTCTGCACGAAACTTCATGCCAATAAATAAGACATATTGCTGACTTGTGCGTTTCAGCGCTATCTTTACGTTCGTCCGTTATTTGACGTTGAAAAAGGAAACATCTTTTTTTTTTTAGACATGGAAAATCGATTTTACAATCGATTGAATGAACACTTATGCCTTAAAAATCGAAAAAGATTTTTTTCACAAAAGTGACAACCCTAAAATATATATATGAGAGAGAAAGAGAGGGAGAGAGAGAGAGAGAGAATGTACAATATAATAAGACGCTTTCAACGCTGTCGCAAAAGACACAGTACAAGGACATCTGAGTCCATGTTGTGATAACTAAGGAGAAACCTTGTACCTGATTTTATATCCTGCTCCCACCCATATTCACAGTGGTGTCCAAAATAATTTAGCACTTTCAAAGTCTAGTGTGAACCCTTAGACTTGGCCATCACAGGCCCTGAGCAGGGTCCCTGTGTTCCACCATTCTGCCCCACCACGGGTACGTCAGTGGCTCCATTGATTCTACTGGCTCGGTCTCTGGGATCATGGTTAGCACTCCCCAATCCATCTCCGTGTCTACTGCAGACCCTCAGATTAGGCTACAAGATTCAGTTCACCTGGCGTCCCCCCAAATTCAGGGGCATCTAGTTCAAACCAGTAAAATCTGTCGATGCTATGAGGATGGGGTTTTACAGTCCTTACTTCATTGTGCCCAAGAACACCAGTGGGTTACGACCAATCTTGGACCTGCAAGTTTTGAATTGTGCACTTCAAGCTGGATTCAGTCAACCAGACAGCAAGCCATATCCATTAACGTTAGATCAAATAATCGCAAATAATCCCATTCCACCCTTAAGGTTTACGTTGCTGCTATTTTTGCACACCATGACACCATAGAGCAGAAGCTGGTGTGGGAAGTATGATCTGGTCATCAGGTTTCCTTACCCTCTTGGGATTTGGCATTGGTGTAAGAGCCTTACAAACTGCACAGAAACTAAGCTTTTTTTGCACAGTCCTATCTAAAGGGTTAATGGTCCCAGCTAGTGATCAACTGTAAAAATAACAAATTTTACCTCTTCCAAAAAGGGAAAACCACAAACAATCAATAATGCATGATTGTATGGTGTCATGGCTTTGCAATCAAAAAATGTAGTTATAATGGAAGTCAATGGGGCAAAAACAGCCACCAACAACAAATGAGGGAGAAAAAAATTATATCTAATGCTGCACAAATACTAACAATGCATCAAAGGCAATCTTGTTACTAATCTTTGACATGCCCAAGACTGTGATAAAAGGTAAAAAAATATCCAGTCCACAATCAGTTTTTATATTGAAAATATGTAATTGTGTGTGTTTTTCCCAAATCTGTGACATCATTTATGAACTTGGTAATTAAAGATTTTTTTTAAAACATTTGGTAGTTTTGTTCAGGACTGAGGTTTATTAATATATTTATGAAAAAAAAAATTATCTGATAAATTTTTACAGCAGTTTAATTTAGTTGATGTTTTCATCCACAAACATAACAAACGTGCACTGAATTTGCCCACAGTGTACCATTGAGTTTTTTTTTTTTTTTTTTTTTTTTATTTCAAAGCATTTACCCAAAATATGGCTCAAAATAAGATTTGTCACCAAAAATTATTCCACTTAGCTCAAACACAGAGAAAGTTGTGGCCAAAATAAGACTCAACTTTACCCCCTAGTGGACGAAAACGTCCCCAACAACGCATAAGGGTTAAGCATTTAATAAACAAACATACAAATGAATAAAAAAATAAATTAATAATAAACTTAAAATGTAACACAATTAGTTATTTTAAACCATTCAAACTATATAACTAACTATAACTAAAGTGTATAGTTAAGATAACATTTGATAAAATAATACAATTAAATAACACCTAATAATAATAATAATAATAATAATAATAATAATAATAAAAATAAAAGACTAAAGGCAAAACAATAAAAGATAAACCATTATTATTCATTTATTTATATGAAATATTTTAATCATCCACATTTTAATGACTTAACCTTTAACCCTAAAGTCAAGGAAGCAAGGCCAGGGGAATAGCTGAATAACAGATCCATATGTAAAAAGTACTGGGGCATATGCTCTGTATAAATCCTCCAGTATAACTCCTCTTTTGTTTGCCTGTTGTTCCCCATGTGTTTTGCACTCTTCTCTGTCCCCTCTGAGTAAGCCCTTGCCTCCCTGGGCCCTGGGGAGTACCTATTTACAAAAACAAAAGAGGAGACTCAACTATATGAGCAAATTTCAGGCATGCCGAAAGACTACCCCATTGTCATCACAGCATCTAAAGACTAATCGCTTTTTCTCATGCAAAGTGTGCTGGTTTTAAGGGCCCGGTATAGATGAAGTGAGAAGGAAAGAGCGGGGAGAGGTGTGGAAGGGGGTCTTTGTTTTAACAATACTCCACAGGGAGCTTTGAAGGGAAGGCAGGGGCTATTTGAGGGGTCCCTCTCCCGCTGAACAAAGACTAGCTCCTTCCAAGCAAAGATAAAGCGAGGGGGTGGAGGTAAATTTTTTACAGACTAGTTCCCTCAAGGAGATTTTGGAGTGGAGGGGAGGAGAAGGGAGGTAGAATGGGAGTCTTTGGAGTCCTCTGTTGTTTATAAAGATAGTGTGTCACCGCAGATTCCCAATGTGACACAAAAACATATCTGAGGGGCAAGAGAAGAGATGGAACAGAAGATAATAAATAAATAAATAAATAAATAAATAAATAAATAAATAAATAAAAATAAGTAATACGACAATACAGTGCATGACATGTACCCAAACAAGTTCAGTTCTTTGTTTACTTTAAGTTTAGTTGTTTATGGTTGCCAAGAAACACTGGATGTTTGTTGTGTTAATATATATATATATATATATCAGAGGTGTCAAGTAACAAAGTACAAATACTTAGTTACCAATACTTAAGTAGAAATATCTATACTTTACTTGAGTAAAGTTTGTTTATCAAAAAATGTATTTCTTAAAATTAGGGTTGGGTTTGGAACCTGTATGCACCGAACCGAATAAGGACGCAGATTTCGGTGCCTCTTAAATTCCTGAACGATCGACTGAAATGTTTGTCCTGGTTCTCCGAAATGTACACAAGAAGCAGGGTTGTTGCTAGGCTTTTTTAGCGGGGCTATAGAATTTAGCTCCATAAACTGTACACAAATTCGCGATCACGTCAGAGTCAGTCTCCTTAAATTTCATATGAGAATGACAGCAGACCTGTCTCCACCTCATCTTTCAGCGCACTCTTTAATCTGCAGACCGAGATCTGTGCGTATCTGTGAAGTTCTGTATCATCAACACAGTTTACAAAAGGTCACGAGGGAGCAGTCGGTTTCCCATCTACTGTAAAGTTTTCACTTGTCACCACTCATCACACCACAGCTGTTTCCTCCAGCGACAATCTAGCCCTTAACACTAGCATATGAACGAACGCATACGTCAATTGTACTTATTTAAATATACTTAACTTAATCATACATACTTTATACATACACTACTGTGCAAAAGTCTTAGTCACGTTAGTTTTTTCACCCAAAAGAATGGTGTTTGGCCAGTTATTTATATATTTTGCTGAAGTGTGTCAGTAGAAAATATCAGTTTAATTTTCCAAACATTCATTTTGTCATTGTCAGACTGCTTGTGCATTCAAAATCTCTCTAGATAGAAAACCCTTTTTTGGGGTGAAAATACTAATTTGCCTAAGACTTTTGCACAGTAGGCTACTGTACTTTACCAACGAAATTGTTTCTACTTTATAAAGAATGACCATACAGTAATTCACATGACTGCTTAAAGACAGTGACAGACAGCACTCATATTAACCAAATATCAGAGAGATTGACAGAGACACAGTAGAAACATGTGTGGTTTTGTGTTAAATAATGACCCAGATCATGAAATACATATATTAGTCTTAGATTAATGGAAGCACAACTTGAGTAATGAGAGCATCCAATGTGAAATATGGATTTATTTAAAATTTTTGTAATGTTCTTTAATGTCATCCATAGTGTTTTTTGTGGCTCTTTTTTTTTTTTGGTTCAGGCACCGTTTAGGCACCAGTAACATTTTAGTATTGAAATGGCACCGGACCCTACTTAAAAGTTATTATTTCTAACTGGCTAATTTACCAAATGGGTGCTTTCTCTTCTTCCTCCGCAAATTAAGCTCCTGTAGGTAGTTCGGTAGCGAGACATTTGAATAAATTAGCGTTTGCGATTGACAACATGATTTACAATCTTATGATAAGTAGGCTATACCAACTTTATAACTCGTTACCCCCTGAACACTGGACATAGCAGACAGCGAATACAGGAAGGTATCAATCAAGAAGGTATCAGGATTATTTCAGTTATCAGTTATGTATGTTAAGGTATCAGTTATTTTTCTTTTTTTTTTATTAATCAATTGGATTAATCATTAATTTTGACAGCACTAATGTTTATTGTAAATAGACAACCATACAAGGGGTAATTGTTACTAAACCTGCACCAATGTTCTTGTCTATTGCCCTCGCAGATTCCTGCAGCTAAGCCTGGATGTACATTTACATTCCATTAAAGGTTATTGATGACATGCCTCTGAAGTTTGACTTTGTACACCATTAAAATACTTATAGACAACTAGTCATCATATATCAAAAAGCTTGAGTTTATACTTCAACTTCTACAAAAGTATTTTTAAACCCTAGTATCTATACTTCTACTTGAGTAATGATTGTGAATAATTTTGACACCAGTGATATATATATATATATATATATATATGTCTCTGTATAAGTAATACCATGATAAGATTTTGCTCATACTGCTCTCCCCTAACAGAGGCAAGTGTGAGCAGCAGAAAAGTTATTGTCATGTCACTCGAGAAAGCTTTTTATCAAGAGGGCTCAGCATGCTTGGGAAATGCATATGTTTCTTGTAGGAGGACAAGGTTGGACTTTTCCATGGAATTTATTATTCAGTTACACTTACAACCACAGGTACACACAGTCCTCTTTAGGTTGCTAGCTGCTCTCGTGGACAGCGAGCATGCCATGTTCAGTCATAAAGGCTTTTCCAGCAGCCGCAAAGGTTCCATTTGTCAAAGGTGCTTCAGAGTGCACCCCCCCCCCCCCCAAGCTGCCCCGCAGTTTGGCGGCTACTTGCAGAAGTCATTGTCTGAGAAGAGGCAGGACATTACTCACTGCTCAGGGAAAAAGAGACTTGGGGCCTCAGGCACCCAGACTGACTGGATTTATGAATGGGGAATTGGGTTTGCATACTGCGAATTAGTAACTGTACCAATAGAGCTCTTTAGTCGTGAACTTGACCGGGCTGATGTCTAGCATATGAGTAACATAAAGACAGCGAAACATAAAGTGAGTGGGAGGGATGTGTGGTAGGGGATGTTAGCACATTTGGGGTGACATGTTCTGCATGATAATTCTAAAATGTGCAAAAGTGCATGTTTAGATGCTGGGTTTTTGTATGTGGGTACTGCATTGTGACATGGCAAACTTATTGTAAAACTATATGTACAGTATATTTCAATTCTTCATTCTTCAATCTAATTATAAATGTTGTAACAATTATATTAATTAATATATAAAACAAACTCCTTATATACATTGTATAATTGATATATGTATTTAAATAAACAATATACATGCAATAATAAATATATTTAAAATAAATATAACAAAAAACTATGAAAAATATTGTCTTATTTAACAAATATGTAAATGAGTATGGGAGTATGCTCAGCATATACTTTTCTGCATGGGGTACTTCTGATGTGGATGCTGGGAGAAAAAAAAAAGTGGTGAGGAGAAAAAAAAATGCAAAGAAGACTGTAAAGACGATGAAACATGAGAAGAGGGGAAGGAAAGTGTCAAAACAGAGAAAGTTTGGAAGACTGTAGAAAAGGGCAGAACAGGAAGAGGGGGTAGAGAAACAGAGAGAGAGAGTTAAAGAGAGTTGAACTGGAGTATTTTTTTTCTCTCAGAGCTCAGTGTGTAAGCTTGCCTATACCTCCCAAAGCTGCTTTCACAAAGAGATTTACAAGACAGGTTTCTACCGCCCTGCATTTCAAGCATGTGTGTGTCTGTGTATGTACATCTGCCCACTTGTGGGAGTTATTTCATGCATATAAAGTGCATGCAAGAAGAACACTGCCAATTTTCATGTGATTGTCTCAGATTGGACTATATTTTAGTATGTGCACTGGCATTTAAGTATGGCAGTAATTTTAGTAGGCACAGGCCTACTGATAACTTGTAATACTGTAGATGTGAATATGTCCTCTCACAAAGGCTAAAAAAATCCTCAGATGCCATAAAATATGTGTGTGTGTGTGTGTGTGTGTGTTTGTAACCTGCATCATGTGTTGGCTTGTGTGCCATCACTGTATTTCGGGGTTCTTCCACATACAAAGGGGGCTACTTAGCTTTTAGAATTATTTATGTTGTTTGGTTTTTTGTGCAACAGTCTTAAGCACTTGTCTCCTCCTATTATACTGAATGACTCTACTAAACCCAGCTGAAATCTCTCCAAACTCGTCAAACCAAAATCTCCCTCTGCTGCTTGGAGCATTTCAGCTTTCATAGAGGATAGACACTTCACAGACTATATAATGTCTTGCAGATTCAAGTTTGCAGCCCCTTGTTAATCATGCAAGGTTTTGCTAATAAATGCTCGTAAATCAAAATGACCTGTGAAGGCTTGTTGTGGTTCACACACCCTAAATAAATATTTTTAATAGCTATTGATGCGCCTGTGTTCAACTGTGTTGCATAACTGCAATTATACTTTTGCAAGTTACACCCCTTTTACATTTTGGGTTCAGTACAACTGTCAGCATCAAGATTGTGCTGTAGAATAATTTATTAAAAAGTGCATTACAGCATTTTGTATGATTCAGAACTGCAGCTGTTTAAAACCATTTTGTTTTAAAATAATAAAACTAAAAAAAAAAAAATTATATAGAATGAAATATAAAATAAAAATACATTTTAGAAAAAATAAATTAATAATAATGTACAAAATAATTGTGTTATTAAAAATAAAACTGCATTATTACAATAAAACAATTATTGTATTCCTTTAGACTGCAGATCCATCTGGGGAGGTAGCAAAGTCCTAAATGGCAGATACAATTTGCCTACTGGTTAAATGCTAGGCATCCCTGGAAGTGGCATATGTTAATATTGCAGCTATTGGGACTGTGTTTATATGATTAGAGAGTGAGAGGTCGAGATAAAAGTCAAGCAGGAGTGATTTGTCTTCTTGTGCAGCGAAAGAAGATCAATGCAAAGTGCCTCTTGCCCACTCAACAAGCCATGTAAACTCATTAACTTCCTGAGACCTAATCCTGATTTTACATACACACACACACGCGCACACACACACACACACACAAACAAGGCAGATCAGTGAAATTACTTGTGTAAGGTTAGGTTAATGTGTTAATAAGTGTGAGTGGGTGTCTGTGTTTCTCTAACTTGATTATGTTCAAGTGTGTGTGGAAACATTGATTTGTATGCGTGTAAGAGATAGTCAGGATTAATGGGTTTTATCATTGCATAAATGTTTTGCACACCCGTCTAAGATTAATTTAGTAATTTGTGATATATGGATGGTTGCAACATACATGATAACTCAGACATGTCCAAAAGTGAATGTTTGGATGTTGGTGTTCACTTTTTATTTGTATTTAAATGTAAAGAATTAAAGTTACACCAGGGTTTATTGGTTGATGATGGTAAGGTACCTATATGGAGAACACAGGTAAAGTAAAACACAGTTCCTGCCTTCTTGCTGCTTCTCGTGTATTTCTGTGTACCTGCAGATAGAAGATGTTTCTGAGTGTGTGTGGGGATATCTGTTAGAAGTTCCTGCCTCCCAAGTATGTTTGTCCCACATCTTAGTTTCCCTCCTTCTGTCATATTCTACAACTTTTTTGCCTCTGATTTGACTCACTCACTCACTCACTCACTCACTCACTCACTCACTCACACTTCAGTACATGTAGGCACACAGGCTTACCTCCTCTCGCAGATTGCACAAGTGAAACAAGTTTTACATGCATGCACATATGCAATACTGTAAAGTCCTGTTTTTTTTATTCATTCATTTATTTATTTATTTATTTATATTTTTGTATGGTAGATATGAGTCGTCTGCAGATGGGAGTAATAACAAAACAAAGTTTCCTGTACTTTTTTTGGTTCAAAGATGTGGACATTTGAGAATATGAAGAATATTAATTTCCTCATTTGGCTAAACTCAGGAGCTGGAACCCTTTCTGGGCCAAACTCAGGGACTGGAGTCCTCACTGGGCTAAACTCGGGGGCTAGAGCTTTTACTCTGTTAAACTTGGGGAATATTAATGAGTTAAATTAATGTTAATTTCAACATTTACTAATGCATTATTAAAATCAAAAGTTATGAATACTGTAATAAATGTACTGCTCATTGTTTGCTCAGTTAGTTAATACATTAGCTAACATTAACTAATTTAATCTTGTTGTATAGGGTCCATATAACATATAAGCCTACAGATGCCTATGTTTATTATCGTATAATACAATATATGTTTATGTTGCATGTGTCATTATTAACATTTCACCAAAATCAAGTTAAAATAAAACGTTGTTTTTCCCCCATCATTAATGCCACATCAGAGGCAATATGTGCATCGCATTTACGTTTTTATACACTTGCAGGTTATACAGTTTTCTGACGCTATGTGGGTGCTCAATTGTTTTTCTGTTATTTGACCAAAATATTATAGTATAAAAGATTCAATGCTTTGCAACAAATACTACACTAAAAAAACTTTTCTCCACTCCTCAAATACAAAAAGCATTATTAGCCTTTATAAATAAAGTGTTTCTTGAGTAAAGAAAATAATGTACTTATTCAATCAACAGATTCAGAAAACAGCAATGCTACCACCACATTACTGAGAAATATACAGTGGTTAAATTGGTAGCGTCACTACTTGTAGCATATTATACTGTGCATATTAATATACAATGTTATATACATATTCATTCTGACATTTTGAATTTTTGTCTCATAAGCCCTATTCACATGGGATTAGTATTACATCACCTCTAGTAATTTGTAATAATGGCAGAGGTTGTCTGTGATCTTAATCCTGTGAAAATCAGCCATGTCTGTAATTTGTAAAGTAACCCAACCCCACCACAAAATGACCTACTATATTTCACAGAACATTGTGATGATACTAGTCCAATGTGAGGTCCTGTGATAATATTAGGATTTGGTTGGATCGTATATAATGTTTTCGAGGTTTTTGTTTCCCATGCACCTTTTTATCCATCTTTTGTTTAGAATGGAGGCTGTGTTGGATGTGTGTATATATACACACACAGTCATGAAAATAAAGAGAACTCTTTGAATGTTCTTTTTTTTTTACACTTTGAATCTGCAGTACTTGGCAACAATGGCTGTTCATTAAGAAAACAATGCATAATGTGTTTTATGTAAACTTTCTTTTTCTCAATTCTCCCTAATTTTTAGCTCTATCCTCCAGCTCTTATTTTGTACAATATATTTTGGATTTGCTTTTATTTCACTTTCTTTTTTTCTTTGGTTGTTTAATTATTTTACATAATGTAGTATACTTTTTATTTATTTATTTATTTATTTATTATGTGGTGCCGGATACAGAGCCATTTAAATTAAACACACTTGATGAAAGAGTCAACAATAACAAGAACAACAACAAAAATAATGCAGTAAAATAAATAAACTATATAAATAAACTATGTAAGCAGATATAAACAAGTATGTAAATATGGCAGTACATTAGTCAGCTACTGGAATATATAATTATTTCATTTGTATAACATTTATTTACAAATCTAAGTGTAAGAAAGGTAGTCCTAAAAGTCTCAGCTTAAGCTCATTTCTTCAACCCTCTTATCCCATCATCCCAGAGATTCTACATATTTATCTGGCCTGGTTTTCAGAGGTTTTTCATCCTACTTTCACTTTCTTATGCTCTGTCTTTATCTTTATGTAAAAACAAATGCATTCCCTTTTATTTGACTGCTCTTTCTGCTCTACGATAATCCATCTTTCCCTCCTTCCATCTCACTTTTATTTTTTACATTTGTGAATGAAAGGGGACCATCACCCCCACCCATCCTGTTTTTCAGCAATAGAATATAGTGCTGCAAGATGACTTCATATAGTATAATTTCTGGGTTGTAATAAGCTGTAAATGGCGAGGCTGCTGGAGTCTGTGTAGGAATTAATAAGAGCTAATAGAGCATGCCTGTGGGGACAGCAGCCTGTCTCTAAGTAAACATTATGACTTCGCCAGGGAAGTTGTTGGCAGTGGGGAGCTGTTAAGGGACTGGGCTCTGGCTTGATGAATCATGAAGCTGTGGGATAGATAATTTGCTCCTTGATTCTACACCAATGGGGCTAATAAGGCCTCTCTGCTTGACTGTCTGATTGGATAGGCTGGTATTGTGCATGAACATATTAATCATGTATCTGGTGAAATTTGATTTGGGGAGTAACTGAAACATAGAGTTGAAAGAAATGAATATACTGTAAAAACAAAGTAAGGCAATTAAGTTTTAAATGAAACAAATATTATTAGATTATGAAAATACTGTTTAAATACTGTTGCAGCTAGTTACTTGAAATCTTATAGCAATTTCTGAAAAGAACATTGTTTCTAGATTCAATAATAATAATTAATTATATCAAACAATCATAGAATAAATAACAATAATAATTTGTTGTATATATATATATATATAGATTAGAGTGGTTAGATGTATGTTGATCTCTGTAGTTGTAAGTGAGCTGGTGTTTAGAGGTGAACAGTAACTGTTGTGAGTTACTGTGAGGTACTGAGATGTGACAGGTACTGATGTGTGCTCTGAATCCCTGGGGTGGCAAGCGCGATATCCCCCTAAAATTTCTTAGCAATCTCACCACAACTATGTTTGATCTCAGTCAATGCAATCATTGTGTGTGCATGAGGTGGAGAGAAAAAGAGAAAGATGTACAGGCTGGATGCTTTACATCAGCAAAGGAAACTCTCTTTTTTTACTCAGATTGCTGAACTTCAAATTTACGCACCACCTAACACCCAACAGTGTGTGTTCACAGACACTGGATATAGAATGATAGGGGATCTCTCCTCCCCAACACTCTCAGCATGTCGTCAGATTTGGGAATGTCAGGAAGCACTCTTGAGTTTTGACACACCAAAGACTATACCGAAGCGGTGACCAGTGCTAGTAGCCACACTTTTTACTCTATTGAATATTGCATTCCTAATATTACCTTAAAGGGTTAGTTCGCCCAATTTGCAAAATTATGTCATCAATAACTCACCCTCATGTTGTTCCAAACCCGTAAGACCTCTATTTTTGTAACACAGTTGAAGATATTTTAGATTTAGTCCGAGAGCTCTTAGACCCTCTATTGAAGCTGTGTGTAAGGTATACTGTCCATGTCCAGAAAGGTAAGAAAAACATCATGAAAGTAGTCCATGTGACATCAGAGGGTCAGTTAGAATTTTTTGATTTGAAGTGATTTGCTTACTTACTTTTTTAAATGAGTCTTCCCACACCGTATTCCAATTTATTATGCAAGTGACATATCAATAGGATTTCTTTACAATAAAGAGTCAGATTTTTGTTTGTGTTGTTTCTCACATAATTTCAGGTAACTGGGGCCCATTTCACAAAGAGGTTAAATGAAAACTCTGTATGTTAAAAGTGAAATGAGGGGAAACTCTAGGTTTTCTGTTTCATAATGGAAGGTTTGTCAAACCCGAGAAAGCAGGGTTAGTCAAGCCCGTTTCTGAAAGAGAGGTAACTTATACTCAGAGCCAGTTACCATAGTAACTTAGTCTATGAACCTAACCTGGTCAGGTTTTCTTCGATAAACCCAGAGTTTCTTTCAGTCTCCTCCCCCTCTTTAAACACTTCATTGATGCACGCTGGAAAAATGCTCTTCTTACTAAGTGTTTTTTTTTCTACCTTTCTTACCCCCCCCCCCCCCCCCAAATACAAATATATAAAAAAACAATGATAAAATAAAGATTGATTTTCTATATAAGCAAATGATATAAGATACTTTGGGGGGGGGGGGGGGTCTAAATTAAGTGCATTTTACTTAAGTAAAAGTATATGCCAGTGTGGTAATAAAAATAATCTTAATGCAAATGGAAAACAAGATTATTCTGAGTGTCCATTACTTAGTGCAAATCTACTGTAGCTCCGCCCTCCATCAACACATAAGGTTAAATACGACACATGTGAATAACGGCTTCAATGGTGTAGGCAGTAATGTTTTGGGCAAGGAAAACTATAAAACTAATAGGATCTATCGCTAAGAAAGTATGTTTATTCCACTTAGTGTAAATAGCCAATGCTGTATTTTTCTTACTCTATTGGCAGATCATTTGATAAAATAAGAAAAATGCACAATATTATTATTAATATTATTATTTTACATATATTTTTTGCCCATGAGATACCATAAAATGATTAGCTATTAGTTCATTAATCTACCGTTCTGCCAGCTTTCACCTGTGATATTATAACACTGATGAGAATTACATTTGTATCGAGTCTGAAGTATGCAGACCGCTTTTTGGCGGGAGCTGTTGCCATGGTGAATCATAATATCAACACTCCATCGATAATGGCTTTTTATAGTTGTGGTGCACGCGCTTAACTCAGAGTCATTCAATTTAGAGTTGATTAAACCAACTCATTTCAGCTGTTCTGTAAACGAAAACTCAGAGTTTCCCATCTCAGGGTAAGTCAACTCAGAGTTCAAATTTAAACTCAAAGTTGGTTGAACCTCCTTAGAAACAGGGCCCTGGTATCAGTCTCAGACTGGCTTTGTCAATAGTTTGCCAGGTCTTCTTAGGTAAATGGAAACCCTACTTAAAGAGGTTGTTCCACATTATTAAGCAAGTCACAGCTCTCATGAAATATGTTGAGAAAGAAATATCTTTCTGAAGATGAAAAGCATGAAACAGTAAATATTTTGCAAAAGGCATCAAAACAAAAAATATTTTGCAAAAAGTAAATAGAGATTATTGAACTATCAAAAGATTTGTGAGTGACTTAGAGCACGGAAGATCTTGGTCAGATGAAGATTTGTTAAGGAAAGTTAACCAAACCTCACAAAGAGAAACCTGCACAGTGTCTGTAGAAACACATTTTCAAACTGTTTAGCACCATGGGGTAGTGTGTTATCCTGCTTGAAAATACCTTTTTTTCTCTGAGAACACTATTCTTCATTTTATACCACAGCGGAAAATTTACTATTTAAAACAAGTCTTCACATGTTCACATGCTTTGTGAGCAAGAGAAACCTGCACAGTGGCTGTAGAAGATTCTTCATCTGACATAGATCTTCTGTGCTCTAAGTCACTCACAAATCTTTTGACAGTTCAATAATCCCTATTTGGTTTTAGCAAAATATTGTTCCTCTTCAGGAACTCGAGCTGCATTGAGAACGATTGGGGAATGCCTCCAGCGTGACGTCTCTGAATAACGTGTGTAATCAGTCCAATGGAAAGGCGAAACGTCATAGGCGGGTGAAGTCAGAGAACAGGAAGCATAAAAGCATGAGCGGTGAAGCCGGTAATCAGCCTTCTGTTTTTATCAAGCACTCTGTGTGTGTCAGTCACTATCTGTTTGTGAGTCTTATTTAGTGTCATTTTTCCACTGATAAACTCCATTGTCAAAGCTTCAATCAAGAGAAGTTTTGGGCAAGAGCAGGCAGCATTCAGGCTGTGTGTTTTCCCTGCCAGAAAAAAAAAGCTTGTGTGTTGTCTGCTTGAGAGTGAAGTGCGCAGTGTCAGCTCTCAAAGGAGTTTTTCTTCATTCTCAGAAGGCTCTCTTTGAGGAGGGAGCCTTCACTGGCGTTTCTCGCGGTGCCAGCCCCGCTTTCGCTGAGGCGGAGCGGTGGTTGTGCTCACGGGATTCGCTTTCGTATCTGCTGGAATAAATGTAAGACGGGCGCTCTTGGGGGTCCGGAAGCCCGCGGTTGTGGTACTTTCTCCCCGATGAGAGGGTGCGTTGCGCTGCCTGTCTTTCTCTGAGGAGGCTGCACAAGCATCAGTTGCACAAGCACCAGTTACACAAACATATTATGCCTAATATTATAATAAGCAGCATTAATGCAGAGTGGAGCTCACGCAGTTGGCTCTCGGGGGGCTGATTGTGCTTTTCTCACTGTAAAGCGCTCCGCTCTGGCCGGAATCGCACATGATCTGGCGAACGGGTTGGAGACGGCTCGTCCTATCTCCACCCGTGTTCACTAGATCTAGAGCTGGTTCACGAGGCTTGGAAACCAGCGTTGTGGTATCTTCGCCCTCTGAGACAGCTCACTGCTGCTGCATGCTCTCTCGCCGGGCACGCTCCGAGGAGTGTGTCCGTGCATGCGTTCTTACAGTTGTATTCGCACTGCTGCTAAGGCACGGCGGAGACCGTGATCGCAGGAATCGCACATGATCTGGTGAACGGGTTGGAGATGGCCCGTACTATCTCCATGCATGTTCACTAGATTTAGAGCTCGTTCTCGAGGCTTGGAAACCTGCACTGCAGTTTCTTCGTCCTCGGAGGCAGAGCTCACTGCAGCATTTATCCTTCTCTGAGGAGATTTCTCTGATGTTGTTTGTGTGACTGAGTAGCAAAAAAAAAAATAAATAATAATAATAATAAAATAAAAAAGACATGTGTGCTGCCGAGGCAATGCATGTATTACATTGTTTCTTTTTTTATATGAGTTTTTCTACACCAGACCGTGTTGACTCATCTGGTTGTTGACTACATTTAATTCTGAGGAATAAAATTATATATTTATCTGACTATGTGAAGTTAGATGTACAGGGGCTCTAGGGATGTAATTTCTTGTGTGAGAACACGTTTACATTTCTTCCTCTGAGGAGGTTGAGGCGGTCAGGGGCTGCTGGGCGGAGCAGTCCCAACCGTTTTCCAGCCCCTCGTGACAGGGGTGTTACTTTTGTACTCTACCGATGCTAGAGTCAGAGTGGCACTCCCAGGCCACAGGCTTCTAGTGGAAAGCAGTTCTGAGGACCGTTGTTTTCGCTGGATAGCCTTCATCATAACGTCCTGACGCCTAAGGCCTAGGACACTTTGAGGGCCAGCTCCCTCTGGGGAAGAGTGGTGTACACCGCATTACACGGTGCCTGTCTCTCCTCAGTGCCCTCAAGAGTCCAATCTGCCAGCCCTGCTGGTGTTCCAGGATGCAGCAATCTCCAGCGAGCGCTTTTCTCAGTTACCACCCGGAAACGTAGCAGTGCTGAGAGGCTTGCTTCCTCTACGGAGGTCTCCAGAGCAGCTAGTATGGTCGTCTCCTGCTGGTCTACCGCTTCAGGACACCGAGCTAGTGTCTCTAGTCGCACCAGAGGCCACTCTCGCAAGACTGGTTCCCTTAGGAGGTCACATGGCGGTGTGGGAGCCCCTGCCAAGTGTGCTTCGTCGGGTCATGCCCCGAGCAGGCTCTGGTCTAGTATTCCTTGCAGACGACATGGGTCTGAGGACTGTCGTTTTTAGGAGACTTCAGCTACGAGAGTCCTGATGCTGCTGGGTTGGTACAGTGCTGGAGTTCCTGCAGGCTCCTCGCAGGGTTGACCCACTCCACCCTGAGGGTCTACGTGGTGGCCATGGTGGCCTACCGCGCCCCTCTCGGTGGCCAGTCAGTGGGGAGAAACCCTCTGGTTACATGTTTCCTCCATGACGTTTTCCTCTATGACGTCTCGCCCTTCCATTGGACTGATTACACACGTTATTCAGAGACATCACGCTGGAGGCGTTCCCCAATCGTTCTCGACGCAGTGTCTCATTCCTTCGAGGAACCAGGGTTAATAATTATAATAATGTATTACACTTATATAGCGCTTTTCTAGGCACTCAAAGCACTTTACATAGACAGGGGGTATCTCCTCATCCACCACCAGTGTGCAGCATCTACCTGGATAATGCGACGGCAGCCATATTGTGCCAGAACGCCCACCACACACCAGCTTACTGGTGGAGAGGAGAGAGAGTGATGAAGCCAATCAGCGGATATGGGGATTGTTAGGAGGCCATGATGGTCAGAGGCTAATGGGTGAATTTAGCTAGGATGCCGACGTCACACCTCTACTCTTTTCGAAAGACATCCTGGGATTTTTAATGACCACAGAGAGTCAGGACCTCGGTTTAACGTCTCATCCGAAGGACGGTGCTCGTTGACAGTATAGTGTCCCCATCACTATACTGGGGTGCTAGGACCCACACAGACCACAGGGTGAGCACCCCCTGCTGGCCTCACTAGCACCTCTTCCAGCAGCAACCTAGTTTTCTCAGGAGGTCTCCCATCCAGGTACTGACCAGGCTCAGCCCTGCTTGGCTTTAGTGGGAAACCGGTCTTGGGCTCCAGGGTGATATGGCTGCCGGCTAAACATATGTAACCTTAGACATTTGTTTTGATGCTTTTTGCAAGACATTGCATTGTTTTTATACTTTTCATCTGCAGAAAGATCTTTCTTCCTCACCATATTTCATGAGAACTGTGAGTTTTGGGTAGGGTTTCCATTTATCTAAGAAGACCTGGCAAACTATTGACCAAACAAGTCTAAGATTGATACCTGAGAGTTGCCTAAAATTATGTGAAAAACAACACAAATCGAAATCTGACTCTTGATGGAACGTGGAAAACACATGAACATGAGAGGTGAGATTTATCGGATTTTATCGGATCGGATATTTTCAGTTGTTTCAAACTTTTTTGTTATATATATATATAATTCCATATATAATTCCACATGTGTTAATTCATAGTTTTGATGCCTTCAGTGTGAATCTACGATTTTCATATATATATATATATATATATATATATATATATATATATATATATATATATATATATATATATAAAGGAAACCAGGCTGATTACATCAGAGATTGCAGAGATCTGTGTAGGGTATCAGACCCGAATCAGATGTTTTAAGATTCGATAGAGAGCTTTGTTGAAACATGAGGAGCCGAATTCCACAGAAAGGCTCAAGACATAGGATGTTCGTGAATAAAATCCGTGTGCCAGCCGGTCTGAAGCAAGCTAACCAAGTAACACTTTTACAGAACAGCTTTCAACATGAACACCATTAGGAAACATTGACAATTCCAACTCAGGATGGAGATTGTCAAATTTGGGGCAAGTAATCATGATTGATGGTCAAAGAGATGCACAGCATGACCATCACTGGTAAATCCATGATATTAATCATGATTATAAGCTCTTTGGATTGACTTCCCCCACCTAGAAGAAAAGAACCAGACTAACCAGTCCTTTAAGGGGACCTTTTGACCTCTGGTCTCCACAGAATGTACTTATGTCAAAGAATGACATAGACTGTCTTTTACTGAAGTAGATGCACCAAAATGAACTCAAAAGGCTTATAAACGAATGTCACTCCATTGCTTAACTCCATATCATGTATGTAACCCACACATTTGATTATCACATTTCTAATCACTTATTGTGTATGTCTTTTTAATAACTATTTAATAGCTTAAGGATTCATATTCATGTTTAGTATGTGTGTGTTTGAATATTCTTGCTTGAAACGTTTCTGACAATCAATTATTTGTCAAATGTATCATATTCATGTTATAGGAATCATGTCCAAAATTATACCCTGCAAGAGCAGGAAAATTTGGACCACATGATTGATAAGATAACATGATTTATGAACTGGCAGAAGAAACATTGCAACACCCCAAGCAAAGACAATATCTAATTGGTCAAGATAATTGAGGTGTGGCCAAAAGGCCAGTTTAAATACTAAGGACACCATCAAATTTTACTCTTAGCTTTTGCTTTTAGTTTTAGCTCTTAGCTTTTGCACTTAGCTTTTTTCTAAGCCATGCTTTTTGTCATTACATTCTGCGGTCTTTGAGCACTGTTCCAGCGTGCCTCTGCCTGCATGCCTGCTGCTACTTAGCCACAATGAGAAGAAACAACACCTAGTCTCATTAAACTTTCCTTCTGTTCTTTTACTTTAGTGTATTTTCCTTTCCGTTGAGAGTCTCATGTTCTGAGTTAAGTTTTGTAACGCCATATCTCTGTCATTTTCAGACAGCTCCCAACCACAGGCTTCCCAAACCTCACACAAACTATTACTGAACTTCCTGCCAATCAGCAACCTCTGGAAACTCCATTTTCGATCAAGGGAACCCATTTTACACAGGCAATGCAAGTAACTTTTCTCCAGACTCTGAGCTAAAATGGTGTAGCCTATCTAATATAATTTAAACCTTATTAAGGAAGTCAATGTGAGGGTTAAATAAGTGATTGATAGTTGTTCATGTCTATGCAATTTCACGTATTGCTGTAAATTTGGGATTTCACATTTTCATTCTCTTAAACTCATTCTTTCCTAACTTTCTCTCTTCCTGCAACTTGTGTGAATGTGTGAGCACGCGTGCTTATGTGTTAATTAGTTTATATGTCTTAAATGTATCTAATAAAGCTTTATTCATATTGAAAAGAGAAAAATCTTGTGTTTTGTGCTTACAAGTCAATGTCTTAAACTGCAAATATTTTTACTGTGCTAATCTGACAGCAAAAGACAAGGAGGCTAGTAACAAACTGTGGCCTAAAATTGATGCAGCACGTAAAGAAGAAAAAAGAGCTTTCTATGTGGGAGCTAAAACAATAATAAATGGCAATGAAGTTCGAGTGTAAGGAAGAGTTGTTTGCCTCATGAGGTGTATATACAGTCTTGTTCAAAATAATAGCAGTACAATGTGACTAACCAGAATAATCAAGGTTTTTAGTATATTTTGTATTGCTACGTGGCAAACAAGTTACCAGTAGGTTCAGTAGATTCTCCGAAAACAAATGAGACCCAGCATTCATGATATGCACGCTCTTAAGGCTGTGCAATTGGGCAATTAGTTGAATTAGTTGAAAGGGGTGTGTTCAAAAAAATAGCAGTGTGGCATTCAATCACTGAGGTCATCAATTTTGTGAAGAAACAGGTGTGAATCAGGTGGCCCCTATTTAAGGATGAAGCCAACACTTGTTGAACATGCATTTGAAAGCTGAGGAAAATGGTTCGTTCAAGACATTGTTCAGAAGAACAGCGTACTTTGATTAAAAAGTTGATTAGAGAGGGGAAAACCTATAAAGAGGTGCAAAAAATGATAGGCTGTTCAGCTAAAATGATCTCCAATGCCTTAAAATGGAGAGCAAAACCAGAGAGACGTGGAAAAAAACGGAAGACAACCATCAAAATGGATAGAAGAATAACCAGAATGGCAAAGGCTCAGCCAATGATCACCTCCAGGATGATCAAAGACAGTCTGGAGTTACCTGTAAGTACTGTGACAGTTAGAAGACGTCTGTGTGAAGCTAATCTATTTTCAAGAATCCCCCGCAAAGTCCCTCTGTTAAAAAAAGGCATGTGCAGAAGAGGTTACAATTTGCCAAAGAACACATCAACTGACCTAAAGAGAAATGGAGGAACATTTTGTGGACTGATGAGAGTAAAATTGTTCTTTTTGGGTCCAAGGGCCACAGGCAGTTTGTGAGACGACCCCCAAACTCTGAATTCAAGCCACAGTACACAGTGAAGACAGTGAAGCATGGAGGTGCAAGCATCATGATATGGGCATGTTTCTCCTACTATGGTGTTGGGCCTATTTATCGCATACCAGGGATCATGGATCAGTTTGCATATGTTAAAATACTTGAAGAGGTCATGTTGCCCTATGCTGAAGAGGACATGCCCTTGAAATGGTTGTTTCAACAAGACAATGACCCAAAACACACTAGTAAACGGGCAAAGTCTTGGTTCCAAACCAACAAAATTAATGTTATGGAGTGGCCAGCCCAATCTCCAGACCTTAATCCAATTGAGAACTTGTGGGGTGATATCAAAAATGCTGTTTCTGAAGCAAAACCAAGAAATGTGAATGAATTGTGGAATGTTGTTAAAGAATCATGGAGTGGAATAACAGCTGAGAGGTGCCACAAGTTGGTTGACTCCATGCCACACAGATGTCAAGCAGTTTTAAAAAACTGTGGTCATACAACTAAATATTAGTTTAGTGATTCACAGGATTGCTAAATCCCAGAAAAAAAAAATGTTTGTACAAAATAGTTTTGAGTTGTTACAGTCAAAGGTAGACACTGCTATTTTTTTGAACACACCCCTTTCAACTAATTGCCCAATTGCACAGCCTTAAGACAAGCATATCATGAATGCTGGGTCTTGTTTGTTTTCTGACAATCTACTGAACCTACTGGTAACTTGTTTGCCACGTAGCAATAAAAATATACTAAAAACCTTGATTATTCTGGTAAGTCACATTGTACTGCTATTATTTTGAACAAGACTGTATATATATATATTTTATATAAATACACCTGGGGCCTCATGTACAAAGACTTGCATTGAATTCATATTAAAACATTGCGTACGGACAATGCTGTAAATGTGCATATGTACAAAAAAAAAAAAAAAAAAAACGATGTATGAATCTCTGCGTATGAAGGATCCCACGCATATTCTCTTTGTACATCCCAATTAACGTAAAATTGAGTGCACATGCACGAGCACAACGCCCCACCCAGTCTCCTCCCCTAATTAAATACATTTAAATATGGTAATGAGTCCACTTTGGCAAAAGAAAGCAGTAAGAAAATGGCTTAAGCAAGTGGCAAGAAACGAACCTTTACAGAAAGTGAATTGGAGGTGCTACTATCGGAGGTAGAAACGAGAAAAAATGGAATGGAGTTTCCATTCTCCCATCGGTAGTGTCTGTTCAAACGCCCTGGAATGTAACCTGGTGTTGTCCACCTGTACTAGGACATGACCTTCAAATGATGGAGGAACTATTTCAGAGCCCGAAATATGGCCATCAGCTCAAGGAAATTTATGTGCCAATCGAGCTGATGACCCCCCCCCCCATTCCTCTATTCCTCTTGAGCTGGGTGGCCATCCAAGACCGCTCCCCAGCCCATAAGGGAGGCATCTGTCATTGGACACACCTTCTCATTCAAAGAGTTTTCTTTATTTTCATGACTATGAAAATTGTAGATCCACACTGAAGGCATCAAAACTATGAATTAACACATGTGGAATTATATATGGAATTATATACATAACAAAAAAGTGTGAAACAACTGAAAGTATGTCATATTCTAGGTTCTTCAAAGTAGCCAACTTTTGCTTTGATTACTGCTTTGTACACTCTTGCCATTCTGTTGATGAGCTTCAAGAGGTATTCACCTGAAATGGTCTTCTAACAGTCTTGAAGGAGTTCCCCACAAGATGTTTAGCACTTGTTGGCCCTTTTGCCTTCTGTCTGCGGTCCAGCTTACCCCTAAACCATCTCGACTGGGTTCAGGTCCGGTGACTGTGGAGGCCAGGTCATCTGGCGCAGCACCCAATCACTCTCCTTCTTGGTCAAATAACCCTTGAAGCCTTCAGTTTGACTAATAAAGAAAACTTTTTGAATGAGAAGGTGTGTCCAAACTTTTGGTCTGTATTGTATTTCACTTGAACCCTTTGACTGTACGCTTTAAGCCTCGAAAACCCAAGATTGGGCGCACTCCCCCAGCCTTTTTGGGAACCAGGAAGTATCTGCTGTAATAGCACGACTCTCTCCTTGGACGAGGAACATGTTCTATGGCCTCTTTGCCCAGAAGAGTCTGTAGCTCTCGAGACAGTACCTGCATCAGCTCTGGTTTCACGTAAGTGGAGACCATGCCGTTGAAACATGGAGGCTGATGAATAAATTCGATCCTGTATCCTATCTGTACTGTGCTCAATACCCACGTAGAAATGCCTGGAACATCTGTTACAACTGGAACATCTAACATCTTGCTGGAAAACCACCGCCCCCGCCCGAATCACAAGAAGTGGTGGTGGTGATGGAGGGTTTTTGTGAGGGTAACGGGAAGGGGCGAATGCTCCCTTGTGCACCTAGAGCCACTAGCTCGGTGCCCTAAATCGGCGGACCGGCAGGGGAAGACCGTACTAGCTGCTCTAGAGTCCTCTGTAGAGGTAGTGAGCACTGCTAGTTTCCAGGCGGTACCTGAGAGAACTGCTTGCTGGAGATCGTTGTGCTCTGAAACACTGGCAGGGTTGGCAGAACGGTCTCCAGAGGGCACTGAGGAAAGACGGGCACCATGTAATATGGTGTCAATGGCCCCTCCCCTTGAGACAAATCCATGTCTCGACGAAGCTCAGCGACCTCTTCCTCGTGTGCCCAGAGCCACTAACTCAGTGCCCTGAAGCAGCGGACCAGCAGGGGATGACTGTAATAGCTGCTCTATAGACCTCCATAGAGGTAGCGAGCCTCTTAGCACCGCTAGTTTCTGGGTGGCAACTGAGGGAATTGATCACCGGAGATTGCTGCGCCCTGAAACACCGACAGGGTTGACAGAACGATCTCCTGAAGGCACAGGCCGTTTGCCTAGTCGCACAGGGAGACAAATCTGTGGCTCGATGTAGCTCAGTGTGCCTAGAGCCACTAGTTTGGTGCCCTGAAGTGGCGGACCGGCAGGGGACAACCGTACTAGCTGCTCTAGAGACCTCGGTAGAAGTAGCGAGTCTCTTAGCACCACTAGTTTCCAGGCGGTAACTGAGATAAGCGCTTGCTGGAGATCGCTGTGCCCTGAAACACCGGCAGGGTTGGCAGAACGGTCTCCTGAGGGCACTGAGGAGAGACGGGCACCGTGTAATACGGTGCCAATGGCCCCTCCCCATGAGACAAATTCATGTCTCGACAAAGCTCAGCAACCACTTCCTTGTGCACCCAGAGCCACTAGTTCAGTGCCCTTAAACAGCAAACCGGCAGGGGACAACTGTGCTAGCTGCTAGAGACCTCTGTAGAGGTAGCGAGCCTCTTAGCACTGCTAGTTTGCAGGCGGTAACTGAGAGAATCGCTCGCCGGAGATTGCTGCGCCCTGAAACACCGACAGGGTTGGCAGAACGATCTCCTGTTTTTATCTAATACCTTGCTGGAAACCACCTCCCCCTGAATCACACAAAGTGGCGGGGATGGAGAAGTTTTGTGAGGGTAATGGGGCGGGGCGAAAAGCTCTCGAGCACGCACCATCCCGTGAGGGACTACCCTCACCAGCAAGTGTGAAAGAGTATCAGGACATCTTCTTCTTATCAAGGACAGTCCTGATGTCTGGCCTGGGAGGTTGCAGAGCACGGCTAACCTGTCCCCAATTCGTATGAGGGGGAGCACGGTTTGCCACGCTCTGCTTCTTAACCCCCCTGGCTTTTAACTGAATCGCCAAACAGGCACTATGGAGAGTCCAAAGAAACAAACGTTCCCTCTCCTTATTGCCCGTCAAATTAAGCCACAAATGCCTCTCCGTGCTGACTAAAGCTGACATCGATCGGCCAATGGCACGAGCCATCTGCTTGGTCGCACGGAGGGACAAATCTGTGCCTCGACGAAGCTCAGCGAATGCTTCCTCGTCGATTCTACCGCCTGTAACACTGCCATAGTGTGCAGCACAGCACCAGCCTGACTTGCAGCTTGGTAAGCTTTACCCACTAGTGATGATGTTATTTTACAAGGCTTAGTGGGGAAAGTAGGTTTCGTAACCGAGGATGCTCGCAAGCATCTCTTCAAACTGCGGCATCTGCGAATAGCCCCGCGACTTCACATCCACGATAGTTGAAAAAGTCAACCTCGAGGGCACAAAGATGTGGGAAGTATACGGTTTGCTCCATGACTTTGATAGCTCATCATGGAGGTCCTCGAAAAAGGGGAGATGTTGTGAATGATGTTGCAGTCTCTCTCTCCTACTACCCGACAGAAACCTATCCTTCAGCTTTCTACGTTTGGAGGTCTCTTGTTCGCGTGGCCAGTCAAGCTGCAACCTGTCCACTGTGCGAGTAACCACCTCGAGGAGTTCCTTGACCGATTTCCTCTCGCGAGAAGAATGCTCAGAGGCGGGCTACTCATGGCCAAAAGACCCAAGAGATATATCATCCTCCTCGTGAACCGAAGAAGCACTGGAGCACACTTCAAGATCACAAGAGAGGATGCGCGGATCTGGTGACACTGCAAGGGAAAGGGAAGAGCCCGTCGCTCATTCGTCACGCAAATCCGCTCGAGAGCCCTCAGGTGAAAAGGTTCGGTACAGTCTTGAAAAGAGTTCATAAGAGCACAAAGCATCTTCACTGAGAGCAGTACACAATGCCGCACTCACCCGTCTCTAAAGCCAGAACTGCAGGCTATTCCCCAAACAAACAAAATAGTAAACATGTGTATCCAGCTCATACATAGGACGAGCGCATGGAGGAACACAAAACTTACCATTTCGTTGCACTTCTAATGCTAATTTGGTTTTGGGTGGAGACTGGAACTCTATCGGTGATCCTTTATTCCTTTATCTCCTATATAGCATTATATTCTCCGAATTCAACAGCATTTAAACCACTTTGATGAAATAAATTACCTAATATGTCTCTATTTAAATAACGAGTCTATTCTTCCAAATAAAGTTATACATTTTCTTATTTACTTGACTAATAATTGACTTTGGAGTATTTAAAGCCATTGCTGTATAAGATAATCTTGACAGTCCTTCAGCTTTTGATAGGAATATTCTACCATTCAAAGATACATCTCTAACTAACCAAGAATTAAATTTATTTTGTAATTTAGCAGTCAATGGAAGATAATTTAAATCAATTATTTCCTTCAGATTTTTACTAATTTTGATTCCCAAATAAGAAACGTGCTTTAACTGGTATACCACACAATTCCACCACACCATCAGGTATATCTTTCAGTTGAAACAATTTGCATTTATTAATATTAACAGTTAAGCCTGGAACTGATAAAAACATATCTAAACACCTAATGCTGCATCTTTTTATGTTACTTCTTAAAAAGAATAGGTAGGAGATATCTACAGAGCTATCAGAGATAGGAATCCTGGCAAAGTTGAGTTTACTTGGTGCATACTTGAGTAAGTATGGTTCCAATCCAGAATAGATTTTTGGTTATTATCTGAAGATTTAGTACAAAAAGTAAAAGAAATTAAAACAATACCTTCCATTATTACTGAACACAAAATGATTGTTGTTATTGTTAGTTTTGATAGTTTGGCCGGAAGAAGGTTCAGGGTTTAGGCAAGGCAAATGGTTCTAAAATGTTTGGAAAACACTGGGAATTTATGAAGTATTCAATAAGGAAATCGGATTTGGGGGAAAAATGGCCTGAAAGATTAAAGAAGATTCCAGAATTAAAGATATGATTTTTATATTTATTTTTATAAATTGTTGGAGAAAGGCAAAAAAAAAAAAAAATATATATATTGATAAAGTTTCAACAGACTCAAGTGAGATCTTTCAGTTTGGACGATACTAGCACAATCTCGGGATCAGTTGTGCGAGCACAGGGACCTGGTGCTCCGGCACCTCAGCCTGTTGGGCCTTCGGGTCAACTGGGAAAAGAGCAAACTCTCACCAACACAGAGGATCTCTTTTCTCGGTGTGGAGTTGGATCAGTCGGTGCTAGCCTGCTTGAATACATTAAAGGGCAGGACAGCGGTCCCACTGAAACTTTTTCAGAGGCTCCTAGGGAATATGGTGGCTGCAGTGGAACTTACACCACCCGAGTCCCGAGGTGGGCGTGGAAGCGCAGCACTCACTTGGTCCAAGTTACACCGGCCAGTCGCCAAACCCTCACCTGTGGTCAGATCTTGCATTTCTTAGGGCAGGAGCGTCTTTAGAGCATATCTCCAGGCATGCTGTGGTTTACACGGATGCCTCCACCACTGGCTGGGGAGCCACATACAATGGCCATGCAGTCTCAGATGTTTGAACGGGCCTGCAGCTGCAGTGGCACATCAATTGCCTAGAGTTGTTAGCAGTGCATCTTGCCTTGAACCATCTCAAAGGTCACTCACGAGGCAAGCATGTGCTGGTCTGAATGGAAAACACACCGACCGTTGCATACATCAACTGGCAAAGTGGTCTTCGCTCCCGTTGCATGTCCCGGTGCCAGGGCTTCATGATGAATCTGTGAGAACCATGGAAGGCTGGGTTCCATATTGATACCTAAGCAGTATTGTATGTGTATAGTCCACGGTATAGCCTTAGAGCCCGTGTTTCCCCGGCAGACTTCTGCCTTCCAAAGAGAGTTTTAATCACCTCAAATTTCTCCATATACTCCTAAACGGATGCTATATGTGTACTTCCCCCAAGACTTCCTTCTGCAGCATTCCCTGATCCAAGTGAAATGCGGACGTTTTTCCAGTGTTATCCAATCCCACCCAGTGAGGTAGTGCTTTGACAATGGTGAGTGGAACTACTTGTTTCGCGCACCGGCCTACACCTAATAGGGGTGCAGGTGGCTCGCACAGGGCACTGGAAGGGGCAGTACCCATGGCGCTTTGGTAGGGATCCCATTTTGCGTCAGTCACCGCCGTGGCGTTGAGAGTGACGACTGAAAGGGAACGTCTCGGTTGCATATGGTAACCCACGTTCCCTGAAGGAGGGAACGGAGACACCACATCACTTCGTCATGGTTGCTCTACCGCCGCCGAGCTGCCGGGTCTCTGGCTCCACTCCCCAGCGAAAACCTGGTATGCATTGCACCTGCTGCCTTCTTAAACTCACGCAATGATCAGTGGCAGCTGGATGCAAAAATTGCATGCCAATGTGCATTGGCTCGTTTAGTTTACACTCTAAGTGGATTGGTCTATCAAAGCGATATCCCATTTTGCATCGGTCACCGACGTGGCACCTCCATTCCCTCCTACAGGGAACAAGGGTTACCACGCATAGCCAAGACTTTATCTTGGTTGTTTGTGTACAAACATAATTTCTCTCCCCACAGGTGTTTGATTTAGAACAATAAAGATATTAATAAATATAAAATATATATTTTTGTTTTCGATTATTGGTCCAGAAATAAGAACTATATACAGAGGGGTATTGAGAACAAGTCCATATTTCCAACTACAAAATAAATGCAAAAGTCCTTAAAAAGGATAACGTTTCAAGGCTTTACAACAATCTATAGTCTTTTTTGCTTTAGAGTTCCTTACACATCTGCCCCATATACTAGGCCTATCATGAATACATGCCTGCTAAACCCATGCACAGGATTTTAATATATACTACTTACTTTACAATTTAAAATAGTATAGAAAATCCGAAACATATTTGTTGCAGAATGCTGAACACATTAACCATTTATTATTGATTCCATTTATATTAAGGTCTATGTTTTGGATTGGCCGCACTTGCTCTATGTACACCTTATGGCAACTGAATTACCATTGGCTAGTAAATATTTTAGTTTACTTGCCAGACTGTAAATATGTATTATACTGTGTATGTTTGTAAAATGGCATAGCTTTTTAAATATCTGAAAATGTACTCTTAACATCAGTCAGTCAAGTATCAAAATATGATATTATGATTATCAAGTATTATTTAATGTTAGAACTAAAATTAGAATTAAAATTGGTAACCATTTTGAATGCATTGACATTTTAAGCAATTTAAGGACTGGTGGTGGTGCTTTTTTGGTCATTCAGTATTTGTGTAAAAAAGGGGGAAAAAACACCATAATACTAATAAGATGATGATGATAATAATAATAATACAAATTTTACTAATAAGAACAGTATAAAACACACCAAGGATTAACACACTGCTATATTCATGAATAAATCAATTTGTGTGCATTCGCTCAAACTGATTAGCATACATCAAAACAGGGACGATAATAACCAATGAGATTGCCATTGGCGCATTTGTTCTGCCCACTAACGGAGAAACTGGTAGTTCTTAAAAGCTGAAGTATTAAAAGGGAACTCTGTTATTTTGACAGGAAAATACAAAAAGAATATAATTTACATGTAAATTCTCTCGCTCTCTCTGCTCTCACCAAAGCTACGGTGCCTTCACACTAGAGTTCACGGTATGTCAAATACAGGTGCGCTGCGCATCCATCGAGATTAATTGAAAAAATATCACATATCACTTGACACAGAGAGAAACTCTGAAGTCCTCAGTTAGTGTTTGGCGAGTGAAAATATATCTGTGCTAAATTTATACTTAGCCTCCAACTTACACAATGGTGAGTCAAATCTGAGAATTTACTAGCCATAGACATAATTTAGTCACCCAAAGTGAATATTAAGTCACATATGTGAGTGATTTGCTCGCAATGTAGAGGGTTGAATACACCTGAAAGTCAAACCAAAGTAGGATTATGTGACAATTACAAGCAGGTGTGTTTAATTAAGGACAGTAGACCTCCAGGACCAAAACTGTTTATTCCTGGTCTTAAAGAATATAGAATGCAGAATATAGAAGACAGGAGCTCTGTGGTACAGCATGAAAATGAGTCTTGTCAGGAGCATTTGTGAGACAACAGAAACTTCTCTGCTCTCGGGAAGAAAAAAAGCTTCTTCTTCATTTACAACATCTTTTGGGTCTCTTGTTCTTTGTATCTCCCCACTCACTCTCTCTCAGCTTATAAACCAACTTGGGGCAGAACAAACAAACAAACAAGGCAGCTAATAATCCAAGGAGCTGATGCTCACTGGAGGTTTGGTATTGTAGCGTGTTCTTTATTCCATTCTTATCTCCTGAGCAGCAAGCGCAAAAGAGGGACCATGTAAGCATTAAGATTACATCGTTGTACATTTGTTACCCAGGAATGTAAGATGTGGCGGGCCCAGTCACCATTCAAAGTCATTCCCAGTCTCTCTGGCACTTCTAAAGCATCTTAAGTGGTTGTGAGAGAGAGAGAGAGAGAGAGAGAGAGAGAGAGAGAGAGAGAGAGAGAGAGAGAGAGAGAGAGAGAGAGAGAGAGAGAGAGAGAGAGAGAGAGAGAGAGAGAGAGAGAGAGAGAGAGAGAGAGAGAGAGAGAGAGAGAGAGAGAGAGAGAGAGAGAGAGAGAGAGAGAGAGGTACTCAACACACACCGATGGACCGATGACAATGTTGTGAGGGACAAGGGTGTTTGGCTTGGTGTTCATTCTCTCTAATATCTACTTGTAGCTGGTTTATGGGGCAATGGATCACTAAGATGCCACTGCAGAGATTTTATTAAAGATGAATAAGTTCATTTAAAGTAAAGAAATTTCTCAGAGCACAGACACAAAAAAATGATCCATACCTACAGTATTACACACTGATCTCAAATTGATTTGTTTCCAGTTTGATGGATGATTTGATTATTGATTTGTTTCCAGTTTAACATTAATGCATTTTTTTTTTTTTACTTTAAATGATACAACTGTAATATTTTCCACTTTCAATAATGCAAATTTAGCCAATAATGTTTTTTTTCTCTCAATAAAACTTGATTATTTTATTCTATTTAAGGTGTTGTTATGCTATATAAAAACACTTAAATTATTCCAAGTTAAGGCATATATTAATTTATTGTTTAGTAAGAGATACCTAACATTTTAAGAAAATTAATTGAAACAAATACATTAAGAAATAATATATTAATCATATAGTAATGTCTTTTCAAAACACATATATAAAATTAATAGAACCTGCATTGTAACAGCATTACTGACAATTGCATTACCTTTTAAAAGTTTTTTAGAGTTACATTCAATTTACGGAATGCAGCTAAGATGATGTCAATTTATGCTTTTATAATTTGGAAAATTTTATGATCTGATTGTACTGAATCCTAAACCTTAACCCCACCATTTAGAAGCTGACTTTTGTTTAGATGAATTATGCAAGCATGCAAAACCTTTGGAGGCAAAATATGTTTGCATGATTGCAAGGTTAAAGCGAGCACCTGAAGTAAACTAATTAAAACTTTGATCAAGCCTGTTAATAATTCAAAGTGTATTTCAGTTTCATGACTTTGATGTCCCATTCACAGCTGACTTTCAACTCCCTGCTTTTGTCAGCAAAGCGTATAATTTATGTTAAATTGATTTGCTTAATGTGCTTAAAATTCCTCTTTTTTTTTTTTTTTTTGGAGAAGAATTGCGGTATTTAAAACCTGGCTAATCGCTTCTCTTTTTATGAAAAAAGGATTATGGACCAGCAAACAGAATGAAACACCCTTTCTTTTTTCCACAGCTAATTGGGTGTGGGACACTGTCAGTGCAAGGAATAAGCATTAATATGATAATGTACATTTATTTTTGGGGAAACAACTGCCACCAAACAGCGGTTTATATATATATATATATATATATATATATATATATATATATATATATATATATATATATATATATAATATATATTTTTTTGAGATTCTTTAATTCTGAGCATTTAGACATCCTTGTGCATACTCTAAGGCCATAAGCTCATCATCAATTCATTTCAAGCTCCAATTATTTAACATTTTGCCACTGACCAGCACACTAAAATATAACTGTATGAAATACAGTATTGAATTATGAACAGACTTATAGCACAAAAGCCTAATGAGCACATGATGAGTAGGAAAGAAAAGTATATATCTTTAATATCTCCATTTTTTTCTACATTTCATCTTAGTAGAAATATGAAACTGAGACTTTTGCCTATGGTGTCCTATACCACATTTTTCTCTTAAAAATAATGCTCTAGTAATTGGACAAATCTCATTTAGAGTTTTACAAGATATCACAACTATTTCAGCACCTTTGTTGGATTAAAATTAAATAAAGAAACCGAAAAGTGGGAGAAAAGTGTTGTTGAGGGGGAGATGAGTGAAAGAGTGTAGAGAATTCCAGAATTCCAGGTGTGTGGGACCCGTTTTCACTTTTTATCAAAAGAAAAATATAACTATTATTATTATTATTTATTTATTTTCATTCATTATCCTTGGCTTATTATTGTGAAGAACATATATCAGAAACAATTTTCAGAGTCTGTAAGAGTAAAAGTGTAAGTGCTGGTTTTGTGTTTCTGCCCCTGTCATTCCCACAGAAGTTTGGAGCATTTTAATTCATAAATGTGATTTAACAAAGGTAAAGGTCCAATTTTGACCTTGTAAATGGGATGAAGTAAATATCTGTTCATTTTCACATCTTATTTTTGATTGTTTTGAATTAAAATCCCCAAACTGCAGCCGAACCACCAGACCCACGAACACTGGCTGGAGTAACACAATAACAAAAATATGAACACAACACAAAGGGTTAATTGGTGCAGATGACAAGCCGGCCATCACATAGAGCAGACAAAAGATATGTCAGCCATTCTTGAGTGGACACATGCTCGCTATATCTGCTTGTCTACAGGAAAGTGTATATTAAAATTTGAATGAATTAATGAATGTTTATTACATGTTCCAAGTCCTTTCTGCATATTCCCTTTTCTCTTCTCCTTTCTTTTTCAGACGGTACCTCATCATTTTCTCATTTCACTCTTTTTCATGTTCTCTTTTCTTGGGATGTAAAGTGAATGAACTGACAAGGGAAAATTATTCAAATATTAACATGCACACATTTGTTTCTTCATTGACTTCTATGGTTTTTATACTGACCAAACCTTTGTTTATCCACCAACCCAACCCTAACCCTATATATATATATGTATATATATATATATATATATATATATATATATATATATATATATATACAGTTGTGTTCAAAATTATTCAACCCCCTTGACTTGCAAGACAATTTGCTGTGGAGGATAACATTTTATGAAATCAATTTAACAAAGGCATCAGTAAAGCATTAGAGAAAGTTTGTTAATACACTTTTGAGTGATTCTGAGAATGGAACATTGATGAATCATGATAAAATTCGAATTGGCTCTAAACATTCATGATCAAAATTATTCAACCCCCTTTGTGCAGAATCTTTTATTCTTTAAAATCACCTATAAACGCTGTCTGTAAGTGTTTAGAAGCTTCTGTCACCTCTCTACTACAGTTTTGGCCCATTCCACACCTGAAGAAGCTTTCAGATCACTGATAATCTTTGGTTTTCACATTTCCACTGCTTTCTTCACCATTCAACCAGATATTTGAAATGAGAATTAAGCCTGGAGACTGAACAGGTCACTCAAGTACATTCTATGACTGATCCCTGAACCAAGCAGAAGTAGATCTGGATGTGTACTTTGGTATGACTGGCCTGCAGGAAAGTCCATTGATCATCAGCTTTGCAACAAAGGCATCACAATTCTTGTCCAAATGGTCTGATACTTTAAAGAATCCATGATGTCCTTCATACAGTCATGATTTCCACTTCCTTCTACAGTAAAGAAACTCCATAACAGGACTGATCCACCTCCAAGTTTGAGGATGGAGATGGTGTTCTTCTGCTTATGAGCTTTGCCATTTTTTGCAGCAGACATACCGCTGATCCATGGGTCCAAAAAGTTCCAGTTTGGTCACATCACTCCATAAAACATTCCTTCAGAGCTCCACAAGTCTACACAAATGAATTTTATCAAGTTCAAGTTGGCTTTTTGTTCTTCTTGATCAAGAGTGGTATTTATCAAGATGTCTCAACATGAAGGCCATACGTCTAGTGTTCTTCTTACACACTGCATTGAAATGGTTTTCCTCCTTTCATCGGGTCATCTTGCAAGTCTTTGGCTGTACATTGCAGTTTTTTTCTCAGTTGCTCTGATTAAACATTTTATGATATTGTGCTTTTTCTTCCACAACCTCAAAGATTTTCTGTTAAAACACACTTTAAGCTAAGGAATTAGGCTGAGAGCTGTGTCTCTAGGAACTTTCAATGTCTTGGAAATCTTTATATAGCCTTAGCCTTTCTAAAGTAATACAATTTTTCTTCTCTTTTGCTTTTGTGAAATCTCTGTTGACATTTTTGCTACTCAACTTCAATACATGCATGGGCTAACTGTAAGTGTAAAAGCTCAAGCTATTTCTGTTTTTAATAGAGTTTCTAAAGGCTTAATTGTGTTTTGAGACTGTTTTATTCCCCACCATGCAAATAAGTGATTTAAAAACAGCAATGTTGAATGGGGTTGAATAATTATGACATAGCAGTATTTTTAAAAAATCTTATAACTCAAATATATTACATTATATATTGACAATATCACTTTCAATATGCCAGTGAACTGTTATAGATTCAAGTTTTATTATATCCTGGATCTTCAGAAAAGCTTGTATTTGTTAAGTACCTCAGTCTCTAGGGGGTTGAAAAATTTTGAACAGAACTGTATATATGTATACACACATATATATATATATGTTTGTTTATATATATATATATATATATATATATATATATATATATATATATATATATATATATATATATATTAGTGGTGGGCCATTACTGGCGTTAACGTGCTGCGTTAACGTGCTGCGTTATCGAGCGATAAAAAAAATATCGCCGTTAATCTATTCTCAAAGTTGGGTTGAGAGCTGGATCTATACTAAGCAAGCTATGATGACTTTCACCTTGATATTTTATATAACCGACTGGCTGAGGCCAGCCTAAAAAGATGCTCAGGACAGTTGACGGGCCACCGCTGCGCATCATCACGAAAGCTTATCTTTTTCACGTGTTTTTAAGCCTTACCACTTGTCGATTTAAACATTAAAGCATTAAAAAACAAGACGCGGAAAAGCTGAACAGAGTAGCTGGATTTGGATATTAAAAGCATATTAGTATGTTATGTGTAAGCCAGGTTAAAGAGATGGGTCTTTAATCTAGATTTAAACTGCAAGAGTGTGTCTGCCTCCCGAACAATGTTAGGTAGGTTATTCCAGAGTTTAGGCGCCAAATAGGAAAAGGATCTGCCGCCCGCAGTTGATTTTGATATTCTAGGTATTATCAAATTGCCTGAGTTTTGAGAACGTAGCGGACGTAGAGGATTATAATGTAAAAGGAGCTCATTCAAATACTAAGGTGCAAAACCATTCAGGGCTTTATAAGTAATAAGCAATATTTTAAAATCTATACGATGTTTGATAGGGAGCCAATGCAATGTTGACAGGACCGGGCTAATATGGTCATACTTCCTGGTTCTAGTAAGAACTCTTGCTGCTGCATTTTGGACTAGCTGTAGTTTGTTTACTAAGCGTGCAGAACAACCACCCAATAAAGCATTACAATAATCTAACCTTGAGGTCATAAATGCATGGATTAACATTTCTGCATTTGACATTGAGAGCATAGGCCGTAATTTAGATATATTTTTGAGATGGAAAAATGCAGTTTTACAAATTCTAGAAATGTGGCTTTCTAAGGAAAGATTGCTATCAAATAGCACACTTAGGTTCCTAACTGATGACGAAGAATTGACAGAGCAGCCATCAAGTCTTAGACAGTGTTCTAGGTTATTATATGCAGAATTTTTAGGTCCTATAATTCACACCTCTGATTTTTCAGAATTTAGCAGTAAGAAATTACTCGTCTAGTTTTTTATGTAGACTATGCATTCCATTAGTTTTTCAAATTGGTGTGTTTCACCGGGCCACGAAGAAATATAGAGCTGAGTATCATCAGCATAACAGTGAAATCTAACACCATGTTTCCTGATGATATCTCCCAAGGGTAACATATAAAGCGTGAAGAGTAGCGGCCCTAGTACTGAGCCTTGAGGTACTCCATACTGCACTTGTGATCGATATGATACCTCTTCATTCACATTCACTACAAACTGATGACGGTCATATAAGTACGATTTAAACCATGCTGATGCACTTCCATTAATGCCAACAAAGTGTTCAAGTCTATGCAAAAGGAATGTTGTGGTCAATTGTGTCAAATGCAGCACTAAGATTCAATAGAACTAATAGAGAGATACAACCACGATCAGATGATAAGAGCAAGTCATTTGTAACTCTAAGGAGAGCAGTCTAAGTACTATGATACAGTCTAAATCCTGACTGGAAATCCTCACAGATACCATTTTTCTCTAAGAAGGAATATAATTGCGAGGATACTACCTATTCTAGTATCTTGGACAGAAAAGGGAGATTCGAGATGAGTCTATAATTAACTAGTTCTTTGGTGTCAAGTTGTGTTTTTTTAATGAGAGGCTTAATAACAGCCAGTTTGAAGGTTTTGGTAACATATCCTACACTGTTAAAAATGTATTGTATTTTTACAGGAAACTCCTAGCAACTAATTGCCGTGAATTTACAGCAAACATTATACAAGAAATATACTGTTGATTTAACACAATAAAATTACAGTAGCATTAATACAATAAAATGTTGTATTTTGTATTGTTGTCGTTCAATCCTCAACAGTGGTGACAATCCCGAAAAAAAAAGCAGCAATGCATGCTGGGAGCCATGAACATGTTTTGTATGCTGGCATGAAACATGTAACCATTGTTGTGTTTAATACGCCAAATGTTGATGTATGTGAGTGTATAAATAATCTAAAACATGTTTTTTGCAAAAAGTTAGCATAAACCATATTTATTCACTGTTAAACATCAGTGTATGAATCACAACAGTGTTTCAAATTATTAATTTTTATATTGGTTGGGTCTTTTAAACCATTTTAGTGCAGTCAGTTGGTTGCTTTTAAAACAGACTTGTTGATCTGCTTTATATATGCAGAAATGTTTTCTGAAAACAACTGTAACTGCAGAAAAAAAGTATTGCAGCAAACGTTGAGGGTCTAGAGCACAACTGAAGCAAACCTTGATCTCTATGATGGTGATCTCAAAAAACATTTTAATTAAAACATAAACATCTTAACCTCTGTGAATTATCAATAAGAACTTCTGTAGATGCATGACAGAAATAAAATCATTCTGGTTAGTATTACTACAAGTGAAGCTGGTAATGCTGTTTGTGGAGTTGTTTATTCAGATCTTGAGAGATTTTAAGTCTTGTATCGTCAGTGCACCTAAGACTGTGGCTGAAGAAAGTTGTAGTTTGTGTTCTTATTTCTCTTTCTTTCTTGCTTGATCACAGCAGGTGTTTGAATGACTGAGAGAATGTTGCAGGAACATTTTACTAACCTTAAAATAACATTATACTAATATGGAAACTGGACCTTTTTATGTTCTTGGAATGTTACAAATCAACTTTCCTAGAATGTTGAATTTTTAAATCAAAATTAAGTTGAAAGAATGTTTGAGAAACATCATACCTTTTAAAAAGTTTATTTTAAGGTTAAGAAAACTGGACTTTTTATGTTAGACAGAATATGAAAGTACCAGTTTTAATGCTATCCCACAATGCTTTGTGGTGTCTGTAAAATAATGCTTCTACAGTGTAGTTACAATAATATTACAGGACTGTCCATCAATTTCCCATCATGCATTTGCATTTACAATAAAAACCATGAATACAGTGTATTGTTGTCAAATATATTGTAAAATTACATCAATTGCTAACAGTGTAATGACAATGAGGAATTAATAATAGTCAGAAGAGGAACTATTTGTGTAACTAGTTTCGAAGTAATTAGTTACTGTAATTTGATTAAATATTCCTTGAAAAAGTAAAGTAGGGTTTAATTAAAGGTGCTTATGTAACTTAACTTAGTACTGTGTATAGAATGTAGAACATTTATATATAATACAATAGTGGATTTAACATCTAAAAGTATATAAGATTATAAGATTATAAAAGTAATCTAATCTTAAAATTCATGCTTTTTATGTACCTTTCTCACTTTAAATACTTTGGTGAGTTAATAAAAACATTGGTAACAATTTAGTGTCCACTTCTCAATATTAACTAATTGGTTATTAGCATGAATATTACTGGGATATTTAAAAAGCATATATTAATGTCTTATTCTGCAAGACCTTATTCTAAGACCTTAATCCTACCCAATTTCTAACCAGTTCTTAAACTTAATTGTCAACAACTACTTTATTAAGTTTTATGAAGCAGTAATTAGGAGTATATTGAGGCAAACGTATTGTTAGTTCATAGTAAATACTTAGTTAACAGCGAGAATTGGACCCTAATCTAAAGTTTGACCCGAGTAATTTATGTAGTTATTACTTATTTGAAAGAATTAAAAGAACAGTTTCATGTCTGTCCATGTATCATTCATTAACTTTGATATAGGATTTAGAAAGCTATTAGTAATAAGTGATTAAATAATTTTTGGAGAGCGTAATTTGCACAGTAATCTAATTACACTGTTGATGTAATTAGTAACTAGTAATTAATTACGTTTTTAAAGTAACTTACCCGATATATATTAAACCAGGATTTTTTATAAATTTTGTCAACACACACTCTAGTGGCTGTTGAGAAATATCCCTTAACAAAGTTAACTGTTTTTGTACATACAGGGTTTCCGTGGGGCCATAAAAAGTCATAAATTTAACAATAAGAATTTAAGGCATAAAAAAATCACACTGGTATCACAGCGTTCCGGAACTACAAGGTCCACGCGGCAGCAAACAGACTTGTCAGAAAGACTTTCACAGAAACCCGCGCGAACTCCGAACATACTGTATCATACTGAGTCACTGCTTAGCTTAATTGAAATCATCCTGTCTATCACAGTGGGAAAATGTACCTTTAAAGATCTATGGCTCGAAGATGGTGTGTTTAGTAGCTGGCTCAAGCCCGTCGCTAAACGGTATCAAGCATCCAAACACAAGACGCGTAAAAGCTGAACTGAGTAGCTGGTTACTCGCGCGCTGTGTTCGCTGTGTGTGTTTGCTTCTTTTTGCTCTTGTGCTGACAAATACATACAAAATATGTCAAATACCCGCCTTGGAAAGTATGCTCGATTTTTTTTTTTTCAATTATTTGTCAGTTATTTCTTAAGTGAAAGTAAACAGTTGAGGAAAAAGATGCGTTCATCGTCTCTTAAAGTGATCGCGCCTAATTTAGCTACTAGCTGCTGTAATGTTAATCCAAGAAAATGAAAGAAAAATTACTCACTGCTCTTGACCGCATTACTTTCTATTTTTTTACAAGAATTTATGCACAGTCAAACCAAAAATTATCCAGACTCCAGATATAATTTTTGATATACAGTGGGGCTCGAAAGTTTGGGCACCCTTGGTTCTTAGTACTGTGTGTGGTCACCTGATGATCCACGATGGTTTTTCTGTTTTGTGATGGTTGTGCCCTTGTCCCTTGTTTGTTCTGAACAGTTAAACTGAGCAGCGTTCTTCAGAAAAATATTTAAGGTCCTGCAGATTCTTCAGTTTTCCAGCAATTTTGCATATTTGAACCCTTTCCAGCAGTGACTTTATGATTTTGAGATAAATCTTTTCACACTAAGGACAACTGAGGCACTCCAACACAACTATTAAAAAAGATTCAAACATTCACTGATGCTCCAGAAGGAAACAAGATGCATTAAGAGCTGGGGGGTGAAACTTTTGAACACAATGAAGATGGCCAAATTTGTCTTATTTTGTCGAAATGTAATTTTTTTTCCATTTAGTTCTGCCCTTCGTAAGCAACAGAAGATACTTGTATGTTTTCCCGGTACACGAATTAAGTACAATTTACCTTGATCTTCAAATTCCAAAAGTTTTCACCCCCCAGCTCTTAATGCATCTTGTTTCCTTCTGGAGCATCATTGAATGTTTGAATCTTTTTTAATAGTTGTGTATGAGTCCCTCAAATGTCCTCAGTCCTGGATCATCAGGTAACAGAACACAGTATTAAGAACCAAGGGTTCCCAAACTTTTAAGGGGGTTATTTTAATAATTTCAGCAATTTTTTTGTCTTGTGGACTAAATGTTAATATCTTTTATGTACAATATCTTACTCAGGACAGTACTAAATAAAAAATAACATGCATTTAGTATGATCTCTCTTATTTTTTGAAAATTACTCATATTTTCACAGATTCTGCAAGGGGTGCCCAAACTTTCGAGCCCCACTGTACATATTTTACTAGTAGGTACAGGACACTAATACATTTATGTAAATGAGTATAAGCAAACTGTGATATATTATACCCAAAGAATCTTCATACAGTGAACTACTAGTGAAATAGATAAATATAAATGTTTTATCTATCTATCTATATCTATATATATCTATATATATCTCTATATATATCTCTCTCTATATATATATATATATATATATATATATATATATATATATATATATATATATATATATAAAATTGGGAACAAAAATTATTCAGCTCCTTATAAAGCACCATGCATTGTTTTGTTTTTGTTTTTTGTTTTTTTTTTCTGAATTGCTAATGCAACCTTTTCACACAGTCTGAACAAAATGAAGCATTGCATGGTAATTGTTCAACAAAGTATTGATGATAGTGTTAATATTGTCATAATAACAGTTGTCTGTAGTTTTGGTTAATCCATTATGTACAATCTGTCAAAGTTATGACATTATCAACACGAATTTGTTCTGACAGTTTAACTCTGACTGAGTTTAACTCTAAGTTCTTAAGAAATTAAATCTTAGATTAAATCTTAAGAAATAATAAAATAACTCTTTAAATAATAAAACTTGTTACTTTCAAAGAAAGTCAATAATAAAATAAAGACTTTTGAAAGGAATTTTAATGACTGAAGTTATTTATCGTAATTCGTGTAGGTCATAAATTCAAATCCTAATAGTAATAAAAAGGTCTTAAAAAGTCTTAAATTTGACTGATTAAACCCTGCAGAAACCCTGTACAAACTTTCTCCTCATTCAGCATAGTTACATTCCATTCAAGAACACCGAACTTGAATAGCTGTGTTTTCTAATAATTATAGCTGATTTTTTTTTTTTTTTTTTTTTTTGTGCGTTTTTTATTTCATCTTAAAATATTTATAAGTAATTGTTATTTTCATATGTTGTCAAATAGAAAATAAGGTTTCTTTATGGAACTGGAAAGCTGGAAAAACACAGTCATGTTTAGTGTATGGACTGATTGATTGATTGTTTTTAAATGTGTTTTATTTCTTAATAATGTAATTATTTATTTATTTATTTTTGTATCTCCCACTATTGACCTCTTCCTTATGTGACCCCTCAGGTATCCTATCTTGATGAGGTACTGAGGAATGCACAGTTGTCATGGAAACCCAGTCACAGACCAGTTCTGCAGCAGAGAAGAAAAAGAGAGTGGAGACCACTGTAGCCACCAAGAGCGTGCCCACCCGTACAGAAATCAGTGAAAAGGCAGTGGCCTCCAGCACTACCTCCAATGGTACAACTTTTTTACATTTAAACCTCTATTTTCTTCTGATTGCTTCTTAAGCTTTAATTTCTGTTCTCTATTGAAGCTCTGTTTAAAGTGTTTAAAGGAGTAATTTGTGTCGATTTTATCAAACATTGCTCTGTTTTGTGAATCCTGAACAACTTGACACAGGAACAACTGAATCAATTATGTAAGTTGGGGCTGGGGATATCTTTTTGACTGACCAGTAGGAGTGTGTGGGAAACCTGATTGAAAACAGTCATTATTGCATCATTTTGCAATTGTGTTATTTGCAAATTCATTCAGATAAAAAGAATTTACATTAATTTTAGATATAACTAAATGCACTTTTACTAATTGCCAATTCACAATTTAACTTTAAAGTGACTAAAGTGTTATTGCTAGTTTGAAGTAGTCTACCAACTCTAACCAGCTTGACCAAGAGGGTCTACCAGTTCAAAACCAGGCATACCACCTCGTAGTCTAGTTGATTGTGCATCTAGACCAGCTCTGACCAGAGAATGACTAGTTTGGGCCTACTAAAAACTATAAACAGCTTGGGTTCTCTGAAAATCTCATAAACCTTAAAATGGCATCAGTGAAAAGGCAGTGGCCTCCAGCACTACCTCCAACGGTACAACTTTTTTACATTTAAACCTCTATTTTCTTCTGATTGCTTCTTAAGCTTTAATTTCTGTTCTCTATTGATGCTCTGTTTAAAGTGTTTAAAGGAGTAATTTGTGTCGATTTTATCAAACATTGCTCTGTTTTGTGAATCCTGACCAACTTGACACAGGAACAACTGAATCAATTATGTAAGTTGGGGCTGGGGATATCTTTTTGACTGACCAGTAGGAGTGTGTGGGAAACCTGATTGAAAACAGTCATTATTGCATCATTTTGCAATTGTGTTATTTGCAAATTCATTCAGATAAAATGAATTTACATAAATTTTAGATATAACTAAATGCACTTTTACTAACTGCCAATTCACAATTTAACTTTAAAGTGACTAAAGTGTTATTGCTAGTTTGAAGTAGTCTACCAACTCTAACCAGCTTGACCAAGAGGGTCTACCAGTTCAAAACCAGGCATACCACCTCGTAGTCTAGTTGATTGTGCATCTAGACCAGCTCTGACCAGAGAATGACTAGTTTGGGCCTACTAGAAACTATAAACAGCTTGGGTTCTCTGAAAATCTCATAAACCTTAAAATGGCATTAGCATTAGTGTTAAAATAAACATTTCTCTCCACACAAAATGTTGCACAAATGTTGTGTGGGTGTTTGTCTTGGTTGATTAGTGATCTTATTTTTTCTGAACCACTCCATATGAAAGCCTCTGGTGATATGGCAGGAAGTCAGAAAAAAATTTCCTTTTTTGTGGAACAGGCCATCATAATTTGTTGTTATGAGTTCTGAACCCCCCACCTCCCCCACTTTCTCTCTCTCAATGTTAGTCATTCCCAGATGGCAAGCTCTCCTTCATCAATTAAAGGTGGGGGCTTGGGGTTTGGAGGGAATGAACATAGATGGTGGATAAGTCTTTACTGTTTTGGAAAAAGCAAACATAAGGGTTGTCTAGGAAAGTTTGCTGCAGTGCTCATCTATACAGGATTCAGTCCCACACTCAAGGTTAGAGACCCAGGGGTTCACTTTTAATGAATGCTTTTTTTCATACATTGTTTTTCAACTTTGCAAAATCCTGAAAGATTCTTTACTTAAATGCTTAAATTAGATTGTGAATAACATATTTAGAGTGTGACCCTACTGAACACAACTGTATGTGTGTGTGTGACAGGGCAAACAGTTTCATCACTGTTCTGTGTCATTAAACATTGTTCTCTGGTGATTAAACATTTCTATCATAAAATGATTAGCAATTTTTTTGGGGAATTTATGCTTTGCTTTTGTGAACACTAAACCCCACCTAATTTGATTTAATTGTCCAGCTCTATAATTTTGACATTGACTAGCGCTTGTTAAAGCAAATAGTGTTTTCACTATTATTTTTGTGCCAGTGATTATCCCTCTCCATGCCAAAGTTGGCACACATGCCACATGTTGCTGACCCCAGGTGTAATCTATTGAATACATACATCATAAACACATCTTTTTAGGCAAGCACCAGAATTTAATAAACATTTTAAGTTATTAATATGACTACAAATACTAATACAAACAGTATTATCAAACAGTAAATTATATACAGAAAGAAAGCAACGAAAGTCAATTGCAAACATTTATTCTTAATTTGAAATTTGTGGCCAGAGGAAGAAAGCCTTGCCCAGCTTTACACATGCTCCATACTTTCAGGTAGCCTAAAATCCTGGCAAAGACCTTTATGCTTCATGATGTGTTTGTACTATTACTGCAACAAAATTGACATTTCAATGGTGGGGAAGATATAGACCTGCTCCAACACCACACAGTATATATATATATACTGTGTGGTGTTGGAGCAGGTCTAGGGTCCGTTCTGTATTGTCCATATATATCTATATATATCTATATATCTATATATATATCTATATCTATCTATCTATCTATATATATATATATATATATATATATATATATATATATATATATATATATATATATATATATATATATATATATGCTCTGATTCCAGTAAGCAGTCCTGACCACAAGCTTCCATAATGAGCCATCTATCACAACGGACCCTAGACCTTCTCCCCAAAGGTCCTTACCATAGCCATTATATAGCTTACACATTCCTGGTGTGGTTATAATTCCCCTGCATTCTATTGGTCTTCCAATACTCGTAACCTCTTATCTGATGTAACCTAAACCCCAGTCAACTTTAACCCATGTCTCCCAGGCCGCCCCCTCAAGACTAACAAAAGGCAATTGTGAAAAGCCACAACGGTGGCAGTGGCCAATTGTCCCACCTCTTTGACAAACCCTGTATTGGCTAAATGCTGAAACTGATCTTAGATCAGTTTAGGCTTGTCCAAAGGATCTGCAGAAGGGGAAACTACAAATAATACAGTAAGAATGTGGAGATGGAGTTAATAAAAAAGAAAAGAGTGAAATACAATCTTGATGACAATGATTTTGAGAAAGAGTGGCTTGTAGGTATTAAAGAAAACCAAAGTTTAATTTTAAGGGAGAAATATTTTTATTAATTATTATTATTATTATTATTATTATTTTTTAAGTATGTAAATGATTAAAAAAATAACTAAACATACATAATTATTATTTTTTCACAAATAAAATTTGCACATGTCAGTATGTGAAAGAGACCTCCAAGTATGTGGTAAAATCAAACCCTTGGCCTTGGTGCTGTGAGTTGTGATCAGTGTTGCCACAGTTACTTTGAAAAAGTAACTTAGTTACTTTACAGATTACTTGATTTAAAAAGTAACTTAGTTACTTTACAGATTACTTGATTTTAAAAGTAACTAATTACTTTACAAGTTACTTTATTAGTTACAATCAGCAGCTGCCGACAACATAAAAATGACAACCAGTTTTGCCAACACTCACTTTATTGCAAGTGTATTTTTAACAGTAACATCCACAATCTATCTGCTGACAAAGTTGAACTTAAAAACTATTTCCTGAAAAAAATACATGTTTTTACAAAAAAAAAGGCAGCCCTTCTTGACTTAACATTAATACATTATTTAATAAAAAATATTAGATTTCTCTACATCACTGAATACTCCTCCATGTAAGAATAAAAAAGCTGTTCTGTGAGGCAGTGCGGCATTGACAGTGGTAGGGATCTTGTTTATTATGACATGAAATGAAGGCGAGTCAACCATATTTAATGGCATTTCCTCCACAACAAACTGCCCGACTAACTTCTTCAACTCTCCCCCACTTACTGGTTTTGCGCCGAAGTCCAGCTTGTGTGACTTGCTCTATAAATTTGACTATGCAGTGCTGCGAATCCAAATGATTTTTCAAATTCGATGTAGTGTTTTTGTAGCTAGATAACACATTGTCGCCGCCAGCACAGAGTGTACAATGGACCTTAATGTTGTCTTTTAGCTGACACAAACTAAAAATAGTGACTGTATCTCCATCTAGAAAACGCGAATCTCTCCCCTCCCTCCATTGTTTACGTTTGTGTCGCTGTGTGGCACATACACATGACGTGAACTTCATGAATGCTGAAAACGTGACTTGAAAAAGTGACTTCACTCCCCGAGATGCAAGAAGAAATAAATATATATTTTTATTAAGGAAAATGAAAAAAAAAAAAAAAAACAGTAACGCACTGTGACTTGGTTAAGTAACTTTAATCTGATTACTGGTTTGGAAATACTAATGCGTTAGATTACTCGTTACTGAAAAAAGTGTTCAGATTAGAATAACCGGCATCACTGGTTGTGATTTACCTATTGGGGTACAAGAATACTTAATAGACTAACCTAAAATGCATGAAAATATCTCTTTTCATTTCCTTCCCCTTTATCTTAATACTTTTATTTATTTCCACTTTCTCTCACCACACAACATAAAAGTTTATGTAAAAATTTAGTTGCAGTCTGTAATTGTCCAGGGTTGATAGGGAGCATTCCCACATGGTTAGCTAAAGATTGGCACAGGCCTGCAAAGCATTCATCTTTGGACCGGCTCCCACAGCCTGATAGCTCAAAGGAACCGACTGTGCCGCCACAATGGCCTGATTGGTCCTCTTTGATAGGAGCAAAGGGAGGGGGGCTTGCCTCCTCCTCAACTCACATCATTTGCTAGGCAGGTGGACCACAGAGTCCTCTGATTCTATTGTTGCTGCATGGACCGTGCGAGGGAGAGAGAGATGTTCATGTGCTTCAACTGAATGAACCTGATCATCATGGGATTATTTATTAATTAAAAAAGAGAAAGTGACAAAAATGTACCTGCCATTCAGAGTGAGAGAGAGGACTGAGGGACATTGATAATGAGAGTGCAAAATCGTTTTGGTGTCTTTGGTTTGCCATACTGTTTCACGGATGCCAGAGTGATGAATTGAATAAGAACGAAGGAATCACAAAGAATCGAGGGACCGAAGTGAAGAAAGCAAGGACAAACAGAGGACAAAAGGAGGGAAAACTTTGTCAGGCAAATTGTTTCCACTCATGTTTTTTGAGAACTGTTCAACTTGAGAAGTGTTCAGTGTAAACCATGGGCTGAGGAAGCCTCTTTGAAACTTGTCAAACCTGAGGCTACTAATAATCAAAAATGTATAAGTACATTGACATAAATAATTTTATATAACACTTGTCAAGACATTCTACTGGTGTGCCCTAGATGGCCACCAGAGGACACTGTGTTTTCTGTGGGCACATGGCTTGTAGTGTGTTTGTTGGTGCCATGTGCTCTCCTGTCTCATTGTCTGACCCCACCCTTCTTGTTATTTCATTATTGTTTCAGTTGTCCCAGCTGTTGTCCCACATTACCTGCCCTGCTTACTGTATCCTCCTTGTGTTTGCAAATCCTGTGTTGGTTCGTTGTCACCCATGTCGATGGTTGTGGTTCTGCTGGCTTTTCATGTGTGCCAGTACATTTTTGCCCTATTTTTTTTAATTTTTTTTTTGTCTTTGTTTAATAAAAGTCCTTTTTTTGTGCTAGCCTGGCTGTCTTGGATTTGGCTCCTGTCTGATACTCATGACAAAACCAACCAACCAGCTTGGAACCCAGCAGTCAGCCAGTGCTAGTATGGGTTTATTTTTGTTCCCAGCTCCTGTCATGCAGGAAGCAGCCTCTCAAGACCAGTCACTGGCAAGAAGATCGTAATTATGCCACCAGAACAACTGTCCTTTTGGGATATTTGGTCAGAGTCTCCTTGATGCTATTGAGGGATTGGGTTTTAAGGAGGTTACCATCATCCGCTGCTTCCTGTCTGGACTGGATGACCCTTTTGATTGGGAGGAGCAGGGGGATTTAGAAAACTGGACTTACTGGGAGGTGGTTGACTACTGTTGCCATGGAATGGAGAGGCAACTGCTCCAGGAGGAGTGGCTTCCTCTCCCTCTTCTTCCCACTTCCCAGCCTTTGCCTATTCCCTCCGGGTCAATTCTTTCTTGGAGGAGAGCACCGATTCCATTGCCATGGTTGGTGATCTCAAGTTCTGGTGGACCTGACTCTGGTGGTCCCAAGTCTGGCTATCCTGGAGGACTCGACTTCTGTGGTCCCAAGTCCAGTGGTCCTGGAGGATCCGACTCTGATGATTCCAAGTCCCCGGTGTCCTGGAGGACCTGACTCCTGTGGTCCCAGGTGCAGTGGTCCTGGAGGACTTGACTTCTGTGGTCCTAAGTCAAGTGGTCCTGGAGGACCTTACTCTGGTGGTCCCTAGTCTGGTGGTACAAGATGATCTGACTCTACTGGTCCCAGAGATTACATAGCAGCCCGCTGTCTCACCCATGATCCTGGCCTTGCCGGCCCCACCCATGATCCTTGCCCTGCCGGCTCCACCTAGGCACCTTACTTTGCCGGCTCCAACCAAGCTCCTTGCCCTGCCGGTCCCACCTATGCTCTCCACTTTGCTGGTCCCACCTAAGCTTCCTGACTTGTTGTCCCAGGAGCCTGCCTCAGAACCCACTCCATTTTGGGAGCCCACAGAGTCCACTCTCTAGTGGGCTCTCTAGCCTGCTCTAGTCCGGGAGCTTTCAGAGTTCATTCATGAATCTGCTCTAGTCCAGGAGCCTTCAGAGTCCACTCCAGAGCCCACTCCTGTCTGGGAGACTTCAGAGTCCACTCCACAATCCGCTCCATTCCAGGAGACTTTAGAGCCTACTTCAGTTCCTCCCGTAGTGGTGGCTTCTGCTACATATCCACTTCAGTGGTATCCACTTCAGTTCCTCTTAATTGGTGGTTCTCTCCTCCACCTGCTGTGCCCTCCCCCTAGATTACTTTGACAATTGGTGGAGCATCTGGAATCTGCTCCTTAAGGGAGGGGGTCACAGTATTTTGCTGGTGTGCCCTAGATGGCCCCCAAAGGACACTTTGTTTTGTGTGAGCGCATGGCATGTTGTGTGTTTGTTGGTGCCATGAGCTGTCCTGTCTCATTGTCTGACCCCACCCTTCTTGTTGTCTCATTATTGTTTCAATTGTCCCAATTGTTTCCCTCATTACCTGCCCTACTTATTCTCCTTGTGTTTGCAGTCATGTGTTGGTTCATTGTTGTTCATGTCATTGGTTGTGTTTAATAACAGTAACAGATCTACATTAGGAACTGGATCTTGCGCAACTATAAGTGAGCACTGGGAGAGGACGTCATAATCTTCTTCATCTGAAGCTTGCGTCCGAAGCATGGCAGGGAGCTAGAGGACGCAGTGTCTCGTTCCCTACTCAGGGAACTATGGTTACATACGTAACCTGAGACAGTTCCCTTTTGAGGGAACTTCGAACTGCGTCCTCTTGGGGTCGCTTTGGGGAACAGTATACCCATGCCGCCATGCTGATGGGAATGCAGGCCAGAATCATGGCGAGCACTAAGTACCAACTCTACCATTTCCATGGGAGTTGCCCCTGGGACGTTTAGACGGCTGTCTGTGACAGTACCCCTTTCGGCCAAAAGGCCTAAGCTACATACCCAACTTAATTGCTAGGGCCTCGACCCAGGGTAGAGCTGAAGGCTTGGAATCAGGAAAGATTCCTTTAAAGGGATACGGCTAAGAACCTAGCAAGTTTTGCCTGTCACACAGAGGCTACCGCTAGCTTGCGCATAAGCTTGCTGAAAGAGCTGTCTCGACAGTTCTATAGTAGAAACACCCTGTTTAGCTAGATATCCGAGGATACATTGGTGGAGTGGCGCCCAAGATGAATGGGGCTTTTACCAACTCAAGAAAGGGCACAAAGCAACCACGCGAAGCCCTCACCATATAGGATTTTAGAAAGAATGCAGAATACTTGCGTGCGAACTTACCACAGTATGGATTTCGGAAAGTGTACAAAGACTTCACTTGCACACTTACCATAGCATGGATTTTCAAATACTATTCTAAGGAGGGGCTCTCGTGGCACTCTGATAGAGCAGCTCCTAGATGGAATATTGCATCTCAAAACAGTATAATTGAGAGTCATCAACTCGATCTATGGAAACAATACTGGAGCGCTCTGGGGAAAAAAAATTAGAGGAGAACTGTGAGCTCAGAGTAGCGCGCTCATAGGCAACCCTTTTTTGGAAAAAGGGGAACGCTGCTAAATTACCATGAGAATGTGCACACTGACCACCATGTGGTCTAGCGGTTAGGATTCCTGGTTTTCACCCAGGCGGCCCGGGTTCGACTCCCGGTATGGGAATGCATGCTCCTTTGGGGAAGTCGTGGCCTAATGGTTAGAGGGTTGGACTCCCAATCGAAAGGTTGTGAGTTCTAGTCTCGGGCCGGACGGAATTGTGGGTGGAGGTAGTGCATGAACAGCTCTCTCTCCACCTTCAATACCACGACTTAGGTGCCCTTGAGCAGGGCATCGAACCCTCAACTGCTCCCCGGGCGCCGCAGCATAAATGGCTGCCCACTGCTCCGGGTGTGTGCTCACAGTGTGTGTGTGTGTTTGTGTTCACTGCTCTGTGTGTCTGCATTTCCGATGGGTTAAATGCAGAGCACAAATTCTGAGTATGGGTCACCATACTTGGCTGAATGTCACTTCACTTTCACTTTCACTTTTGAGAAAGTACACAAAGCTTAGCGTGTGTACTTAAAGGTTTCTAAGCATCGCAGAGGCGCTGAATCTCACGGGAGAGGCAAGCTCAATTTTACAAACCTCGGGCGAGGGGAGCATCATATACAATTTACAAGAAGACTTCTGTAACTCCCACCTCCACTTTCCGCTAGATGCGACAGCACCCCTAAGCGGCCAGGAGACCCCTCGGGGTGACCTGGCCGGACATCCATGAAATTCCCTGCAGTGCTGTGCCAGGCCTGATGATCAAGGAGGCTCCCTCAGAACCCTGTGATCTGGACCATCAGTCAAGTGGTTGCTATGAACATAGAACCATAAAAACATTATAGGTCCAGCATAGGAGACTGTTATGCGAGAGGTTTTCACCTAACCTCGATCAGGTGGAGAGCTGGTGGTTACAGGGAAATTAGGAAGGGGAGGATAAAAGCAAAAGTTAACCCTCTGAAGTCGATTAACGCATATATGCATTATGAGGCTATTTTCTCCTGATAACCTCTTAGACTCCAGAGGGTTAACCCTCTGAAGTCGATTAACGCGGATACGCGTTTTGAGTCATTTTCTCCTGATAACCCCGAAAAGAACTTCAATTACACTTTCAGTTTTTCTCCCTCCTTGCGATTTAAGCCCCTTCAGAAAATCACCTCGCTTAAAGTCATACGCAGTAGCAGGTCAGGCTGTGGCTTTATTACACACAATGCTGGTGCTTCAAGCATATCAGACTGATCTGCTAAGAGACCTGGACAGAGGCAGGGGCCTTTTTCTGATCAGATAGCTGAGCTGCGCCGCACCACGGATCTCTCTCCGTGCTACCAAGCAGGCCGCCTCTGCCATGGGCAGGACTATGGTGACCATGGTGGCAGTGGAGCGACATCTGTGGATGAACCTGGCAGACATCGGGAGGAAAGAAAATGCTTTCTTCTCGATGCTCAGGTTTCGCCCTCTGAGCTTTTCGGTATTTCCAATGAGACGGCGATTTGAGAAGTTCAGGGAGACGAAGGCGCGCTCTGCTGCTTTCAGATCCTTCATTCCACGAAGGTCCAGGTCTGAGCCCGAACAACATAGGGGTACTGGCTTGTCTCAATCTGAGGATCAAAGATGGGCACAGAAGGCTAGTGTCACAACTCGAGCTCCTCCCCACCCTGCCGGCAGGGGTTAGAGGAATCGTGGGTCACAAGGAGGTAAGCAGAACCTAAGGGATATGATCTAGATGAGGCAGTGTTCTCTTCCGAATCGGAGTTATACCGAGGTATCTACTCGTTCCCTTTGGGGATTTTTAAGAGAGGATGTTTCCCATGCAGAAAAAAAAAAAATCACAGATAAAAATATATAAATTGTTTATAAAAAAATTGCTCTTTCTACAGGGGGCATTCCCTCATAGCCGCTTTCGTGCATCACCTCAATGTCGGCAGATTACTTTCATGCCGAAACCGATGGATGCGAGAAAAAAATGTCATCTTTCATTTCTTTTAATCTCTGTATGGAGATCATGCAGAAATAAAAGGCTCACCTGAGCTGGAGGGTTATGGTCAAAAGGTAATTTTTGCTCAATAACCTCCAACAGCTCTACATACTCAGGGCAGAAGAATTGAGAAGGCTCCGCCTCAGCTTTTTCACCATCCTTAAATATCTCCTGCTTTTCCTGGGTAAAAACCCAGCAGGGTTTTTTACAAGCATGAAAGGGAAAGTCCCTCTTTAAACCATTCAGACAGACCCATCTGTATTCTCACGAGCTCATACTCTTCCACGCCTCAGCGCAGACAGGTCCTGAGCCGCGGGAAGCAGATGGCTGCCTTTTTTCCCCCTTTTCTTTCAAAAGAGACGAACGACAGTAGAGCTTTTTCCATTGAAAAAACGCTCACAATGCAGACAGATTGCCTCCTCAAAGACATCGCGTGCGTGCTCTTCACCCAAACAAATGACACAAAGATTGCGTGTGTCATCGGGTGTAAAATAACGCCAACACGGATGCACACATCGTCTAAATGCTTGCTAGTTGTCGCCATGATAAACAGAGAAAGAGCACCCCTTACCGGTTCTTTCAGATGCACGCTTCAAACAAAACAGTCAGTGAAGATGAAGAAAATGATGACGTGCTCTCCCGGTGCTTATTTATAGTCGTGCCAGTAGTGACGTCAGATGCTGTCGCCAGCCAACAAGTTGGTGTTTTTTTCAATGTATGCTTCAGACAAGGGTCACGAGGAGGTGTTCCCCAAAGCGATCCCTAGAGGACGCAGTTTGAAGTTCCCTTGAAAGGGAACCAATAAAACCCATTACAAATGAGCCATTTGTGGCATCCAGTTATTACTGATTATAATGACTTATATACGAGTTGCGTATCACACTGCGTAAACATAAAACCATATCTGCATTTGCGATCTGAGAAACAACAAACAAGCCTACTCTACACTGGGCAAAACTGGCATTTGAATCATCATTGGCAAATTATTTAAATATAAATAATGTACTTACAGGCTGTGAGTCAGAAGTGCCAGACTGTCTTTGTTTGAATGGCCCCAATTTATAGAAACAGCCATTGTGCCACAGATGCATTCCAGGCTACTGGTTCAGGAAACAGTACTCATCCTCTATAAAATGCCCAGCACACATCTGAATATTTAAGGTTGGATTTTTCTGTAGCAGTGTTGAAATACAACTTAATCACTGATTTTCTAGTCGTGTCCTCTTTTGGAAGACCAAACAAGTAGGTTCATTTTCACAACAAAAAACATTCCATGACTACAAGACATGGCAGCAGTGGCACCAGAGAGAATAAAAGTTATGCCTTCTTTCTTTGAGTGAACATTTGGGCACTGTTATGCAAATCTTCCCACATAGGGACATAGAGGGGGTCATGTTAGAATGAGACATTTTATAAATACCTCTTTGGATTTGAGACTTTAGTCTTTGCAACTTTACAGATCTTCTTTATGCACTAAGAGCTTGTAACATTCCAAAGAGAAAGGAAAAAATTTAATCATATCATTTGACCCCTTTAAAGTTTTTTTTTTTTTTTTTTTTTTTTTTTTTAAACAGAAATTAGTTCAGGAATATTCTAAGATTGCAATAAGCCTTTATAACACAAGAAAAAAAAAAGATGGGCCAATCAAATAGATGAAAAGAGAGCCCAAGTGAACAGAAATAGAGAGGCAGAGTTGACATCCCTTTTTTTTAGGCAGCCATTTAAATGATCAGTAGCAAATAGAGGAGAATGTCATCTGACAGAAATAAAGTTCCTGTTAGCATCATGGCCGGAAAGTAATTTACAGATAGTCTGTCCCAGCCCATCTTTGTGGCGTTCAGATAAGGGTTCATTTCAGCAGGCGGATAGCAGCAGCCACTCTCCTTCACTCGGCCCTATTCTGCGACACCTGTGATAACAGCTTGTGGAGCCTAATTGAAAATGGGGCCTCAAAATGGATTTTTTCCTTTCCTCTTCCTGTTTCTCCCCCTCTCAGAGCTGTTCATTCTGACGTTCTTTTCATTTTTTCCCATCCTGCTGGCCTGCCCCCCTTTTTTCTCCATTTTGTGCAGGGCTGTTACACAAACAGGGAATTATTGAATAGATGTGTGGATATGTGTGTGTGTGTATGGGGGGTTATTCCGATATTCCCAAGTGGAAGGGTTTGGTAAATGTGCTGCAGGATAATTTCTCATACCAATGTCAGTTTGGTGACAGTCATATGATCCGTCTTATTAATGAAATCATTGATCACTTCATGGGACTCATAATCGAGACTCTGTCCTGCTGTTCTCCACCTCCCTTGAGATCCAACCACCACTCTTCTCTTTTTCACTAGTATACATATGCCCAATCATTTGCACTCTGTTCATTGGTTGATCTCAGCATTTTGGTAGGACAAATCTGGTTCTGGCTTCCTGTCAAGTTAAGTTAAGTCAAGTCACCTTTTATTTATCTTATGAAACAAGCTATAAAAACGAATTATGAATTATATTAATTAAATTAATAAATTATTTTAATTATATTAATAAAGGCTTTCTGAAGTGAAGCGATGCATTTGTGTAAGAAAAACATCCATATTTATAACTTTATAAACTATAAATTCTTGCTTCAGTTAACTGTCATTTCAATCAGGACCACTTCCTTCAAGTATATTTATGACAATTATAATTGCATACAGTTAGTGTTGGCGGTATGGTTATGTTCTGGGCAACACTCCACACGCCTGTCCAAGCAGCCATGCTTGGACAGAGCAGGGAGAGCAGCAAGACAAACCCCCCTGGGGTACAGAACAGAACCATTATAAGCATATATAACTACAATTCACAATTACATGAGTTGTAAACAAAATGTCACAGAGACTGCTTCCAATGAAGACACTGTAAAAAAAGAATAAGTTAGTTCGGATTACAGGTTCAGTTGGTGGAGTTGTGGTTGGAGGAGGGAGTTAATTGCAAGCAGCAATGCGATGGAAGAGACACTGAATAATGTGAATTTAAATAGACCGCAGGTGATAGGTGTCAAGACTGGATTGGTACACGTCAGGAACAGCTGACTATCAGCTGATGCAAGCGTGACTAACATGGCCTAACTGAACTAACGCGATGCTCGATTTCAATCAGGACCACTTCCGTCAAGTATATTTATGACAATACAGTTAGTGTTGGCGGTACGGTTATGTTCTGGGCAACACTCCACACGCCTGTCCATGCACACATGCTTGGACAGAGCGGGGAGAGCAGCAAGACAAACCCCCAAAACACCCATATGCCAAAACTCTTCAACACAACTAATGCAATTTGAATGACCAGCAATGAGAAATGTAGCTTGATACTATATTTATGAGGGAAGCATCACCCAAACTCTGAGAGAAGTATACAACAAGCATGTTGCTTAGCTGCTTATGCAAAATATTTGAGAGAACTGTATGGGGGAAGCATACACCCCTAGCAGCAGCAGCAGCCTAATACGATGGCAGTTTGTATATCATTGAATTTAAGTCTAACATGCTGTTTTATATCCAATTTTATGTATCTACCATGCTGTAAAAATCACAAAGGGGGAAGCGTCACCCCATGTTAAGCAACTGAGGATGTGCAACAAGCATGATTCTTAAAATGCTTAAATATCATGCCAATCCCGAGTACCCACAAAGCAGTATGAATCCCCATCTCCAAAAGTCCCCAGCCTGGTCGTATCTGCAAAACAAAAATACAGCTTCCGATTCTCTCTGGAAAACCAAGCTCCTGGAGGCATGCTGTGGGCGGAGCTATAATACTGATTTGTCTTGTTTCCATAACATATATTCACTTATCACCATCGTCTACGTCATAGATTCATCATCGAAAAAACTACAGAAACTTGTACCACCCAGAAATAAGATTTCTCCACTCGTCTGAAATTGGCAATGTTTAGCATGGAAATCCATCTCTTTAACACTGAACAACTCTGAATTCATGAAACACCATTGTAGCCCCCCTTTAAGCAAACATGTGATACATATGACCCCTTGCTTTGGCTAGGGCTGGGCAATATGGCCTAAAAATTAAATCTCAGATTAATTTTTTTTAATTCAATTTCCGATTTTTTTCCGATTTCCCCCCCTACTTAAGGAAAGCAATAAGTACAAACAGCAGACAACTTTTTATTTAATTAAAAGTAGGGCTGCTCCGATCACGATCGACCAATCGTTAATGCGTATCTCGTCAGTAAAGCCGGTTTTCTAATCAGCGGTAAATTCTCAATTTGAAATCATGCACATCTGAGGGAATTTACCGCTGATTAGAAAACCGGCTTTACTGACGAGATGCGTATTAACGTTTGGCCGATCGTGATCGGAGCAGCCCTAATCAAAAGCTAGATAATTGTAACCCCCATTTTCATATTCGATTGGTGCTGCTGCTTTTGACTGCGATGGGCTTTAGGCAGCGTGGGGTCTCTTGCTCCACGTCTGTCGCAGCAAACCCATACCAGTTCCAAACAACAGATGATTTTATTCCTTTCTTGGGAACAAACTTCCAACTCTCACCGTTAGCCATGTTGTCGCTTGCTGTTTCGTGTGTGCTATGATGTTGTTGTTGTCGCTTGTTGACTGTGAAACTAACGCTACGGAAGCTCCGGGGAGCCAAAAATGTGCCATTATACAAAACTCGATTTACTTATTTTTTAAATCGCCTGTAACAACAAATTTGAATTAATTCATTCAATCGATTTTTCGCCCAGGCCTAGCTTTGGCATGAGGAACATGTAATATGCATTAATGCTGTAGGTTGCATAATGGAGGGTGGTAGTCCACGGGGAAGCATGCACCCTTTAGAATGGCGTCCAGTATAAATGAAAATGCTCCATAGAACACCTCCGTCAGAATAAAAATGCCTAAACCGAAAAGGTAATAGGTAGGATAACCTTCTATAACCGAACTAAGTTAAAATCCTCCCATGTAAATATGTTAAACTGATTACTTGTACCCATGTAATCACATCAATAGTCAGTTATCAGAATGGGAATGTGATTTCAGCAATGCTGTGCATTCAGTGATTAGTAAGACACTGACATTACAGTAGAGACTGGGAAATAGTGGACAAAGATGATAAAATTCCACTTGCTGGCTTGCTCTCTAATCAGTCAATGACTTTGCAGGCAGCGTTTTTTCCTGAAGGCACTTCATGAAACGGATTTCGGACAGGCTTCTAAGGCGGAGTAATGGTTTAATGATCTACAGCAAAATATAGAGAGCTTTGGTTATAATGAAGTGGATATTTCATTACTGCAATATTAATTTCTCGCTAGAAATTACATAAGTGGAAAACGTTCAGAAACATACATTTACACACAAACTGACCACGGACCGCAACTTTTCAGACGCAATCTTTATTTTTTTTGGCTTAACTGTCACACAATGGAACGCACAGGATTGTGGGATATCAAAGGCAGCGAAGGATACATCTATGCTGCCTTCGAAAACCGGCCAGATGAAGTCATCTCAGGAGGCAGGAAATGAAGCTGACATTGATTTCGGACGTGCCTTGAAGCCTGCCTACCTTGGAATGCGACCTCCGAAGGCAGCATTTTTCGGATGCAGCCTATGATAGTGAATAGCTCAATAAAAATACTTGACCAATTTGCCTGTCATTGTATGAATTATTACAGGTTCATAAACCCATTTGTAAATGTTGTAAGATAGCTCATTGCAAGCACATCTGGTTTCATTAGCTGCCCCCTCGTGATTCATGTTTTAACAAAACTTGGTGAGAATCATGTATTTACCATTTAAATTTACCTTTTTTTTTCTTTTCTTTTTTATCATAATACAATTAATTTCAGAGCTGCATTAAAGAAGGTCTTAGGCTACAGTTATTTCCCCTTGCTGAATTGACATACATTGGTGTATTCCAGTTTTCTTCTTTATTCCATTAACATTATTCTGGATGTTGTCAGCCAGCAACATTACAGAACCTTTAATGTTCTCATGTGTCACAGGACATGATAGTATCTATAATTCTGTGTAACATCTGAATGGATGAAGCGGTTTATCACTTTACATTGTTGCGCAAACACGGCACTGTGCGGGAGACTCTGCTCTTGCATTCAGCTGGCGGATGCAGTGCGTAGCACCGCCTCACACTAAAGTGGGGGAGAATTCCCTCGCTTCGGCGATCAGCTCTCACTCAACCGGACCAGAAATGGCACGGTGCACCCGATTACATTTGAGCGGAGTTCTCTTGCTGCAGCGGACACGCGCACTCAGTAGATGATGGGCAGGGAAATGTGAGATGACAGAACTGATAATGCACCAATTACAACAAAGAACCACTAGTTTCACAACTGTATGGTACACCATTAAAGGGAAACGATTCATGATAGTAAATTACAGATTTTGCGAAGTAACAAAACAAGTGGGTATACTTAATAACCCCGACCACACCAGTGGTACGATAGAAGATGGCCTTAGTGTGTATGTGATCGTGTTCAGGCCACATGATGAGCACACGAATGAACACTAGAGGTTCAATATTAGTCTGTTAATTCCAAGCAAGTGCGAGCAGCTATTAAAATTATTGATGCAACCCCGTGTTTTTGTTTTTGTTTTTTGTTTTCCTTCTCTCTCTGGTAATTTGCATGTCATCGTAGCCACTTATGTCCCAAAATCGAAGCACGAGCACATGTAAACACCACAATGGATTAGATAACGTCTCATGTGGTCCACCGAATCTTTGAATCTGGATGAAGAAGCGATAAATGCCTGCTTTTGAAGCTGCGTGCATCTGAAACACTCACACAGGTAATGTGACATCAAACTTAGAAATAAACACAAGTTACTTTGATATTTCGCCGCTAAATACAGCGAATCCCCGTTGAAAGGCTTACACGAGAAAGCTGGTCTTGTTTAACCCTGTTCTCACGGCTTTATCGGCGTGTCTTTAGGACGATTGCATGCTCTAGCTGCGTATTGCTCCAGGTGTATGAACACAGATGTATAAATGCTGCTGCAAAAATGCTTAATATTTGTTTCTGCAACCGATGCAAAACCATGTTAACCACCTGGCAACATACACAGCGATATGGAATAAAAAGCATTCACTTATCTTAGATGTGGATTTCAGATGTTCTGAAACAAACTGCAAAAGTTTGATTTGCAAGAACCGATGCAACAGTTTGATTTGCAAGCAGCAGTGCGATCAGTTAATTGCAATGCGATGGAAGAGACATTGAATAATGGGAATTTAAATAGACCGCAGGTGGTAGGTGTCAAGACTGGAATGGTACACGTCAGGAACAGCTGACTATCAACTGATGCAAGTGTGACTAACATGGCCTGACTGAACTAATGCGATGCTCGATATGTGCGTACACAAGAGGGTTTTCCCTAGCTTTCAGGGTTGTTGCAAGTTTGATGTAAATGGTTACCAGGGTTTTCCTACGAGATTAAGATGAAATGTGTTCTGGCTTTAATGGTGCTTGATGTACTTGGTGGCAGAAAGGTCGCTGCTTACAGGCCCATGTCTATAATATTCTAGTTTCCATACATGGCTTGGGCTCTTTCTTTAAGTGTAAGTTTATGGAATGCATTTCATTTTCATAATGTCAATCGAAATACTTGTATTCACGCATGATTTCTTTTTATATTTCCACTTTTTATTTAGTCTTTTTCCAACTGTTATCTCTTTCTTTTACTCCCTTTTTCTCTTTAAGTAGCATTCTGGGATTGAGCATGTTGTGTGAGAGGCACATGTGAAAATGAAAATTTGTAAAACTTTTTCACAGTTAAAAACTACCCATAACACTTATGTTTGCTCTAGCTACAAAAGTAACCATTTCAGTGTACCCCTTCTTTTTCAAAAAAGTACAATAATAAACTCAGATTGGAAGGGTGGTTAGATTGTAAAAGTGGTTGTAAAAGTGGTCAGATTGTAAAAGTGGTTTCTTGGGCTGCAAATCAACCAAACCTAAACATGTATTGTTTTTTAGATGACAAGTTTTAATGTTTTTATCTATCAGTCAATATGATAGCAGCTTAGCACTCAGAAAATACACACTTTTTACGTTCTGTGAATTTCAATTTGTTATTTGATGTCTTAAAGTGCTGCTAATAGTATTTTGTTGTTATGCATCACTGCGTGGATACACTCAAAAAATGCTAAGTTAAAAACTACCCAATTTTATGTATTTGGCAACCCAGCACTGGGCAAATATTGGCCAGAACATATGCTTGGTTATTTTGACCCAGCTGGTTGGATTAAATGTTTTTACCCAACATACTGGGTTGTTTTATTTAAGTCAAATATTATTATATTGCTTGTTTAAATGGGCTGGAATTAAAAAAACACACACAGAATTACTGGCAACAACCATAATCAGCTTTCTTATTTCACATGAATACAGTCAGTTATATTTATAAAAAAAGTTAAAATAAAGTCCAATAAAGCGCATCCATCCATAAAGTGCTCCACGTGGCTGTTAACAGGGCCATTGTTAGAGGGGTGAAAGGTGGTGACGATTATAGGGGTATAGGGGCCCACGACTTTTAATTTAAATATTTTAATTTAATTCATGAGGATATATATATATATATATATATATATATATATATATATATATATATATATATATATATATATATATATATATATATATACTGTATATATATATATACTGTATATATATATATATATATATATATACTGTATATATATATATATATATATATATATATATATATATATATATATATATATATATATATATATACAAATTTAGGGAAAATATATATTTAAATATACATTAAAATATATAATATATATTTTAATGCTTACAATTTTTTTTATAGATATAAATATCCAAAGTTGTATTGAATTAATAAGGATATTTTTTTTAAATCAAGTCCCTCACTCTCTTACACATACCCTCTCTCTTCTCTCTGGCTGGGAAATAGAAAATGTGGCAAAAAATTATTTAGCATCGTCATTGTCACAGTCCTGTAGCCCTGGTGGAGGGATTAGTCCCTTCAATCCAGACAAAGACGCTCTTCATAGGCTTTGATTCTGCCAGTCTTTTCCTGGTTGCTTCTCTGGAGTACATTTCTTGAAGCAGAGGGTGACATCTTTCTGGGACCTCAGGACAGGGATTAGTTTAGGCCCTGCTGGTACAGAGGTGGAGAGGCCTTCAGTTACCCACACACTACAAACACACACACTTCTGGGTTTGACATGGTTTCAGTAGCAATTGGCCTGGCTCCTCAAAAGGTTCTGATTGTTGTCACAGAAAGCAGAGCTTACGATAGCTCTCTTAGTCAGATGGTTTCCATGAACCCACTGATGAGCTGCAGAGTTTCAGGGTTTGCATCTGGAATATCTAGTTAGGGCTCCTACTCCTAGGAAGAAGGAATAGCTACCCAGAAATGTAAATTCATGTTGCAAAACCATTTACAGGTCCTTCTCAAAAAATGTGCATATTGTGATAAAGTTCATTATTTTCCATAATGTAATGATAAAAATTAAAATGTCATATATTTTTGATTCATTGCACACCAACTGAAATATTTCAGGTCTTTTATTGTTTTAATACTGATGATTTTGGCATACAGCTCATGAAAACCCAAAATCTCAAAACTATTTTGCACCAAAATCTAAAAAAATCCGATCAATAAAAGAAAAGTGTTTTTAATACAAAAAAATTCAACCTTCAAATAATTATGTTCAGTTATGCACTCAATACTTGGTTGGTAATCCTTTTGTAGAAATGACTGCTTCAATGCGGCGTGGCATGGAGGTAATCAGCCTGTGGCACTGCTGAGGTGTTATGGAGGCCCAGGATGCTTCGATAGCGGCCTTAAGCTCATCCAGAGTGTTGGGTCTTGCGTCTCTCAACTTTCTCTTCACAATATCACAAAGATTCACTATGGAGTTCAGGTCAGGAGAGTTGGCAGGCCAATTGAGCACAGTGATACCATGGTCAGTAAACCATTTACCGGTGGTTTTGTCACTGTGAGCAGGTGCCAGGTCATGCTGAAAATGAAATCTTCATCTCCATAAAGCTTTTCAGCAGATGGAAGCATGAAGTGCTCCAAAATCTCCTGATAACTAGCTGCATTGACCCTGCCCTTGATAAAACACAGTGGACCAACACCAGCAGCTGACATGGCACCCCAGAGCATCACTGACTGTGGGTACTTGACACTGTACTTCAGGCATTTTGGCATTTCCTTCTCCCTAGTCTTCCTCCAGACTCTGGCACCTTGATTTCCGAATGACATGCAAAATTTGCTTTCATCCGAAAAAAGTACTTTGGAGCAACAGTCCAGTGCTGCTTCTCTGTAGCCCATTTCCTGCACACGCCTGTGCACGGTGGCTCTGGATGTTTCTACTCCAGACTCAGTCCTCTGCTTCCGCAGGTCCCCCAGTGTCTGGAATCGGTCCTTCTCCACAATCTTCCTCAGGGTCCGGTCACCTCTTCTCGTTGTGCAGCGTTTTTTGCCACACTTTTTCCTTCCCACAGACTTCCCACTGAGCTGCCTTGATACAGCACTCTGGGAACAGCCTATTCGTTCAGAAATTTCTTTCTGTGTCTTACCCTCTCGCTTGAGGGTGTCAATGATGGCCTTCTGGACAGCAGTCAGGTCGGCAGTCTTACCCATGATTGCGGTTTTGAGTAATGAACCAGGCTAGGAGTTTTTAAAAGCCTCAGGTTTAGAGAACCTTTTCATGATATGCTAATTTTTTGAGATTTTCATGAGCTGTATGCCAAAATCATCAGTATTAAAACAATAAAAGACCTGAAATATTTCAGCTGGTGTGCAATGAATCTAAAATATATGAAAGTTTAATTTTTATCATTACATTATGGAAAATAATGAACTTTATCACAATATGATAATTTTTTGAGAAGGACCTGTATTTATGTATTTATTTTTCTCTGTGACACCCCAATGTTAAACAGAATGTCCAAGCTACTCCTTTCCAATGGAAAAAAATAAATAAATTAGAAAATGTGTCTTTATATTTTATATTTTGCAGGCAAGAAAAGGTCTTTTTTCAATAGTGTAATTATACATGAAGCACAGCTCACACAGAAGTGAATTTCAAACCAAACAGCTTTCTGTTGATCAGCAGGGTGGAAACTTGAACCTGTTCTGAAATCTGGACATGAATCCTGGTTGCATGTATTGCTTTACAAATGACTGGGTTTTAACAATATTTTGAAAATATTGCTTTGGTAAATTGCTGAAAGGTGTGCATTCACATGCACATCACGTGCAAACAGAGATCAGATGTACTGCTGCACAAAGAAACATTCAGGGGAAGAAAATATTTTTCAATACTCCACTGCACTTCTTATGTGCCCTATTATGCTATTTTAAAAGGGTCATATGATGTTGCTAAAAAGAACATTATTTTGTGTATTTGGTATAATACAACGCGTTTATGCAGTTTAAGAAAAAAAAAACAAAAAAAAAAACAGTTTGGTACAGGTGCTGGTCATACAATTAGATTATCAACAAAAAGTTGATTTATTTCACTAATTCCATTCAAAAAGTGAAACTTGTATATTATATTCATTCATAACACACATAATGATATATTTCAAATGTTTATTTCTTTTAATTTTGATGTTTATAACTGACAACTTTAAGGGAAGCAGGTCAATTTAGCTCAAAGGGAATCATTTGTGATTTTAAAGGGAATTTGATCAGAATCACTGTTTCTCGGCTGATCACTGAAACGGCCAGCGATTCATTGAACGAGCCGTATAGCATCAACTCTGCAATGGATATTAATATCCAAAGTATAGTGAAAACACTGTCAATTAGCACAGTAACAAGATCGGCAGAGACATTAACTTGTAAGCACAAAACACAATACCACTACTCTTTTCAATATAAATAAGGCTTTATTAGATACATCTAAGACATATAAACTAATCTAACACATAAGCACACACACTCACACATTCACACAAGTTGCAGGAAGATAGAAAGTTAGGGAAGAATGAGTTTAAGAGAATTAAAATGTGAAATCCCAAGTTACAGCAATACGTGAAATTGCATAGACATGAACAGACATTAATCACTTAATTAACTCTTGCACTGAGTTCCTCAATGAGGTTAAAATTATATTAGATACACCATTACAGATGTGAGACTGGAGGTGTGTTACTTGCATTGCCTGTATAAAGAGGGTTCCCTTTGTTGTCGCTGAAAAGGGTTTTTTACCGAGGTTGCTGATTGGCTGGAAGTTCAGTAGTCGTTGGACTGACGTCTTGGGAAGCCCGTGGTTGGGCGTTGGCTGATGATGTGGAGTTGTGGGCTGGTTGAAGTTGAACGGGCACTCGAAGTCAGACTCGGAGACATAGTGTTAGAAAATTTAACTCAATACACAAAACTCTCAAACATAAAAGAAAACTAAGTAAAGGAATAGAAGTAAAGTTTGACGAGACTAGGTGGTGTTTCTTCTCATCATGGCTAAGTAGCAGCAGCCGTGCAGGCAGAAACACACTGGAACCACACTCAAAGAATGAGTGATCAGAGAAACTACAAGCTCTGCTCTACACTGCTCAAAACTTGCAGTTTTGTTGACTTCTTTGAGATGGTTAGACCATAGTTCCTTTGGCTCCACTCAGCCAGTGTGTCTTTATTTATACACTACAAGCAACGCTTCCCTCAACATGAAGGGCTATTTTGGCGGTTCCCGTGGTAGTTTAGCAGCGCTCTTGTTTACCAAAAAGGGTCTCCTATGAGTAGGCTACTCTCTTTCTGAATTCGGATTTCTCCTCTCATGTGAGATTAAATTCTCCGTTTTTTCCCCAGAGCGCTCCAGCATTATTAACAGAGAGCAAGTTGATGACTCTCAAAAATATTGTTTCACTCTATCAGAGTGCCATGAGAGAACCCCCACCCCCCTTAGAACAGTATCTTAAATCCATGTCATGGTAAGTGTGCACGTGAAGTCTTTGAGCACTTTCTGAATTCCACACTGTGGTATTTTTTCACACTAGTGCTCTGCATTCTTGGTGAGGGCTTTGCGCGGTTGCTTTGTGCCCTTTCGTGAGTTGTTAAAAGCACTCCCCTCAGCATGGCAGCATGGCACTCCCCTGCACTCCCCTCAGCATGGCAGCATGGCAGCATGGGTATACTGTTCAATGGAGACATACCCTACTCAAGGGTAAAGAAATGCTTTGGCCATGCCGGGTGCAAAGTCAAGATGAGAATGGGCCACTGAAAGGGCCTGGAGATCCCCAACTCTCTTTAGAGAGAAAACAGCCAGAAGAAAGGCAGTGTTAATAGTGATATGTTGTGATATGTCGTATATCTCTTCAATGGGATCGAAAGGAGCTTTACAGAGAGCCTCTAACACCACACCCAAATCCCACGGAGGAACACGGGACCATACCGGAGGCCTCAGCCTCAGTGCACTGCAGGGAAAATGTGTAACTAGAGGGTACCTACTCACTGACTGGCCACCAACAGGGGCGTGATAGACTGCAATGGCCACCATGTAAACTTTTAAGGTGGAGTGGGTTAACCCTGTGGAGAATCAAGCCTACAGATCCCACATCCCCAGGTCCTTCCACCCCCCTCCACCCCCCACACTAACATATGATGACTTGCACCAGACACTTTGTGTAGCATTGGTCTGCTCACTACCTCATTCAGCATAAAACTGAAGTCATTCTACTACCTCATCAGTCAGTTTAAATAAAAGAACTGCTCTTTGAGCCCTTTGTCACTTTAGTCAGACTGAATAAGCTTTTTTTGCACTAAAATCTGTTTATCTGTACTGTTTGTTCACTTCACTATTTTGCACTCTATCTGTCATGTGCCTTGCACTGTTTTATTTAACTTTATTTTTTATTTGTACATGTCCTTATTGTGTAGTTGTATTTTATGTTTGATCTAGATTTTTTGCCTCTACTGTTAGAGCCATCTGTATGCACCATGGGTCAATTCTCTGTATGTATGTACTGTACATGTGGTAGAATTGACAGTAAAGCAGGCTTGACTTGACTTGACTAGAGGGAACTCTGGATTAGAGAGTGGTCTTAACAACCTGGGTTTAGAGACTGGAAGCTATGAGCTGTGCCCCCTCAGGAACAACACCCACAGTTTCCACAACTACAGGCAGGGATGAATTATCGTACCCCCTGTCTGTGAGAGGAGATCCCTCCTGATGGGAATCTCCCATGGAGAGCAGTTAAGGACTGAGATCAGGTCCGAGAACCATACTCGGCTCTGCCAGAATATGGCTACTAGCAGTAGACAGACCCCGTCCCGGCTTATGCTCTCCAGAACTCCTGAGAGCAGAGCGATCGGGGGAAAAGCATACAGACAAAGCTTTGGCCAAGTCTGCACGATAGCATCCAGTTCCAGAGGAGCTGGGTGAGTGAGAGAGAACCAGAGGGGACATTGTGATGTCGACTGAATCGCAAAGAGGTCCACTTGAGCCTGTCCAAAAACTCTCCATATCTGCTTCACCACTTTAGGCTTGAAGCATCCAGTCCCTGGGCCTCCGCCTTTGTCCGATAGGATGACTGATCCCTCATAAAATGCCCAGGAATATGCACTGCTCTCAATAAAATGAATTTTCCCTGGGACCACACAAGGGTGGGCGGCTTCCTCTAGCGGCCGCATTACTCTCGTTGGCCGCGGCGCTGGCAGGGGATGGACGGCCCGGCATCCTGGCCCGTAGGCTGTGTAAACGGGTGTGGTTCCCATCCAGATCGTGGGTCCGGCAGCTCACGTCTCCAGTGGCGCGGGCGTCCCTCAATGCACCCTTCCTGGACCCACGAGGACACCAGCGTGCTTGCACGGGGAAGAGACCGGTCTCCCGAGGAGAGCCGCATTGGGCTTTTAAACAGTGGCGGTGATGAGGCTCCATTTCCTTCAGGTATGCCCCATCACACGCTGCCAACCCTAACTCGTCCTCTCACACACCCACTCCAGTCGGGAGCCTGGTGAAGGGCGGTGATTTAGGATGGGGTGCCGGTGACAATCAGGGAGGAGGCGGCTGACTCGTCACATTCCTCCTCCCAAGCGACATCCCCGTCATCACGGCGCCGCCCCCACACGGGAGTGCTACCATCCTCAACCAGGCTCCAAACGGTTAGAGTGGGCTGGGATTCCTCTCAAGGCAGTCTTCCCTCTCGCAGCACACAGGAACAGGGACAGAGAAACCAAATTTTCTTCCGTCCCAGTCCGGGTTCTCACAAACGTTTGGAAGCGAGAGGGAGTGACGTCACCAGATGTTTCCCAATTGCGATGTCTAGGCTCCGCAGTGCCCGCATTTTCCACCACTGTCACGGGAGGAGCACAAGACAGACACAGTGGGCGTGGCGTCAGGCCTCGGAGAGGCTTTTATTAACAGAAAATAAGATAAAACAGGAAATAAGAGTGGCCAAAGGGGGGGAGTGTCCAAAATAAACAGGGAATCTGGTGTCCTCGTCATGCTGCAGGGTTCCTGTGGGTCGGGCAGTGTTCATGGAAGAAGGGTCCAGGTAAGGGGCGGAGGACAATCAGGGCAACAGCAACTGACTCGTCACACTATTTACACCTTCCTTTCTTAGAGCCCTCCCTGTATTGATTTGTCAGATAAACCTGTCTGTTTTGATTGGTCTACCACTTACAGCATTTGTAGAAAACAAAACACCCATTACCATATCTAAATTTTAGCACCAGAGGCTAACTCAGTATGTGTTTACACATCATTGCAAAAAGTAATGAAAGCTAAATAGTAAACACTTGCCCAAACGATAATGGTGCAAGTGTCAAACAAGCACTACTGTAAATTACTATATTATGTAGCATTACAGTTTGTAAACCCAAATTATCTGCTTGTTATCCAGGGGTTATATATTTGAGGTTTATTTGATGGCTCAAATAAAGTGGGCACTGCCCCATGCCCCATAATTAACAGTAAGTGTTCTGCAAACCCTGCATTCAACCTGGAAAGATTTGTAAAACAGTTATTAGAAAATGACAGGAACACAGCAAAACATTGGAGTTATATTTCTGTAGTGTTAATGTTAAAATGAATTTTAACCAATAAATTGTGTGTGGGGAGAAACAAAGTACACATTGTCCACAGTCAGCTAATGAAAACCATTATTCAGATGTGTTACAAACCTACATACGTTTTTGTAGGAAGACTGGAATTATTGGCAACATATTTAAGGTGGTTTAGATGTATTTTCAGAGGTAATATTCAGTTAAATTAAAAATTAGTTTTATTGTCATGACAAATGACAGTGTTGTCAAAGCATTTATATGAACAAAAATAAATAAATAATAATAATAATAATAATAATAATAATAATAATAATAATAATAAATGATGTAGATATAGAGGAAAAGGCATGTGGTTTAAGCTAGAAAAACAGCTAAACATTGTTTACAGCACTTTTAATTAATTAAATTATTTTTCACCTTGACATCAGGTAAATTTTTCTTCAAATTCATCTAGTACCAAATATTCTGGGATGTTCTACTAACATTAACTGTATAATTATATACTCTTAGTTTACAACAAATCTCTTATTAGACTGTAATGTTTTGATAACTTCTGCAGTTTGGCTATGAAAAAAAAATCATATACGGATACTTGTTATTGTGATTGTCAGACTCTGTCCCATGTTTTGTCTGTGTTTTGCTCCTCATGTTGTTTTAAGATTTTTTTTCTAGGTGTTTCCCATTTATGTACTTAGTCCCAGGTGTTCCTCATTCTCCCCTTATATGGTCATGGTCATGTCTATAAATAGTATTCCCTGAGTTTAGTTCTCTGTCCGATGTTGTTTATGTCATCACCTTGTCCTACATGTGATTCCCTGCTATACGTCAATTAAACTCCTTGGATCTGATCTCCTGGTCTCCATGTTTTTTGCTCCTTGTTACTGTGCTGTAGCAGCCTGTGACAGAATACTGTGTTTTTTTCTTTTCTTCCCGGTTTTGATAGTGTTTTATTTTGAGTTTTTTTTTCCGATGGATCCCCTCAATTTTCTATGTGGTGTTTATCAGAATGTCCATTCTCTGGAGGAGTACGTGCAAGAATTCCTCCCCTCCTCTTGGCGGTTTAACTGGACCAGTTGACTGCTTCCGAGTATAGCCCATGGAGGGCTCCCAATCCCCAGTCCAGCCCAGGATAGCCTCCCAATCCCCAGTCCAGACCAGGAGGAGCTCCAGATCCCCACTCCAGCCCAAGAGGTGCTCCCGATCCCCAGTCAAGCCCAGGAGGAGCTTTCATTCCCAAGTATAGCCCATGGAGGGCTCCTGATACCCTGTTTAGCTTAGGGAGGGCTCCTGACTACTAATTTTTATTTATTTATTTATTTTTCTCTAGAATCTTTATCTTACTATCACTCTCTGTTTTTTAAGTGATAATTATAACTTAATTCTCACCATATTTATGATATTATCGATCAATATTATCAGATTCATTTTTGATCGTTCTCTTTTATTTTATATCCGTGGGTGCAGTACACCTGCAAAGCGTTAGCACTCATTAGCTTGCCATTAGCGTTTTCATTCGAACCTATCGCTGTTTTCTTTTCTCCTCTCCTCTCTCTCAATCCAGTTTTTCAAAAGTTCATCAAACAACCGCAGTAAGAATATTTCATCAAGCACGGTGAGTAATGGCTTCTCCTCCTATTGTTATTTGCACCTCTTGCCACATGTACAGTTTATCTATCTCTGTTGCAGATGAGGGATTCACTTGTGATAAATGCAGGGAAATAGTTAGGCTGACAGAGAAGATTTCAGAATGAGACACACGCATCCTTTAATTGAGGACAGTAAGAATGTTAGGGCTCTAGATATGGCTTTGGATGCGTCTAGCTCAGGGATTCCTGTACATTGTCCGGTTCCGGCAGAGCCCCTGCAGCAGGGCAACTGGGTGACAGTGAGGCAGCGTAGTCGTGGGTCAAAACACCACTCTTCTGTTCCGATCAAAATATTAAACAGGTTCTCCCCACTCAGTGATGCACCCACTGAGAAACCTGATGAAAGTGCTCTAGTTATTGGTGATTCTATTATACTGAACGTGAATATAGAGACACCAGCCACCATAGTCAAATGTTTACCGGGAGCCAGAGTGCCTGACATCTTGGCTAATGCTAAACGTAAATATTTTAAGATTGTTATTCATGCTGGTGCTAATGATGTTTGACTTCGCCAGTCGGAGATCGCTAAAAATAACATTAAAGAGGTGTGTGAACTTGCAAGCACGATGTCAGACACTGTAATATGCTCTGGTCCCCTCCCTGCTTACCGTGGTGATGAGATGCATAGCAGATTGTCATCACTCAATGGCTGGATGACTAAGTGGTGCCCACAGAATAACATAGGTTTCATAGACAATTGGAAGAGCTTTTGGGGCAGACCTGACCTGTTGAAAAGAGATGGTCTTCATCCCTCCTGGGGTGGCGCCACTCTTCTCTCTAGAAATATGGCAAATAGTCTTAGTGTTTATACTTGACTAACTGGGGCCCAGGTCAGGAAGCAGACAGACTGGCTAAACCGACCGTCTGCTAGCTGCCTCACGTCACAGAGGTCAGCTAATTCTGAGCACATAGAGACTCTTTCACCAAGATATCACACTATAGAGACTGTGTCTGTTCCCCGAACTAGAAAATACAAAAAACATCCAAACCAAGTTAATATGAACAATTTAAATGAGGTTCAACAAATAAAAAACAGATGCAATATGGATAAACAAATGATAAAGCTTGGCTTATTGAATATCAGATCCCTTTCTACGAAAACACTTTTTGTAAATAGTATGATCATTAATCATACTATAGATGTGCTCTGTTTGACAGAAACCTGGCTAAAACCTGATGATTACATTATTTTAAATGAGTCCATCCCCCAAGATTACTGTTATAAACATGAGTCGTGTCTAAAAGGCAAAGGGGGAGGTGTTGCTTTGATTTATAACAACATTTTCAGGATTTCTCAGTGGGCAGGCTTCAAGTATAACTCGTTTGAAGTAATGGTGCTTCATTTAACATTATCCAGAGGAACAAATGTTAATGATAAATCCCCTGTTATGTTTGTACTGGCTACTGTATACAGGCCACCATGGCATCATACAGACTTTATTAAAGAGTTTGGTGATTTTACGTCTGAGTTAGTTCTGGCTGCAGATAAAGTTTTAATAGTTGGTGATTTTAATATCCATGTTGATAATGAAAAAGATTTGGGATCATTTTGGGATCAGCATTTATAGACATTCTGAACTCTATTGGGGTTAGACAACATGTTTCAGGACCTACTCATTGTCGAAATCATACTGTAGATTTAGTACTGTCACATGGAATTGATGTTGATAGTGTTGAAATTATGCAGCCAAGTGATGATATCTCAGATCATTATTTAGTTTTGTGCAAACTTCATATAGCCAAAATTGTAAATTCTACTTCTTGTTACAAGTATGGTAGAACCATCACTTCTACCACAAAAGACTGCTTTTTAAGTTATCTTCCTGATTTATCCAAATTCCTAAGCATATCCAAAACCTCAGATCAACTTGATGATGTAACAGAAACTATGGACTCTCTCTTTTCTAGCACTTTAAATACAGTTGCTCCTTTACGCTTAAGGAAGGTTAGGGAAAACAGTTTGACACCATTGTATAATGAGCATACTCGCACCCTAAAGAGAGCAGCCCGAAAAATGGAGCGCAGCTGGAGGAAAACAAAACTAGAGGTATTTTGTATTGCTTGGCGGGAAAGTAACCGATCCTACAGAAAAGCATTAAAAACTGCTAGATTTGATTACTTTTCTTATCTTTTAGAAGAAAAGGAAACATAACCCCAGGTATTTATTCAATACAGTCGCTAAATTAACAAAAAATAAAGCCTCAACAAGTGTTGACATTTCCCAACACCACAGCAGTAATGACTTTATGAACTACTTTACTTCTAAAAAATTCGATAATATTAGAGATAAAATTGCAACCATTCAGCCATCAGCTACAGTATCGCATCAGACAGTGCACTATAGACCCCCTGAGGAACAGTTCCACTCATTCTCTACTATAGGAGAGGAAGAATTGTATAAACTTGTTAAATCATCTAAACCAACAAAATGTATGTTAGACCCTATACCATCTAAGCTCCTAAAAGAGGTGCTTCCAGAAGTCATAGATCGTCTTCTGATAATTATTAATTCCTCATTGTCATTAGGATATGTACCCAAAACCTTCAAACTGGCTGTTAAGCCTCTCATCAAAAAACCACAACTTGACCTCAAAGAACTAGTTAATTATAGACCAATCTCTAATCTCCCTTTTCTGTCCAAAAGGTGGTATCCTCGCAATTATATTCCTTCTTAGAGAAAAATGGTATATGTGAGGATTTCAAGTCAGGATTTAGACCGTATCATAGTATTGAGACTGCTCTCCTTAGAGTTACAAATGATCTGCTTTTATCATCTGATCGTGGGTGTATCTCTCTATTCGTTTTATTGGATCTTAGTGCTGCGTTTGACACAATTGACCACGACATTCTTTTCCATAGACTTGAACATTTTTTGGCATTAATGGAAGTGCATTAGCATGATTTAAATCGTACTTATATGACCGCCATCAGTTCGGAGCAGTGAATGAAGGTGTATCATATCGGTCACAAGTGCAGTATGGAGTACCTCAAGGCTCAGTACTAGGGCCGCTACTCTTCACGCTTTATATGTTACCCTTGGGAGATATCATCAGGAAACATGGTGTTAGCTTTCAATGTTATGCAGATGATACTCAGCTCTATATTTCTTTGCGGCCTGGTGAAATGCACCAATTTGAAAAACTAATGGATTGCATAGTCGATATAAAAAACAGGATGACAAGTAATTTCTTACTGCTAAATTCTGAAAAAAAACAGGAAGTATGACCATATTAGCCTGGTCCTGTCAACACTGCACTGGCTCCCTATCAAACATCGTATAGATTTTAAAATATTGCTTATGACTTATAAAGCCCTGAATGGTTTAGCACCTCAGTATTTGAATGAGCTCCTTTTACATTATAATCCTCTACGTCCGCTACGTTCTCAAAACTCAGGCAATTTGATAATACCTAGAATATCAAAATCAACTGCGGGCAGCAGATCCTTTTCCTATTTGGCATCTAAACTCTGGAATAACCTACCTAACATTGTTTGGGAGGCAGACACATAATGCAGTTTAAATCTAGATTAAAGACCCATCTCTTTAACCTGGCTTACACATAACATACTAATATGCTTTTAATATCCAAATCCGTTAAAGGATTTTAGGCTGCATTAACCGGACACACTTCCCTTAACGCCCTATGTACTTTCTACATCATTAGAAGAATGGTATCTACGCTAAATTTTGTCTGTTTGTCTCTTATTCCGAGGTCACCGTAGCCACCAGATCCAGTCTGTATCCAGATCAGAGGGTCACTGCAGTCACCCGGATCAAGTACGTATCCAGACATGATGGTGGATCAGCACCTAAAAGGACCTCTACTGCCCTGAAAGACAGCGGAGACGAGAACAACTAGAGCCCCAGATACAGATCCCCTGTAAAGACCTTGTATCAAAGGACCACCAAGGACAAGACCACAGGAAACAGATGATTCTTCTGCACAATCTGACTTTGCTGCAGCCTGGAATTAAACTACTGGTTTCGTCTGGTCAGAGGAGAACTGGCCCCCCAACTGAGCCTGGTTTCTCCCAAGGTTTTTTCTCCATTCTGTCACCGATGGAGTTTCGGTTCCTTGCCGCTCTTACCTCTGGCTTGCTTAGTTGGGGTCACTTCATCTACAGCGATATCGTTGACTTGATTGCAAATAAATGCACAGACACTATTTAACTGAACAGAGATGACATCACTGAATTCAATGATGAACTGCCTTTAACTATCATTTTGCATTATTGACACACTGTTTTCCTAATGAATGTTGTTCAGTTGCTTTGACGCAATGTATTTTGTTTAAAGCGCTATATAAATAAAGGTGACTTGACTTGACTTGTATTAAGCTCAGGCAGGGCTCCTGATTCCTTATTTAGCCCAGGGAGGGCCCAAGTCCCAGAGTTTAACCCAGGGAGCGCTTCTGTCCCCGAGTTTAACCCAGTGTCGGCTCCAACCTCCAGATCCGCCATGGCCTCCCAAGTCCCCAGATCCACCATGGCCTCCCGAGTCCCCAGAACCGCCATGGCCTCCCAAATCCCCTGATCCACCATGGCACTCTGAACGGGTACCCCTCTGGAGGCCCACTGTCCTGTGCCTGTCCTGAAGGACCTCCAGATTCCATTCCCCCCTCCCAATTTGATGTTATACAGCATGAGGACACACCTTCCAGAGAGGAGCGTGATGTCATACTCTGTCCCATGTTTTTTCTGTGTTTTGCTTCTCATGTTCTGACTAATTTCCAGGTGTTTCCCGTTTAGGTTCATTAGTACCAGGTGTTCCTCGTCCTACCCTTATCTAGTCATGTCTATAAATAGTATTCCCTGAGTTTAGTTCTCTGTCTGGTATTGTTTGTCATCCCTGTGTGCTGCATGTGAACTCCTTGGATCTGATCTCCTCGTCTCCTCGTCTCCTCGCTCCTTGTTCCTGCACTGTAGCATTGATATTGTTAATTTATATATGTGATTTTCATAAACAGTGATCATAGCAGTCCAGTGTCTTTAAGTAAAATTTAACTATGAACTCTTGAGCTATGAAAGTACAATCTCTGAAATGTTCCTCTTGTAGTAACCCAGTTGAATGTTTGAACAAGATTACTAGAAGAGACATGGTAAGTAAGTAGGTGGGTAGTAAGAGAACTAGGGGAGTCTTTTTTTATTGGTTAGTGAACATCTGTCGCCCCACAAAGAGGAGCAAATTTTCGGACCCTGCCAAGTAAATTTAATAGAATCTTGTGTCCCTCACACTATGTATGTATCTCTGTCTCTGGCTTTCTTTATGTCATGTCACACTTCATATATTCTCCTTAACACATTCTTTAGTAATTTTTATTTTATTTTATTATTATTACACTGTTTATGTTGGATCACAAAAGCCTGTTTATTATTTATAAATACGTTTATAGTACATTTAACAGTGTTTTCTATCAAGTTCAGCACATAAACATGCACATCACTTGCTGTTTTACTGTTGTGGTTCTGTCCGTAACTTCTTGTCTCACTGTAGCTAGATTTTCAGTGATTCATTAGAAATAGAGGTTGATTACCATCCTCCTTCCCCATCTCATCTCTGCAATAAATGGTTCATGAAGTGTGTGTGTGTGCGCGCTCTTGTTTTTGTGACATATCAGGACACAACCCTGTATAACCCACAATCATTATTGACAGTTAGTGAAGTGAGTTTATAAGGTGAGCTGTATCCTTGTTAGTCAAGAAGCTCTCTTCTCTCATCCAGCTGAGTTAGGGAGTTTCAGGCCATTCATTTGTTGTCTTCATTGGATAAGAGCTTGGCTCTCATAATTGCCAGCCCTGATACGCCAACACTCATTTAGCTAACCGATAACCTTAAAAGACACTGATTTATCTAAGAAGTAAGTGTGCAGCCTACTGAAGCTAGTTGGCTTGGGGGAGCAGATGTTTGAAAGAAACATCTTTTTAACAGGCAGTCAGACAGTCTGTGATAACATTGTAAGGACGTATAGTTTGAACCAGTGCAGGCCCTGATTGCTAACTTGTACAAGGTGAATATAGCTGCGAAGCTATAATTCCATGTATATTTAATCATGTAATGTAACACCAACAATAAATAAGTGGTCATTTCAGTTTAGAATTTTATTTGGTTATATTACCATTCAAAGGTGTGGGGTCGATGAGAAAAAAAAATGCAATACAAAATACAATAAAAGATTATATTTAAACATTGTAAAATGTAATTCATTCACGTGATAGTAAAATTAATATAATTGTTGACATGGTGATACATTGTTTTCAGGATTATTTAATGAATAGAAATGTCAAAAGAACAGCGATTATTTGAACACACTAAATGTAAGTGAAAAATGTTTTACTGTCACTTTTGATCAATTAAATGTATTATTGCTGAGCTAAAAAGTTATTGGATTAAAATTTTTGATTAGTAGTTTGGTCATTTGTTGCCTTTAATAAACAGCACAACTGAGTTACAGGCAGGAATTCATAGGAGAGGAGAGAGCAACTGATTTGGGAAAGGACCTAAGACTTTTTAGTTTTTAGGTCACTTAAAGATTTATGATGTAGTGTAATAAACAAGACTATGGTTCCATCATGATGTGATGTAAATCTGTGATCCGTTAGGAAAGAAAATGAAATCAAAATAATATAAATAAAACAGGTTTTCAAATTAGTTTCAAAACTCAATAAGGCACACACAGCCTTTCCTGGGTATAATTTGGCAACCTCATGACTGTGTATGAGAGGAGCAGACTGGCCTGTTTTACACCCATATCCTCATCAATGGGACCTTTGTGTGGTTCTGGGTCTGATTCTGCTCAGCATGGGTCCAAAGAGAGAACGAGAGTCCAGGAAAGAAGTAGAGAGAGAGAGAGAAAAAAACATTGCTTTTAAGAAACATCTTTCTGTTATACCACTATGATTTTTATGTGAAAAGAGCAACATATTTTCCTGTGTGATTTGTGCCATTTCTTTATTTTACACCGTCACATGCTCTAATAACTCAATAATAAAACAAATAAAAACAGGCACACAATACAAACTGTATAATATAATTGACCGAGAAGCACATCCTTTTTTGACAGAGAGAAATAAGAGAGATAAAAGCAGTGAGAGAACCTCACAGGGAGCAGATTTAGGAGTGTTTAATGCTGTGTCTTTGAAGATAGAATGATTGATTTAGTGATGTCTGAAATGTTCAGGAGTGTATCTCATTAAATTAAGAGGGAGGATGTAAAGTAACTTGAATTAATGATCTGGGTTTGGGTTGAATATCTGAGCATGATAAGGATGACTTTCTGAGCTTATTTAACAGCTTGTCTGAGTCAGCAATAATAATCAAAGGGCTTTGGAAATGGTCAAATGTATTCTTACCTGGTCAGAATAGGGTAAATACACTTCAATATAAACTTCAAACACAAATCTTCATATGTATTTCTAGTTGGTATGGGAATTGTAAAGACTGTAATTATTTAGTTATGATTCACATATTTCTTAAAATCATCATCCAATGAAATTAATAAATACATTCTAAATTCATAGATTTCCTTAATATGTTATTTATTATTTTATTGTGAACACTGTAAGATGACTTCATTAGTCACATATGTAGCTAGTTGAACAGGTCAACAGCAATGTGGCGTTATGCTCTGCTGTTTTGGCAAATACATTGTGTTATTTAATGGTTTTAGATGTGGGGGTTGGATTGTTGTGTTATTTTTATGAGGTTTGGCTTTTAGGTTGGAATTCAGACGTTCATCAGAGGAGCCCAACATGCTCAAATAACTCTGCTAATTTGTCAATGCCTGCTTGGTCCATCAGGAACTTGCCTTTCTAAAGAGAGCACATTTTTTCTTTTTAATTTTGTGACTGAATTTAGCTTGTTTGAATTATTAAACTTTTAGTCTTTACAAAGGTACCCAAAAGTTGCCATCCAGCACAAAACACGAGATGTCCCCAAGCTTTTTATATCATCTGAACCTATTTGACATCTGACTATTTTTTTAAATATCATAATAACTATCCTGTAAGACGTAAAAACAATCTCTGCCACTCAGTTGCTAGCATAGGGGATGCTGTTCCACTTTATACAACAGAATTCCACCATCGTTGATAAAGTGCTTAGCGGCAAGGAAATTAATGAATTTGCCTGACTGAGAGCAGTTTTCTCATCAGGATGGGGAACGGAAGAGAGCGAGGAGCAGTGAGCAGTGGGGGTGGATGGAAGGGTAATCCCGTTCCGGATAAATGGCTGATCCTTCTCATTCCTCAGATATCAAATGTCAGAAGTTAAATTAGCCTGCTAGCCCCTGATATGAGTTAACATGCTTTTAAATGTGAGGGGAGGGGAAGGGGCCAGAGAATTCCAGCCCCTGTGGGACAACAGGCAGGTGCCTTTGAAGTTTCTAAGTATCCCACTCCTGTTAACTGTCTTAATAAAGCCTGAACCATCCCAGTCTCACTAACTAGGATGCATTTATCCATGATCCTGAGGTGTAGAGCAAAACAGCTACTGAGGATTAACAAATACAATATCGAAAATTTTTGTTGGTCACAGATACTCCGAGATTCAGCTTTACTACATTTACAACATGAAGTTTAATGTTCCCAATATACATGAAGATATTTTCTTGACCTTTAACAGTTTCAAAGCCTTGTGAAAAGGATGTGGTCTGGGCCGAGTGTAAAATTTGGCTGATTTGTGGTGATTTGTCCATTATCTAAGAGCCTCAGGCTTGGCCTTGATTTGTTTGCTGAGTGAATGGAGGGATATGCTAACAGTCCGGCACAGCAGAAAGCTGGCATATACACAGGTCATTAGCTTCAGTCCAGCCGAAGCAGACCAACATCTCAGCCAGCAATGGTGATCCCTCCAGAAACCACAGTAAACATTGTTTCAGAATTTATTGAATTTACTTTTTAATAAGATCTATGTTTGTCTATTTTTAATTTATCTAGATTTTATTTTTTTACTGGAGTGAATATAGTTTAAAGTTGTTTTAAACTTTTAAAGAAGTAAAATTAATGTGTGAACAAAGAAAAAAAAATGTTTATTGTTTAGCGGCTGCTCTTTTATTTTGCTCTAGATAAGGAATCTTGTTATTGCTCAGGAATTTTGTCATATTTATGTATCACAATAATTTCAGATGTTCTTCCTAAAATTCTCTCTCTCTCTCTCTCTCTCTCTCTCTTTTCCCCTGTCCTATTGTTTTGAAGACAAGAGTTTACAAAAATATACATTTACACATTTACAAAATGTAAATGTGATATCCAAAGCCATTGGATCTATAGTAAGCCAAAAGTGTCATGACCTTGATACTTTTTACATTTTGGTTCTCATGCACTTCTCAGGAAAAGTGTGGCCATTTCCTGCTTTCAGCACCTTACCTGGTTTTGGTCCATACCTGATAGCATCAATCACACTCCATTATGTCCTCTGATCAAGGTCTCGGTATGGCAAGTCAAAAGCTTTAGCAGAGTTTGATGTGAACATGGGCACTGCGTCAGCGGCTTCAGAGAAAAGGCAAACTCTGAATAGCCCAAATGCACAATTGTCCCCCCTCTGATAGCACAATCATGTGCTCTTGAACATGTCTGAGTATCGAGACTGGCCTCTCAGAATGCTAGTGCTGCATCCAGAAGACCAGGGGGAGGAGAGAGACAAGGATCCTAGAGTGATTTCAAGCTTCTCTGTGATGCTGATTTGAGGTGAACATGGAGAAAAGGTAGAGGCCTTGACTTTGATTCATTGCATCCCAGTTTCCCACTACTGCTTGGAAGGGAATCAGGGAATTCCAGCATTCCCAGGTCTCTGTAGAGGCCTGCCGGCAGAATGTGCTAGATGAGACTTTGGGATTCATTGCGTACATGTGCACAATCAAACTGAGATGTGTGGAAGCTGTCGATTTAGCAAAGATTCTTATCAGGAGCTGACAGACACAATGACATAATTTATTCTCACTGCTATGTTTCGGCACTGCATCACTGTGGGGAATTTGTTTTAAATAAAAGCATTCTGCATCACAGAAAAATATTTTGTCTGATCTTGCAATTTAAATCCCTTATGCTGTTATCATTTCTGTTTCTGTTTTTACTCTCATAACCTGAATTATGTGGCTCAAGATAAAACATTCTGTGATTTTCATTTGAAGATATAATCTGATTTTCCCGTTGGCAATGCTTAGGCTATATTTACAAAGGGTGTAGGCATTCAGGAGCCATCTCCTATTTGCAGCTTGCTTTTAAATCTATTTATATTTCCTGTTTTGGTTGTTCTGGAGTTGTTTGGAGAATTAAAAATCATTAGCCATAATATACAGTATATATATATATATATATATATATATATATATATATATATATATATATATATATATATATATATATATATATATATATATATATGAATTTGATATTATAGGAAGTTAGTATCATGTTGCTAATGCAATTTACTAAATTTATTCATTTATTTATTCATATTAATATATTGATAAAAATCATTAGCCATAAAAAATAAAATATAATTCATATGCATTTCACAAATCAAAATGGTAGAAAATATTAGTGGAAATTAGATATTTTGTTTTACCCTGTTTTGACTCACATAGATTATTGGCCTCTACAATGGGAAGTTGAACCCATTTCTGAGGACGTGTTGGTTTGGCATTAAACCTCTACTACTGGGGGTTAAAGGATTAAAGGTCTTTGAGAACCTTTTCCCTGCCTACTGCATGGGGAGCCAAAAACGAGGAATATCCCACACACTTGTAGTAATCCTCTTGCTCTTCTCTTACAACCGGGTTTGATGAAACTGTACTTTTCTTTGTTTTATTCCCCGTTTCACTCTCTCTTTGGGTATTTTCGCAAACATTTCTGCTGTCTTTAGCACAGGTGCCAGGCTGATGAATCAGGTAAGCCTTTTGGAGAGGTGGCATTATTATGCATGTGCCAAACACAGGAATTTCTGCATCCTTTTCGCATTGTTAATTGCAGCTTCTCCTACAAGTTGATTTGCAAGAGAAAGAAAAAAAATAGGAGAGAAAAAGACAGAGGGATTACTTCACAGGAGGAGGAAGCTTTGAAGAAACGTTTTGTTGTTTACCACAAGCTCCTCTTTTTCTCCACTGTAACTCCCTACACGTCAGCTCCACCACCACCACAAAAAAGGTTCCCCAGCTTAACCAACCTCAACTCAACAATTGACAGCAAACTTTTCAAAATATCTGCAGAAGGACGTTCAGTCTTAACCTTTTGCTTTGTATATTTTTTCCCCCTCAACAAAGCCCTCTCTCTCGCCTGAAACACTGCAACATTGTGCAACTTTGACACGAATGGCCTCTGCATTACCCTGCTGCATTCTGACTGGCATGAGCCGACCACTGAGCAGTGGGAGAGCCAGTCCAACTTTGAGAGGGGTGAAAAATGATTGGCATACGTTGAAGAAGGGCAGAGAGCTAGAGAAAAAGAGGAAGATGGTTTTGCCTTTGGATTCAACCTTAGAGTAGCCCTCAACTTTAGAGGCTTCCATCCCACAGCCAGAAACATCCCTCACTGGTCCCAAGAACAATGTTCTTACCTGTCCTCATGATCTCTATTGTTTATTTTAGGCAACTTATGTGCTCCGTCCTGTACCGTAATTAAACTAACATTTAGTGGTAACTTATAGGGTTAGTTCAGCCAAAAATGAATATTAGCCCATATATAACACCCTCTAGTCATCCTATGTGTATATGACTTTCTTCTTTCAGATGAATCCAGTTATATACAAAAATTGATCTTTGATCTTTCAAGCTGTTTAATGCCACTTAGGGTGATATGCATCAATCCAAAAGAAATTAAATAACAAGCGCAGATCCATAAAAAAAGTGTCTAATATGGCTCCAGAGGTAGAACAAAGGCCACATTCAAAACAAAATAATCACTTTAATGTAGCTTGCACCAATAGTTGTACACGGAAGCTGCTCCAGGCTGATGACATATGTGCTCGGCATTGCGTATTTGCCGGGGAGTCTCATGAAAACCAACATTTGTTAACTGGAGCAAAGGAAGCAAAGACTTCTCTTGGCATATATCAAAATCCTCTGTCATTCTTTTTTCCTTCACGAAACCTCTTTTTTTTTTTTTTTACTTCCAATCAGTGACCGTTGTTTTGTTTTGTTTTGATCTCTCCCCTGCACTTCTGCATTTGTCACTTCTGAGCTGCACATGCGCAAAGCCGATCTGCCCAGATCTGCTTCCATTTACAACAGTGAGCACAAGCTATATTAAAGTGATTATTATGTTTTGAATATGGATATTTTTCTTACAAAAAGCATCGATTCGCTACAGGAGGCCTTGTTCACCCTCCGGAGACATGTGAGGCACTTCTTTTTAATGGATGGGCACTTTTTATTTAACTTATTTTGGACTGATGCATGCAACACCCACTGAGTGGCATTAAATAGCTTGAAAAATCCAACTAGATTCGTCTGAAAGAATAAAGTCATATACGCCTAGGATGACTTGAGGGTGAGTAATTTATGTGCTAATCTACATTTTTGGGTGAACTAACCCTTACCACAAGTGTGGCAGTAACTTGCGATATTTAAACTTGCTATTTATTTATTTATTTATAATGACGAAGGTTCTCAATACATAGGGTTACAGTGAAGAACACAACATTTGTTGGTTTTCAAGGTACATTGCTTTGAGTATAGTTCTTTAAAGGGAACCTACAATGCCCTTTTATGTTTGTATTATTTAGGAAGGCCAAACAAAGGGGTTTTGGAACCGAGGTGGAAAAAACAGCACCTCTCTGCCATAGTGACAATACTCTACTAAAGCAGCTCTTCTTCATCATTTTCTCTAGCCCAGTTCAACCAGTTCTCGCCCTCTTTTTCTTGCATATTATGTGGGTAGGAATTACTTTAATGAGTGACATTGTGACCTCACAATTTCCGAAATAAGTTTGTTGTAATTCTTGAAAAGTGATTTCTGTTAAAGAGGATATCTCCTTTTGGTGAGAGTTTGAGCTTTGAAACAGATCTTTTTTTTCTTCTTTTTTTTTCTTAAACAGCAACATTACACACTAAATAAAGTTGACTGAAAAAGCATAGTAGGATCGCTTTAATGAGCACTATGAGGCAATGATCAAACACATTTTTCTGAATGTCTCTCTCTCATTCTTGTTTGTCTGAATTGACTTATTTGCTCAAATTAACCATAGGGTTTAACAGTATTTTAAGGTGAAGTGTATAACTTCTATGACAAATTGAGTATTTGAAGAAACAGATAACCCTGCCCCAGACTTTTACTATTGGCTGAGTTATTTTGGGCTGGTTGTGCTTCTTACACATGAAGAGTAAAATTAAGATAGTGTCACAGTGAATCTTAACATCCAGAAACTATACACTTCACCTGTAATGACTCACCTTTTGAGTAGAATGAAGACAATCTACAGCCCCCCCCCCCCCCCCCCCCACCTCCCAAAAGTGTTATTTATGTTTTTTAAAGGTTTCTAGCAGACTGTAGAATTTTTGCCCTAATATACAGTACTGTGCAAAACTCTTAGGCCACTAGTATTTTCACCAACAAAAAAGTTTTTAAGTCAGTTATTTCTAACTTTTGCAGTAATGTGTCAGTATCAGTTAACATTTCCAAACATAATTTAAACATTTTCTGAGATTTTTGTTTGCTCACAGCAAAACCAGTGCTCCACACATAGATCTGATCTCACCATCATCCAGTCTGTCTGGAATAACATGAAGAAACTGAACAAACTAAGACAGACTAAATCCAGAAGAACTTTGGCAATGTCTCCAAAACATTTCAAGAAACCTGCAAAGCTACAGTTCTGTGCAAAGTTTTAGGCATTTAAACATGCTGTAAAATGAGGATGCTGTCAAAAATAATGCTTTTTAATAATTGTTCCGTTTCTTCATGTTATTCCAGACAGACTGTATAATGGTGATATCACATCTCTGTGTGAAGCACTGGCTGTTGTCAGACTCCCTGTGCAAACAGAAATCTTACTGGATTATTACAATGAATGGCAAAAATAATGTTTGGGATTGTAAATGGCTATCTACTACTGACACATTACAGCAATAACTGACTTAAAACCATTTTTTTTTTTTTTTTTTTTTTTTTTTGGTGAAAATACTAGTGGCCTAAGCCTTTTGCAAAGTAATACACACACACACACACACACACACACACACACACATACATATATATATATATATATATATATATATATATATATATATATATATATATATATATATATATATATATAGATATATATATACATATATATATATATATATATATATATATATATATATATATATATATATATATATATATATATAGAGAGAGAGAGAGAGAGAGAGAGAGAGAGAGAGAGAGAGAGTAGTATTATAACATACATTACATTAATATATTACAACACTATTTTATTTCATCATTTATTGATGATGTGGCTGCTGACAAAAGCATTAGGATGAATTCTGAAGTGTTTCGGGCAATATTATCTGCTCATATTCAGCCAAATGCTTCAGAAATCATTGGTCAGCGCTTCACAGTGCAGATGGACAATGACCCGAAGCATACTGCGAAAGCAACCAAAGAGATTTTTAAGGGAAAGAAGTGGAATGTTATGCAATGGCCAAGTCAATCACCTGACCTAAATCCGATTGAGCATGCATTTCACTTGCTGAAGACAAAACTGAAGGGAAAATGCCCCAAGAACAAGCAGGAACTGAAGACAGTTGCAGTAGAGGCCTGGCAGAGCATCACCAGGGATGAAACCCAGCGTACGCTGATGTCTAATTGATCTCCAGACTTCAGGCTGTAATTGACTGCAAAGGATTTGCAACCAAGTATTAAAAAATGAAAGTTTGATTTATGATTGTTAATCTGTCCCATTACTTTTGGTCCCTTAAAAAGTGGAATGTACATATACAAACTGTTGTAATTCCTACACCGTTCACCTGATTTGGATGTAAATACCCTCAAATTAAAGCTGAAAGTCTGCAGTTAAAGCACATCTTGTTCGTTTCATTTCAAATCCATTGTGGTGGTGTATAGAGCCAAAAAGATTAGAATTGTGTCGATGTCCCAATATTTATGGACCTGACTGTATATATATATATATATATATATAATATATATATAAAATATATATATATATATAAATATATATATATATATATATATATATATATAAAAATATATATATATAAATATATATATATATATATATATATATATAAAATAGTGTGGTAAAGATGGGAGGAAGAAAGAATTGGCCAATAAAGGGCAGAGAGATTGTCAGAGGAAAACCATGTACATTGGGGACGAAAGAGGGAGAACCAGTTGGTAGAGAGAAGCCTAGATCAAGAATCAGCGAAAGTGAGTGGATACAAGTGAGAGACAGAGATCAAGGGACAAACAAAGAACAGAAGAGAGAGAGAGAGAGAGAGAGAGAGCCAGGAAAAGAAAGTTGAATCCGAGCTGCTGAGTCTATTCCTGTGGTACTGAGAGCTGGTGAAATACTAGAGACTGGGCCATGTGCCTCTGATCAGGGCGGCAGTGAGCACAATTACCTTCTTTTCAAATCCTTCAGTGACACCACGGGAGAAAGGAGGACTTTGAAACTTGAAAGGCAGGGCGTTTGCTTTCAAACCTCAAACGCAAGCAGGAAAGGGCTCTGAAATTTGTTCAGTGCTCCCCATCCACCATTAGCTTGTTTCTTCCTCTCGCCTCCAGGCATTTAAGCGATTTTTGAAAAGATGTTAAGAAATTCAGTCACTACAGAGAGAGAGAGATAGAGAGAAAGAGAGAGAGGGAGCACAATAATTTTTCCTCTCTCTCCTTCTCATTCCCCACTTTTTTTTTTTCTTTTTTTTCTTTTTTTCTTTTGCTGGAGCGTGCTTCCCCCCAGTCCACAGAGAACAAGCTTGCTGTTTTTGTGTCAGGGTGAATAGACCGGTGAGTCTGTGGAGCAATGGTGGAGCCAAAAATGCAAAAGGAATAAAAGAATGCTGAGAAAATAAAATAGGAAATACAAGGGCTGATGGTCAGGGCCATGAAAATCCTTCTCATCTGCCTCCTGACATGTGTAATCTCAACATCAGAGCCTCACTGAGCCTAGAGTGCAGTAGCACACTCTCCTTCATCTAAAAGTCTGCAGGAATTTTTTTTTTACTCTCTAATGTGGCTCAAACAGAAATCCATTTATGAGGAAGCTGCCTAAATGAAAAGATCCATTCCCTTTAATTGTCCCCTAGAAAAGAGAAACCACAAATGAGTTCTTTAATATCACAGTTATTTCTTCAATAATATTAAACTGTGAGCTAATGGTGACCTTTGCTAATGTTAAAATCAGCTTTTCAGATTTATATTTTCCTGAGAAAAGGGCCCTTAAATGTTTCTTTTGTAGCATAAGATCTCAAATATGTCTCAAACTGTGCTTATATAAACAAAGATACCAAAGTCTGCAATCAAAATAAAATATTTCAACACAAACTCCATCCATCCATCCATCTTTGCTTTTCCATAGGAATGAAAAAAATAAAAGAGTACTGAAATAACTTGTTGCTGTTTCTCCAGTAAGGTTAAACAGAAGGAAAATTTGCTTTATCTGCATTTTCTAATTCAACTTTTTTTCAAGACTGTAAAATAATAAGAATACTAATAATAACTTGCTTAATGTTCTTCTAACAAATGTAAATAAATAAATAATTAAATAAATAAAGGTAGCTTGAACAAATAATTTTTAATAGGAGTCAGTTTACTATTTTTAACTGAACAAGAATACTGCTAGCAAAATTGTTGATTACCTTACTGGGATACTCAAGTATTTGTTCATAGCATGTCTAGAAGTTCCAACTTTCCAAACGGAGTCATCTGAACAACACTTTAAAGTTTTAAACAATAGTGTGCAAGTTCCCAGCATGCATTGCAGTGTTTTGGTAATTATTATTAAAATTCTATCATTGTTTTTATTTTTATTTTTTATTTTACTGGCTTTATTTATGCTTAATTTAGAGGTTTTTATATCGACTATGCTTTCCATTAATTTTTCAAATTGGTATGTTTCTCCTGGTGCAAAGAAATATAGAGCTGAGTGTCATCAGCATAACAGTGAAAGCTAACACCATGCTTCCTAGTGATAAGTGTGAAAAGTAATGGTACTGAGCCTTGAGGTACTCGATACAGCACTTGTGATTGATATAATAACTCTTCATTCACTACAAATTGATGGCGGTCAGATAGGTATGATTTGACCCATGCTAATGCACTTCCATTAATGCCAGCAAAGTTTTCTAGTCTATTCAAGAGAATGTTGTGGTCAATAGTATCGATCACAGCACTAAGATCTAATAGCACCAAAAGAGAGATACATTCACGATCATATGATAAGAGCAGGTCATTTGTAACTCTAAGGAGAGCAGTCTCAGTACTATGATACACTCTAAATACTGACTTGAAATCCTCACAGATAACATTTTTCTCTAAGAGGGAATGCAATTGTGAGGATACTACATTGTCTAGTATCTTGTACAGAAAAGAAAGCATCAAGATATGCCAAAGAACTAATTAAGTAGTTCTTTGGGGCCTAGGTTTTATTTTTATTTTTATTTAGAGGCTTAATAATAGGTTTTCTGGACATATCCTAATGACAATGACAAATTAATAATGGTCGGAAGAGGATCTAAGGACCTCTTTCAGGAGCTTAGATGGAATAGGGTCTAACATACAGGTGCATCTCAATAAATTGGTAAATGCAAGGTAATTTATTTCAGTAATTCAACTCAAATTGTTAAACTTTTATAAAATAAATTCAATGCACACAGACTGAACTAGTTTAAGTCTTTGGTTCTTTTAATTGTGATGATTTTGGTTCACATTTAACAAACCCCCCCAAATTCACTATTAACAAATTAGAATATAGTGACATGCCAATCAGCTAATCAACTTAAAACACCTGCTTCAAAATGGTCTCTCAGTTTGGTTCACTGTGCTACACAATCATGGGGAAGACTGCTGATCTGACAGTTGTCCAGAAAATAAACATTGACACCATTCACAAAGAGGGTAAGCCACAAACATTCATTGCCAAAGAAGCTGGCTGTTCACAGAGTGCTGTATCCAAGCATGTTAACAGAAAGTTGAGTGGAAGGAAAAAGTGTGGAAGAAAAAGATGCACAACCAACCGAGAGAACCGCAGCCTTATGAGGATTGTCAAGCAAAATTGACTCAAGAATTTGAGGGAACTTCACAAGAAATGGACTGAGGCTGGAGTCAAGGCATCAAGAGCCACCACACACAGACGTGTCAAGGAATTTGGTTACAGTTGTCGTATTCCTCTTTTTAAGCTACTTCTGAACCACAGACAATGTCAGAGGTGTCTTACCTGCGCTAAGAAGAAGAACTGGACTGTTGCCCAGTGGTCCAAAGTCCTCTTTTCAGATGAAAGCAAGTTTTGTATTTCATTTGGAAACCAAGGCCCTAGAGTCTGGATGAAGGGTGGAGAAGCTCATAGCCCAAGTTGCTTGAAGTCCAGTGTTAAGTTTCCACAGTCTGTGATGATTTGGGGTGCAATGTCATCTGCTGGTGTTGGTCCACTGTGTTTTTTGAAAATGTCACTGCACCCATTTACCAATAAATTTTGGAGCACTTCATGCTTCCTTCTGCTGACCAGCTTTTTGAAGATGCTGATTTCATTTTCCAGCAAGATTTGTCACCTGCCCACACTGCCAACAGAACCAAAAGCTGGCTAAATGATCATGGCGTTGGTGTGCTTGACTGGCCAGCAATCTCACTAAACCTGAACCCTATAAAGAATTTATGGGGTATTGTCAAAAGGAAAATGAGAAACAAGAGACCAAAAAAAAAAAAAAAAAATTCCAGATGAGTTGAAGGCCACTGTCAAAGAAACCTGGGCTTCTTGTGAAGTATTCTAATTTGTTGAGATAGTGAATTGGTGGTTTTTTGTTAAAGGTGAGACAAAATCATAACAATTAAAAGAACCAAAGACTAAAGCTACTTCAGTCTGTGTGCTTGGATTTTTTTTAATGCACGACATTCACAATTTGAGTTGAATTACTGAAATAAATTAACTTTTCCACGACATTATAATTTATTGAGATGCCTGGGGTTATGTTTGTTCTCTCTAAAAGAGACAAAAAATAATCAGTTCTAGCAGTTTTACATGCTTTTCTCTAGGATAGGGTATTTTCCCTCCAAGCAATACAAAATACCTCTAGTTTTGTTTTCCTCCAGCTGTACTCCATTTTCAAAGCTGCTCTCTTTAGGGTGCAAGTGTGCTCATTATGCCACAGTGTCAGACTGTTTTCCTTAATCTTCCTTAAGCGTAGCAGAGCAACTGTATCTAAAATGATAGAAAACAGAGAGTCCATAGTTTCTGTTACATTATCAAGTTTATCTGAGTTTTTGGATATGCTAAGGCAGTGGTTCCCAACCTTTTTCAACTCGCAACACAACCAAACACATATGTTTGCGCGGCCCACTGCTAAAAATTAACTGACCCCGCTATTGTTGGGTTAATAACTTAGTACTCAGAAGCTAGATTGTTAACTGTATTTATTGAATGAACTAGGGCTGTGCGATATGGAAAAAAAAAAAAAAAAAAAAAAAACTATCGCGATTTCTTTGATCAATTTTGTGATTTTGATTTTAATCACAATTTTGACACACACAGGTATGCTTTACAGTCATAAACTCATTCAGGATGGATTTGAAACATATTTCCAAAAGAAAACCAATAAGAGCTTTATCAAAAAGTTGTAACGTCTCTAGAACAGATATAAGTCAAAATAATCACTATAGTAAAGAAAAAAGGTGAAACAAAATAAACATTTATGTAAATAAATAAAACTCATGTCCAGGGACATTTTTTATTTTTTTGCCATGCATTGTTCATAGAGCTCATTGAAACTTTGCCTCAGGTGTTGAAATAGATTTGTTATACATTATCCAGGTTCACACGTAGGCCTACTCCGTTAGCAGTTTGCAGTAAGTCTGTGTATGCGGTGCAGAAGCAGCAGCGTGAGCGCGTCATTGTAACGCGAAAGCACATTAAAATAATGCATGAGCGCGAATCTCTCTGTTCACACGCAGATTTCCTTTGCTCTGTCACAAAACCGTGCTTTGCCGTGCACTTAAAATGTGTCTCCTCTCATTCAAACTGCATCTTGTGCACTCACAATTCTCTCTATGTTCATGTGCTAGATATTAATTATTTTCGCATGCTTTATTTCTAGCCTTTTACTCTGTGCATTGTGAATGCTCTGATCCGTTAACATGAGCTCGGAAAAGAGGCACATCACAGACAGTGTGTGAACCTGGAGTTAGGCATATGCCCAGTCTGTTCTGTTCTCGCGCTAGGCATGTTGCGTTCTGATTGGATCGGATAGCATACTGCAGGAGGACAGAGCCACGGAAAATCGTGCTATAAGGCGATTTAGAAATCGCATATGCTCAAATCGTGATTTTATTACGATTTATTTTAATCACACAGCCCTAGAATGAACTGGCAATGAACAGATAAATAACTCTGAAGAATCGGACAGCCACTTTTATTATAATCTTGGTCTGTCAAGATTTTGTTATCTTATGATGCTAGCTCACCATCGGATTGTTAGTTGTAAATTAGCCATTTTACGTAATTCTGAGAAAAAAAGCTAAGATTGCACCCATTCTGAATTCAGTTGTTCTCAATGGGAGCACAGCGTTTTTTAAAACACCATGAGCGTGCCAAGCGCTGAGCATTGGGTATTTTTTTTTTTTGCGCCGAGAGTTGAAGAATTTTCAACTTTAGATAAAACGCTGCGCTCATCACTGTCACTTTCTAGTCAGCTGACCAATCAGAGTGCAGGAGGGCCGGGCCAAATTACACACAAATCAGCTGTCACAACTGTTATTTGTTACAACGACATGTCAACAAGCGCAATAACGAGAAAAATGGACTATAAATTAATATTGCTGGTTTCTGAGCATCCAGAGCATTTAAGTAAGAAAAAAAAATGAATTACCAAATCAGATACAAGCAACAGTTTAGCGGTTATTCTGTATCATAGCAACCAAAGCGTCTCAACAACTGATCTATAATATAAATATCATATATAAATCAGTGGTCTCAACTGAAAAAAACCCAGCCCACAAAAAGCGCTCTCAAGTGGGTGGGTGTTTTCAGCAGAGCGCCTGGCTTTTTCAGCTGCCTAAAAACACTTTGGTGGAAACAGGGCCTAACTGCTCAAAAACAGTGTTAATTTAATAAAGGACATTATAACTGATGAACTTGTTCATTGTATCATATTTTCCGTTATTATGTATAGCTTAATACAGAGGTTTTCAAAGTCTAAGACAGAGGGCCTCCCTTTTGACACAGCTTACCCAATGATGCCCCCCCCCCACACACACACAAAGATAAACACACAGAACAATGTCAGACTGTTAACTCACTTTTATTATTATTTGTGTTAACATGAAAAGTGCAGTTATTTTTAGAGTAATAGCAAGTATGTTAATATAATGTTTTTAAAACTAAGAATAATGAAACAAAAACAATGATGGATATTTATTTTAGCAATTTAAAATTGCAATAACTGTCCACCCCAGTCAAAACAGTCAGATGACCTGTAAAAGACTGTGGAAAGAACTTTAAACAACACTAAAATTTAAACATCTCCACTACTGATTAATATGCTTACATAATTATATCCCTACCTTAGTGAGTGGTATGCATTTGTTTCCTTGCCGCGCAGAGAAGACTAATTTGTGGTTGCAGTGACGTCAGAAACAGACAAAGGTCATCCTCCACTTGAAGACGTGAACGATATTTGTTCTTGATGAATGTAAGAACAAAAAATCCTGATTCGCACAAATACGTTGAAACGAATGGTAAAATTTTCCTCAGAGCCCTTTGTGTAAGTTCAGGATATTCATTTTGAATAGAGAGCCAGAAATGTCCAATCGAAGAGTGTGTAATCATTTGCTCCAGTTCATGATTACTAGCCAGATCAATCAAAGCCTCTTCGTCTTGTATAGACAGTGCGTCACTTTCTGCTGGCTTGAATTTGAATGGATTGCGAATCCACTCGTCCTGGATTGTCTCGTTGGAAAAATAGTGTGTGAATTGCTGACACAGCCCCCTTAGGTGTTCAGCGACCAAAGGCTGAATAGGAACCACTGTCAGCCCTGCCTCTTGCATGAAGTCAGCCAGTGTAGGAAACATGTCCAAGCATCCTTTCTCCACACAAGTGGCCCATAGATCCAGCTTTCTCCGGAATGAGGACACTTGCTCAAATGCCGAAAACACATTGTCACTGCCCTGCAATGATGTATTGAGCGTGTTGATGCGTTCAAATATGTCAGACAAATAAGCCAACCTTGCGATCCAACTCGAATCACTCATGTGCTGCTTCAGTGGTGATTGAACATTTGACAGAAAAAGTAGTACTTCCTCAAGCAAATCAAAAAGTTGTGATAGAACTTTGCCCTGATACAGCCATCCGAACTTCAGTGTGCAGAAGCAGCTGTTTGTAATGCAAACCCAATTCATTGCATAAAACGTGTAAAAGACGAGCATTTAGAGGTCTTGCATTTATCAGGTTGACAATTTTCACAGCTTCATCGAGGACACTCCGAAGATCATTTGGCATCTTCTTGGCAGCTAGCATCTCTCCTAGCATCACGGAACACAGGTCTTTTGCTGCCGGCAGAATTAACGTCTCTCCAGTCGTATGTGCTTTGCCTGCCTTGGCAATACGCAATGCAATGCGATATGAAGCTTCAGTGGCCTTTCCATTTAATTTGACAAAATCTTCCACGATTTTTTTCTGACCTTGAAAGGTTTGAAGTTTTCTCTGGAAAAATTCTGGAGGTTTTCCTGCCACCTCAACATGCTTGGTTTCAAGGTGTCGCCGAAGTTTTGCGGGTCTCGTGCTGTCATTAGCCAAAATATCTTGACAAACCACACATAAAGGTCGTAGTTCGTCAGCTGGTCCTGTCCACGTAAATCCTAAACTCAAAGACTGATCATAATATCGTCGTCTTTTGGGTTTAAGCCCTGAAGTTGAAGGCTTTGAATCGGGGGGTCTCAGAAACCGCTCCATTTTATTATTAGGTATGTACCTGTATTAGCGGGCTTACCAAACATCAGCAAATTCACAGCTACAGCCTTCTGGGTGAAAAATGTTTCTCATATTTTTTACTTTTTATTTTTTTGTAACTTTATGTAACTTTATGTATGTATAAACATTCTAATATAATAAAAAATACTTATAATAATTAAACTCAATTATATTTTTAATGTATTATAATTTTTCTCCGCGCCTCCCCTGACATGCTCTGGCGCCCCCCTGGGGAGGCGCGCCCCACACTTTGAAAACCCCTGGCCTAATACAATTACTGTAGTATTTAAGGTAAAATGGAGAAAAGGGTTTTAAATTCAATGCAAAGAGACATACTAATGCAAGAAAATACTGAATTTAACCCAATTAAAGTAAGTACAGTAGGCCTATTCATGTGAATTGATAGTGAATCAAGTGATCGAAATTGATTAATGGTCATCAGCATCGTAATCGTGTCAAATTCGTTCTATTTTTTCCCTCTTGTAGAAACACTATTGTGACAAAACATATATTTAATGTAGTCTCTCATTCACCACTAAAGAAGTTTACCCAACTATAACAACTTCCGCTAGAAAATATGAAAGGGTTATGTAACTACATTCAAAATAAATTAGTTTTTTTTTAATGAAATAAATTGCATCGATGTGCACTATTCAAAGTATATAGATTTTTATTTAATTTTACATATAGTAAATGCTCAGCTGCAAAAACATGCTCTGAAACACACAAAGTAAATTAAATGAAATTATATTATTATATGAAATAAATAAATACAAATATATATTATTAGTTTTTGTTGTTGTTGTTGTTGTTTTGGGTGGGGTGAGAGCTTTGACACAATTGGCACATTGGCGTGGACAATCCAGCAGCGTTGCAGATGTTCAATAGGGACACACCTGCTAGAAAGGCCTTAGAGGCAGCCATACTCCGCATAGAGTATCCAATGATGAATAAGGGTCTGCTTAGAGGCAGGGGAACCCTTTTTAGGAGGACCATAGCAAACAAGCAATTGGCCAGATTTTCTCCACAGGGCAGCTCTGTCAGATGTCTATATCAGATGTCTATCTGATATATCTTGAATTGGCTAGAATGGAGCTTTACAGAGAGCCTCTAACACCACGGGGGAATATGGGACCGTACTGGAGGTCTCAGCCTCAGTGTTAACGGATTCCAGCATTCACACTGCACGCGGTTGCGGTCCGTCAGTGCGTTCCAGGAGCGGTGCGTCTGCAGCAGTGCAGCGATCATTTACGTACCGAGTCTATTTTTGCTGTGCTGCACGCGCTGAATTAAAGTGACAGCGCATTGTTCGCGGTAAATATGAACATGGATTGACATGGAAATGCAGAGAATTCACAATAAATATATACTAATCAAAGCCTACTGTGTTTCACACGCAACACATGGGTTTTGGCTTGATTTAAAACAAGAAAAACAGCAACTTTAGAGAAAGAAGGCAACTCAAGAACTGCACCAACTGGGCAGTTAACAGGGTAAAGCTGGAAGTCTCTGCACCATGAGGTGAAGAGTTTCCACCTCAGGGCGTACAGTTTCCTCATAGAGGGAGCTCTGGATTGGAGGAGGGTCTAAACAACCTCAGTTGAGAGACCGGAAGCTATGAACTGTGCCCCCTCAGGGGCCACACCCACAAGGGTGAAGTTAAAGCGACCAAAGAAGAGTGCCCAGCGAGCCAACTTTCAAGTTTATAATAAAGGAAATTCCTGCAAGCATTTATTCAATATATTAGGCAAGAATAAATCCATACAAACTATCAGAGTAAATCTGTCATTTGAAAACAGCGTGAACTATTCAGCTGTACCACCGTTACCGCGTCTTCTCTCTTTTGCACTCTTAAAGCGGTTTCTCAACGGCGCATCTCGTCTGCACTAAAACAGCTGCTCCACGCTGCGATACAAGACTTTCGCTTGCATTCCAGGACAGTTGACAGAACTGTCTCTTGCCTAATCTTATCATTTTTGCAGCACACACCCCAGAGGCAGTTTTCTGTGCGCTCACAGCCAAAGCGTGCACCTAAAATATGTAATGTAATGTAATAATTAGGGTTGTGCCTGAAGCCGAATACCTTATTCGGAATGGCACAGATAATGGCTTCAAAAATGAATAATGGACAAGGAATAATTCTGCCTGAAAACTTGGCTGAAGCTGGCACAGTCTGGTGTTTGCTAGATTTGTTGAGTCATGGGATCAATGCGATATTACACAATCAATCAATCAATCAATCACCTTTATTTATATAGTGCTTTAAACAAAATACATTGCGTCAAAGCACTGAACAACAATCATTAGGAAAACAGTGTCTCAATAATGCAAAATGATAGTTAAAGGCAGTTCATCATTGAATTCAGTTATGTCATCTCTGTTCAGTTTAAATAGTGTCTGTTTTTTGATTTGCAATCAAGTCAATGATATCGCTATAGATGAAGTGACCCCAACTAAGCAAGCCAGAGGCGACAGCGGCAAGGAACCGAAACTCCATCAGTGACAGAATGGAGAAAAAAACCTTGGGAGAAACCAGGCTCAGTTGGGGGGGGCAGTTCTCCTCTGACCAGACGAAATCAGTAGTTCAATTCCAGGCTGCAGCAAAGTCAGATTGTGCAGAAGAATCATCTGTTTCCTGTGGTCTTGTCCTGGTGGTCGTCTGAGACAAGGTCTTTACAGGGGATCTGTATCTGGGGCTCTAGTTGTCCTGGTCTCCGCTGTCTTTCAGGGCAGTAGAGGTCCTTTCTAGGTGCTGATCCACCATCTGGTCTGGATACGTACTGGATCCGGGTGACTGCAGTGACCCTCTGATCTGGACACAGACTTGATCTGGTGGCCACGGTGACCTCGGAACAAGAGAGAAACAGACAAATATTAGCGTAGATGCCATTCTTCTAATGATGTAGAAAGAACGGTGTTATGTGAAGTGTTTCCGGTTTACCTAATTAATGCAGCCTAAAAATCCTTTAACGGATTTGGATATTAAAAGCATATTAGTATGTTATGTGTATGCCAGGTTAAAGAGATGGGTCTTTAATCTAGATTTAAACTGCAAGAGTGTGTCTGCCTCCCGAACAATGTTAGGTAGGTTATTCCAGAGTTTAGGCGCCAAATAGGAAAAGGATCTGCTGCCCGCAGTTGATTTTGATATTCTAGGTATTATCAAATTGCCTAAGTTTTGAGAACGTAGCGGACGTAGAGGAGTATAATGTAAAAGGAGCTCATTCAAATACTGAGGTGCTAAACCATTCAGGGCTTTATAAGTAATAAGCAATATTTTAAAATCTATACGATGTTTGATAGGGAGCCAGTGCAGTGTGGACAGGACCGAGCTAATATGGTCATACTTCCTGGTTATAGTAAGAACTCTTGCTGCTGCATTTTGGACTAGCTGTAGTTTGTTTACCAAGCGTGCAGAACAACCACCCAATAAAGCATTACAATAGTCTAACCTTGAAGTCATAAATGCATGGATTAACATTTCTGCATTTGACATTGAGAGCATAGGCCGTAATTTAGATATATTTTTGAGATGGAAAAATGCAGTTTTACAAATGCTAGAAACGTGGCTTTCTAAGGAAAGATTACGATCAAGTAGCACACCTAGGTTCCTAACTGATGACGAAGAATTGACAGAGCAACCATCAAGTCTTAGACAGTGTTCTAGGTTATTACAAGCAGAGTTTTAGGCCCTATGATTAACACCTCTGTTTTTTCTGAATTTAGCAGTAAGAAATTACTCGTCATCCAATTTTTTATATCGACTATGCACTCCATTAGTTTTTCAAATTGGTGTGTTTCACCGGGCTGCGAGGAAATATAGAGCTGCGTATCATCAGCATAACAGTGAAAGCTAACACCATGTTTCCTGATGATATCTCCCAAGGGTAACATATAAAGCGTGAAGAGTAGCGGCCCTAGTACTGAGCCTTGAGGTACTCCATACTGCACTTGTGATCGATATGATACATCTTCATTCACTGCTTCGAACTGATGGCGGTCATATAAGTACGATTTAAACCATGCTAATGCACTAATGCACTGATGCCAACAAAGTGTTCAAGTCTATGCAAAAGAATGTTGTGGTCAGTTGTGTCAAACGCAGCACTAAGATCCAATAAAACTAATAGAGAGATACACCCACGATCAGATGATAAGAGCAGATCATTTGTAACTCTAAGGAGAGCAGTTTCAGTACTATGATACGGTCTAAATCCTGACTGGAAATCCTCACCTCTAAAGTCATAAGTGTGAAGTGAATGACTGTAAATTTTATGAATGAAAAAAACGCAAATCAAACACTGCATTGCTGTTGCCTCTCCGTGCATCTCTCAGAAATCAGAGCTTTGCAAGAGTAATTTCACCTATAATTATACATCATACATGTTTTAATATTTTTATGTATTTAAAAGGCAATGATTTAAAGCTTAGGCTATGATATGATATGAATGAAAGGAATAAGCACAGCGCGCTCACCAATCAAACAAGATTTTACACAAGTTCACTAAACATTATACTAGCTTAAAGAGTTCTGCGTAATGAAAATGCTCACATTGAACTGATTCATTGAACTGGCCATTCTGCTTGTCTGTAAATAGTAGGCTACAGTGTATGTTTATTATCAATAAGGTGTGACCTCCAGTGTCACTGTTTTAGGAGGATACATTAAGCCATGTTAAGAGTTTGTGAAACAGTCTGTGGCCACTCCCCCGTACTAATGGTACAGCTCACAGCGCAAATTGTAAGATTAAAAAAAAAGAGGCAAAAATAGATTTTTTTTTTACATTTTTATTCAAATGATTAGATTAGATTAGATTAGGTTCAACTTTATTGTCATTATGCAGAGTACAAGTACAGAGCTAATGAAATGCAGTTAGCATCTAACCAGAAGTGCAAGAATATAGTGTTTTATATACATAAAAGTGCAGAGTAAGTAAAGCTATGATATAAAGAATGTACAGTGGAGTTGCTATATACAGTATTGTTCAAAATAATAGCAGTACAATGTGACTAACCAGAATAATCAAGGTTTTTAGTATATTTTTTATTGCTACGTGGCAAACAAGTTACCAGTAGGTTCAGTAGATTGTCAGAAAACAAACAAGACCCAGCATTCATGATATGCACGCTCTTAAGGCTGTGCAATTGGGCAATTAGTTGAAAGGGGTGTGTTCAAAAAAATAGCAGTGTCTACCTTTGACTGTACAAACTCAAAACTATTTTGTACAAACATTTTTTTTTTCTGGGATTTAGCAATCCTGTGAATCACTAAACTAATATTTAGTTGTATGACCACAGTTTTTTAAAACTGCTTGACATCTGTGTGGCATGGAGTCAACCAACTTGCGGCACCTCTCAGCTGTTATTCCACTCCATGATTCTTTAACAACATTCCACAATTCATTCACATTTCTTGGTTTTGCTTCAGAAACAGCATTTTTGATATCACCCCACAAGTTCTCAATTGGATTAAGGTCTGGAGATTGGGCTGGCCACTCCATAACATTAATTTTGTTGGTTTGGAACCAAGACTTTGCCCGTTTACTAGTGTGTTTTGGGTCATTGTCTTGTTGAAACAACCATTTCAAGGGCATGTCCTCTTCAGCATAGGGCAACATGACCTCTTCAAGTATTTTAACATATGCAAACTGATCCATGATCCCTGGTATGCGATAAATAGGCCCAACACCATAGTAGGAGAAACATGCCCATATCATGATGCTTGCACCTCCATGCTTCACTGTCTTCACTGTGTACTGTGGCTTGAATTCAGAGTTTGGGGGTCGTCTCACAAACTGCCTGTGGCCCTTGGACCCAAAAAGAACAATTTTACTCTCATCAGTCCACAAAATGTTCCTCCATTTCTCTTTAGGCCAGTTGATGTGTTCTTTGGCAAATTGTAACCTCTTCTGCACATGCCTTTTTTTTAACAGAGGGACTTTGCGGGGGATTCTTGAAAATAGATTAGCTTCACACAGACGTCTTCTAACTGTCACAGTACTTACAGGTAACTCCAGACTGTCTTTGATCATCCTGGAGGTGATCATTGGCAGAGCCTTTGCCATTCTGGTTATTCTTCTATCCATTTTGATGGTTGTCTTCCGTTTTCTTCCACGTCTCTCTGGTTTTGCTCTCCATTTTAAGGCATTGGAGATCATTTTAGCTGAACAGCCTATCATTTTTTGCACCTCTTTATAGGTTTTCCCCTCTCTAATCAACTTTTTAATCAAAGTACGCTGTTCTTCTGAACAATGTCTTGAACGACCCATTTTCCTCAGCTTTCAAATGCATGTTCAACAAGTGTTGGCTTCATCCTTAAATAGGGGCCACCTGATTCACACCTGTTTCTTCACAAAATTGATGACCTCAGTGATTGAATGCCACACTGCTATTTTTTTTAACACACCCCTTTCAACTAATTCAACTAATTGCCCAATTGCACAGCCTTAAGAGCGTGCATATCATGAATGCTGGGTCTCATTTGTTTTCTGAGAATCTACTGAACCTACTGGTAACTTGTTTGCCACGTAGCAATAAAAAAATATACGAAAAACCTTGATTATTCTGGTTAGTCACATTGTACTGCTATTATTTTGAACAATACTGTACAATATTGAGCAGAGTATATACAGAATATAAATATGAATGCAATGTAGGGATTGTATGTACATTATGAACAAAGCAATGAAGGATTATATATACACATTATGAATAGCAGGAGCGTGAGAACAGTGGTAATAAATACAGTTGGATGAGTGTGCAAAATTACTGTTGAACAATGTATTATATGCAAAATAACAGTAGTGCAATGATATTTTTTGTAGAAATAGTTTACTGTGCTTGTACAGTAACAACTATAGACAGTTTATAGTGTAATGGCTTTAACCATGTGCAGTCTGTGCAAAATATGAGTAGTGCAATACATATATGTGAAGTACTGTGACCAGTGCAGAAAAAGAGCAGGTGCAGGTTAGATTGGTGGTGTGGCGTTCAGGAGTGTCACAGCCACGGGGAAGAAGCTCTACCTGAGCCTACTAGTTCGAGAGCGTAGGCTTCTGTATCGCTTGCCGGATGGAAGGAGGGTGAAAAGTCCATGGTTAGGGTGAGAGGAATTCTTGATGATGTTTCTTGCCCTACCCAGACAGTGCTTCTGATAAATGTTCTCGATGGAAGTTAACTGGGTGCCGGTGATCCTTTGAGCAGTTTTCACCACCCGCTGGAGTGCTTTGCGGTCAGATGCAGAGCAATTGCTGTACCATACTGAGATGCAGTTTGTGAGTATGCTCTCAATGGTACAGCGGTAGAATTCAGCAAGGATCCTGGGACTGAGGTGAACTTTTTTAAGGCTCTGTAAGAAGTAAAGGCGCTGCTGTGCCTTTTTGACCAGGGTGGAGGTGTTTAGGGACCAGGTGAGGTCATCTGAGATGTGGATGCCAAGGAACTTGAAACTCAACACACGCTCCACTACAGCTCCGTTGATATAGATGGGTGTGTGTGCATGACTTCTAGTCCGCCTGAAGACCCGATGATCTCTTTAGTCTTCTGGGTGTTTAGTTCCAGGTTGTCCCTGTAGGCTGACTCATCGTCATCCTTGATCATACCTACCATCGTGGTGTCATCTGCAAATTTGATTATGGTGCTGGAGCCATAAATAGGAACACAGTCATGGGTGAATAGGGAGTACAGGAGAGGGCTAAGTACGCAGCCTTGGGGCACTCCAGTGTTCAGGGTGATGATGGAGGAGGAGAGGTTATCTAACTTAAAAGACTGAAGTCTGTAAGTCAGAAAATCTAGAATCCAGTTGCAGATGGGTGTGCTGATTCCAAGATGGCTGAGCTTGGAGATCAGCTTGGAGGGGATTACTGTATTAAATGAAGAACTGAAATCTTTGAACAGCAATCTCACATGTGTGTTCTGACTGTCCAGGTGGGTGAGGGCAGAGTGAAGTGCCGTTGAGATGGCGTCCTCTGTTGACCTATTGTTCCAATAGGCAAATTGGAATGGGTCTAATGTAGCAGGGAGACAGGATTTTAGGTGGGATGCAACCAGTTTCTCAAAGCACTTGGCAATGATGGGGGTGAGTGCAACAGGACGGAAGTCGTTAGGGACCAAGGCAGTGGAGTGCTTCGGTACAGGCACGATGGTTGAGGTTTTGAAGCAAGTGGGGACAGTTGTTTGGGCCAGGGACAGATTAAAAATGTCCATGAAGACCTCAGCCAGCTGCTCCGCACAGGTTTTAATCACACGACCAGGTATTCCGTCAGGGCCAGCTGCTTTCCGTCCATTCATTTTACGCAGAGTGGAGTAAACATCTGATGTTGAGAGTGTGAGAGGCAGTTCACTGGGTTGATGCTCAGGTTTGAGTGAGATCTCCTTATTATTTTTATCAAAACAAGCATAAATTGATTGAGCTTGTCTGGGAGGGAGGCAGAGCTGGAGGGGGTCACAGAGTTATGTGGTTTGTAATCTTTGATAGAGTGTATGCCTTGCCACATATGCCGGGGGTCTGATGAATTGAAGTGTTCTTCAATCCGCTGTTTATGTTTGAGTTTGGCCTGGCAGATACTCTTCCTCAGGTTGGCTCTGGCTGAGCTGTAAGCCTCCCAGTCTCCAGACCTGAAGGATGCATTTCTTGATTTGAGCAGGAAGCGAACCTCTCTGTTCATCGAGGGCTTCAGATAGGGGAAATTTTTTATTTTTGTGTGTGTGGTCACTCTGCTCACACATCTGTTGATGTGCTCCAGGACAGAGTTGGTGTAATTGTCATTGTTGATCTGACAGTAAGTGGTGGCCTGGGCAGCAAACTCACTCCAGTCTGTGTGCTGGAATTGATGTTGGAGAGTGGAGTCAGCACCTTCCAGCCAGATTTTAACAGACCTTATTGTAGGTTTCACTCATTTGATGACCGGGGTATACTTGGGGAGCAGGAACAAAGAAAGGTGGTCAGACTGACCCAGATGGGGGAGGGGTGTGACTTTGTAGGCATCAGTCACATTAGTATAAACCAGAGATGGGACCAAGTCACACATGTGCAAGTCTCAAGTAAGTCTCAAGTTTTAACCTTCAAGTCTCAAGTAAGTCCCAAGTATTTTTTTCTTGGGCAAGTCAAGTCAAGTCAAGTCACAAGCTATGTCAAGTCAAGTCCAAGTCAAGTCACCTTAATATTGTTATTTTACCTGCAGAATCTGATCTTAATAAAGTTAAAAGACAAGATATAAGTAACTGTCAGTAAATTAAAATAATTTGGATTTGCATTGTAAATACTCATGTTCAGTAAAATACATCATGGAATCAAACAAAATTGTAACTTCCTAAAATTATTTATTTTTCACTTCTGCCAACAGTGTTTGAAATGAGTCCATAAAACAAATAACAGCTAAACATCCAACAGACTCCTCTCTGAACACCTCTCTCTCTCTCTCTCTCTCTCTCTCTCAAACACAGTTTACATACAACATTAAACTGTTACATTTTTCCTCTCTCTCTCTCTCTCTCTCTCTCTCTCTCTCTCACACACACACACACACACACACACACTCTCTCTCTCTCTCTCTCTCTCTCTCTCTCTCTCTCTCTCTCTCTCAGAGTATAGAATATAAATATGATATATTTTCAGTTGCTTCATACTTTTTTGTTTTGTACAGTACAGACCAAAAGTTTGGACACACCTTCTCATTCAAAGAGTTTTCTTTATTTTCATGACTATGAAAATTGTAGATTCACACTGAAGGTATGGAGTCAAAACTATGAATTAACACATGTGGAATTATATATGGAATTATATACATAACAAAAAAGTGTGAAACAACCGAAAATATGTAATATTCTTGGTTCTTCAAAGTAGCCACTTTTTGTTTTGATTACTGCTTTGCACACTCTTGGCATTCTCTTGATGAGCTTCAAGAGGTAGTCACCTGAAATGGTCTTCCAACAGTCTTGAAGGAGTTCCCTGAGAGATGCTTAGCACTTGTTGGCCCTTTTGCCTTCTGTCTGCGGTCCAGCTCACCCCTAAACCATCTCCATTGGGTTCAGGTCCGGTGACTGTGGAGGCCAGGTCATCTGGCGCAGCACCCCATCACTCTCCTTCTTGGTCAAATAGCCCTTGATGCCTTCAGTGTGACTCTACAATAGTCAATAGTCATGAAAATAAAGAAAAATCTTTGAATGAGAAGGTGTGTCCAAACTTTTGGTCTGTACTGTACATAACAAAAAAGTATGAAACAACTGAAAATACGTCATATTTATATTCTGTACTGTATATATATATATATATATATATATATATATATATATATATATATATATATATATATATATATATATATATATATATTTATATATATGTATGTAATATGCACTTGTCATGATTGGGTAATCGCGGCAGCTACATTTGTTTTTCTGATTAATTGTTTTGCTCTATGAGAAAGACAAGGTAACAAAATATTCGGGGCATATGCCCCCTTAGCCCAGCCGTAGCGCCGCCCCTGGAATGCGTTTTTTTGACGGCCTGCTAGCGGATCATTAGGGGCTGTTCACATCACGTCTTTTGTGCGCGCAAGTTCGTTATTTCTAATGTAGGCGCGCGGTATGCGCGCTCATAATGGAAGCAACGCGCTCAACATCTAAACTTTTCAGAATGCCGCAAGCGCACCGCAGGTCATGTGACAATAACTAACCAATCAGCTTCATCCTTTCCCGTATCAACGTTGAAAGCTCACCTAAGATGAAGGAACAGCTGTTCATAGCTGTATATGGATTGCCATTTTGAAATGAATTTAGTAGCAGAGCTACTGCGAGCGATTTTTAGTGCTGCAAATCCATTTATCCTTTGCTGAAATTTCCGCATCTTCATTGAGAGAGAGCGTGTCATGGATGCTTAGCAACGACAGACGCCCCAGGAGCACTTCTGTCCGAGCGCTTTGGAAAGTAGAAAGCGACGCGACTAGCGTTTTCCACGCGTTTTTAGGCGCGAACTATTGAAGACAAAAGCGATGACCCTCGGTACCCCTCAGGCTGGCATGTTGATGTGATGTGATATCTGATTTAAGTGGGCGTGGTGTGTTTAAGGTAGAGAGGGCATGACTGATGATAGTGTCCTGATCCAGTCAGGACGCTATTCTTAGCCTGCGCTCCAGCTGAGTAATCAACTTTATTTTAAAAAATAATTTATATATTTTATATTCAAAATGAAAACATGATGTGATTAACACTCAAGTCATTCAAGTCATCGTGTCTCAAGTCAAGTCAAGTCCCGAGTCTTTAACTTCCAAGTCCGAGTCAAGTCTCAAGTCATAAAAATAGCGACTCGAGTCGACTCGAGTCCAAGTCACCAAGTCACAAGTCCCCATGTCTGGTATAAACGTGGTCCAGTGTTTTATGTCCCCTTGTAGTGCAGGAGACATTTTGATGAAATTTAGGGAGAACAGATTTTAAAGTGCAGTGATTGAAGTCCCCAGCAACAATAAAGGCTCCATCCGGGGGCAGGGTTTGTAATTTGCTTATAGCAGCACAAAGTTCTTTCATAGACACGTTAGCATTAGCTTCCGGAGGTACATAAACTGCAGCAGCAACAATGCAAGTAAACTCACGTGGTAGATAGAATGGCCTGCACTTTATAATCAGGAACTCCAGATCAGCAGAGCAGTAGGTATCAACAATGACAGAGTCTTTACACCATGATTTGTTAACATAAATTCATACTCCACCACCTTTGTTTTTACCAGAGGTTGCTGCTACTCTGTCAGCCCTGAAGAAAGACCGTCCATCCATACGCACCACGCTGCTTGGGACATCGTTGCAGAGCCATGTTTCAGTGAAAAACAGAGCAGGTCGATGTGGGTTTAGCCTTAGCTTAGCACGCAGCCCTCCACGCTTTCCTCGTCTTTGTTTATGGTCTCGACGACGACGCCTAGAGCTTCCGGTCGGTACGAGTGATCCGCTTGTCCGCGGTGATCTCAGTAGCTCCGGTGGAAGTTCGCTGAAGTCGAAAGGATGATCTAAAACTATGGTGGAACACCGTTTGTTGATGTCCAAAAGTGACTGTTTAGTATAGCTGTAGTTCGCATAACTGAATCGCGCGAACACGAATGAAATAACCAGGTAGATTAACACTAAGACGCTGAGCCTCGCGATGTGATTGCGCCACCATCTTGGTCTAAATGATCATTTAAGTCACAATTTAAAAAACTGAAAAAAGGAGAGAAAATTAAAATTATTAATTTTAACTGAAAAAAATGCAAACATTAATGTATGGTTTCATTTATTTATTTATTTATTTTTGCTTTTATTTATTTTATTTTTTTTGCATTTTTGCATTTGCACCATAATAACTCTGAAGCATTACATGGACCCCTTGTATTCTTAAGATGCAAGTTGACTGCAATACTGACTCATCGAGTCATTGCACTGTTGTGTTAACCAAAACACAAACGAAAGCTTTCCCAAGGCAGATGAACTTATAGTGGTTACAATAATCCGGGTTTAAATCATGCAAATTGATTTGATTTTGATGCAATATTTACACTGAAGCTGCAGGCAGCTATAGGGGAATTACATTTCCTGACCAGGCCCTGAGTAGTGCCAGTCATAACACACACTGGCCCAGCTAACCTATCACACCACATTTCAGAAGGCAGGCTTTCATTTGATACAGGAAATATCTGAGCCATTCATGCCAGACTGGGGAGAGAGGTGTTGTAATAATGTAAAATAAGTAAAACAATAATGTGTTTTTTTTTAACCATCTAGTATGAGAGCCTGTTCTAGTATACCCCCAAAACAAAATCAAGACCTTGTAAAAGAGCATAATAATTGTTTTTGTGAGGACTGTTCGTATAACTCATACTCATATCCTCTTTCAAATCCACATGTGTGTGTGTATGTCTGAGGACATTAACAGGATGATACTTAAATCCCTTTATGTTAATATTGTGTTTTTATGGGAGCAGGCCTATTAATCCTGATTGAACTGTATAAGTGCTATTATTCCTTCAATAAGATCACTGGCTATGCAGTATAGGATTAAAGACTTATTACTAATGCTGTCATTTTCATGGACCATGGAACCTTGACTGCTCTCTGTCATGACTATCTGTTTGTGAAGTGTATTCCATGGTGATATATGGAATACAACCTTTAATGCACAAAGTTTAATTATTATTATTTGTTTAGTTTTTTTTCCTAGCTGCAGCACCGCATGCTGGGCCAAACGCTAAGCAGGAGAATGACAGCAGCATTAAACAGCACAAGCAAACTGATAAACTCCTCCGGTTTAATGACCTGATTCACAAGTGTTTTCGTACAAACACACACACACACACATACACACACACAAACACAAACAGTCCATTCCACCAGCACTCACCGACTTTTTCAGGCTTTCTCAAGGCCTGCACTTTTTACTTTGCAAATTGTCTCGTATGGTCTAGAATAGGAATTATCAATTAAAGTTCCAAGAGGTGCAGTCTCTATATTTCCTTCCCAGCAGAGGTCTGGCCAGTACTTATATAAATATAAATTTACAGCTTTTAAAGCTTAAAAAAAAACAAACAAACAAAAAAAACACCTAAACAGTCAAAATGAGGATATTGGGCTTGAGAGCCAAAGCAGCGGTGTCTGAAAATTTTTCCACCCTCCCTCTGCGACACACATACATGCACACAAAAATCATCAGTTGAACCCAATATGATATAAATATTGAAAGGTAAGACAAGATACCTATGTATATACTGTATGGGGGTTCAGGTTTTTCCTGATTGGTGCTACCATTGTTGTGTCTCACAGTCTGGTTGGAACCAAGCTAGAGTCTGGATCCGGACCATGGTTTGCTCTTTGGGGATGTCTGGTCTAGAAGTTTGCTTAAAAAAAATAAAAATGGTGGAATGGACTGTTTGTGTGTGTGTGCGCACGAGAACACTTGTGAAACAGGTAATTAAACTGTTTAGTTTATCAGTTTGCTGGTGCTGATGAGTGCTGCTCTCGTTCTCCTGCTTAGTGTTTGGCCCAGCATGCTATGCTGCAGTTATGAGTTTATAAAGTGCTTTCATACAGAAATCCGAAAAATCTTATCTGATCTGCTTGTCTTATTTTTCTCTGCACATAAAGTGATAATAATTATTAATTTAATTTCATTGAATTTAATTCCTTATAATACACTTAAGCAACACAATTATGTCTATTGAATTTAATGATGTGCACTGTAGTTTATATTGTTGGCACTAACTGAATCTGGCCAGGGTAATTCTTGTTCTCGAGTGTTAATATGGAAATTAACTGTTTATGACTTTTAAGTGTTTAAGTGTTTATGTTTTTGTGGCAAATAATAAAAGGAGTAAATTTGTTTTTAACTTTCAGTTATGTTGGACTTAATATGGGGATGTTGGTATTTTGTGATGAGAAGTGAAGCTTGTGATGGGTTGGGGGTGGCTGCGTAATCAGTGCTGTATGTTTACTCTTTAAAAAAAAAAAAAGATTCTTTATTGACATCTGTGATATCCACTGAGCCTGTCCATTGCACTTACGGTTCTTTTTAGTGGAATAAGATTATTTAAATTATTAAATTGTTTGTCAAACAAATGATTGCATATACAACATTTTTGTGTTTATTTTACGAAGTCAAACATTGTCAAAATTTTTAGGGAATACCAAAGCTTTAGAAAACTTTGAATGTAGTGCACATGATGTATGGACTACTTTTATGGAGTACAATAAACTCTGTTACCCTAAAAGCTGTGACCCTACCCTCCCCCCATTCTTTGAGAATTATCTCTACTGCTCCACTGAAAGAAAGTCACGCGAGTTTGAAATGAAATGAATGTGAGCAAATAATGAAAATATTGTCACTGTCCCTTTAAATAACATTATTTGTGTCCTTATTATTGACCCCTGCAGCTGCAGTTATAAGCTGAATTCCTTAAGATTAAAAAGCATTAAGTGATGTTACTCAGCAGTAGATGTGTATGGTTTGTGCTTTCCCAGAGCACTGAATTATGGGTTGCTTAACTCCCATTTCTAGGCTGAGAGGCCCTAGATAGGGTCAGATAATGGGTCATATGCCTTCAGCATAGATCAAGCGCTAAACACTGTAAATTCTGCAAGGCCCTGTAAACTTACTTCTCTCTGCCCCATTTTTTACCACTTGAGACTTTGTCCCTGTGGGCTGCAATTCCAACTTTACCAGCCAGAACAGATGACTTGCATAAAGAGAAATAGGGAACGTACATCTCTTTCTGTTTGTGTGAAGAGGAGAGGCAGGAACAGTGTTAAAAGAATGATAGAAGGAAGGAGAAAGAGAGAGGTGGATAGCTTGTGGGCGTTGATACTACCCATGAGCCCATTTAATGGGCAGTTTGGAATGCAGGGAAAAGACTCAGCTGCCCTCTCAATGGAATTCTTTGTCTTTGAAAAAAGAGAGAGAGAGAAGGAGAAAGCTTGTGGGAAATCCTTGCCTCACTGCTGCTGTAATGTTGAATTTTGTCCTGTTTTATTTCACAGAATGTGGCAAGAGCAGATACAGAGACACTCCATTGCTCTAGTCTGAAACTGTGAACCTGCACATTTGCCTGGAAGAGGCCAAGCCCAGGAGGCTTTGCACACAAAGCCCATAAAGAGCTCCCTAAAGCACACGTTACCACAAACACTGCCTCCCTCAATACCTGAAGACTTAGTGTCACCAGATTCCATATTCACATATTTCCTCATTTACTACCTCCGTCTGTCTATCTGTTTGACCCGTCTTATGAATTTTCCAATTACAGTATTAGCTAAAAGTTTAGTATTGATATAACTGTGACAGATATTAGCATTGGCTAAAGTCTGTCAATAAGCTCATACACACATTATACAACTTCGGGGTTGCACTTTATTTTACAGTTTGTGTACTAACATGTACTTATGGTGTACTTACAGTGTATTTATCTAAGAAAGTTCTGGTAATACAAGGTAACTACATGGGGTAGGGTTAGGTTTAGGGGTAGTACCTAGTTGTTACATAGTTATTGTAATTACTATAATAAGTACATAGTATGTACATGAGGAACAGGACTGTAAAATAAAGTGCTACCAACTTCGGTACAGAATTTCCAAAACCCAAGTGAAGAAGAAACAGAAATAACAAAGACTATCACAAATAATAACACATGATCATCAGACATAAAACAGCATCAAAACTGTGTAAAAGTTATGGCATAAAAGGTCAACCGATGAAGAGGTAAAAATGACTGTCAAGCTTTGTGGTGGTGTTGATCAATTCCATTTACATTCTGATTATAATTCTGAATCCAATTCATAATCTTTTTTCAATCTTTTGATCAAAATGTTGTTTATTTATTTATTTATTTTATGAAACTTACCCTTGTCTGAACTTGTCTGAAGTTTAAAAAGATTGGTTACCGGTATGCCAATCACATAGGTATGCCAATCACATAATGTTTGGTTATGAGGTGTGTTATTCGCTGCCTTAGCTGCCTCAAACTTCCACTGTAAATACAGGAATGCTGCGAAAACAAAATCATCGAGCGAAATACCGGAGTGAACACGGAAGTTCACAATCAGAATTATCACCTTGTCGTACATTAGCCTCCCCAGTTTCTCGCTAACGATTGTAACAGTTGATACATTTAACTTTTCCCAAAACCTGTTGGGACTCGGGAGTAAGGCCAAAACTTTACCTCCATTCAAAATGTGAAATAAACAAACTCTTCTTCTTCAGGCTTCAGTTGGCAAATGCCGGGAATATTCTCCAAAACAGAGTGAATTGCATCCCGTGTCTCCGTGTCCATTTTCAAATTCCCTTGCCTAAATTACAATCCTAAATTCGTCGCTTAGCATCTACGTCATGGCTCTCAGCCCACCCTCTGTTCGTTGATTGGCCGGCTAAATGTTAGAAGAAGAATAAAATATATATATTGGGACATCGGTAGTATTGATATCAGTGATACTCGCCTTCAGTCATAAAAAAGTTGCCATTAAACAAATATAAAAATATATATACTGTCTTTGTGTTTTTTCTACATTAATTCAAAGATTGAAAGTGGAATTATTACAATATATATATATATATATATATATATATATATATATATATATATATATATATATATATATATATGTATATATACAGACCAAAAGTTTCAAAGAGTTTTCTTTATTTTCATGACTATGAAAATTGTAGATTCACACTGAAAGCATCAAAACTATGAATTAACACATGTGGAGATATATATGGAATTATATACATAACAAAAAAGTGTGAAACAACTGAAAATATGTCATATTCTAGGTTCTTCAAAGTAGCCACCTTTTGCTTTAATTACTGCTTTGCACACTCTTGGCATTCTCTTGATGAGCTTCAAGAGGTAGTAACCTGAAATGGTCTTCCAACAGTCTTGAAGGAGTTCCCAGAGAGATGCTTAGCACTTGTTGGCCCTTTTTCCTACTGTCTGTGGTCCAGCTCACCCCTAAACCATCTCGATTGGGTTCAGGTCCGGTGACTGTGGAGGCCAGGTCATCTGGCGCAGCACCCCATCACTCTCCTTCTTGGTCAAATAGCCCTTGATGCCTTCAGTGTGACTCTACAATTTTCTTAGTCATGGAAATAAAGAAAACTCTTTAAATGTGAAGGTGTGTCCAAACTTTTGGTCTGTACTATCTGTACACATCATTAAAATAAAAAAAAGTAATAAAAATTAACTAATATTATTTCTTTTTATTTCTCTCTCATTTAGAGGATGACAGTTCAGTTTCCCACTATCGTCGTGAAAGGCGTAATGCCATCAGTGGGCAGGCTGTGGTTCTGGGCATATCAGGAAAACTTAGTGAAGAGCCACCCACTTCTACAGAAGACCGCCCTCCATTAGTGAAGAAAGAGCTTTATAGCTCTCTGCTCCACCTGGCAGACCACACCCTGCCCTATCGGGGGACACTGTTCGCCATGGACCCTCGCAATGGATACCTGGACCCTCATTATAGTGAGTTACTACTTTGTCATGTCCTATGGCAATATTGGGACAAACACCCACTCACTAATGTTTTGGTTCCAATTTATCTATACTGTACATCCTTGTTCTTTTATCCTATAAATATGTTAGGCGCATTCTTAAATCCTAGAGGGTTCCTAGTCCACTCAAAAAAATAGAAATACAAAATTACGTTTAGGATATTGTCCTGTCTGTGTTTGTCTGTCTGTGTGTGTGTGTGTGTCCGTCTGTGTGTGTGTGTGTGTGTGTAACAAAAAATAGAAAGTGCCAAGAAATTTGCATACAGCAAATATGTATGAGGAACAAACTGAAATTTTATTTGTTACTCACTGAAAGTCTTCTGTTATTTACCTTAATTTTTCTGGGTAAACCTATCCATATAGAAGTTATGTTGCCACATAGAAGTTATGTTTTGCCTAAGACAGTTACCATTAACACCACGTCCTGATAGACTAGATATTGTTGGTCCATAAAACTCAAGGACGAATGTTTAGTGAAGAGCTAGCATGCTAAAATGTTCCCTATGTGAGGCAAAAGGCAAAGCTGCTAATGGATTGATTGGGCCTGACAGTTGACACAATAGTTGCACATTTTTTCTCATTCGCTCTTGCTTGCCTTTAAATTATTATATATATTTTTTTGAGTGGGGAAGTTAGTATGGGGGCCGATCTTCTCTGCTCCCCAATTCCCTCATTAGGGACAGAGTGTAAGCACACAACTCTCAATCATCAGCAACATGATCAAAATGCCACAGAGAGGAAAGCGGTCAAACTCCCCCTCCTTGTTCAAGAGAACATGTAAGTGGACAGGATAAAGTAAAGGAGATAAATAAAGGCAGAGAGAGACAGATGAGGCTCGTCAAAGCCTTTTAAGAGGTTAATTTTGTAAACCACCATTGCCTGACCATCACCTCTGGATGAGGGTTCAGTGTGATGGCTTTTTTAGTTTCAATAAATTTGCTTTGAATTGTGTTTGATGGTGTAGTTTTTATCTATAGTACTTAATGAAATGCCCTGACCTTCTATCTCGCAAAACCATTTACTGTATCACGGTTTAGACCTTTTCATTAGCAGCCCTGCTTTTTGTTGGTCTAGTTTTGGTCTGTCCATCTTAATGCACAAAGGAAGACAAACGAACCCATCAGACCCCTAACATATTGACTAACAAAAGCGTGAACACCTCAGCAAATCTGCCACTTTATTTGTACAGAAAAACCCAGAGAAATAGGAGTTTTTTAAAAAGGAAAACACCACTGTTATTCCCTCAACTTAGACGAGTTGATACGTACCCTTCTCAGTGTGTGCACTTAATCGCTGTAGTATGCGGCACCACGATGCCAGCATTTAGTTTAGCACCATTCATTGCTTAGGATCCAAACAAGGATGAATTTAGAAGCCACCAAACACTTCCATCGCAGTACTTCAACCTCAGCGCAGTAATATCATCACTCCTGAAAACTCCTCACATTGGTTGTATTGACGGAAGTTAGAGGGAGAGGTGGAATTTTACAGTCTACCGTGATTGAGTGCATGCATTGAGACAGGAAAGGTTCATATCAACTCATCTTAGCTGAGGAAAGAACATAGTGCAATATGGAAAAATGGTGCCGTTTTCCTTTAAGAGTGACATGAAGAGAAAATAGAGAGTTATAATGTGGGGGAGTGAGAGAAAGATGGAGCAATGCAAGAAAGAACAAAAGTGAAAGAGGGGTGTTCCGGGTGGCTGAAGTCTATAGGGGGAGGCTGGGGCAGAGGGTGCGAGGTGAAAGGGTGGTGGGGTTCAGAGGTCAGGTGGAGAAGGCTGACATTGTAAATTGTATGAGAAGTCAAAGGGGCCCCTTAGTTGGTCCATTCTTCCTGAATGGGGGATCACCAGGGTGGCAATGAACTGTGGAGTGGAGAAAGTTGATGATGGAATGAATTCTAGAATGAGTTGGAGGCCCTCTCCCCATCTCACATAGCACATATTTGCTATTGCTGCCTTAGAGAACAGGAGGTGAACTTGTTTTTAAATTCTTGTAAACTACCCACAACCTCATAATTAGCAAATGCCATTACTCAATCACACACACACACACACACACACACACACACACAATAAGAGAATAAGAGATATCGTTAAATTATTTAATTGTCTTGTACAACCCTCATTTTTAAACCATTTTGTCCAGATTGAGAAAAATATTTAAAATAGTGTTATGAGTGAATAAAGGGCTCAGTGTACTTTGTGGATCATAGATGTTGTGTACACTCCTCACCAGAGGGGATTATGAGATGCCAAGACCCCTTAACTAACCCTCCTGAGCCCCATCACCCCTCAGCTCTTTAAAACCCACGCTGGCACCATTCACTCACTTCCATAGGCTTTAAGGTGTAAAAAACCTTGACCCCCATACACACTCTCATGTGCGACAGAGCTTCCCTGCCTTTCTATTTCACTTTGGAGATCCATCAGCTTGTATGTGTCCCAGGTGTGCGATAGTTTAAGTGTGATCCCACGTTTGTGTGTGTGATTATGTGATGGAGAGCAAGTTGGGCTCTTTGTGCTGTGTATGCACTAGTACTAGAGGCAGGTAAGGCATGATTACTCTTCCTATGGCACGTGTCAAGGCCTAATGCGCCTAAATGAGTCTCCACTTGCTGCCTCTGCACACCTGGTCACCGTGGCAACACACAGCCCGGCACCCTGGGAGTGGCTGTCAGGAGCAAAGCATGAAATGACAAGTGCCAGAGGAGGGGGAAGGTACAGTATATACAGCAAGAACCTCTGAGAAAGTCACACAAATATCCTATCTACTGCTTTGACGAGTTAAGGCGCTAACACTAAATTTGCAAAAACTCCACACACCCACTGCATAAGTGCATAAAGGCCTGGCAAGATTAGCATAAAGAGTGCACGGGATAAATAGGTCTCTTTGTGAGCATTAGATGAAGCATTAGCATTAGCCGTCGTTCCTGAGCCTTATCCTCTTTTCTAACAAAAACACTGGATAAGAGTATCATAGTTCCGCTTAGCACCATGCTAATACACAGTACGGATAAGACAGCGGTATTGAAAGATGGATTAATGAAGGAAAGAGCGCTAAATGTGTGGAAGTGTGAAATGTGGCTAGGATTGAGACATCTGTTTATATTGTCTGCTGATTAGCAGGTCATCGGGCCACAGTAACAGAGAGGCACTTGCTGGCATTGCACTTCTTATCTCTCTTGAGAAAGTGGAAGATCCTTTCTTTTCTTTCTCTTCGTCATCTCTCCTACTTGTTTGTTTTTTCTTAAACAGATGTGCTCTTTGTCAGTAAGAGCCATGTCCCATTATGGGAATTAAAGCTTGCTGAAATTAATGTTTTCCTTTTATATGAACTTTTAAGATGGAATGCAAATGTTTTGAATAAGGCGAGTAGGGAGGGACAAAATCTTACTGTTTTGCAATGTTTTAAAATCTTGGATATACACATGATTGTTCCACCAGCTAAGCCATTTCCTTTGCTTAGCAAACTCTACTGAACAATAGGTTTATTTATGTTCCCCAGTGCAGTCTTGGCTGTCCTTACAGTCTTAAAACATTGTGCCTTTTTCACAGATTCCTAAAAGTTTTGGGAGTTCAGCTCTTTGAAGCACCCTTGTCCTTGACATTCAAGCCAACGAGTGTCATTACTGCATAGAGGTTGCTCTCCTAAGCCTACTTAGTGCTGGTCTACAACTTCTCTGTGTGAAGTACTGTCCCCACTCAAAAGCAAACTGGCTCACACCTTTAGCTTGATCAGCTGTGTGGGACTACAGTTTCAGTCCTCTGCATTCCTTGTTGGATAAAGATCTACCAAGTTTCCTGAAGCCTGTAATCCTTTTCAAGTCTCATTGATTCCTCACACCATAGTCCAGACCTACCCATATGAGGAGGGACTGATGATATCCCACCAAACAGACACATTCAAACTTCTGTCACAGCTTGCATCCTGTCTGGTCAGCTCCACATGTGCACACCATATTAGAGAATATTCCCACTTCATTGCCCTTGGTGGAGCATAGCAAGCCACTGCTGGCAGAACAAAGAACTTGTCAAGGGCTTCCTAAAATGATGATGAAGGTTGTGTTTGAGACTGATATATTGGATGGATAGTCCTGGGTGTAACACACTGCTTCCCTTCTCTGAGAGTTGAACTGTAAATATCTGCTGTCAGACATGAACATAACCAGAATAAACTTTGTATTCTGGATAACCGTATGAAATTAACATATGGAGTTTGGTTGGTTAACCAGGACTTTTCTTGGACATAAATAAAGGAGTCCTATTATGTTCTTTTACAAAGTCTTGATTTAGTTTTGGAGGTGTACTAGAACATGCTCTCATGCTTGGTTGTTCGAAAAACACATTATTGTTCACATAATTTACATTATTACAATACCTTTCTCCCCAGCCTGGCACAAATGGCTCAATTAGTTCTGGGTTTAATGAAGGCCCACCTTCTGAAAAACAAAATGTGATGTGATTGGTTAGCTGTCCCATTGCGTTATAGTGATGGAAAGTTTGATTCTTTTCCGTTAACCGGTTCTTTCGGACGGTTCGTTTCAATAAACCGGCTGAAAAAAATGGTTCAGCGGTTCTTTTACGCTCGATGTAATGACGTCATTGGCGATGACGTAATGGTGTCACATCTATTAAACATTCAAATATATAAAGTCAGTAATCATAACTTTAGTCAGTTAAAAACCTTATAATCATGAAAAGTTTACATTTTAATTTTGCAACAACACCTAAATACAGTAACAGCAATAATGTGCATATGAGAATTTAAGTCTTGAAGATATAAAGTAAATAATTTAGGTGTCATCAGCGCAGAAACCATGATCCACTTACTAAAAATAATACATTGCGATGTATTTGTTATTAAATGAACTTACGTTTCGCCAGATTGCCCTTCATCCAAGCCCTCGAAATACCCGCGATCATAACATTAGTACAGAATTAGAATCAATCACCAAAAGAATCACTTCGGTTCAGACATGCTGTGAGTCAGTTGGCTTCACGCTGAATCGCGCATGCGCAGTATCATCAGTTCATCGGTTCTCAATTCGGACGCGTCCGACAGAAACGATTCTCGGTTGAGTGTACTGATGATCCGAAAACCGATGCAACCGGTTCTTGACTTGAGAACGAGAATTGCTCTAACCGGCACGTGCTGCAGTTCAGTTTCATCAGCTGCTCTACTCGTGTTCATTTTCTGTTTACTACAAACTCAATTTGTGAATGTGTTCTCATTAACTATAAATACAGTACAGATATCTCATAAATCACCCCTTATTCCTATTAAACATAAGAGTCTTAGAGTCTTAATTATTGTCCAACTTCCCTGAAAACCCATTTGGCCTATACATTATATACAATATACAGATTGGAAACATTCATCTAAAAAAAAAAATCAAAATAAAATAGTTATTTTATAACACTTTCCGATGTTTAACAAAATACTTACAAAATTACACGCATGCGCAGTATCATCAGTTCATCGGTTCTCAATTCAGATGTGTCCGACAGAAACGATTCTCGGTTGAGTGTACTGGTGATCCGAAAACCGAAGCAACCGGTTCTTGACTCGAGAACGAGAATCAGCTCATCGGTTCTCAAATCAGACGCGTCCGACATAAACAATTCTCGGTTGAGTGTACTGGTGATCCGAAAACCGAAGCAACTGATTCTTGACTCGTGTTCGTTCATTATCTGGCTCGGCTCAGTGTTCATCTTCAGTTCGGTCTTCACAACATTTCATTCAGTGTACTGTTTGAGTAAATGGATTACCCTGGGATATTGGTTTATTCTGACTCAGAGGGAGTGTCAGTCACGTTAAAAAAGTTAACAGCTTAAGTAATGTGTGGATTAATGCTTATTGGAGACGTGAACCGTTTCAAACGATTCAGTTCGATTTGGTGAACTGGTTCAACCGTTTCACTAAGAAGAACCGGTTAAACTGAACGATTCGTTCACGAATCGGCCATCACTATTTGCGTTGTGATTAGTGAACAGCTTAGATGGTGTTTCAGTGCTGCTACACCTCTTGCCAAAGCAGCAAGTTCCTTCTTCTCTGCTATAGTTACCACCCTCCCCCCACACAAAATACTGTAAGACATATTAGACAGGTAATGTTATTGGATTTATTTAATTTAAATTTTTGGCATAAATCACATTTGAGATAGGATGTCAACAGCCACTTAAAAATAACTGCATTTACTATGTACAGATAAGTGCATATGTATTGTGTTAATTGTTCTTTAATTCTAACATTATAACAAGAATCTCAGTAAAACTGTTATACAGATACATTTATCTATAGAATAGTCCAGTGTTTCCCACAGACTTAGACTTATATTTGTGGCAGCATATATATATATATATATATATATATATGCTGTAGCAGTAGATGCTGTTGGAGTGGTAGAGATCGAGGTTTCCCTGGTAACCACTGTACACAAAGCAGCGCTCTGCTCACAAATGCTGCATGACATTACATGCAGGATAAAATTAAAATGACATCCAATTTTCCTTGAGAAATACAACGATATAAAAACAACCGCACTCAATATAATGGAAACATTGTAGTCTCATGATTGAAGAGTAAATTCTGCAGATTACATCATTGCCCAGTATTGTACTGTCAGCAGTTTATTATAAAAACATTTTCATAATTGTAATATACATATTTACATACATCATTATTCAGGTGCATGTGTAATAACTTGCAAAAACTTGATGCTACAGCAGCACTTCGTCTTCGTCTTGTCTGATGCACTCAGCCAAGCTTTCTAAGCATAATCTTGACCCTCCCTGCCAATCAACCATTCACATTTCCGAAGGCGGGATTTATTTGAATGATATTCTAATGGGCCACTTTGTGACATCACAATACCCCTGAAAACAATGCTGTAGTCCAAAAGAGCCCTTCGTTGTATAGTACTTTTAAAGGGGGGGGGGGGTGAAATGCTCGTTTTCACTCAATATCCTGTTAATCTTGAGTACCTATTGAGTAGTACTGCATCCTTCATAACTCCAAAAAGTCTTTAGTTTTATTATATTCATAAGAGAAAGATAGTCTGTACCGATTTATCCCGGAAAAACACGAGCCACTGGAGGCGTGATGTGTGGGCGGAGCTAAAGAATCACGAGCGCCAGTAGGCTTTTGAGTTGAGAGCGTTTGGAAGCTGTGACATTACCGTGAGGAAAAAACCATCATCCAAAACTAACCATGGCTAACAGTCAGATTCAGCGTATATTTATGATCCAGAATCAGATCCAGAGGCTGAAACTGAACGAGAGCAGCAGCAGCAATGACTCGCTCCGAGCGGGGCTCGAACCCGGGTCTCGGCATGGGAGTAATCTGTGCAGGGTTGTCTTGACCTGGCAACCAAAAATACACTCCTTTTGTGACTTTTCACGACGCTCTCGCTCTGATCAGTGAATGCCTGTTGTGCTCTGAGTGCTCTGCTATACGGGAGCGCGCGCTCTTCCGGCAGACGTGCCCTCAGGATCCATATAAGGAAATTCCGCTCCATCTATGTCACACAGAGCCATACTCGAAAAAAAACTTTCCGAAACTTGTGACAAACCGGAAGGAGTATTTTTGGAACAGAAATACTCCTTCAAACGTACAACTTAATTTTTGAAACTTTCTCCATGTTTAGCATGGGAATCCAACTCTTTAACAGTGTAAAAAACTCAGTATGCATGAAATAGCATTTCACCCCCCCTTTAACATTACAGACTGTGTCAAAGCACTTTACAGTGTTAATTAAGTTGAGTGTGAATAATGTAAAATTACAAAAGTAAACACTCAATTTTCAGTTCATCATTGAATTCAGTGATGTCATTATCCAGCTCAGTTCAGTTTAAATAGTGTCTGTGCAATCAAGTCAACGATATTACAGGATATTAAATGTCCCCAACTAAGCAAGCCAGAGGTGACAGCGGCAAAGAACCAAAACTCCACTGGTGACAGAATGGAGAAAAAAACCTTGGGAGAAACCAGACTCAGCCAGTTCTTGTCACGCTGTCTAGTCTCTGTTTCCCTGGGTGTCCACTAGTGGGCTCACTTCCCCTTAGGCACTTCACCGTAGGCACTAGAATTCCTCTAGTCTTATCCTGTCATCACAGTAATTGCACTCCTGTTAATTGCACCAGGTGCAGTCACTTTATTGTCATTAGCCTCCCTATAAATACCAGTCTTTTCCTGTTGTTTGTATGGAGTCCTTACCTTTCGTGTTGCCAGCCTTCTCGTCTTCTGACATTCATCCTTGCCTTCTTGTTCCTCCGAGTTCCCGTTCCTTTCCCTTACCTGTTCCCTCTTTTTGTTTATTTGTTTGTTTGTTTGTTTGGACTGCTTGTTTGGTTTTGACCTTGGCTTATTCGACCACGATTTGGATTATCCCAATAAACATACTTGCAATTGGATCTCTCTCTCTCCCTGTGTTTCACTGGTCGCGATCGTCACAGTTCTCCTCTGGCCAGACGAAACCAGCAGTTCTATTCCAGGCTGCAGCACAGTCACATTGTGCAGAGGACTCATCTGGTCCCTGTGGTCTTGTCCTGGTGGCTGTCTAGGAGAAAAGGTCTTCATTGGGGATCGGTCTCTGGGGCTCATCTAGTTGTTCTGGTCTCCACTGACATTCAAGGGTGTCAAGATCATCTCTAGGTGCTGATTCACCATCTGGATGACTGCAGTGACCATCTGATCTGGATACAGACTGGATCTGGTTGCTATGGTGATCCCAGAATAATAAAGAAACAGACTAATATTAGCATAGCTACCTTACTTCTAATGATGTAGCAAGTACATTGTGTGTTAATAGAAGTGTTCCCAGTTCCGGTTGTCCTAATTAATGTTGCCTTAAAATCATTTAGCAAATTTGAATATAATAACTGTTAGTGTGTTATGTGTAAACCAGGTTAAAGATTTAATCTAGATTTATACTGTCAGAGTGTGTCTGCCTCCCGAACAATGTTATAGCTCGTTTCCACTGAGTGGTACAGTTCTGTACAGTACATTATGGTATGAAATTATTTCTGTTTCCACTGTCAGAAGTTGTTAGCAAAATAGCGAACCAAAAAAGCTTCTCTTTCACTCATTTGCTCTGTCTGCTGTACATGAGTGTTGGGCTTATTTACATTAGATTGCAGAAAAAAATATATATATTAGGGAGTATTTCATATTTTTTTTATTTTCACACAGACAATAGCTATTTTTTTAGTATGCGTTCTCGTCTGTTCTTGTGGACTTGTGAAACATCATTGCCCAAAAACCAGCACAATTTTCTAAATATTACTGTTATTGTGTCTTGAAATTTAGTTTTTCAGGCAACAATGAGATCATAGGTCATAATTTAGATATATATTTTGAGATGCAAAAAAAATGCAGTTTTACAAATGTTATAAATGTGGCTTTCAAAGGAAAGATTGCTATCAAATAGCACACCTAGGTTCCTAACTGATGACGAAGAATTGAAAGAGAAGCTATCAAGTTTTAGGTCAGATAATTAACTCCTTTAATTAATTATTATTATTTTTTTAGAATTTAGCAGTAATCTATGCATTACGTTTTTCAAATTGGTAGGCCGGTCCATGAAGATATATAGAGCTGAGTGTCATCAGCATTACAGTGAAAGCTAACACTGTGTTTCCTGAAGATATCCCCCGTGGGAAACATGGGAAGTCGTGGCCTAATGGTTAGAGGGTTGGACTCCCAATTGAAGGGTTGTGGGTTCTATTCCGGACGGAATTGTGGGTGGGGGGAGTGCATGAACAGCTCTCTCTCCACCTTCAATACCACGACTTAGGTGTCCTTGAGCAAGGCATCGAACCCCCAACTGCTCCCCGGGCGCCGCAGCATAAATGGCTGCCCACTGCTCTGGGTGTGTGTGTGTGTGTGTGTGTGTTCACTGCTCTGTGTGTGTGCATTTCGGATGGGTTAAATGCAGAGCACAAATTCTGAGTATGGGTCACCATACTTGGCTGAATGTCACTTCACTTTCACTTTCCACTTTTAAAGAGTAAAAAGTAATGGCCCTTGTTCTGAGCCTTGAGTTACTCCATACTGCATACTGCACATAATGATCGATATGATACCTTTTCATTCATTGCTACAAATTGATGGCGATCTGTTTGAACCATGCTAATGCACTTCCACTAAAACCAAAAAAAAAAAAAAAGAAAAAGGTCAATAGTATCATACGCAGCGCTAAGATCCAGTAGCACGAATAGAGAGATACAATCATGATCACATGATAAGAGCAGATCTTTTGTAACTCTAATGAGAGCAGTCTCAGTACTATGATATGATCTAAATCCTGACTGGAAATCCTCACAGATACCATTTTTCTCTAGGAAGGAATATAATTGTGAGAATATAACCTTTTCTAGTATCTTGGACAGAAAAGGGAGATAAAAGATCTGTAATTAAAGGTCTGTAATTAACTAGTTTTTTGGGGTCAAGTTGTGTTTTTTTAATGAGAGGCTTAATAACAGCCAGTTTGAAGGTTTTGAGTACATATCCTAATGACAATGATGAATTAATAATAGTCAGAAGAGGATCAATGACTTCTTGAAGTACCTCTTTTAGGGGCTTAGTTGGAATGGGTCTAACATGTTGTTGCTTTAGATGATTTAACAAGTTTATACAATTCTTCCTCTCCTATAGTAGAGAATGAGTGGAATTGTTCCTCAAGGGATCTATAGCTCACTATCTGAAGTGATACTGAAGCTGATGGATGAATGGGTACAATTTTATCTCTAATAGTATCGATCTTGGAAGTAAAATAGTTCATAAAGTCATTACTGCTGTGCTGTTGGGAAATGTCAATGCCTGCTGTGTCACAGTCTTCTGTCTTTCTGTCGTTGCCGCTCCGAAAGCTCCACAGACGGCGGCGTCCACTCATTACCCTCTCGGGTGGCGGCGTCCGCTTACAGTTCCCCCAAGGCAGCGGTGTACATAGTTCCCCCTAGGCGGATAATATAAACTGTAGCCACACCTCCCCCTTTACCTTTTGGTCACAGCTCATATTTATAAAAGTTATCTTGGGGGGTAGACTCATTTAAAATGATGTAATCATCTTGTTTTAGCCAGGTTTCTGTCAAACAGAGCACATCTAGGTTATGATCAGTGATCATATTATTAACAAAAAGTGTGTTCATAGAAAGAGACCTGATATTCAATTATGCAAGCTTTATAATCAGAATCAGAATGAGCTTTATTGCCAGGTATGTTTACACATAAGAGAAATTAGTTTTCATGACAGAAGCTTCCGCAGTGCAACAAAATGACAGCGACAGAACAAGAACACAGATAATAAAAGATTTAAAAATATAACAAGGAATGACAATATACAAATGTATAATTGTATGTGCAGGTATATTACAATAGACAGTTTTGTATGTACAGGTATATTATGTGCAATTTTGAAGTGTAGACTAAGCTAAATACGTGTAAGAGTGAATAAATAGTGTGGTGTGTTTCAAAGTTATTGTCAAGTGTTCATGAGATGGATTGCCTGGGGGAAGAAACCTGTATCTGGCCATTCTGGTGCTCAGAGCTATGTAGCGTTGACCAGATGGCAACAGTTCAAAGAGGAAGTGTGTTGGATGTGAGGGGTCCAGAGTGATTTTGCCAGCCTTTTTGCTCACTCTGGATAAGTACTGTTCTTAAATAGAAGGGAGGGTTGTACCAATGATTCGCTCAGCAGTCCAGACTACCCTCTGTAGTCTTCTGAGGTCAGATTAGATAGCTGAGTTGAACCAGACAGTTACTGAAGTGCAGAGGATGGATTCAATGATAGCAGAGTAGAACTGTTTCAGCAGCTACTGTGGCATGTTGAACTTACTCAGTTGGCGAAGGAAATACAAACTCTGCTGGGCCTTTTCTCAATGGAGTCAATGTGAATGTCCCATTCAGGTCCTGAGAGATTATGGTGCCCAAGAACCTGAATGACTCCACTGCAGGCACAGTGCTGTCCATGATGGTGAGTTGGGGGAGAGCAAAGGGATTTCTCCTGAAGTCCATGATCACCTCCACTCTTTTGAGTGTGTTGAGTTCCAGGTTGTTAAGATTGTACCAGACAGCCAGTAGCTGTTGATCCACTGACAGATGGAAGTGGGCATGGAGGGCTGAGTTAGTTTGGGAAGGAGGAGGTTTGGAATGATCGTGTTAAATGCTGAGCTGAAGACCACAAACAGGATCCTCACATAAGTCCCCGGTCTGTCAAAATGTTGCAGAACATAATGCATTCCAATGTTTACTGCATCATCCACAGACCTGTTTGCTCTGTAGGCAAACTGAAGAGGATCCCGTAATGTCCAGTAATGTCCTTCAGGGATGCCAGCACCAGTTTTTCAAAAGACTACATGACCACAGGCCTGTAGTCATTTAGTTCTGTAATTTTAGATTTCTTTGAGATGGGGATGATGGTGGAGGGTTTGAAGCATGAAGGGACATCGCACAGCTCTAGTGATCTGTTGAAGATCTCTGTGAAGATGGGGGCCAGCTGGTCAGCACAGGATTTCAGACATGCTGGTGTAACACAATCTGGGCCTGCTGTTTTTTGGGGTTTTTTTCTGCTTCAGGAAGACCTGGCACACCTCATCCTTTCTGATCTGAATTGCAGGTGTGGGGGAGAGGGGGGTTGCAGGAGGTGTGAATGGTTTTGTGGATAAGTGTTCAGGACGGGTGTTTTTTCAAACTTGCAGTAAAACTCATTCAGATCGTCTGCCAGTTGTTGATTCTTCACAGTGCTGGGGGATGGTGTCTTGTAGTTGGTGATCTCCTTCAGACTTTTCCAGTCACTGGAAGTAAAGTAAGTCCTTATTTCTTCAGAATAATGCCTCATTGCCACTCTGATCTCCTTTTCCAGTGTGTATTTAGCCTGTTCATACAAGACATTGCCCCCATTCCTGTAAGCATCTTCTTTGGCCTGACGGAGCTGTCTGAGTTTTGCAGTGAACCATGGTTTGTCATTTTTGTAAGTAAGATGAGTCTTGGAATGCACATGTCTTCACAGAAACTGATATAAGATTTTACAGTCCCTGTGAGCTTGTCCAGATCGGTGGATGCAGCTTCAAAATCACACCAATCAGTGAGGTCAAAACATGCTTGTAAATCCTGCTCTGCTTCTTAGTCCATCTTTTTGCAGTCCTTAATAGAGGTTTAGCTGATTTAAGTTTCTGCCTGTATGTCAGTATAAGATGAACCAAACCGTTATCAGAGCACCGCAAAGCTGCAGTGGAAGAGAGTGATATGCATCCTTTGTTGTGGTGTAACAGTAATTCAATATATAACTGTCTCTGGTGGGGCATGTGATGTGCTGTCTGTATTTAGGCAGTTCAAAGGAGAGATTTACTTTAATAAAGTCCCCAAGAATGTTTAAAACAGAGTACAGGTGTTGTCGTTCTATCTCTGTGATCTGATCAGAGATTTTCTGTTTCATGTGGGCTTGTGGAGGAATGTAAACATTCACGAGAATGAACGAGTGAAACTCCCGCGGCAAATAGAACGGTTTGCAGTTAATAAAGAGTGTTTCTAGATCTGAACAGCACATCTTCTTTAACACTGTTACATCTGTACACCAACTTTCATTGATGTAAAAGCATGCCCAGTCCCTGCACAAATTCCCTGATGATTCTGCATTGTGGTCCGCTCTGAATAGCTGAAAGCCCAGCAGATGGAGCACGCTGTCTGGAATGGTGTCGTTTAACCAAGAGCAGCAGAGTGTGAAAAATCCTTTATAATAGTCGAAAACCGGTAGTATATTGGGTGATGTGTGGTGCTGAATGTCCAGCAATTCATCTCTGGTGATACTGATGTCAGGAATATAAATAAAGGCAGGAACAACTTACAAAAACAACTGCAGAGCACGTCACAGAGGTCGCCATCTTGCATCGGCACCAAGAAATGTTATGATCATTAGTTTTTCCGTATTACAAAAGTTTTTTTTTTTGTTGTTGTTGTTGTTGTTGTTGTTTAAATTGTTAAAATTAAATCGTTACTCTTAAACTGGTTTGGATATTTTTGTATTTTCTTGTTCTGAATACAGACACAGTCTCTATATTGTGATATCTAGGTGAAAGATTACCTATGTATTCAATCAATCTTTTATTACAGACTCGAGGTCCAAATTAAAAAACAAACAAAAACCAAGACAATAAGACAGCAAATACAACCCACAACACTACTACTAACCCCAAAAGGGGCAGAGACTTTATCGCCCTGTCTTACTCGCATCATCTGGTGGGCATACACATAAATCAGGATTCTCACAATATATTCTGGCACCCCTCTTTGTCTCATTTTAAAAAATAACTTTGCATGATTAATTCGATCAAAAGCTTTAGATGCATCAATGAAGCAAATTAAAGAGTTTTTATCTCTATACCTGTTTACAATTTCCTTTAAAGGTGCCATCTGTAATGTTTGGCAAAAAAAATCAAGTCATACTCCACATTCCGTAACAGATGGGGGCAGTATGCCTCAATAAAGTGAATTGGTCTACTCTAGAGTAACAAACGAGAAACGGCATAGTCTCTATGCTCCGCCCCTACTTTCACAACAACACTACAGCCATAGCCGAAGCCTAACTGTGCATTCACACCGCCGGCGTCGAGAGCGTCAAAAATCGCTCTTGCCGCTCTGCTCACGATGCTGCAGAAAGATTTGTGAGCGCTCAGACGCTGTAACGTAGATCGAATGCTTATTTTGTGTTTAAAGCGGCCGCAAAGCAAACAAGCTTGTTGATCTCGTGCAGACTAACCACAAGGAGTTATAATCTCATTAAATATTGTTGTGGACGAAATATTAGGATCCTTCACTTAAAATGAACAATCTCAGACACCTTGGTCCACGTATCACTTTTAATTAATTTTTTTATGTCCCTGTAGGCAAACAGGGACACATCATAGATTAATACAAACGCTAAACAGCAATAATCAACCTGTCCTTTATTCTGCTTGAGAACTAATGTGCCAACTCTCAAGCATTCACCGTGAGACACACGCAGTTGACTCTTTTCACACGCTTTCACGCCACACATCAATTTTTTCACGCACAGAAAAACCACGAAGCAAAGAGGACACGGAGACCAACAGACTAGACAGAGCAGGTTAGTTATGATACATAGGGCTGTGCAAAAAATCTAATGCGATTTTCATGCACCTCTCATCAGTAAAGACGCTCCTGTAATTAGAAGTATATCTCCAGCATATGCATTCAGATCAGGGTTGCCAGGTTTTCACAACAAATCCTGCCCAGTTGTTCTTAAAACTAGTCCAAAACTAGCCCAATCGCGTTTCCGGGAGGTTTCCTGTGGTGCCAAGTCTGTGGTGGTTGTTTTTCATGTCCGCTGGTCACAGCGACCCCAATACAAATAACGTGATATTTAGCCCCTAAAATGCGAATTATACCAACCCTGCTAAAAAAAAAAACTATATTTTAACCCCGGGAAGCAATGTTTTATAGGGGAACCTTCTGGAAGCGAGATTGGGCTAGTTTTGAGAAGCAACTGGGCAGAATTTGTTGTGAAAACCTGGCAATCCTGATCTGAACACACGTACTGGAGATATACTCCTAATTACAGGAGCATCTTTACTGATGAGATGTACATGAGTAAAGACATGCACAGCCCTATAAAATAAAATGGGTAACGTTAAGTTATAGCTAGCTAATTATCAAACGCAGCTACGGTTAGCCATCGCTAACATTAGCACGTTTATTAAACAGCCTTCAATACATTTCTATGTTATAACTTCCCGAAAACAAATACACAAACATATAAAACAAACTTCTAGCGAAATACCAACAGCATCTAACTTGCAAGTTCGGAGTCAAACCTCATTTCTTTCAGGTCCATCAGTTGTCTCCAGCGATTAAAAGCAGTGCCGATGTTTACTCTGGTATTCTTATCGGATTTGATTTGTGATTCCGAGCGCGGTTGTTTCCCTGTAGCAGGTGTTGGTCTTTTGCCAAGGGCTTCAGCTATCCTTCCGCTCTCTTCTCTGAACTGAAAGTAGTGGGCTGTACTTTCCACACGATTGACATCAGGTCCAGGTACGCCCTGCGAGTTATTCGTGTATTCGTTGCAGGTTGGCTGGTGGTTATGTTGTCCGCATACCGCCTCCCACGGCCGAAACTGGTATTACAACACCTTCCGGGCCGGGGCTAGTAATGCTAATGCTAATTAAGGTTGATATTTCTGCAGCACTATAACTTGACATTTTTTTAATGACATCATCGCCTTTATTTCATCTCATTCTTTTGATGCGTGTAGTTCATGTTATGGATATTTTTACCTCAATTTCTGCATATGGCACCTGTAATACATAGATGAAAAGATCAGCGCCATGTTTAGCCTTAAAGGGGGGGGGGGGGGGTGGAATGCTATTTCATGCATACTGAGTTTTTTTACACTGTTAAAGAGTTGGATTCCCATGCTAAACATGGACAAAGTTTCAAAAATTAAGTTGTACGTTTGAAGGAGTATTTTTGTTCCAAAAATACCTCTTCCGGTTTGTCACAAGTTTCGGAAAGTTTTTTCGAGTATGGCTCTGTGTGACGTTAGATGGAGCGGAATTTCCTTATATTGGTCCTAAGGGCACTTCTACCGGAAGAGCTTGCACTCCCGTAGAGCAGAGCACAGACATTCACTGATCAGAGCGAGAGAACGAATTGTCCCAAAAGAAGTGTGTTTTTGGTTGCCAGGGCAAGACAACCCTGCACAGATTACCAAAAAAAAAAAAAAAAAAAAAAAAACAGCATTAAGGGACCAGTGGATGGAGTTTATTTTTACAGAGCATCAACGGAGTTGTGCAAGTGTTTTTGTTTGTTCCCTGCATTTCGAAGATGCTTGTTTTACAAACAAAGCCCAGTTTGACGCCGGATTTGTACACCATTTATTTCTTAAGGATAATGCAGTCCCAACAAAAAAGGGTCACGATCGTGTGTTGGAACCGCATGCGGTGAGTAAAACTGCTTCAGATATCTCTGTGTTGTTAACTTAGCTATCGGCGCGTAAACACATCAAGTAAACAACATGCGATGTTGTCATCAAACTGCACTTTCCAAATGTACAGCTTAAAAAAAAAAAAAAAAAAGACAACAAAAAATGGAACTTAGTCATTTTCCAAAGCCGCTAAGCAAATATATACAGTTTCAGTACATACCACATAGAGACGTCGTTGCTGATGCTGCTCTTGTTAAATTTCAGCCTCTGGATCTGATTCTGGATCATAAATATACGGCTGAATCTGACTGTTAGCCATGGTTTGTTTTGGATGTTTTTTTCCTCACGGTAATGTCACAGCTTCCAGACGCTCTCAACGCAAAAGCCTACTCGCGCTCCTGATTCTTTAGCTCCGCCCACACGTTACACCTCCAGGCGCTCGTGTTTTTCCGGGAAAAATCGGTACAGACTATCTTTCTCTTATGAATATAATAAAACTAAAGACTTTTTGGAGTTATGAAGGATGCAGTACTACTCTATAGGTACTCAAGATTAACAGGATATTGAGTGAAAACGAGCATTTCACCCCCCTTTAAATCCAAACTGGTATGTAGAATTAATAAACACATTTAACCTATCCAGCAAGATTTTTTTCTGGCACTTTAGACAGGATACTAGCTGAAGCTATAGGTCTATTATTATCTAAGTTGCCTACCATTCCAGTTTTGTTCTTAATAACTGGCACTAACAGAACAGACAACATTGAGTCTGGTAACACACCATGAATTAAAATGCCAGCTAATAAAGGGGCTATCCTCTTACTTCCATATTTAAGTGTATATGCAGAAATATCAATGTATAGCAGATATATTATCTAGGCCACTGGCTTTATTTTGAGGCAATTTTCTTATAGCATGATCCACCTCACATGACATGATCACTATTGGATCATTAACTTGAATATCATCCACATTATTCAAGTAATTTTGGATGCAATTAAAAAAACTACAATACTCCATAATTTTGCAATATTATCTGCCCCCGAAACGCCATCCAAGGTACAAGGAAGAGATTCTCTACATCTTTTAAAAGTTCTGACATCTTTCCAAAAACCAGTGATATTATGATATAATAGCTTCATAGACAAAGAATCAGCCCTTAAGATTTGCTCATTTTTACAGATAAAATGAATAGCATACTTATATCTTGCATTTGTAGACTTCTTTATTCAAGCTCAGGCCTTTGCCTGGGTCTACCTGCTATAGCCCATAATTTAAAAGCTTCCTGTGCTTCATCCAGTTTGACTTCTAACCCTATGGTTGTGGGTTCAAATCTCAGGCCGGCAATACCACGACTTAGGTGCCCTTGAGCAAGGCAAGTTAACAAGTTTATACAATTCCTCCTCTCCTATAGTAGAGAATGAGTGGAACTGTTCCTCAGGGGGTCTATAGTGCACTGTCTGATGCGATACTGTGGCTGTAGAACAACTGCCCCAGCAACTCACTCCAGCCCACCGCCTCGAGCGTCCATGGGGGCACACTTCCTCACCTACTCGATGGCACCGCGTATTCACCACAGTGGTGAGGGATCTTCAACAGCACGTTTCTCCTTCTCCCGGGCTTCGGGCACCACAACCCCTCGCGAACGACTCTTGCGCAAAAACAAAAAGCAAACACAAACTTTTTCGTCCTTCACTGTCGTCGCTCCTGTTTTATATCCTTCCATCTCCTCCATGGGACTCGAGACCAGTGGGTCGAGCAGGTGTCGCTCATTTCCAATCACTCCACCAGCCTCGCTCCTGTTCCCACGGCTCTGGGCCCCACCCCACTCCCCGCCCTTATTTGCAAGTGTTTTTGCTAGATGCAGCAGCAGATTTTCCAGTCCTGTGCCGCATTGTTTAAACATTTGCACCCATTTGTGTGTCCATGGGTGTGCTGGTCTAAAAAAGAAGTGTGTTTAGGCGCATTGTTGGTGCATTGCTGTTTTGAGGAACTGAAAATAGACTGCATCATAGACCAACACAAACCTAGTCTAAAGTCAATGGTTATTATTTTTGTTATTTAAAGAGCGCGTTAGTAGAAAATGCACCTCTGGGCAGGTCCACAACGCGCGTTCAATTTGCTTATTACACACAGGGTAAAAAAGTAAAATAATATTATTGTGTAAGCTACATGAATCTAAAAATTTAATACGTGTCATAATGGATAGTCATTGTGTGTATCAGAATTAGCCTACCTATTTGCTAGCGCATTAGCAGATCCATTTGCTCTCTGGAGACCTGTTCAGTCTGAGCACCTTAAAATTCCGCCATTTAACTCTTTCCCCGCCCTTATTTAGAAGACAACACTTCCCAGCCATTGACAAGTTTTTATGGGTTTTCGTGTTTTCAGAGTTATACACTCTGGGGGGCTATTACACATCTTCTGAACAAGTAAAAAACCTCCTGAACAAAAACACATGTGAACAAGATGGAAAAACTAGCGATCTCTTTTATGTGAACAGATAAGCAATCATCATAGTGCGATCATCAGCAAGATACAGCATATAAATGAAAACTGCATAATGTTATGGAGTAAAATGATGATCCAGGAAGTGGTATATTAGTGGTGTTAATGGAAGCGATTTACTGAATTTATGTTTTGATAATCATACTGAATAATATCCAGATGTAGTTTTGTGATTTTCTCACCTTTTTGCTCAATTTTTTTTTTTTTTTTTTTTTTTTTTTTTTTAATGAAACCTACCTACATTTGAGTGTTTATAAGAAAGGAATGCTTTAAGCTAGGATACATTTTTTTATTTTGTTTAAAAGTAGAGGCTTTGATCTTTATTTTGGTGTACTGTATTGCACATTTTGTTTAAAGCACTATATAAATAAAGGTGATTGATTGATTGATTGATTCAAATATTCATATTCGAATATATGAATATTCATTCATTCGATGATTTTCACAAAAAAATGATGGTCTAAAGCAGGGACAGGCAACTCCGGTCCTGGAGCTCCAACCCTAATTAAACACACCTGAACAACGCAATCAGTGTTTTTGGGATTACTAGATATATACAGGCAGGTGAGTTTTTATGAGGGCTGAAGCTAAACTCTGCAGGGATAGTGGCCCTCCAGGACTGGAGTTGCCTGTCCCTGCTTTAGACCATAATTTTTTTTGTGAAAATCATCGAAATCGCTGGCTATGGCTGGCACCTTTTTTTTTTTAAAATGTTGGCAGGGAAAGAGTTAAATAATGAATAAGCCATGGTGCGAACACAACTCGCTCTTAAAGGGAATGAAAGATGATTGGTTTATTGCAAATTATGCCAAGAAACACACACATTACTCATTAAAGGTGCTGTAGGGAACTTTTGTAAAAAAATGTTTTTTACATATTTATTAAACCTGTCATTATGTCCTGACAGTAGAATATGAGACAGATAATCTGTGAAAAAAAATCAAGCTCCTCTGGCTCCTCCTAGTGGTCCTATTGCCATTTGCAGAAACTCCATCGCTCCCGGTAAAAAATAACCAATCAGAGCTGCGGTCCGTAACTTTGTTTGTGTTCAAAATGTAGAAAAATGTATATAATAAGCGAGTACACCATGAATCCATTTTCCAAACCGTGTTTTTGGCTTGTCCTGAATCACTAGGGTGCACCTATAATAAGTGTTTATATTCGGACTATTTTAGATTGCTTCGGGGATACCGCGGCGGAGTAACCCAGTACCTTTGTAATTCTTCATAGACATAAACAGAGAGAAGTAGTTCCGGCTACGATGTTCTTCCGCAAAACGCAAGCAGTTCTGTTTATTAACCGCTAGAGTGTCAAAAGTTCCCTACCGCAGCTTTAATAGAATAGGGAAAACCCTTTTAGACCACACACCGGCAGCACAGACAGTTTTTTTGGAATCAGAAACACCGCAAGTGCACATGTGCTGTGTGCTTTATACCATGCACATAGATAGTTAAAATAGGGCCCTCTATTGTCACATTCTGTTCAATAGAATCAACAATAACAGTACTTTGTTCTCAGTGGGTGCGTCACTGAGTGGGGAAAACATGTTTAATGTTTTCCTTGGAACAGAAGAGTGGTTGTTTTGACCCACAACTATGCCACAACTAGAGAAAACAAAGTACAAAATAAACGTAGCAAACTTAGCTATCGTTAAACAGAAAAAGACACAAGGGTCCAAATATATGAGAACAATCAAACTTAACTTAGCAACTGGGTACAAAGGAAGCATAGGCTCAAGACTGAACACAATAGCAGGGAACAAACAGACTTATAAAGGGTCAAACACAGGTGTGAGGAATCAACACTGATGAGCAGAGCACTGAACATGGTACGGGGCGATGACGCCCTCTGGAGGAGCGGAGAGACCATAGGGCCAGAGTTCATAGGACAAGAGCCATCTGCAGTTCTGGAGGGAACATGACTCCGTACTCATTGATAGTGACTCCTGCAGGCCAGGATGAAAACTGCAATGCAGATACGAGCCCATTACAGGTGTTCATCTGAGACAAGGTCTTTATAGGGGATCTGTATCTGGGACTCTAGTTGTCCTGGTCTCCGTTGTCTTTCAGGGATGTAGAGGTCCTTTCTAGGTGCTGATCCACCATCTGGTCTGGATATGTACTGGATCCGGGTGACTGCAGTGACCCTCTGATCTGGACACAGACTGGATCTGGTGGCTATGGTGACCTTGGAATAAGAGAGAAACAAACTAATATTAGCGTAGATGCCTTTCTTCTAATGATGTAGCAAGTACATCGGGTGGTATGGGAAGTGTTTCCGGTTCCGGTTTACCTAATTAATGCAGCCTAAAAATCCTTTAACGGATTTGGATATTAAAAAGCATATTAGTATTGTATGTGTAAGCCAGATTAAAGAGATGGGTCTTTAATCTAGATTTAAAATGCAAGAGTGTGTCTGCCTCCCGAACAATATTAGGTAGGTTATTCCAGAGTTTAGGCGCCAAATAGGAAAAGGATCTGCCGCCCGCAGTTGATTTTGATATTCTGTGTATTATCAAAAATTGCCTGAGTTTTGAGAACGTAGTGGAAGTAGAGGATTATAATGTAAAAGGAGCTCAATCAAATACTGAGGTGCTAAACCATTCAGGGCTTTATAAGTAAAAAGCAATATTTTAAAATCTATACGATGTTTGATAGGGAGCCAGTGCAGTGTTGACAGGACCGGGCTAATATGGTCATACTTTCTGGTTCTAGTAAGAACTCTTGCTGCTGTATTTTGGACTAGCTGTAGTTTGTTTACTAAGCGTGCAGAACAACCACCCAATAAAGCGTTAAAATAATCTAACCTTGAGGTCATTAATATATGGATTAACATTCCTGCATTTGACATTGAGAGCATAGGCCGTAATTTAAATATATTTTTGAGATGGAAAAATGCAGTTTTACAAATGCTAGAAACGTGGCTTTCTAAGGAAAGATTGCAATCAAATAGCACACCTAGGTTCCTAACTGATGACAAAGAACTGAAAGAGCACCCATAAAGTCTTAGACAGTGTTCAAGTTTATTACATAACCTATGTATGTACGTGCTGTATGTGTAGAATAATTGGCAATAAAGCAGACTTTGATTTTCTTTTTACTTTGACTTAGAACATCTGTTTATTTCTCTGTATCAGAAATTCATCCTGAAATCTAGATCCATTGAATGTGCCATATGACGTGTTTCCTTTCAAGCATGGTAAGAAAGCCTGTTTTGAAGGATAAAAACAACTGTACTGTAATCAGTAACTTCACTACCCACTGTAAAACCTTTGGCTTAAAGTCACGGGAGACCTATGAGGTCCCTTTCTCTCTTTCATTCTCTTTTTTTTCCCTCTCTCTCAAGTGGACTATTACTGTGTAAATTTATCACACCACTACTCACACTCATCCAATTATGCTGCTCTTGTCTATTGAATAATCTCAGTGGTTATTTAGACGGTATAACACTGGCTCCAGTCTTCTTTCTGTGTGTGTGAATTTGTTTTAAACAAGCACATAATGTCCAGCATTATTTTTATTTTCCATTTTCAACATCCTTTGTAAAAATGTTTTACAAGTTACAGATTTAGAAGCTTACAGCTGTGTGCATCCACAATATTTTTCAAAAGAGCAATGAAAACTCTGTCTTTAAGCCCTATTCGGACGGGACTAGTTTTACAGGGGGTCGTTAGAGAAATCTGCGTTTCACAGACGTACTTGCTGATTTTAATCCCGTCCGAATCTGCCACGCCTGTGTTTTTCTCACACAACCTCTGTGATAATTCCAGAGCAAATTACCTACCGTTTTTCAGCAAAACTCAGTGATCCTCTGAGAAAACTAATCCTGTCCGAATGGCGAATGTCTGTGATTGCCGGTGATATTTTATTTTACAACGCGTTTCCTTGTGTGTTTTGGCCAACGTGAATTACCGTAGATGCTCTTACCGTGCGGATGTTTGATATATTTGCTTAGCGGCAAATAAATAATAATAAAAAAATAATACAAATAATAAAATCAAGAGCAAGATCGCGTAAACTGTTAATACCGGCTATTGTAATATCAGCACCAGGTAAGATTACTCACGTTCATTTATGTACTCAGTTACATAATGTTTTAATTACATTTAATAAAAAAAAAAAAAAAAAAAAGGAAAACAAGTTTAACTAAAGGAACCACACATTAACATGGTTTTGCTATACTAGCCAATTAGTATTTATTGTGTAAATATACTAAGGCAATCATTCTGAATGAATGCAATGCACGCATACAGAGCGCGTGATCTCTGTGACCCCCAGATGCACAAATCAGCCCCTCCCACCTCCGTAATAAACACGGACATACTAGTCCCGTCCAAATTGGTACATGAAAATCACAGACGTCAGGTGGTAAGAATCTAAACTCATAGGTAGTTTAGAAAACTAGTCCCGTCCGAATAGTGCTTTATTTTATGTTAGTCAAACCACCACTCTGTACATTTCTCAGCCTGTATTTGAAGGGAGAGAAAGGGCTAATAACATTTTCTTCCCCTAATTATTACTATTAGTTTATATGGGGCACACGCCTTCCCTCTATACTTATCACAAGAAAGAGGAATGGAGGGGAAAGAATGCTAGGTAGAGGGGAGGAGGTAACTAAGCAGAAAATGAAGAGAAACATAAAAGAATGGGAGCTGAAGGAGGTCAGGCCCATCACAGGCTTAGCATTGCTTTCGAAGATGGCTGGGACAGGTGGCAGCTCGAGACAATCTCACTCTGCAGGGCAGCATCCTCTCAGGAGAAGATAAGGGATCCCTCTGTCCATCCTCCCCCTCCTTGTCTTCCACCATCCCCCTCTCTCCTCATGTCTCCTCTCCTGCGTGGCACTCTGTGTTGGAAGCTCTTTGATGTGTGTGAAGTGGGATGAGTGGCTGGGTATGAGGTACAGGAAGGGTTCAGCGTGGAGGTCTCTGAGGTGCTCGCTACTCTGTGCTCTCATTAAGGGAGTGGGGTCAGGTTAATCAGCTTTAAAGTTTATACACATAGACTTTTGACTGCCAGCCCTGGGCAGCCACCCCTGGGTACCACCTTCTTGATAAAGAAGCAACAAAGGTGAACAAGAGATGGCGAATGCAAGAGACAGGAAGAGAAATGTTCATTACCTGACTCTGTTAGTTGTGCTTTCTCACTCTCCTAAGGCCTGGTCTCTCAACAAGACTCGTGTCACTGAGTATTATTTGGGAAGTTTTGCTTGGTGGGACAGAATAAATGGATTACAACTCCTGCTTGTTTTTAGGCCATAACTCTCTGGGTGCTGAGAGGGATACATGTGTGTGCTTAGGGACGGAGTGTAGTGCAGAATGTGGATGTGTAAACAAAGGGGAACAAGTAACAAATGTGAAAAATGAAAATGCAGAGAGTTGTGCTGATTTATCTTCTGTACGAGCAAGTCACAGATTCTGAAAACATCAGCTGTTGAAACTGAAGTAAATTTTATTCACAATTTATTTTGAGTTCTAAAGTGAACAAGTGAAGCAAATAACATTTTTCAAAGAGGAGGAGAAAAGTTAGTGACAAATAAAAGAGTTTGAGAATGAGACAAATGTAGCTAGTTACATGCAGGTATTAATATGCCCTGAGGTACTGACCCATAATCTACCTCTGTGACCTGACCATGATTACACGTATTACCTCGATACAGAATTATCTCTCCCCATCTTTTGCTGTCTTGTATAAAAGAAGCACATGGGGATTTTTGTATTACTGGCCCTTCTTAATTATACCTCTGTGGAATGTTCAAAAATCAATATAAGAAACCTGATTTGTGACTGGCTCTGTTAATGATAAAGCAACAGTTTGACCAACTCCTTTTCCTCCTTTTACACTGCACTATAGGAAAGCAGAATCAAGATTTTATTCATTGCTAAGTTTAACATTTTGTTATGCAATTTATATATCCATACAGCGAATAGGAAGAGGAAAAATAATAGTAACCTATATTTAGTCTCTTTACTATAGATCAACTTATAACATTATATTATATTATAGATTTGTTTGTTTGTTTGTTTTTATGTAATTATTATTATCATAATTTTCCATAATGAAGAATGGACAAAAAAGCATTAGTGATTGTGCAGAACAACATATTTTCAAACTTGACCAGTTGATGGTTTGCCTAAACTAATCCATCTAACCTGATGTCTAAGAGACCATGATCAAATGCATTTCTTCAAGGCAATTTCCAAAAGATGTGCTCTTGCATTCAACAACAGAACTTAACCAAATGCTGAAAAATCTCTGGATTATTATTTAGTGCAAAAGTAGTCAAACTCACAATTTACTAGTTGCTTGTTTGATGAATAGTAGTTCAGACGGCCATTGCTATAGAATATGGGATCATACTTTCTTTCTTTTTCTTTCTTTCTTTCTTTCTTTCTTTCTTTCTTTCTTTCTTTTAATCCAACTCTAATTACTCACTTCAATAAACAAAATATCTATTCACCATTCTCTCCTTCCCTCCCTCCATTTCTCTGCTTTGATTTCTCTTCTTTGACTCTACCACTTCAATTCCAGGCAAATTTGGTGCATTTGGATAATTTATACCACTGTAAGTAGCCCATTACAGTCACACTAATCTAGAAATGTAATTAAACAGAATACACAAAAGTCAACAGTAACACCCTCAGAGCAGTGCTGAACAGCACTCATGTGTGTTTACATGCACGCAGACGGAGCTGGATCCAGCAACCTGTGCACAGTGTGTTTTATAATACACATTCTGGTGTTTTGGTGAACTTTTTGATTAACATGAGTCAAGTTTCTTGGAAATTTTCTTTCTGATTTCACTTGGTTTTGAACAGGAAAAAAGAAGAAAAGCAGTAAAAAAAAAAAAAAAATCCCTTAAAGGGTTAGTTCGCCCAATTTGCAAAATTATGTCATTAATAACTCACCCTCATGTTTTTCCAAACCCGTAAGACCTCCGTTTAGTTTTGGAACACAGTTTAAAATATTAGATTTAGATTTAGTCCGAGAGCTCTTAGTCCCTCCATTGAAGTTGTGTGTATGGTATACTGTCCATGTCCAGAAAGGTAAGAAAAACATCATCAAAGTAGTCCATGTGACATCAGAGGGTCAGTTAGAATTTTTTGAAGCATCAAAAATACATTTTGTATACCGTACACACCAAGGGACCAAGAGCTCTCAGACTAAATCTAAAATATTTTAAACTGTGTTCCAAAAATAAACGGAGGTCTTACGGGTTTGGAACAACATGAGGGTGAATTATTAATGACATAATTTTGCTAATTGGGCGAACTAACCCTTTAAAGTAACTGTATATAAGTTTGTTGTTGTTGTTGTTATTGTAACTGAAAATCATATTTAGGTCAAAATTGTCAATTGTTTGGGAACTAAATCCGCTGTAAAGAGTGATCTGTTTAAGCCCACTGGAATGCTTGAGTGCAGACGATACAGACACGCAGCGTTTCTGTGTTTTAGGTAAAAAAAAATAATAATAATAAAAAAACAAACACCATTAAACTAACACAGATTAAATAAAATAACTTAACGGTTACACTTTATTTCGATAGTCCACTTTAGACATTCTACTGACTATAAGTAACTTTGTAACTACATGTCAACTACATATCAACTAAATCTCAGAAATTTGCAACTACATGTCTACTAACTCTCAGAGTACACTTTTAGGGTAGGTTTAGGGTTAGTGTTAGGGGTAGGTTTAGGCTTAGTATAAGTTGACAATAAGTTGACAAAGAAAGTGTTAGAAGATATTAAGCAGACAGTCTACTAATACTCTACTAACTGCTAGTTGACATGTAGTCACAATGTTACTTACTGCTAGTAGACTGTCTAAAGTGGACTATCAAAATAAAGTGTTACCAACTTAACTGATGCTAACTGTCTAGCTAACAAGCTTGCTGGTGCTAACTTGAGGTAATTTTTATAAATAATGTCAAAATATTTTTATTCAACAACCTATATATGTGGCGAGTGGGGCGGGGCCGAGAGGCGTGGGAACGAGGAGTGAGGCCAGGTGTAGTGATTGAAGATGAGCTGCACCTGTGCCCCACCGCCGGTATCGAGCCCCAAGTAGGAGATGGAAGGATATAAAACTGGAGCGACTATAGTGAAGGACGAGAGAGGACCAGGCCTGGGACATTATTTTATGTTTTGTTTTTTTATTTTGAGCGCACCAGTCGTCCGTGAGGGGCTGGTGTGCTGTTTTGTATTTATTTTGTGATTATTAAAATGACTTTTGATTGTGCGCCGGTTCCCGCCGCCTTCTTCCCGATGAGTATGGAGTCTATCGTTACAGTGGTGCCGAAACCCGGGAGAAGGAGGGACGTGCTGTGGTGAATCCGCGGTGCCCTTGAGCTGGCGAGGTATGTGCCGCCAGGGACGCTCGAGGTGGTGGGCTGGAGCGAGTTGCCGGGGACGGGCGAGCTCGCTGAGGGAGCGGAGGAGTCGGCGCCTTTCGCCAAGGGGCCGGAGCCTGCAGCCTCCGCGATGGAATCCGGAGGGGCAGGGAGCGCGGGACTCCTGCCGCTGCCCAAAATCGGAGGAGCCGTCGCCGTCCATCGGGCGGCGGAGGAGTGTCGTGCCGTCCGCCGAGGGCCGTCCAGTGCCACCGCCAGGCACCGCGGAGGAGATCACCCAGCTGGTGGAGGGCCGAGCAGCAGAGCGGCTGGGAACCGGAATTTTCCCCTCTCTCGTCTCTGTCGCTCCTCCTTCCATCTCCTTTTCTCTCGCCTCGTCTGTCCTACCCCCAGGTTCCCGCAGGTCCCCGTGAGCGGTCCCCCCCAGAGGGGGGTGTGTGTAGAGCGCCGTCTCGGGAGTACCCCCGGCCTGCGAGGGGCGATGGGGGTATGTGGCGAGTGGGGCGGGGCCGAGAGGCGTGGGAACGAGGAGTGAGGCCAGGTGTAGTGATTGAATATGAGCTGCACCTGCGCCCCACCGCCGGTATCGAGTCCCACGTAGGAGATGGAAGGATATAAATCTGGAGCGACTATAGTGAAGGACGAGAGAGGACCAGGCCTGGGACTTTTATGTTTTGGTTTTTTATTTTGAGCGCACCAGTCGTCCGTGAGGGGCTGGTGTGCCGTTTTGTATTTATTTTGTGATTATTAAAATGTCTTTTGATTGTGCGCCGGTTCCCGCCTCCTTCTTCCCGATGAATAGGAAGTTTATATCGTTACAATATATTATATATATATATAATTACATCTAGGGACAAAAGTAAGGATGTGATGTTCAGAACATGATAACTACAGTAACTTAATTATCAAAGAGGGGAAAAGATACACCCCGTTTGGCCAGGGGTGTTTTTAAGCCACAGACAAGGTTTGAGAAGGAAAAAAATCATTATGAAAATATAATTATATTTTCCTTAAAATGGTCTTCCTAACTTCAGGCCTTATTATCATGTTATATATAACTGTGATGTTCTGTAAAACAACAAACTTTAAAATACTTTTTTCTTACTGGTGAAAATCAGATGGTCAACTCTGCTTTCTCTCAGGTACATCACAGTGTAAGCTTCACAGTGAACATTACTCTGGTCAGCGTAGTCCATATACACAACAAAGATATATCTTGACTACATATAGTGGTTATTTTGGAAAAAAATCCCAGGTGTTTTGAGCAGTAGGATTATTAAAAATAAATTAACAAGCAGAATAGAATAAATATAGAGCTGAGTATCGTCAGCATAACAGTGAAAGCTAACACCATGTTTCCTGATGATATCTCCCAAGGGTAACATGTAAATCGTGAAGAGTAACGGCCCTAGTACTGAGCCTTGAGGTACTCCATACTACACTGGGATCGATATGCTACCTCTTCATTTACTGCTACGAATTGATGTTGGTCATATAAGTACAATTTAAACCATGCTAATGCACTTCCATGAATGCCAACAAAGTTTCTTCTCTCTATTTCCTCTTGGCAAAATATTGTTTATTTTGATGCCTTTTGCAAGAAATTGTATTGTTTTGTACTTTTCATCTTCAGAAAAATCTTTCTTCTACACCATATTTCATGAGAACCTGTAACTTGCTTAATAATGTGGAATGACCTCTTTAAGTAGGGTTTCCATTTATCCAAGAAGACCTGGCAAATTGCCTTTTATCGTCGCGGCCAGCCAATGGCGTTAACTGCAAGTCAGTCGCGTGTTAAAGTTATTTGTGAACGTACCGCCAGGTGGCACAATGGTACTGGTTGCAAACAGACTGAATTGTAACATTTTGGTTTGTAAACAGAGATAAAACGAAGAAGTAAAACAACAATTACATTATAATTTAACATTTTAACATATTTAAAACCAATTAGAAAATTTGCAGTGAGTTAATTTCAAAATGTGGGATAGTATGCGGCTATAGTCTACGCACCAAAATTTAAAAGAAAGACCTTTACACAAAGGGTCTTACTGCATGCTATTGTTATTAAATATATATATATATATGTGACCAAAAATTTAGTATTATCTGTTCAGCTGTTGGATCACACTGGTGCCTGATACGTACTGGGAGAGAGACAAAAGAAACTGGTGAAAGAGACGTGCATCTGCCAAAGAGACAAAAACTTTTGTTCTTAATTTATGGCCTATGCTGCTTTGTACTATTTTCAATGCTGCAGTCGTTTTGGCAATACAAATGTAAAAATATATTTGCAGTAATAAGAAACTGTCCCAATACATCATGTAGGCCTACCTGTAATTATTTTATTACTGGGCAATTACAGAGTTACTAACTTGGGAGAAACAAAACTCTGACCTGCCCCTACCCCCACACAGACGCTCTGGTTGGTGTGATAGCATCATGTCGAGGAGACAGTGTGTTTTTAATTGTAAAGGCAAGTTTGTTTTATTTTCACTGCCAAAGAATGAAGATCAGAAGAACCAATGGTTAAAATTCATTTTTACCACAATATCAGAGCAGTACAACAAATCCCTTTTGTTGTGTTCACAACATTTCACTGATGACTGCTTTTCTAATCTCGGTGAGTTCAAGGCGGGATTTTCAAAGCGTTTGGCCATAAAAGAGGGTTCATTACCAACTTTATTTGGACCAACAAGCATCTCTGAATCACAACCTGTAAGTATGATTATATAATTATTAGGGCCGGGACTTTAACGCGTTAATTGAGATTAATTAATTACACAAAAAATAACGCGTTAACTAAGATTAATTAATTACAGAAAAAAAATTCCTGCATTTTTAATAACTTTTTGCACCGCGGAACGTTTCTCACTGGATTTGTTTCGGCGGACCGATTATACTGAAGCACCAACTAGCGTCCGCTCCGCATATCACTGCAGCCTGCAGCACATCGAGCCTCAAGTATCACCTCAACGCAAAACATATCGCAGCTAGCGTGGACTTTACACTTTATGTTGAACTATATATTATTTTGTTGGTGCAACACTTTATGTTGAACTCTTTATTGTTTTGGCCAAGGTTATTGAGAGTTGGACTTAGTATGTTATGGCCTCTGAAGCAACAGAGAGATGTTTTCTAATAGTCAGTGTTTCCAATGTTCTGAATGTAATTGACAGTATTGTGTTTTACTTAAAAAACTCTTTACAGAAGGTTCCAGCACCTATAAGCTTCCTGAATTTCTGAAATGTACTATTTCTAAATTGTTTCTAAATATGCTATTGCTACACTTCATGGCAAAAATTGCACTGGTCTGCTAGACTTGGTTGAACAAAAATAAATAATATTTTGTTGCTTAAGCTTATGTATTCAGTCATTATTCAATGGTATACTATAAATCCATGTGAAAAAAAATTACTTCTCACTGTTTTCAGGTCAAATATTTATATGCGATTAAAATGCGATTAATTTCGATTAATTAATTACAAAGCCTCTAATTAATTAGATAATTTTTTTTAATCGAGTCCCGGCCCTAATAATTATGTGTTTGTTTTCTCCCGAGCGTCTTATCAGTATGTGTGCTGTCTGCAGCCTTTGTCTGCGCTGATCTTCATTGACAAACACGTCATTAAAATTAAGTGTAACTCCGTGAATACTCAACGAAGATACATGGGAGAGATATCTATAGAAAGCTTGACATGTCTACTTTAAAACTAAACAAGCGCTGCCAAAAATATTCTGTGATAAAGTAATCCATATGAAAACAACCCGATGTCCGTTTTTCACGTCTCCCTTCATTATATCTAATGTGACTGCGCTGAACGCGCTATTCAGATTCAAACTGAAGTGCGCGACTCGAATACGCCCACACAGAAGAAAAAGCAGAGAGACTGTTCAAGTTTTTTATTTTACTGTTTGCTTCGCGATGAGAGGAATAAGACATAATTCACCCCAAAAAGATGCTAACGCATTGTTTACCGTGAAGTTGTGTGTGGAACAACCAATCAAAACTGACTATGTCAGTTGACCAATCAGAACACAGTATGCTACCGAAAGGTGGGGTTTAAGGAAACTGAATCTTTTGAACAGCTTCGCGCAAACCGTTTGGGGATCTCTGAGATTTGTGGTAATTTTAAAATTATATTCTGACAAAATGACAATGTTTTTTTTAACATTGGATGGATTTAAACCTGTTGTACAAGACTTATAAACAGGACTTATAAACAGTGATAGGAAGCTTAGAATTTTCATCATACTGGCTCTTTAACTAATAAGAATGAACAATGAACAATACAATTATTACACAATTTATTAATCTTTGTTAATGTTAATAAAAATAGAGTCATTCATTGTTCATGTTAGTTCACAGTTCATTAATGTTTACAAAGACAACTGGTGATTTTAATAATGTATAAGTAAATGCTGAAATTTACATGAATTATGATTAATAAATGCTGTGGAAATATTTTTCATTATTATTTATGTTTTTTATATATGTTATCTAATGTAATTAACTTCAAGACAGCGCTGCTGAGTCCAGTCGCTGTCCAGGTCGCTCTGCTTAGATTGTGTTTTTATTTACTTTATTTACCTACTTTTGCTTTCTCTCTTTATACACATAACATCTTCACTGATCATTTAATACAAAGGATATATTTTTGGACACTTCACTGACCTATTTCATGACACTTTATCCTCCAACCCATCGTGGCCATCTGAGACTCTCCGGAACGCCAAGATGAACAATGGCCACCTGAATAACCACCCGAGGTGACGGATCAAGAAACACAGCGGGAAATGAGCTGGGATTCGCAACAGACTAAGAAAAAGAGCTCACAGTCCTCCTCTACCGAGTATTCTGCTCGCAAATGTCCAGTCTCTGGATCTTAGAGCCAGGATAAGTTTCCAACAGGACATTAGGGACTGTAACATCCTTTCTTTGTCTGGAACATGGCTCACGCCCTCGGTCCCGGATGCCGCTGTAACGCCATATGAAAACTTCTCTGTTTTACGGATGGACAGAACAGCCAAGGCCGGTAAATCCAAAGGTGGAGGAGTGCGTTTCATGATTAACAAGAAATGGTGTGACCCCAGGAATATCTCCACTCTGTCGCGCTCCTACTCGCCTCATCTGGAACATTTATACATGATTTTCCGCCCATTCTATCTGCCCCGGGAGTTTTCATCGATCATCATCACTGCTGTTTACATCCCACCACAAGCAGACACCAAATTGGGTTTGTCTGAGCTTCACGATGCGCTCAGCGGCAACATCAACAAACATCCTGATGCTGTTATTATCATCCGTGGGGACTTTAACAAAGCCAACCTCAGGCAAGTTAAGCCTAATTTTTGCAACATGTATCCTGTCCAACCAGAGGACAGAATACACTGGATCATTGCTACACTCAGTTTAAGAATGCCTACAAAGCTCGCTCACTAATGAACACAGATACAGGGGATGCATAGAGTCACATTTCCAGCTTAATGACTTCCAACACATGTGGCAAGGACTAAGGACCATCTGTAGGTCCTTAGTCCTAAATCCTCTGCAGAGGTGAGAGCAGATCCGTCATGGGCTGATGAGCTAAACACTTTCTTGGATACTTTGGACTCTCTGCAGTTTGCTTATCGCCCCAACAGATCCACTGATGATGCCATCTCTCACATCCTGCACTCTTCTCTCACACACATTGACAGCAATAACAGGAACTATATAAGGCTGCTATTTATCGACTATAGCTCAGCTTTCAATACTATAGTCCCCATCAAGCTGGCTTCTAAACTCATGGACCTCAGCCTAAATTATTCACTCTGCAATTGGATTCTTCATTTCCTTACCGGCAGACCTCAAGTGGTGAAAGTAGGCCAGTACACCTCCAACTCTATCACCCTGAACGTAGGAGCCCCACAGGGCTGTGTCCTGAGTTCCCTGCTCTACTCTCTCTACACACATGACTTCATGTCTTCCCACAGCTCCACATCTATTATCAAATTTGCTGATGATACTGTGGTCCTATGGGAAAAATCTTTTCATTTTGCTGCCATCTGGTAAGCGCTTCCGTAGTCTGATGGCAAAAACCGAAAGACTCAGGAGGAGTTTCTTCCCCCAGGCCATCACTAAACTAATCTCCTAAACCCAAAACCAGCCTCTTAACATCTTCATGTCTCCGCTTAATATTCATTAATAACTCACCCTCATGTTGTTCCAAACCCGTAAGACCTCCGTTTATTTTTGGAACACAAGTTACAAAAATAGTTCAAACAAACCAATATCACGGAGTAATTCATGTACTCAAACAGTACACTGACTGAACTGCTGTGAAGAGAGAACTGAAGATGAACACCAAGCCGAGACAGATAATGACTCGTTCATCAGTTTTAATCATTTAACCGTTAATAGATTTGATTAAATAAATAAAGTGTTAATATGCTCAGGCCGTATTTATTGCAAAAACAGGACTCACCTCAGAGTAGCTGCTAGTGCTAACTTCCTCTTGTTTGACAGTTTGGCACAGGTGCATCTCGTTTAGCTAATCATCTTAACTAGCACACAAGCGTATATATATCCAGTCTTCCTACCTCCTGTCCCACAACAGTTTTTCGGCATCCCTCCTCCAGCCCAACTCCTCACTTACATTTACATTTATTAATTTAGCTAACGCTTTTATCCAAAGCGACTTACATTTGCTATATATGTCAGAGGTCACACGCCTCTGGAGCAACTAGGGGTTAAGTGTCTTGCTCAGGGACACATTGGTGTCTCACAGTGGATTTGAACTAACTGACAGTTGTATGAAGTTTTGGTTGATTCCATTACATATTTGATTCCATTCTATTAAAGTTATCTGAAATTATCAAGAGGAATTTGTTCTGACACAGTTTAACTTAAGTTAACTTTAAGTTCTTGTCATACTTTATTACCAATTTCTAAACTAGAGCAAATAAACTGTGATAATTTGAGAAATGTTGTCTGAATACATTTTGGCTTGACTGTGTATTTAATTTTACAGTGAAGACTATGAAGTGCTATTTTAAATTAACAAAAACAAACTTTAAAAAACATAAACATTGTGTAAATAGCAAAAAATAAATAAATAGAACGAACATAAAGTGCAAATTAATCAATATCAAACTGGGCCCACTGTACAACCTGGCTAGGGCCTTTCTAACCCCAGCTACGTCCCTGGGTTAAGATACCAAGACGGAGCTATGCACTGTGTGTACTGTAAGAAATAAAACAAGAAGGCATGTGGTTTAAAAGATGGCAAGTAAAATAAAAAACACATATGTATGCAGTAAAGTTTCATTATTGTTCATTATTTTACAGAGCGGCTTACTATAAATAACTTGTGCCACCAAATCATGTTTTGTGCCAGTAACTGAAAAAGTCAGCTGTTCTTGACGAGTTCCAATCCAATCTTGACACCTATCACCTGCAGTCTTTTTAAATTCCCATTCTTCAGTGTCTCTTCAATCACATCGCTGCTTGCAATTAACTCCCTCCTCCAACCCCAACTCCACCAACTGAACTGTAATACGATCTAACTTTGTTCTTTCTTTACAGTCTCTTCATTGGAAGCAGTCTCTATAACATTTTGTTTACGACTCACGTAATTGTGAATTGTAATTATGTATGCTTATAATGGTTCTGTTCTGTACCCCAGGGGGATTTGTCTTGCTGCTCTCCCTGCACTGTCCAAGCATGGCTGCATGGACAGGCGTGTGGAGTGTTTTCGAGAACAAAACCATACCGCCAACACTAACTGTATGCAATTATAATTGTCATAAATATACTTGAATGAAGTGGTCCTGATTGAAACAAACATAATTTCATAAGTAGGCTATTAAATTTTTATCTGTGAATATACAATATTTTAACTACAGAGTTTTTCTTTAATTTTCCCCGACTGCAGCTGACAAATGTAACACACCAGCGAGGCATAGCTGACAGCTATTTGTGAATATGTGCTTTGATGCATTTGTTTGATAACTTGTGGTTAAAGCGCCATTCAGCGGTCAAAAGCTGTTTTTTGTCCGGCTCTGGTGTGTTGCTTCACCATAGGCTTGCGCAGCTCTACCAGGCCATCATTGGTTCATTTCAACATGGCAAGTTGAACTTCCTCAGCTGGCAAAGGAAGTACAATCTTTGATGGGCCTTTTTAACAATGGTCTGTGTGAGTATCCCAGTTCCGGTCCTGAGAGATGGTGATGCCCAGGAGTCTGAATGACTCTACTGCTTCCACAGTGTTGTTCATGATGGTGAGTGGGAGGTGTGCAGGCGGGTTTCTCCTGAATTCCACGATCATCTCCACTGTTTAAAGTGTGTTAAGCTCAAGGTTGTTAAGACTGCACCAGACAGCCAGCTGCTCAAACACTTGGCTGTAAGCAGACTCGTCATCACCCTGGGTGAGGCCAATGACTGTAGAGCTGTCTGCAAACTTCAAGAGCTTGACAGAGGTGTCAGTAAAGTTGCAGTCATTGGTGTACACGGAGAAGAACAGTGGGGAAAGGACACAGTCCTGAGGGGTGTCAGTACTGGTGATGCAACTGCTTGACATGAATTTCCCCAATCCCACTAATCTGTCAGAAAGCTGGTGATCCACTGACAAATAGAGCTAGGAACAGAGATCTGGGTTAGGTCTGGTGTATAAACTAGAAAAGTTGGACCTCAGTTCATAATTTAATTCCAGTTGCCATAAAGAGTCCAGTTATGGAAATCACATGTTAGATGATTAATCAGAATTCTGTAAAAATCATCTTACAATTCTACATTTCTGTTTGTTTAAATCATAGGTGTTAATAAGGTGAATAGTGTTTTAGACATTACCTCGCAGTCACCATTGATGTTTGCTAAAAGGTTTATATGGGAGAGAGAGGGGGCGCTTAGGTGCATAAAGCACCCAGGACCGATAATTTTGTTACTGTATATGGATATAAAAATCCTGGTTAATTGTTCAACAGCCTGTTTTTTTACATTATGCATTATTCTACGTCAAGTCAAGTCAAGTCAAGTCACCTTTATTTATATAGCGCTTTAAACAAATTACATAGCGTCAAAGCAACTGAACAACATTCATTAGGAAAACAGTGTCAATAATACAAAATGATAGTTAAAGGCAGTTCATCATTGAATTCAGTGATGTCATCTCTGTTCAGTTAAATAGTGTCTGTGCATTTATTTGCAATCAAGTCAACAATATCGCTGTAGATGAAGTTACCCCAACTAAGCAAGCCAGAGGCGACAGCGGCAAGGAACCGAAACTCCATCAGTGACATAATGGAGAAAAAAAAACCTTGGGAGAAACCAGGCTCAGTTGGGGGGCCAGTTCTCCTCTGACCAGACGAAACCAGTAGTTTAATTCCAGGCTGCAGCAAAGTCAGATTGTGCAGAAGAATCATCTGTTTCCTGTGGTCTTATCCTGGTGGTCCTCTGAGACAAGGTCTTTACAGGGGATCTGTATCTGGGGCTCTAGTTGTCCTTGTCTCCACTGTCTTTCAGGGCAGTAGAGGTCCTTTCTAGGTCCTGATCCACCATCTGGTCTGGATACGTACTGGATCCGGGTGACTGCAGTGACCCTCTGATCTTGACACAGACTGGATCTGGTGGCTACCATGACCTCGGAATAAGAGAGAAACAAACAAATATTAGCGTAGATGCCATTCTTCTAATGATGTAGCAAGTACATAGGGTGTTATGGGAAGTATTTCCGGTTCCGGTTTACCTAATTAATGCAGCCTAAAAATCCTTTAACGGATTTGGATATTAAAAGCATATTAGTATGTTATGTGTAAGCCATGTTAAAGAGATGGGTCTTTAATCTAGATTTAAACTGCAAGAGTGTGTCTGCCTCCCGAGCAATGTTAGGTAGGTAATTCCAGAGTTTAGGGGCCAAATAGGAAAAGGATCTTCCACCCGCAGTTGATTTTGATATTCTAGGTATTATCAAATTGCCAAAACATTCTCAAAATTTAGTTTTGAGAACGTAGCGGACGTAGAGGATTATAATGTAAAAGGAGCTCATTCAAATACTGAGATGCTAAATAGGGCTGGGTAAAAAAAAATGATTTTTCGATTAATCGTTTTTTTAAATGTGGTCGATCCAAAATTGATTGTCAAAGGCCATGAATAGATTTTTTTCCATATTTATTTCCGAAGACATTGAACGCAAGATTAGTGTTAATCTAATTACAAATCTTCTCCACTAGATGTCACCCTCGTATATGCCTTGTGCGCAACGAACCTGTCATTCATTCATTCAGTGCTTAAAGCAGTGGTTCTCAAGCCGCGGCCAGTCACGAATTCAAATGCGGCTCACCATATGCTGAACACACACACACACACACACACAAAACTTTTGCAACTCACTTGAAGAAGTTCAAGCAAATGGAAACACCATATACTACGCAGCAGTCATAGAAATGTGGCAAAACATCTCTGGAGAGAATGTCATATTATTAAATTGAGAAACTCATTACCTGTGCAATCCGTCAATAAAGAATATAAAGACAGCGATGGGCAATGATTCTGGGCAATAATTTGTTCACATGTTTGTTACAGAGCGGACCATCAGCGTGCACTTTCGGAAGTGCGTGTCCGGATCGCTCATGCGGAAAGTATAACACAGGCTTTACAATCGCAACTTCATTGTGCTGTTACTACATCGAGCCGAATTTCACAAAATTGTTCAGCTCCCAACAAAATCAGGTGTAGTAGAATTATTTATTTATTTCAATGAATCTAATCGATTAGATATCATAATATTTAGGCTCTAATATTATAAATCAGGTTGGTTTGTATTGGTGACGTAATGTGCCTGCGGCCTGCGAGACTTGTACTTCAATTATTTTCCTCCACGAAAACATGTACTCCTTACCTAATCTTGGTGAGTAAATGTTTTTCAAATAATAACTAAATATTAATTGAGTCTTAAATGCATAATGTAAACAGAGTAGGCTATATAAGCTAATGTTGGCATTATTCTTTAATTATGTCAGCTGCTATGGCGAAGCAAATCCGGCAGAGCCTTTATCTTAATTAATTTCATTATTGCCAAATACCCATCTTAATTTAGATTTTATCTTAATGAAATTTTTTAAGAAAGACTTGTTTTTATTGGTGCGTTGGCCGATTTATATGCTAAATGAGCCTATACCTAGGGCTATTTATAGAGTGCTGAGATGTTACAATGTTACAGAGGACTTATTTTATTTTTTTGTTCAAACTTCCAAGTGGCCTATTACGTTAGTCATGTATAAATTATGTTAAAACATGTATAAATGACTCATTCTTGACAAAAGGCAAAAGAGCTGCGTGTGTGCGTACATTTGAATAATGTTGGGCTGTAAACGGGTTCGGGCTTTTAAAAAGCTGTCAATCAAAATGTACTTGTCGGCTCGGGACGAAACAACAGCCTGTTTGAAGGTTTTGGGGACATATCCTAATGACAATGAAGAATTTATAATAGTCAGAAGAGGATCTATGACTTCTGGAAGCACCTCTTTTAGGAGCTTAGATGGTATAGAGCCTAACATACATGTTGTTGGTTTAGATGATTTAACAAGTTTATACAAATCTTCCTCTACAATAGTAGAGAACGAGTGGAACTGTTTCTCAGGGGGTCTATAGTGCACTGTCTGATGCGATACTGTAGCTTACAGCTGAATGGTTGCAATTTTATCTCTAATAGTATCGATTTTAGAAGTAAAGTAGTTCATAAAGTCATTACTGCTGTGGTGTTGGGAAATGTCAACACTCGATGAGGCTTTATTTTTCGTTAATTTAGCCACTGTATTGAATAAATACCTGGGGTTATGTTTGTTTTCTTCTAAAAGAGAAGAAAAGTAATCAGATCTAGCAGTTTTTAATGCTTTTCTGTTGGATGGGTAACTTTCTCGCCAAGCAATGCGAAATACCTCTAGTTTTGTTTTCCTCCATCTCCATTTTTTGGGCTGCTCTCTTTAGGGTGCGAGTATGCTCATTATACAATGGTGTCAAACTGTTTTCCTTAACCTTCCTTAAGCGTAAAGGAGAAACTGTGTTTAAAGTGCTACAAAAGAGATAGTTCCCTATCTGTCGGTCACTACGAGTTATGTCGACCGACAAATGGGGTCTCACTTGGGAGGCCAATCATCTCTGATTTTAAGAGAAAACGCCAATGAAATTGGCAAGTGGATTAACACACCTGAGCCACTCCCCGTGCCAGCGGGTATAAATAGGGCGACAGGTGCATCCACTCATTAGATTTTTGCTTCGGAGCCGAGTAGTCGATGAAGAAGATCACTACAAAGCCATTCATCTTTGTTTTCGGTAGAGCTGTTCCTGGTCGGTGTGACGGCGCGTTACAGTGGTGTCCCTGCGAGCGGCGATTCCCCTGGGCGCTTCGGCTAAAAGAGACAGTTCTCTAAAAGAGCAAATCACGGACGATTCGCGTCTTTTTCAAGATGCCGTTTCGTCCGTGTCCTTCTGGATGCGGTCGTTTCCTGTCTTCGGTTGACGGTCACGAGCGTTGTCTGCAGTGTCTGGGCGTCCAACACGCTGAGGCTGCGCTCGTGGATGATTCATGCGTCTATTGTGGGCGTATGAACATGGCAGCGCTGCGATCGCGTCTCTCACTCCTCAAGGGGAGTGCAGCAGACCCCTCTGTCGCCACCCGTCCCGGTCTCTCTGGCTCGAGCAGAGGGCCGCCGGCTGGCGCTCTGGGAGATCTGAGGATTACAGTGAGAGCTTCTCCGCCGGGCCACGCCCCACGGACCTCTCACTCCTCCCGCAGCGCCTGTCCCGTGCAGCTGCCGATTGATTTTGCTGGGCCGTCTCACGGCGGTCCCAGCGTGTCTTTCGGTGCGCCGCCCGAAGATCAGATGTCGATCGCGGCATCGGGGGATGGGTTATCGACCTCTGAGGATGAGGGTTCGGCGGGGCTGCCCCCCTCGGGTGTTGTCGCCACTGCCGAATCTGACTTGGAGCTGTCGGCCATGCTTGCCCGGGCAGCCGTGAGTATCGGGCTGGAGGTGACCACACCGCCCAGTCCCGAGCCCTCGCGGCTGGATGATTGGTTTCTCGGCGCGGGACGCGGCTCACAACCTCGTTCTGCTCCGGTGCCTTTCTTCCCGGAGGTGCATGAAGAGGTGACGAAGTCGTGGACGGCCCCTTTCACGGCCAGAAGCCGCTCGTCTCCCTCTTCCATCCTCACCACCCTCGACGGCGGGGCAGCCAGGGGGTACGTGGAGGTTCCCCAGGTGGAGAGGGCGGTTGCGGTGCACTTGTGCCCGCAAAACGCCGCCACTTGGAGGAATCGTCCGCGTCTCCCGTCCAAGGCCTGTAAGCTGTCGGCCGCGCTCGCTGCCAAGGCTTACAGTGCTGCGGGCCAAGCTGCCTCTGCCCTGCATGCCATGGCTATCCTGCAGGTACACCAAGCCAAGGCACTCAAAGCTATGCACGAGGGTGGCACCGACCCGGGGTTGATGCAGGAGCTGCGCACGGCGACTGACTTCGCCTTACGGGCGACGAAGGTCACGGCGCGGTCCCTCGGGAAGGCGATGTCCACGCTGGTGGTCCAGGAGCGGCATCTCTGGCTGAACCTGGCTGAGATGAGAGACATGGACAAGGCTCGCTTTCTCGATGCTCCCATCTCCCAGGCAGGCCTGTTCGGCGACACTGTCGAGGACTTTGCCCAGCAGTTCTCGGCGGTACAGAAGCAGACTGAGGCCATCCAGCACATCTTGCCCCGACGTGTCTCTCCGGTTGCCACCGTTCCGTCGCGGGTAGCGCCTCAGCCTGCTCGTCGCCGTGGGCGCCCCCCTGCGTCCTCCACACCAGCTCCGCCCCGTGCCGAGAGTTCTTCGAGGCCGGCGCGTCGAGCCCCGCGCAGGAGAGCGGCGCCCCCCGTGTCACTCCCGGCCGCGAAGTCCTCGAGGAAGTCGACCAAGCGGCCCTGACACGGGCAACTCGGAGATGCGGAGAACTGCTCTTCAGGAGATGGCGAAGACAGCGCCACTCCTTCCCCCGGAGGAGGGCCGGGCGGAGAATCTTCAGTTTCTGTTTTGTTCTGTTCCGCCACTGGCCGGACGGCCAGTGGTACCCACATTTTCAATAAAAGAGCAAATTCTCCTTCCTCCGAGTTGCAAGGCTCGTGGCTTGACAATGAGCGACGCACAGCTTCCTCACTCTCACCCACGACGCCCCCTTTCGCCAGCGGCCAAGAGGTCGCGGTTCGGAGACGCAACGCCTCTCCACGCGTCTCTGGCCAGTTCCTCCGGGAACACGAGGAGTGTGGTTGCGATGACCCAGGACGCAGTGCCTTCTGGGCCTTCCGGCACGACTCCCCATCGCTGCACCACTGCGGGTATGTCGACTGTCCCTTTGGTGCCACTTGTACGGTATCTGGGAGCGTGGCTTGCGCTGCCCAACCCGTCACGCTGGCTCATCCGGACGGTTCGACTCGGCTATGCGATTCAATTCGCCCGGCGACCCCCCAAGTTCAATGGCGTGCTCGAGACTTCGGTGGCAGTCCAGGACGCCCCTGTCTTGCGCGAGGAGATTGCTGTCCTCCTGGCGAAGGATGCAATCGAGCCGGTCCCTCCAGCCGAGATGAGGACGGGGTTTTACAGCCCTTACTTCATCGTGCCCAAGAAGAGCGGTGGCCTTCGACCTATCCTGGATCTGCGAGTCTTGAATCGGGCCCTACACAAGCTCCCGTTCAGGATGTTGACGCAGAAACGCATTATCAAATGCGTCCAGCCCCAGGACTGGTTTGCAGCGATCGACCTGAAAGACGCGTACTTTCATGTCTCTATCCTCCCTCGTCACAGACCGTTCCTGCGCTTTGCTTTCGAGGGTCAGGCATGGCAGTACAAGGTCCTCCCCTTCGGGCTCTCCCTGTCCCCCCGTGTCTTCACGAAGGTCGCGGAGGGCGCCCTTGCCCCACTTTGGGAAGTGGGCATCAGGATCCTCAACTATCTCGACGACTGGCTCATTATGGCCCGGTCCCGAGAAGAGTTGTGCGATCACAGGGACTTCGTGCTTCGGCACCTCAGTCAGTTGGGGCTTCAGGTCAACCGAGAGAAGAGCAAGCTCTCCCCTGTGCAGAGAATCTCTTATCTCGGTATGGAGTTAGACTCGGTGAGTATGACGGCACGTCTCACCAGCGAGCGTGCCCACTCAGTGCTGAACTGCCTGAGTTCCTTCAGAGGCAGGACAGTGGTACCGCTGAAACACTTTCAGAGGCTCCTGGGGCATATGGCATCCGCAGCCGCAGTCACGCCGCTCGGATTGCTTCATATGAGACCACTTCAGCACTGGTTACACTCCCGAGTCCCGAGATGGGCATGGCGCCGCGGTACACATCGTGTCACCATCACACTGATGTGTCGCCGCCTATTCAGCCCTTGGTCGGACCTTGCCTTTCTACGGGCCGGCGTGCCCTTAGAACAAGTGTCCCGGCACGTTGTTGTCACAACAGATGCCTCCAACTCGGGCTGGGGCGCGACATGCAACGGGCAGGCAGCCTCAGGGTCCTGGACAGGACCTCGACTGCTTTGGCACATCAACTGCCTGGAGTTGCTGGCAGTGCATCTAGCTTTGCGACGGTTTCGTCCGCTAGTGCTGGACAAGCACGAGTTGGTCCGCACGGACAACACTGCGGCTGTTTCGTACATCAACCGACAAGGCGGGTTACGATCACGTCGCATGTCTCAACTCGCCCGTCATCTCCTCCTCTGGAGTCAGACGTGGCTCAAGTCGCTGCGCGCTGTCCACATCCCGGGGGAGCTCAATCGTGCAGCCGACGCGCTCTCACGACAGCTCACTTTCCCCGGGGAATGGCGACTCCATCCCCAGACGGTCCAGCTGATCTGGAGTCGATTCGGGGAAGCCCAGGTAGACCTGTTTGCTTCCCACGAGTCCTCCCACTGCCAGCTGTACTATTCCCTGTCCCAGGCCCCCCTGGGCACAGATGCACTGGCACACAGCTGGCCTCGGGCTTTACGCAAGTATGCGTTTCCCCCAGTGAGCCTGCTCGCACAGACACTGTGCAAGGTCAGGGAGGACGAGGAACAGGTCCTGTTGGTTGCGCCTTACTGGCCCACCCGGACCTGGTTTTCGGAACTCATGCTCCTCGTGACAGCCCCTCCCTGGCGCATCCCCCTGAGGAGAGACCTTCTCTCTCAGGGGCTTGGCACCATTTGGCACCCGCGTCCAGATCTCTGGAACCTCCACGTGTGGCTTCTAGACGGGACGCGGCAGACCTAAGTGATCTGCCCCCAGCGGTGGTAGACACTATCACTCAGGCTAGAGCCCCTTCTACGAGGCAGGCCTATGCTCTGAAGTGGAGTCTGTTCACGAATTGGTGTTCTTCTCACCGAGAAGACCCCCGGAGATGCCCGGTCAGAGTCGTGCTTTCTTTCCTGCAAGGTAGGCTGGAGCGTGGGCTGTCACCCTCCACCCTGAAGGTGTATGTGGCTGCCATTGCAGCACATCACGATGCAGTGGACGGCCGGTCCCTGGGGAGGCATGACCTGATCGTTAGGTTCCTGAGGGGTGCCAGAAGGTTACATCCTCCTAGGACACCCCTGATTCCCTCCTGGGACCTCTCTATTGTCCTGGCGGGACTTCAGAGGGGTCCCTTTGAGCCGCTGGATTCGGTTGAGCTGAAGTTCCTGTCTCTCAAGACAGCGCTCCTGATCGCGCTCACTTCCATCAAGAGGGTCGGGGACCTCCAAGCATTTTCGGTAAGTGAAGAGTGCCTTGTGTTCGGGCCGGCCTACTCTCACGTTGTCCTGAGACCCCGGCCTGGATACGTGCCCAAGGTTCCCACCACTCCCTTCCGAGACCAGGTGGTGAACCTGCAAGCGCTGCCCCTGGAGGAGGCAGATCCAGCCTTGTCGTTGCTGTGTCCCGTAAGAGCGCTTCGCATATACGTGGACCGCACCCAGAGCTTCAGAAGCTCTGAGCAGCTCCTGGTCTGCTTTGGAGGTCAGCAGAAGGGGAAGGCTGTCTCTAAGCAGAGGTTGGCCCACTGGATAGTGGACGCCATCGCCTTGGCTTACCATTCCCAAGGCGAGCCGTGCCCCCTGGGGGTGAGGGCCCACTCCACACGGAGTGTGGCCTCCTCCTATGCATTGGCGCACGGCGCCTCTCTGGCAGACATCTGTCGAGCTGCGGGCTGGGCGACACCTAACACTTTTGCGAGGTTTTACAACCTCCGTGTAGAGCCAGTTTCTTCCCGTGTGTTGGGTAACAGGTAATTGGCGGGAAGGGCTGGCTGGGTGTCTCGCTTGCTGCGCCATTCCCCCTAACACAGGGATGTGAGCGCCTTCTTCTCCCAGTAGAGTTCCCCGGTTGGCGTACCCTGGTCGAGCATCCTCCAGCACCCTCGGCGTCAGACTTGGCGGAGCAGTCTGTCGCCAGGCCCAGTACTGGCGTTAGCATGCCCGGAGTTCGGTCAGCCCCTGTACTGGGCTAGGTGTCCATATGGCTGGGTTCCCTACGGGTAATCCCATATGTGTATTCTTCCACGGTAAGGTTTCCCTCTTGGCAAACCCGTGTCTTCCCTTGACAGACCGTTCTGTCAGTCTCTTCTGGCAGCCGTTCCATCCCTACTCCAAGGTAGGACCTGCCTCAGAGACCCCTTCCATATGTAGTACTGCCCCCTGGGTCAGTCCATATCGGTATATCCACATGTCACCTCCCTACAGGTAGGATGTGGTCTCCGTAGCGGCCTTTCCTAAAGGCTCGCTTCCCCATTGTCTTGCCAGCTGAAAGAACAAATAGGGAAGATTTGAAGCTGTCTTTCACCGAAGGTTGAAATCCCTTCCATTTACTTTATGTGGGCGGAACAGCAGCATGGCCTTCTCCAGCAGCGATGTACTCACCCTTTGGCCCCTTCGGTACCAAGGTCAGTGAATTTGCGCTGGGGCTTTGGGAAGGTTACGACCTTAAGCGTAGCTTTTGTGGCACGCCAAGGCTTGTCAACAATTGCAGCGCCTCAGGGTTGTGACGGGGTTCAGGTTATGGCGTTTTCCATAGGACCCCATTTGTCGGTCGACATAACTCGTAGTGACCGACAGATAGGGAACGTCTCGGTTACGTACGTAACCCTCGTTCCCTGATGGAGGGAACGGAGACGTTATGTCCCCATGCCACAACCTTGAACCATTCGCTGTTGCCGGGACACGTTCTCGGCTCCTCAGCGTAAAACCTAATGAGTGGATGCACCTGTCGCCCTATTTATACCCGCTGGCACGGGGAGTGGCTCAGGTGTGTTAATCCACTTGCCAATTTCATTGGCGTTTTCTCTTAAAATCAGAGATGATTGGCCTCCCAAGTGAGACCCCATTTGTCGGTCGACATAACGTCTCCGTTCCCTCCATCAGGGAACGAGGGTTACGTACGTAACCGAGACGTTTTTGTTACATTATCAAGTTGTTCTGAGGTTTTGGATATGCTAAGGAATTTGGATATATCAGGAAGATAACTTAAAAAGCAGTCTTTTGTGGTAGAAGTGATGGTTATACCCTACTTGTAACAAGAAGTAGAATTTACAATTTTGGCTACATGAAGTTTGCACAAAACTAAATACTGATCTGAGATATCATCACTTGGCTGCATAATTTCAACACTATCAATCATCAAATCATCAATTCCATGTGACAGTATTAAATCTAGAGTATGATTTCGATAATGAGTAGGTCCTGAAACGTGTTGTCTAACCCCAGAGTTCAGAATATCTATAAATGCTGATCCAAATGCATCTTGTTCATTATCAACATGGATATTAAAATCACCAACTATTCAAACTTTATCTGCAGCCAGAACTAACTCGGATGTTGGATGCCCATTCCACCAAGGCCTCTCCATCCTCATCAGGTTCTGAATAGCCCCACTCAAGATGATGGCTGTTAAAGTCACCCATGTATGCCGCGGGATGCACAAGAGCTGAAAGCATGCCTTGATCCCAGTGCTGACTGGGAGGTTTGTAGACATTGGTGAATCTGAATCCTGAACCTGAACGATGCCACAGAAGTTTAAAGGGACTGGGGAGGCATCACCGACATCACTGTGAACATACGTTGCCCGGCCAAACCTGGTATCTGGTCTTGACTACAGTCATTAAGGCTAAGGGTTCCCCTACTAAGTATTGATAGTTGTGTAAATATTGTCATACCAACAGCTCTCTGAATAATTTTTGGTTGATTGTAATCCATTACATACCTTTCTGTAACAGTTATCTAACATTATCAAGCTGAATTTGTTCTGGCACAGTTTAACTCTTGAGTTCTTGTCATATTTTATTACCATATTCTGGACTATAGAAAATACACTGTGATAATGTGAGAAAGTTTGAAGGTGTCTGAATAGATTTTGGCGTTCTTTAAATAAATGAAGTTATACAGCTAATACATACTCTTTTGGTTTCTGTACCCAATATTAAAAAATTTATAAATGCAATAAAAATATCGGTATCGGTACTTGGTATCAGCAAGAACCAAAAATAAAAGATATATATATATATATATATATATATATATATATATATATATATATATATATATATATATATATATATATATATTAGTATTTTTAATGTGTGTGTTTTTCTTTTTGTTGTTGTTGTTGTTGTCGTAAGGGATACTATTGTAGATGGAAATGTTTGGAGGATAGTCAATGATGTTGTACTGTTAATCAGGGAAAGTTTTATCTTCTTGGCTTCACTTATGACTTTTTAAGTGACAGAAGAACAGAAGCAGTTATTGTTCTCGAAATCTGATTTGTTGGTCACAATATAATTACCTCTCGATCAGGGAGTTTACATAACATTACTCCAATCCCCAAAGAGCATATGTAATGAAACTTTTAGAGAGAGGATGAGAAAAGGAAATAAAAAAGTAAGTCTTCATAAAATTATTATGGTAGTGATTTTAGTAAATGCTCCGGGCTCTATCATCATCCTAAAATAATAAGCTGTAATTGTGATAGTTTCAAATCTCTCCTTTCTGTTAAATGAATGTTTGTGCTCCATAAAATAATGAGTCTGGTCAAAGTTTGCCTTTAATCATCTCTTTCATTAAAACCTTTTATAATCACGTCTTAATGAATGCAGCAAGGAATAATGACAACAAAAAATTGCCCTCTGAATTATGCACGGATACAAAAAGTGGTAGTTCAAAAGCAAGGGTGCTGGAAATGGTAGACTGAAATTTAAAGCAAGTATTTGAAATAGTTTAAATTAAACCAGTAAATGCAATAAAGAAAGCTACTTAATTCCCATGTTCAGTGATTGCAGAGTTTAAGAAGTTTTTATTATTATTATTATTATTATTATTATTATTATTATTGTTGTTGTTGTTGTTGTTGTTATTAATTAAATACAGATTATAATTGCTGTTAAAATAAAATAAGAGTAAATTTTTCATAAAATATTTATTTTTACATACATTATTTAAGACATCACTGGGTAAAGTAAACAACATTAAATTATATATAATTAAGTATATAATTAATTAAGTATATTGTCTAATGTTTCAAAAAATGCTCTTCACTAGATTTCATTTCAATAGCAAATGACAAGCTGAGGCTAGAACTGAGGCATTTATACAGTGATATGTCATGGCATGCCATATAAAAGAGAGGCAAAGGATCTTTTAATGTATGAATTTCCTATGAAAAATTGAATGATTTATTCAGCACAAATGTGTACCAACCCAAAAGGCCTGTACCAAAATATTGAAGGTAAACAAGAGCGAGTAAGATAAACATCTGTCATTCATGCAGAAAAATGCATTTCAATGCATGAAAGTCCATGAATATCCATGAAGGAGACCAAAAGTGTTATTATAGTGTTAGGATTATTTTATCTTTATTTATTTATTTGTTTGTTTATTTATTTATTAAAACCTTTAAATTAATGTAAAAAAAAAGTTACTAAGAACCTAAGAATTTATATTAAAGTGCTATTTTATTTTATTTTACTTGTCCCCTACCCAGACAATTTTGTTCAACAAAAATAAATTTATTAGGTCGGATCAGGTCAGGTTAATTTATATAGCACCTCAATGTGTGCTGACCAAGGTGCTGCACAGCCAAAACATCAGAAATATCAACCAATAAAAAGCATTAAGACATAAACATTTTTAATTATCATTCAATGCTAATTATAAACAGATATAAAAACAAAAAAAGAAAAAGAAAAAATAAAGAAAAAATTATGCAAAACATATTAAAAATGTCTTAAAATTACATCTGTTTTAAAATAAAATTATGAAGAACTTAAGATTAATATAATGTGTATTTTTTAAAAAGTCATTTCCTCTAGTAGGTTTGTTGTTACCATTACACCAAACATTTTAGAAATGATTAGAAAACAATTTCAAGTTTCTGCTAGCTAGCTTGTTTTATTAGCTAAACTTGCCCTTGAGTGAGGCTAAGAGAAGCGAAGTAGCGAATAGCAAAGACCCACATGATAAAATGAACCAGACAAAAAAGTGAAAGAATAGGTGTGGAAAGATGTTGGGGTTAATACAAAACAGGAAGAGGAGGTTGATGAAGAAACAGAGAGGTATTTGGGATAGAAGGACTGACAGAGTTCAGAGTGTCTCTGGAATGAGTGACTCAAGCCATGCTGGAGTGGAGGAAGCTGTATATGGGAGCATACAACTTTTGAGGAGCAAGGCGAGCGACAAGTGTTGACATAAAAGATGAACAGAATATTATTATCAATTGTACAAAGGGATGTAGGCTATAACAAACTAGTGCTGAAAGATAGCAATGAGAGAGAAAATACAATGTACAGAGAGTAAATGTTTTGTGTGGAGTGATAAAAGAGGAGCAAAGAGAAAGATGGAGATAGAAAATAAAATGAGTTATAATTTGACTATATAGTGAGTGAAGTGAAGTGACATTCAGCCAAGTATCGTGACCCATACTCAGAATTTGTGCTCTGCATTTAAGCCATCCGAAATGCACACACACAGAGCAGTGAACACACACACACACACACACTGTGAACACACACCCGGAGCAGTGGGCAGCCATTTATGCTGCGGCACCCTGGGAGATTGATAAGTGATTAATGACAATAATACAATAAGAATAATTTAAGAAAAATAAGAAAAATAAAAAAGATTTAACTTTGTATTCCAATTACAGAACGTCCTGAGATTGCTAGAAATGCAGCATTTACAATGAATAACAATGCAAACGCGTGCTGATATGCTGATGGCCAGTTATAAAGATGGTAATAACACAAATGCGCCATAAAGCCAATAAACCACTCTCTATTCATATATATATATATATATATATATATATATATATATATATATATATATATATATATATGTGTGTGTTTACATCGATAGCTGTGATTACACAGTAATAGCGAGCTGAGTTGCACTCAAACAATTGGTAATCATGCAGACACAGGCACATTCAACATAAAACACACTCACACATATATGAAAACTGTTGAAAAATAAAACAAACAAAGAAAAAGACTAAGTTCCGCTTCCATCAGATGACAGGTGCGTCACAAGCCATCACAAGAGAGTGCCTGAATTCAAATAAATTATCTTTGGCCTATCTTTCTTTTTTAGTGGATCATCTCGTTCTGTTTGTGACACTGTACACCGCTACAAAACCATGCCGTTTTTTTTTACCACCAAGACGCAGTTTCTGAACGTGAGTTATTCCATAACAGACACAAACAGTTCTGTCCCTGAAGAACTGAAGTGTAAACAAAGGAATTATCATCCATATTACAACGCTATTGCTTCGTTGGACTAAACATGCTCTGTGGGATGTCATTCAGTGGACCCTTACCTTTCTAAACAGGATTTACAGCTGTGGATGTGTTTATGACTCGTAATTACGACAAATCTACAAATTCAAAAACACAAATTTAGCAAATACGATGTTTATAAGCTTTCCATTGAAAAATAGCAATTTTTCATCGATGCTTGAGGCTCAGATCTTTATAATGATATATAGTTTGTCAAGAGTTTGTAATTTTCTGTCTAATGTTTTATAATTGAAAAAAAAAAACTATGCAATGGTAGGTTTAATGACTAAATAGTTTGTAGAAGCCTTCAATACAGTTGGTAAATCATTTTATATATATATATATATATATATATATATATATATATATATATATATATATATATATATATATATATATATTTGGGGGGGGGGGGGGTCTAGACATAGTCTCATAAAATATTTGCAGGATTTTCTTTTTTCATGATTTGAAATAGAAACTCATGAGACATGTGACTATCAACCAAATACTTTTCTAGATTGCTCCAGGACTGATTTAATGTATTTTTATATCAAATAAAAACATATTTAAGTGTGGTAAAAAAAAAAAATGTTAAGGCACTTCAGTGTCTATAACTTAATATTTTGAGCATTATCACATCTAGTTGATAAAAAGTAAATCCCAAAGGGTCTTCTCTCCAAAGACACTAAAATCATGTTTGTAATACACTGAAGTAGGAAACTGTTACAATTTTAAGTTAGGTAGAGCACTTTCAGCTGTGAGGCCCATAATGTGGGGACAGGTTAACTGGTTAAGAGAAGATGTCTCCCCCATAGAAAGATAGCAGGCCAGCATTAGGGGGCATCTTTTCATAATCATTCATAACCATTCATAACCAAGTCAACACTCGCTGTGGAGCAATCCATAACCACAAGCAGCTCATCATATGTATAGCAGGAGGATTGGGGCGACTCAGTGTCCATTTCTTCATCCTCATCTGACATTTCCTGCTCATCCTGACTTTGAGCCAGTAGAGCAATAGCCACTGCATCAGATTATGTAAGAGAAATAGCATCTTCATCCAGCATCTCACTGTTGTCTGTGACTGCTTAGCACAAAAAAGAAAGACCCTTTTTTATCTCATCAGCCGGGTCCATCTGCAATCCCCACATACTCATTTTCCTCCGTGCCTCAGCAGCATAGGGTCCTGAACCGATGGCTGTCCCTCCTTCCTTAAGAAGAGAGACAATGAGAGTGAGGCTCTTTCAAAAAAAAAAAAAGCTCACAGTGCACGCAAGCTGCCCCCTCGAGGACATCGCTTGCGTGCTCTTCTCCGACACAAAAGATGCAAAGATTTGTGTCAGGTGTTAAATAACGAGGACATGGATCCACTCACTTCTTAAATGCCTTACTAGTGCTCGTCATAGTAAAGAAGAAGAATAATTTTTTGTGCATTCGGAAATGCTCTTTAAACTAAATAGTCCTTGAAGACGAAGAAGAGGATGACTATACTGTAGTCGCGCCGAGTGATGACATAACAGGCTGTTGCCTGCCAATGTTATTGTCGTTTAGATGTATGCTGAAGGAGTTCCCCAAAATGACCTCTAGAAGATGCAGCTGTATGTAACTTCAATGTTTAAAGGTGTCATATGATGCGATTAAAATTTTTTCCTTTCTCTTTGGAGTGTTGCAAGCTCTTGGTGCATAAGGAAGATCTGTAAAGTTGCAAAGACTTAAATCTCATATTCAAAGAGATAATCTTTATAAACATCAACCACTCCTACCTAAAACAGCTCATTCTAACATGCCCCCACATGTCTACGTCACGATGTGGGAAGATTTGCATATGGTCACCCAAATTTTCACAGAAAGAAGGAAGGTGTAACTTTTATTCTCGCTGTTTCCACTCGCGCCATATTGTGGAGATGCTGTGCTTCATTGTTAAAGTGAAACTATTTTGTTTGGCTGTCCTACAAGGACACAACTAGAAATCAGTGGTTAAGTTTTATTTACAACACTGTTCCAGAACAGTCCAACCCAAATATTCAGATGTGTGCTGGGCATTTTGCGGAGGACAAGGACTGTTTCCTCTGAGAGTAGGCTACAATGCCGGTGTCTGTTTCTATAAAGTGTGGCAAATCTAACTTTGCAAGGACAGTCTGGCACTTCTGACTCACAGTCTGTAAGGACATTTAGATATGTGAAGGATTGGCAACTGATGATTCAAACCAGTGTAGAGTATCTGTTAGAGTTTGTTTGTCCTTACTCCGATCACAAATGCAGACATGGTCTTATGTTTATGCAGCACGATATGCAACGCAACACATAAAAAGACAGTAAGAATCATTACAGTATGTCCCCACTTGATGCAACAAATGGCTCATTTGTAGTGTGTTTTTAGTGGTTTTGTCTCATTGCGCCGGTGTCCTGAAATTTTATCAGACCCTTTAGGCACACACGGCATCACAGTGTTAAGGGGCATAGAATTTCCATCACACACTTGAGGTATTCGGCCAATCAGAGCACACCTCGCTTTTCAGAATGATGAGCTTTGTAACAATCGACTCATTACTGAAAGGCAGGGCATAGAGGAGAAACAATAATGTACATCAGTGGTTCCCAACCTTTTTTAACTCGCGGCCCACACAACCAAACACATATGTTTGCACGGCCCACTGCAAAAAAATTAACTGACCCCGCTATTGTTGGGTTAATAACTTAGTACTCTTTTTTTTGTTAACTTCGCGATTTCTTCGATAAATTTTGCGATTTCGATTTGAATCACAATTTTGACACACAACACAGGTATGCTTTACAGTCATAAATTCATTCAGGATGGATTTGAAACATATTTCCAAAAGAAAACCAATAAGAGCTTTATCAAAAAGTTGTAATGTCTCTAGAACATATATAAGTCAAAATAATAACTATAGTAAAGGTGAAACAAAATGTAAAGACTTATGGCAAAAAACATTTATATATATATATATAAGTAAAACCTGTGTCCAGGGACATTTTTTCTTTTTTGCCATGCATTGTTCATAGAGATCATTGTAGCGGTGCCTCAGGGGTAGAAATAGATTTGTTATACATTATCCAGGTTCACACGTAGGCCTACTCCGTTTGCAGTTTGCAGTTTGCAGTAAGTCTGTGTATGAGGTGCAGAAGCAGCAGCGAGAGTGCGTTATTGTAACGCGAAAGCACATTAAAATAATGCATGAGCGCGAATCTCTCTGTTCGCACGCAGATTTCCTTTGTTCTGTCACAAAACCGTGCTTGCTCAGATACACGCTGCTCTCGTCCGGAGAGAGTGTGTGCACTTAAAATGTGTCTCCTCTCACTCAAACTGCATCTTGTGCACTCACAACTCTGTCTATGTTAATGTGCTAGATATTAATTATTTTCGCACGCTTTATTTCTAGCCTTTTACCGTGTGCATTGTGAATGCTCTGATCCGTTAACATGGGCCCAGAAAAAAGGCGCATCACAGACAGTGTGTGAACCTGGAGTTAGGTATATTCCCAGTCTGTTCTGTTCTCGCGCTAGGCACATTGCATTCTGATCGGATCGGATAACATACTGCGGGAGGACAGAGCCACGGAAAATCGTGCTATGAGGCGATTTAGAAACCGTGCATGCTCAAATCGTGATTTTACGGCGATTTCTATTAATCACACAGCCCTAGAATGAACAGAAAATATCTCAGGCTGGCACTGCTCAGCAAAACGGGAAATCAGATCCAGGCAGAGCTCGGCGGCGAGTAGACAGTCAGCGGAGCAAGCAGTCAGGAGGGAACATGTTGACAGGCATTTATGTTAACGTTGTTGACAGCCTTGATTTATGCATGTTTGAATTTGTTGTTCTGTAGCATATGCAGCAAAAATATAAATTGGTGGTTTATTCTTAAACCAATCAGCGAGCTTGAATAGTGGAAGCATAGTTACAGTTTAATATTTATTTTTTGTTATTTAATTATATATATGAAATGATGTTATTATGTTATGACTTAGACATTTTATTTTTTTACGTTAAACCACATACACATATTGCATATTATATGTGTTTTCTAGCATGCAGCTGGTCATGAATTCAGTTTTCTAATACATCCTTGTTTGAGTTCTTTATTTGTTATCTCAGTTCAAGGACAAGAAATACAGCTCTCAAAAACACATTTGGGTCAAGTGTCAAATTCTTTCTGGCTTTCTGGACTTTTCGATCTTATTGGATGTGATTTTCTCAAGGTCTTGTGTTGGAATGAGAGCTGCGGTACTTGCAGTTTCACCAATTAGCTTTCTAAATGCTGTCACATGGAACGCTAACGATAAAAGTTCTTAATTCAAGGTGAGGAATGAGGTAAAACAGGGCTTTACAAATCTGAGGCACTCACTGCATGGCTGCCAGGTGTTAATGCTGCATTTGGCAGCTTGTATCGTGCGGCACTGGACACAGATGTTGGGCATTGGTCCCTGGGCACAGCCCTTAAACACCCTGGCACACGGATGCCAGTTGTTTACAAGCTAAAAACATGTCTGCTTCTGCACCCTGCCTTGTTACAGTGCCAGAGCCCACTGTAATTCTTAATTACTTTGGGTGGGTATCAGATTACCATGTTATTATAACATTGTATTAGCAAAAATGTTAATAGTGTAGCAATTTATGAAACGGCTCACACCTCTCTGATCAGGGCCCTTGGAATTGTCCTAACTAAATGAGATTCAAACTCAAATGTTGAGTTGCTTTGAAAGATGTTTTATGCTGATGTTTGATACTTTATTGCACTTATTTATATCCCCTCTATCAGATCTAAATAGAACTGTTTGTAAACTAATTTTATCTAATAGTTTTAATGTTTAGCTCTGGATTTTATAAGGTCTTCCTACCTTCTCTCTGATGGTTGCGATGAATCATTTTTTGTTGTTTTATTTTTTTTTATTTTTAATGCAGTACAGCACACTGTCCAACACTGCATATAGTATGTGAATACAAACAAATGTAGGACATATTATAGATGATACAGAAGATGTTTTTGCTAATTAGCTTTGAAGCAACTGTGTGTTGCTGAACACCAAATTTTGTGTTTGCTTGAGTGTACTTAAATATATTTATAGTTTGTTTGCAATAAATTATGTGAATGCACACTTACAAAACAATTAACTGTATATCATGGTTCTCATGTTTAAGCATTTAAATGCAACAAAACCCTCTCTTTTTCATTTTACAGCTACACCTCAGTTCTTTCCTGCTTTTCATCCTCCAGTACCAATTGACGATAGACATACACAAGGCCGGTACATTTATGACCCCTCACCAGTACCTCCGCTACACCTGTGAGTAAATGCACAAACTTACACAACTTTACTACAGTATGTCTATTCCCATATTTAAAGCCATCATGAATGTAATTAAAGCTACCTTCTCTTAAATAATTTTAAGCAAGACACTACAGGCAAAGCCATTGTTTTTTTTTTAATTCTTTAGACAAATGTGTTTTTGATATATTTTGCTTCCATGAGAAAACATCCAGAATATGGATCTTAATGTTAAATCTATGTACAGTCAGGTCCATATATATTTGGACACAGGCACTTTTTTTTTTTTTTATCATGTTAGCTGCTGACCGAAACATATTCAAGTTACAGTTATATATGTGCTTAAATTGCACACTCTGAGCTTTAATTTGAGGGTATTCTCATCACAATATTCCATCATTTTCCATAAAGGGAACATAAATAATTAGACAGTTGACTCAAAAGCCATTACATAGACAGATGTGGGCTATTCCTTCATTACCTCTACATCAGTTAAGAGGGTAAAATGTCTGGAGTTGATTCTAAATGTGCCATTTGAATTTGGAAGCTGTTGCTTGAGGTCAAAGGAGCTCTCTATGCAGGTTAAACAGACAATTGTTAGGCTTCAAAAACAAAACAAATGCATTAGAGAGATAGCAGGAACATTCAGACTGGCCAAATTAGCAGTTTGGTACATTCTGAAAAGAGAGAGAGAGAGAGAGAGAGAGAGAGAGAGAGAGAGAGAGAGAGAGAGAGAGAGAGAGAGAGAGAGAGAGAGAGAGAGAGAGAGAGAGAGAGAGAGAGAGAGAGAGAGAGAGAGAGAGAGAGAGAGAGAGAGAGAGAGAGAGAGAGAGAGAGAGAGAGAGAGAGAGAGAGAGAGAGAGAGAGAGAGAGAGAGAGAGAGAGAGAGAGAAATAATGCACTGTTGAGCTCAGCAACAAAATAAATGGCCTGGATGTCCATGGCGGACAACAGTGTTGGATGATCAGAGGATCTTCTCCATGGTAAAGAAAAACTATTTCACAACATCCAGCCAAGAGAAGAACACCCTCCAGGAGGTAGGTGTCACTGTCAAAGTCTACAATTAAGCAAACAAATACAGAGTGTTCTCCACAAAGTGCAAACAAGGCCAGACTAGACTTTGCCAAAAAACATTTTAAAAAAGGCAGAATACTTCAGGAAAAGCATTCTTTGGATGGCTGAAATTAAGATCAACATATACCAGAATGGCAGGAAGAAAAAGTATGGAATTGGCTTGAAATAGCTCATGATCCAAAGCATATAACATCATCTGTGAAACATGGTGGAGCAGTGTGATGGCATGAGCATGCATAGCTTACAGTGGCACTGGGTTACTGGTGTTTACTGATGACATGACAGAACACAAAAGCAGCCGAAAGAAATCTGAAGTGTAATTGGGATTTACTATCTGCACAGATTCACAGATTCTTATTCAGAACCGGTTCTGTTTTTTTTTTTTTTTTTTTTAAGAACCGGAACCGTGAACAATTTCTAAGTTTCGGTTCCAAAAACGGTTCTGGTGCAACACGTGACCAAGCGCTGTGAGCAGCCTTGGGCCCGTGTTCTGATGTTTTTTGCATATTGTCATTAATATACTTACTGACTTCAGCTTGGACCACTAAATAAAATAGACTGCTATTGTTATGTACTGTGAGTATGAGGGATAGACAATTTAGCGTACAAGTAATTTCAAGAGTGATAAACAAAGTGATAGAAAATATTCATTTTCATGCATTTTAAATGTTTAAAAATGTGAAAACCACTCATTGAATCACACCATCTCCTGACTGCATTATTATTTGTAACATGGGGCTTTATGGTGAGTGTGTATACATGGTTATAAGTATAACAGTTTATAGTTCATTAATTTAGGGAAATGAACAAGTGTCTTAAACCTCAAGGGAATATTTGGCAAAATGTTATTGATAGTGTAAAAAACGTCAAAGTTGAAGCACATGATTGATGGACTAGCATTACTCAACGTTTCTTACTACTTTCCAGCAACACTAAATTCAGTTAAGGAAAATAGTAAAAAAATATAATTATAGTTCATTTAAATGGAACTGGAATCGGAACATGAAAATTTGTATACTGTAATATATGCTGAAGTTTGACATTGCCAATCATTAAATTAAGTTGACAGTAAGTATTAAACAGGATTGAGCTTTGAGTAGTTGAGTATTGTGCATTTTTCCTTAAAACAAAAAAACGGAACCAGCAAGGCAAGGCAAGTTTATTTATATAGCACATTTTGTACATTCAAATAACTTTACATTAAAGAAATTAAGATAATCATAAAGAAACAATAATAAAAAAAATAAAACAAGCAATTTTAAAACTTTTAAAATGATTAAAACATTTACTTAAAATGAATTTAAAAACAGAAAATGATTTTACATAAAAAATAAAAAATAAAATAAAAAACATATAGTGCAATCAATTCGGACATAGCACAGTGCTCATTCAATAAATGCACAGCTAAACAGATGGGTTTTTAGACTAGATTTAAATATGACTAGTGTTTTAGCACATCTGATCTCTTCTGGAAGCTGATTCCAACTGCGGGCAGCATAGTAACTTAAGGCGGACTCCCCTTGTTTTGTGTGAGCCCTTGGTATTTCTACATATCTACAGAGATATCATTGACTTGATTGCAAATAAATGCACAGACACTATTTAACTGAACAGAGATGACATCACTTAATTCAATGATGAACTGCCTTAACTATCATTTTGCATTATTGAGACACTGTTTTCCAAATGAATGTCGTTCAGTGCTTTGACGCAATGTATTTTGTTTAAAGCACTATATAAATAAAGGTGATTGATTGATTGATTCTAACTGACTCGATCCTAGTGATCTGAGTGCTCTGTTAGGTTTATATTCAGTGAACATATCTGCAAAATATTTCAGTTCTAGGTCATTTAGTGACTTATATACGAGTAAAAGTACTTTAAAATCAATCCTAAATGTAACTGGAAGTCAGTGTAAGGACCTGAGGACTGGTGTGATATGCTCAGATTTTCTGGTTCTAGTCAGAATCCTGGCAGCAAGTGGAGAATAGTTAAGTGGAACCGGAACTGGAACCAGAACCGGAAAAATGTTTAACAATTCCCAACCCTATTCATAATACAAGTAGATGACGAACCAAAACATACAGCAAAAGCAACCATGGAGTTTTTGAAGATGAAGAAGTGGAATATTCTGCAATGGCTGAGTCAATCCCCTGATCTCAACCTGATTGAGCATGCATTTCAATTGCTGAAGACAAAACAAAAGTAAGAAAGAACTGAAAACAAACAACAGCTAAAGTCAGCTGCAGTAAAGGCCTGGCAAAGCATCACAAAGGAGGAACCCCAGTCTCTTGGTGATGTCCATGAGTTCCAGACTTAGGGCAGTCATTGCCTGTAAAGGATTCTCAACAAAATTAAAAAAATGAACATTTTATTTATGACTGCATTTATGTGTCCAATTACATTTGGAGCTGGGGAAGGTGAAGGGTTTCTAAAGTGCACTGCTACTGCTACTGCTACATCTAACACTAGCCAAGTATTTGAATGTTGAGCAGTGGAGGGATTGGCATGGTAATGTACATGACAATGTTAATGCATTTTATATTGGCGGAATATATCTGCTATGCTTCTGCTGCTGCTGCTTAGAAGAGTCATATGAACTGCATGTATTACTATCAGTGTGGCTTGGACACTACACCAACTGGCTTAACACTAGTGGCCTATGGCTATTTGTGCCTAGGTTACCATGCCGATTCAATTCAATTCAATTCAAGTTTATTTGTATAGCGCTTTTTACAATACAAATCGTTACAAAGCAACTTTACAGAAAATTATGTTTCTACAATATTTAGTAGTAGCCTATGGTGGTGACTGTCAGTTTGTGCACGTTTGACAGGATTTATAATTTAAATAAAAGACGTAGTCAGCCAGACGATGAACATTATTAATATTATTAATTAATAATTATTATATGATGCAGTCATTTGTAGCAATATTTGTTAGTTCTGTTTGTTGATTCAGGGTTAGCATCATCTGGGGTCCTCTGAGGGTCAGCATCATCTCTTCTCAGGTGTTCTGGATCCAGACTGGAGCTTGTGTAAATCCTAGTTACCACAGGATGTAAATCTCATGGCAAAACATAGAAACAAAATAGAGACATCATTAGCATAGCTGCTGTTCCAACAAAGTAAAATTAGTTTAACCCAAGCTAATGAATAAAAATGCACATTTGATCAGATGCAACTACACTCACAATTTAAGAGATACATTATTTGAATGCTTGGCGAAAGAGATGCGTTTTTAATCTAGATTTAAACTGAGAGAGTGTGTCTGAACCCCGAACATTATCAGGAAGGCTATTCCAGAGTTTGGGAGCCAAATGTGAGAAAGCTCTACCTCCTTTAGTGGACTTTGCTATCCTAGGAACTACCAAAAGTCCATCATTTTGTGACCTTAGGCTGCTTGATGGGTTGTAGCATGGTAGAAGGCTAGTTAGGTACGCAGGAGCTAAACCGTTTAGGGCCTTATAGGTAAGTAATGATAATTTGTAACTGATATGGAACTTAATAGGTAGCCAGTGCAGAGACTGGAAAATTGGGGTAATATGATCATATTTTCTTGACCTCGTAAGGACTCTAGCTGCTGCATTTTGGACTACCTGTAGCTTGTTTATTGACGAAGCAGGACAACCACCAAGAAGTGCATTACAATAGTCCAGTCTAGAGGTCATAAATGCATGAACTAGCTTTTCTGCATCAGAAACAGATAACATGTTTCGTAGCTTGGCAATGTTTCTAAGATGGAAGAATGCAGTTTTTGTAACATTGGAAATATGATTTTCAAAAGACAAATTGCTGTCTAATATAACACCCAGATTTCTGACTGTAGAGGAAGTAACAGTACATCCATCTAATTGCAGATTGTAATCTACAAGTTTCTGTGTTTTTTGGTACAATAATTAATATCTCTGTCTTATCCGAATTTAATTGGAGAAAAATATTTGTCATCCAATCTTTTACATTTTTAACACACTCTGTTAGCTTAGATAATTGAGAAGTTTCATCTGGTCTCGTTGAGATATATAGCTGAGTATCATCAGCATAACAGTGGAAGCTAATTCCGTATTTTCTAATAATATTACCAAGGGGCAACATGTATATTGAAAATAGAAGGGGACCTAGGATGGATCCTTGTGGCACTCCATATTTTACTGATGATAAATGAGATGACACCCCATTTAAGTAAACAAAATGGTAGCGATCGGACAGGTAGGATCTAAACCATCTTAGAGCCTGCCCTTGAATACCTGTATAGTTTTGTAATCTATCTATGAGTATGTCATGATCTATGGTGTCGAATGCAGCACTAAGATCAAGTAAGACTAGAAATGAGATGCAGCCTTGACACAAGGAGAAGGTGATTTGTAATTTTAAGTGCAGTTTCTGTGCTATGGTGGGGCCTGAAACCTGACTGAAATTCTTCATACAGATCATTTTTATGCAGGAAAGTGCTCAATTGAGCAGACACAACTTTTTCTAAAATTTTAGACATAAATGGAAGATTTGAAATAGGCCTATAATTTGCTAGTACACTAGGATCAAGTTTTGGTTTCTTAATAAGAGGCTTGATAACCGCCAGCTTGAATGGTTTTGGGATGTGACCTAAAGATAACGACGAGTTAATGATATTGAGAAGCTATTCTTCGGCTACAGGTAACAACTCTTTCATTAATTTAGTGGTACAGGATCTAATAAACATGTTGTTGGTTTAGGTACAGTGATAAGTCTATTTAGCTCTTCCTGTCCTATAGTTGTAAAGCACTGCAGTTTATCTTTGGGTGCGATGGATGAAACTGAAGTGTTAGACGCTGTAGAATCTACATACACTATTGTATTTCTAATGTTATCTATTTTACCAGTGAAGAAATTCATTACTATTTAACATTGGTGGAATATTTGAATCAGGTGGCATCTGGTAATTTGTTAATTTAGCCACTGTGCTAAATAAAAATCTTGGATTGTTTTGGTTATTTTCAATGAGTTTGTGTATATGCTCTGCCCTAACAGGTTTTAGAGCATGTCTATAGCTGCTGTCACTTGTCTTGAATAATATTTACATTTTATATTTATGTTTAGTTTTGCCTAGCAATTTTTGCTGTGATATCGAAATTGAAATAGAGAATTGTAAAATGTAATTGGTATCTAAAATATTGGTATCATATGAGCTTATTTATTAGAATACAAGTTAACAGATCAAAACAATAATAACAGTAACTATTTCATTTATTATGGCACGGCCAGTGAAAATGTTGGTAGGGCTAGTAAAAATGTGAAAAAATCCTTAACGTTGATCCCTGTACCATGATGATTTGTATAACAATAAGCTTGTGCGAAGAGCTGAATCTTTTATAATATGATATTTTGGCCAAATAAAGACAAAACTGAGCGCCCACATAGTGACAGAAAACTATATAACCTTCATGAAAAAGTTCATGAAAACCTAAATGCGATGGCATGCACTGCCAGGAAAATGCATTTGCTCGTCAAAAGTCAAAAACGTCATATTTGAACTATACAATACGATTTCATTATTTAATGTTACGTAATGTATTAACATGAGCATATGATTAACAATACATTACAGTATTAATCTTTGTTAATGTAAGTTAATGCAAATGCAGTCATTCATTGGTGGTTTGTTTGCCCACAGTGCATTGAAATTGGTTTGGGACAGTTGTTGAATAAACAACTAAACTGAACTATTATGCCTGTCTATCTGTCTGACTGACAGTTTTCTTCATCAGTAAGAGTGCATTGACTTGTATGATGTTGGTTCAATATTAAAAAGAATAAAAAAAATAAAAAACAAAATAAAAAGCTTCGTTTTAGTAAACTACTTTTGCCATGTTGCTGTAGCTTCGCTTGTTACACTTCCCAGGGCTGTAGTCTTAATGTAAAGAAGCTTCATTTAATGATGAGTAACTGTTAGCTTAGCTCACTATGTTTTCAAAGTAGCTTGCCCAACACTGTATATAATTTCCTTATATATATATATATATATGGTACACATTATGTTCTAACCATGAACTATTTTTTAAAATAAGTTTTTATTACATGAAAGAGCTTCAATTCTAAAAATAAAATAAAAAAATGTTGAAAAATTTGGCAACAGTGTACCACAATGGAAAATGGCCAAAAAAGTAGTTTTTCTATTAAATAATGATTACCTTTCTATTTAAATTGACATTTCTTTTAGATATTGATAGATTTTTATACTTGGAACTCATGCAAACCAAAAGTAAGTAATTTCCTATCATTTAACCTTCAAAATGGTACTTAAAAGTATTGTGATACTTGCAAACGGACAAAAAAAATTGCTTTTGTACCATATATGCATATCAAATTCATATAACACACTCTGTAAATAAAAAAAACACACACAGCAGTGAGAAGTGAACACACAGCCGGAGCAGTGGGCAGCTATAGATCCTGCGCCTGGGGAGCAACTGGGGGTTCAGTTTTCCCAGTCCATCCATGTGCACCTGTCTCAATCCAACTCATGTCACATTTCGTGACATCTCATGAAACTGCAAAAAGCAGTTCTTTTCAGCTGTGATAGAAAAGTGCAAGTCACATTTGCTGCACTTCATGCGGACAATCTCCCTGCAGTCAGGGTATTTGCATCTCCCTTTCATCTCCATGATGGCCAACTCTGCACTCTTCCTATTGCCCTTTCCATAAAATATAGCTGTATTCATTTTCTGAAAAGAAGACATAATTTTGTTTTTTATACATAAATATAACTTAACTACAATAAAAATCATTCAAATAATTAAATAACTGTGATAATTGTATTGATGCTACTATCTATGAAAAATCCCAATTGGGAAATACATTACTGAAATTCCACTTTGGTACAGTGTTGCCAAATGGCAATGCACCTATTTTCCCATAGTGGTACAGAGTTGCCATATGGCAGCCTTGATATTTTCTTAATTTACAGTAAAACTGTGTTAGACAAAATTGATTTATGAATTAAAATATCTAATTTACTTACCAAAGATGTTGCAAAAATATCCCCCTTGAGAAAATATGTTTAGAAATTGGGTTAATAGAGCAATTTCTGGAGCACTTCAACAGGTGTCTTCTGTGTCAGGGTGACAGTGAGAAAATTAGTTTTGGGAGGACATTCAGTTGTCATGTGACTTAAAAACAGCACATCATTGGCTACCGATAGGCCTACCCTTTTAATCTCCTTAATGTGATATATCGTATTTTTTTCAGAATAACAAGGATTTAAATGAATTGTTGCCATATGGCAACTCCGTACCATATATACAGTATATATACAGTACAAACCAAAAGTTTGGACACACCTTCTCATTCAAAGAGTTTTCTTTATTTTCATGACTATGAAAATTGTAGAGTCACACTGAAGGCATCAAGGGCTATTTGACCAAGAAAGTGAGTGATGGGGTGCTGCGCCAGATGGCTTGGCCTCCACAGTAACCGCACCTGAACCCAATCGAGATGGTTTAGGGGTGAGCTGGACCGCAGACAGAAGGCAAAAGGGCCAACAAGTGCTAAGCATCTCTCAGGGAACTCCTTCAAGACTGCTGGAAGACCATTTCAGGTGACTACCTCTTGAAGCTCATGAAGAGAATGCCAAGAGTGTGCAAAGAAGTAATCAAAGCAAAAGGTGGCTACTTTGAAGAACCTAGAATATGACATATTTTCAGTTGTTTCACACTGTTTTGTCATGTATATAATTCCATATATAATTCCACATGTGTTAATTCAAAGTTGTGATGCCTTCATCCCCCTTCCTGATGCGGACCAAATGATAAGCATTACGTAAATCCAATTTTGTGAATACAGATGCTCCCTGCAACCTCTCGAAAGCTGAAGACATGAGTGGTAAAGGATAAGTGTTCTTAATTGTAATGTTGTTCAACTCTCAGTAATCAATACAAGGTCGCAGCGAACCATCCTTCTTACCCACAAAAAAGAACCCCGCCCCCGCTGGAGAAGAGGAAGGACGGATGAACCCAGAGCCTAAGGAATCAGAAATGTATTTCTCCATGGCCTCCCTCTCAGGAATAGAAAGAAAGTATAACTTGCCTTTAGGCGGAGATTTACCTGACACTAAGTCTATGGCACAGTCGTAGGGACGATGCGGAGGAAGAGAAGCAGCCCGGGACTTACTGAACACTTCCTTCAGGTCCAGATACTCAACGGGCACATTTAGTAAAACCATGGTCTCCTTCTGAAAGACAGAAACAGGAACAACGGGACAAGCAGAAACCAGACAAGACTCATGACAACTTTCACTCCAAAATGTGACAGTGTTAGAACCCCATTCCACTCGTGGATTATGTTTGAACAACCAGGGGTGACCTAAAACAATGGGAGCAACAGGGGAGTCCATGAGAAAAAAGGATATGGTTTATTGATGGTTTCCAGATGTGATGAGTGTGATGGGTTCTGTAAGTTGTGTGACGTGAGGCAGTTCCTGGCCATTGAGTGCGGTGACATGGATGGGGAGAGACACAGGACGGACAGGAATGTTCAGGTGATGTGCAAGTGAGGAATCAATGAGATTACCTTCGGCTCCGGAGTCCAGAAGGGCTTGACATTCATGATGTTGATTCCTCCACCGCAGTCTCACCAGAAGGAGGGTCGATGATGTAGGTGAGGACTTCTCAGCGGAGATACCACCCGATAGTAGCCTCAGATTTACTTTCGGGCTGGCTCTTTTACCGGGAATGAGTAGGTGTTATGATCAGATGTCTATGTCTACTCGCAACGCCAGGTCAATAAGTTCGTTGAGAGTAGGGGGCAGCTCGAGGAGGTAGATCTCCTGCTGAACACGGTCGGATAACCCATGCAGGAATCTATCCCACTGCGCCGCCTCGTTCCACTGGCACGCGGCCGCCAGGGTGCGGAACTCGATGGAGTATTCGGTAACGGATGAAGATCCTTGCCGGAGTTCCGAGAGGAGATGGGCGGCCTCCCTGCCGGTCGCGGCCCGGTCGAAGACTCTCTTCATTTCTCCAGACAGGAGGTGGAATGAGGCACACGGGTGTTGATTTTCCCACACCGCCATCCCCCATAAGGCAGCCTTGCCAGAGAGAAGTGTGAGCGTGAACGATACTTTGGATTCCTCCGTAGCGAAAGTGCGGGGCTGTAGAGCAAAATGCATCGAACACTTGTTAAGAAAGGTTCTACAAAATGCTGGCTCACCCGCATAGTTCTCCGGCGCCGGAAGTCGCGGCTCTGGCCGGAAGTGGTCCTGGAAATTCCCCGGGTGCCACCAGCGCTTGGACAGTGCGTCCGGTGTTCGAGATGCTCTCCTGCTGCTGATCCATTCTATTGACACTGTGGTGCATGAAGTCGGTGAGGGTCTTGGTGCTTGGTTTACCAACCGTGACATAACCCACCAATTTACTATCTCAACAAATTAGAATATGGTTAAAATGGTCTCTCAGTTTGGTTCATTAGGCTACACAATCATGGGGAAGACAGCTGATCTGACAGGTGTCCCGAAGATAATTATTGGCAGCCTTCACAAGGAGGGTAAGCCACAAACATTCATTGGCAAGAAGAAGCTGGCTGTTCACAAAGTGCTGTATCCAAGCATGTTAACAGAACGTTGAGTGGAAGGAAAAAGTGTGGAAGAAAAAGATGCTAAATCAACCGAGAGAACCGCAGCCTTATGAGGATTGTCAATCAAAATCGATTCAATAATTTGAGTGAACTTCACAAAGAATGGACTGAGGCTGGAGTCAAGGCACAAGAGCCACCACACACAGACGTGTCAAGGAATTTGGCTACAGTTGTCGTATTCCTCTTGTTAAGTCACTCTTGAACCACAGACAACATCAGAGGTGTCTTACCTGGGCTAAGGAGAGGAAGAACTGGACTGTTGCCAGTGGTCCTAAGTCCTCTTTTCAGATGAGAGCAAGTTTTGTATTTAAATTGGAAACCAAGGTCCTAGAGTCTGCGGGAAGGATGGAGAAGCTCATAGACCAAGTTGCTTGAAGTCCAGTGTAAAGTTTCCACAGTCTGTGATGATTTGGGGTGCAATGTCATCTGCTGGTCTTGATCTATTCTGAAAACCCAAACCCAAAAGTCACTGCACCCATTTACCAAGAAATTTTGGAGAACTTCATGATTCCTTCTGCTGACCAGCTGTTTGAAGATGCTGATTTCATTTTCCAGCAGGATTTGGCTCCTGCCCACACTGCCAAAAGCACCAAAACTTTGTTAAATTACCAAGGTGTTGGTGTGCTTGACTGGCCAGAAAACTCACCAGACCTGAAAATGAGGAAAATGAGAAACAAGAGACCAAAAAGTGCAGATGAGCTGAAGGCCACTTTCAAAGAAATCTGGGCTTCCATACCACCTCAGCAGTGCCACAAACTGATCACCTCCATGCCACGCCGAATTGAGGCAGTAATTAAAGCAAAAGGAAGCCCTACAAAGTATTGAGTACATGTACAGTAAATACAGTTAAACAGCAGGCCAACAATTCACAATTTTTTTTTTTAAATTGGTCTTATGAAGTAATCTTATTTGTTGAGATAGTGAGTTGGTTGTTTTTTGTTAAATGTGAGCCAAAATAATCACAATTAAAAGAACCAAAGAATTAAACTACTTCAGTCTGTGTGCATTGATTTATTTAATACACAAATTTCACAATTTGAGATGAATTACTGAAAAAAAAAAAACTTTTCCACGACATTCTCATTTCTTGAGATGCACCTATATATGATATGAAGTGGTGTTGGTGTCTTGTCTTGTAACGGTATTGTAAGACACAGTGTATTAGCTCTGTTTCCATGGGGCATGATCCGTAGATCTCCACAGTGATCTGTAGTTCTGTTTCAAAGATCAAAGACACTGTCGAGAGACGTACTAATGAGTGCGTCAGACACAGAGACAGACATGGCAGCATGTTAATGCATGATTCCTCTAAAACTGCTTATCAGGCCCTGTCAGAGAAGATGTAACAAACGCCTTTCTCTCACAGCTGTTCTGCAGGCTGTCACATGTAGCGCAAAAAATGTCTCACCTCAAACTCAGGCAAGGTTTTTTTTAATAAGTAATTTTTTTGTTACTGATGTACGAAGTACATGTATGTATGAATATGTTATTGCTTCAAGATGAAAAATGTTTATATAACAATTACATAAACAGGTAGTCTGGCCTCAAACTCATTTCATTAGCAGACATCAGAATTTCAAATGTCACAATTAATGCTTTAGTTTAGCAGAGCTGCATTTAACTGGTAAATTCTGGCAGTAAATAGAACTCCCTATCTGTCGTTCATGACAAATTATCTCATAATGACATTAGGGGTCAGCTTAAAAGCTCCAATCATCTCTTGAGTTTATGAAAAAATGCCAATTAAAATTGGCTAGTGGATTTTGCATGACGAGCCACTTCCCATACATACAGGTATATAAGGTAACTGCATGCATCCACTCATTCAGACTTTTACTTCAGAGCTGAATGGTTGAATGAAATCTGTTATACTCCACAAAGCCATCCGTCTGTTCTGGTTGGCGGCACGGCATGAACAGCGATGTCCCTTTTCAGCGATTCTCCTAGGCACTTCAAATAAAAGAGAAAATTTCCTCTAAAAGAGCAATTGTGGATGGTTTGCATCTTTTAAAGATGCCGCTCTGTCCGTGTTCTCTTGGTTGTGGTCAGTTCCTGTCCTCTGATGATGGCCACAAGTTGTCCTCCACGCTCTGCCCCGGTTCCTTTCTTCCCGGAGGTGTATGAGGAGGTGACAAAGTTGTGGACAGCCCATTTTATGGACAGAAGTTGCTTGTCTCCCTCCTCTGTCCTCATTATCCATGATGTTGGAATACCAATGGGGTACATAGATATTCCCTACGTGGAGAGAGCAGTTGCAGTGAAGCTGGTGTCCCCTGTCTAATGGGGCTTGCTAAGTCTTCACAGAAGACAATGAAGTGGCCCTGATACTGGCAACCCGGGGAAGTGGGTATCTGCTCTTTTTCACTCCCTCACTCTCGCCCACGACGCCCCCTATCACCAGTGGCCAAGAGATCAGCGGTTGGAGTAACCCATCTGGAGGTCGGTTAGATGTCTTACAACTGGCACAAACCGAGCAGGCCAAAACAAAATCATGAATGTCGCAAGCCATAATTGGCCACCAAAATCATTGCTTTACTAAGCAACCAGTGCAGCTTACTCCTGGATGACAAGCGACATTGGAGCAATGACCCCATCGAATAACATCGGACCGTAACAGTTTTGATGTTCTTGGAACCCAGGCAGTACGATAAAGAAAAGTCAAAACGTCCGAAAAAAAAAAAAAAAAACTTGAAGGCCAACAATTCTCTATTACCAGTGTCATATTTATGTGCGGTGGGTGATGAGTGATGGGGAAAAAAACATGCAAGGGTGCATCTTGTCAACTGAGGAAGCACATTGGGAAAGCACTGAACCAACCCCCACCTCTGACGTGTCGACCTCCACCACGAACTGACGTGTGGGATCAGGGGAGACTAAGATGGGAGCCGAAACAAAGCAAATTTTTAGGTTGGTATATACAGTTTTGGCTGTATCGGACCACCTGAACATCGTTCTGGGGGAGGTCAAGGTGGTCAAAGGCATGACTAGTTGGCTGAAGTTGCGAATAAAATGCAGATAAAAATTGGTAATCCTCAGAAACCGCTGTAGGGCCTTATGGGAATTTGGACTTGGCCAATCTATCTCAGCCTTAACTTTGTAAGGATCCATATGTACTCCCTCAGAAGAGACGATGTAAGGAAATAAACAGACTGTGCTTGAATAACACATTTCTCTGCCTTGACAAAAAGCACATTCTCTAGCTACCTCTGAAGTACTCGCCTGATGTGCTGAACGTGTTCCTGGAGAGACGAAGAAAAAAACAATGTCATATTGAGTGAGAGTAAAGTTTGCCTTTAGACGGGGACTTACCTGGTAATAACTCTATGGCAAAGTCATAGGGACAATGCGGAGGAAGAGAAGCAGCCAAGTCTTATTGAACACCTCCTTCTGGTCCAGATGCTCTGCGGGCACATTTGACAGAACCGCTGCCTTCTCCTGAAACACAGAACCAGACACAGAAGAACAAGTAGACACCAGACAGGACTCAAGACATAGTGATGGAGTTGGAACCCCAATCCACTCGTGGATTGTGTTTAGCCAGCCATTGGTGACCAAGGACAATGGGTGCCACAGGGGAGTCCAGGAGAAGGAAGGCAATAGTGTGATTGCCGGAGGTGATCCGGGTTATGGGTCCATTAGTTAAGGTGATGTTGGGGAGTTATTTCGCCATTGAGTGCCTTGACGGAGATCTGGTGAGAGAGAGACATGATGGGGAGTTTCAACTGTTGAGCTAGATGGGTGTCAATGAACTTTACCTCGGCTCCTGAATTCAGGAGGGCCTGACAGGAGTAGGTGTTGTTGGCCCATCTCAGTCACCGGAAGTAGAGTGGATGATGAAGACTTCCCAGCCCGGGGAACAGACAGTGTGGGTGGCGCAGCTGGAATGGTTAGCTGTTGGATCTGCTGGGTGAGCTCGGACACCTGCGTCACCACAGGGAGTTTCAAACAATGATCAGACAAACACAAGATCAAAGACAGGGCAATAAATAGGGAGCAGGTTATGAGTGGCAGCTGTAGCTGATTAACAATTAACGGAGACCCACACATGAAACAATCAGTGCAGACGAGAGACACACACTCCACCCTCACCTCACATAGTGATCAGCAGAGATGACAGTTCTACCAACCGTGACACTAGCCAAAGTGCACAAAAACCAGCTATGTTTTGGACCCGGAAGTAACGTCTCACTCTCTCTCTCTCTCTGTATACTGTATATGAATAAATACATTTAAGACAAATATGTTTCACTTTTAGAAAAGACATTTGATAAACTCTTTGTACAGTATGGAAAATAAAACTTTAATCATTGGAAAAGTAATTACATTAAGTGCTTTCTATACGGACAATTCAACATTTCTCCATTAGCAAACGAACACCTGATGTTGTGATCAATTATTTCACACTTAATTCACACCATATTTCTGATATTACCGATCAATCTTATCAGATTAACTTTGACCTTCACTCTTCCGTGACTGCAGTACACCTGCAAAGCGTTAGCACTCGTTAGCTTGTCATTAGCGTCATTTGATGACTGTGTCATTTATCTATCTCTGTCGCTGATGAGGGATTCACATGTGATAAATGCAGGGAAATAGTTAGGCTGACAGAGAAGATTTCAGAATTAGAGACACGCATCCAAACTTTAATTGAGGACAGTAACAATGTTAGGGCTCTAGATACGGCTTTGGATGCGTCTAGCTCAGGGACTCCTGTACATTGTCCGGTTCCAGCAAAGCCCCTGCAGCAGGGCAACTGGGTGACGGTGAGGCAGCGTAGTCGTGGGTCAAAACACCGCTCTTCTGTTCCGATCAAAACATTAAACAGGTTCTCCCCACTCAGTGATGCACCCACTGAGAAACCTGATGAAAGTGCTCTAGTTATTGGCGATTCTATTGTACAGAACGTGAATATAGAGACACCAGCCACCATAGTCAAATGTTTACCAGGAGCCAGAGCGCCTGACATCTTGGCAAATTTAAAAGTGCTGGCTAATGCTAAGCGTAAATACAGTAAGATTGTTATTCATGCCGGCGCTAATGATGTTCGACTTCGCCAGTCGGAGATCACTAAAAATAACTTTAAAGAGGTGTGTGAACTTGCAAGCACGATGTCAGACACTGTAATATTCTCTGGTCCCCTGCCTGCTTACCGTGGTGACGAGATGCATAGCAGATTGTCATCACTCAATGGCTGGATGTCTAAGTGGTGCCCAAAGAATAACATAGGTTTCATAGACAATTGGACGAGCTTTTGGGGCAGACCTGACCTGTTTAAAAGAGATGGTCTTCATCCCTCCTGGGGTGGTGCTGCTCTTCTGTCTAGAAATATGGCACATAGTCTTAGTGTTTATACTTGACTAACTGGGGCCCAGGTCAGGAAGCAGACAGACTGGCTAAACCGACCGTCTGCTAGCTGCCTCCCGTCACAGAGGTCAGTTAATTCTCAGCACATAGAGACTCTTTCACCTAGATATCACACTATAGAGACTTTGTCTGTTCCCCGAACTAGAAATTACAAAAAACGTCCAAACCAAGTTAAGGTTAACAATTTAATTGAGGTTCAACAAATAAAAAACAAATGCAATATGGATAAACAAATGATGAAGATTGGCTTATTGAATATCAGATCCATTTCTACGAAAACACTTTTTGTAAATAATATGATAACTGATCATAATATAGATGTGCTCTGTTTGACAGAAACTTGGCTAAAACCTGTTGATTACATTATTTTAAATGAGTCCACCCCCCAAGATTATTGTTATAAACACGAGCCGCGTCTAAAAGGCAAAGGGGGAGGAGTTGCTTCAATTTATAACAACGTTTTCAGGATTTCTCAGAGGGCAGGTTTCAAGTATAACTCGTTTGAAGTAATGGTGCTTCATATAACATTATCCAGAGAAACCAATGTTAATGATAAATCCCCTGTTATGTTTGTACTGGCTACTGTATACAGACCACCAGGGCACCATACAGACTTTATTAAAGAGTTTGGTGATTTTACATCTGAGTTAGTTCTGGCTGCAGATAAAGTCTTAATAGTTGGTGATTTTAATATCCATGTCGATAATGAAAAAGATGCATTGGGATCAGCATTTATAGACATTCTGAACTCTATTGGTGTTAGACAACATGTTTCAGGACCTACTCATTGTCGAAATCATACTCTAGATTTAATACTGTCACATGGAATTGATGTTGATAGTGTTGAAATTATTCAGCCAAGTGATGATATCTCAGATCATTATTTAGTTCTGTGTACACTTCATATAGCCAAAATTGTAAGTTCTACTTCTTGTTACAAGTATCGAAGAACCATCACTTCTACCACAAAAGACTGCTTTTTAAGTTATCTTCCTGATGTATCCGAATTCCTTAGCATATCCAAAACCTCAGAACAACTTGATGATGTAACAGAAACTATGGACTCTCTATTTTCTAGCACTTTAAATACAGTTGCTCCTTTACGCTTAAGGAAGGTTAAGGAAAACAGTTTGACACCATGGTATAATGAGCATACTCGCACCCTAAAGAGAGCAGCCCGAAAAATGGAGCGCAGCTGGAGGAAAACAAAACTAGAGGTATTTCGTATTGCTTGGCGGGAAAGTAGCATATCCTATAGAAAAGCATTAAAAACTGCTAGATCTGATTACTTTTCTTCTCTTTTAGAAGAAAACAAACATAACCCCAGGTATTTATTCAATACAGTGGCTAAATTAACGAAAAATAAAGCCTCAACAAGTGTTGACATTTCCCAACACCACAACAGTAATGACTTTATGAACTACTTTACTTCTAAAATCGATACTATTAGAGATAAAATTGCAACCATTCAGCCGTCAGCTACCGTATCACATCAGACAGTGCACTATAGACCCCCTGAGGAACAGTTCCACTCATTCTCTACTATAGGAGAGGAAGAATTGTATAAACTTGTTAAATCATCTAAACCAACAACATGTATGTTAGACCCTATACCATCTAAGCTCTTAAAAGAGGTGCTTCCAGAAGTCATAGGTCCTCTTCTGACTATTATTAATTCCTCATTGTCATTAGGATATGTCCCCAAAACCTTCAAACTGGCTGTTATTAAGCCTCTCATAAAAAAGCCACAACTTGACCCCAGAGAACTTGTTAATTATAGACCAATCTCGAATCTCCCTTTTCTGTCCAAGATACTAGAAAAGGTGGTATCCTCACAATTATATTCCTTCTTAGAGAATAATGGTATATGTGAGGATTTCCAGTCAGGATTTAGACCGTATCATAGTACTGAGACTGCTCTCCTTAGAGTTACAAATGATCTGCTCTTATCATCTGATCGTGGGTGTATCTCTCTATTAGTTTTATTGGATCTTAGTGCTGCGTTTGACACAATTGACCACAACATTCTTTTGCATAGACTTGAACACTTTGTTGGCATCAGTGGAAGTGCATTAGCATGGTTTAAATCGTACTTATATGACCGCCATCAGTTCGTAGCAGTGAATGAAGATGTATCATATCGATCACAAGTGCAGTATGGAGTACCTCAAGGCTCAGTACTAGGGCCGCTACTCTTCACGCTTTATATGTTACCCTTGGGAGATATCATCAGGAAACATGGTGTTAGCTTTCACTGTTATGCTGATGATACGCAGCTCTATATTTCCTCGCAGCCCGGTGAAACACACCAATTTGAAAAACTAATGGAATGCATAGTCGATATAAAAAATTGGATGACGAGTAATTTCTTACTGCTAAATTCAGAAAAAACAGAGGTGTTAATCATAGGGCCTAAAAACTCTGCTTGTAATAACCTAGAACACTGTCTAAGACTTGATGGTTGCTCTGTCAATTCTTCGTCATCAGTTAGGAACCTAGGTGTGCTACTTGATCGCAATCTTTCCTTAGAAAGCCACGTTTCTAGCATTTGTAAAACTGCATTTTTCCATCTCAAAAATATATCTAAATTACGGCCTATGCTCTCAATGTCAAATGCAGAAATGTTAATCCATGCATTTATGACTTCAAGGTTAGACTATTGTAATGCTTTATTGGGTGGTTGTTCTGCACGCTTGGTAAACAAACTACAGCTAGTCCAAAATGCAGCAGCAAGAGTTCTTACTAGAACCAGGAAGTATGACCATATTAGCCCGGTCCTGTCAACACTGCACTGGCTCCCTATCAAACATCGTATAGATTTTAAAATATTGCTTATTACTTATAAAGCCCTGAATGGTTTAGCACCTCAGTATTTGAATGAGCTCCTTTTACATTATACTCCTCTACGTCCGCTACGTTCTCAAAACTCAGGCAATTTGATAATACCTAGAATATCAAAATCAACTGCGGGCGGCAGATCCTTTTCCTATTTGGCGCCTAAACTCTGGAATAACCTACCAAACATTGTTCGGGAGGCAGACACACTCTTGCAGTTTAAATCTAGATTAAAGACCCATCTCTTTAACCTGGCATACACATAACATACTAATATGCTTTTAATATCCAAATCCGTTAAAGGATTTTTTAGGCTGCATTAATTAGGTAAACCGGAACCGGAAACACTTCACTTCGCTGACATTCAGGGCTGTCGAGGTCATCTCAAGGTGCTGATCCACCTTCTGGGCTGGATACGTACTGGATCCGGGTAACTGCAGTGACCATCTTATCTGGATACAGACTGGATCTGGTGGCTACATTGACCTCAGAATAAGAAAGAAAAAGACTAATATTAGCATAGATGTCATTCTTCTAACGATTTAGCAAGTACACTGTGTTATTGAAAGTGTTCCCAGTTCCGGTTGTCCTAATTAATGCTGTCTAAAAATCCTTTAACGGATTTGAATGTTAGAAACTGTGTAAGTGTGCTATGTGTAAGACAGGTTAAAGAGATGGGTCTTTGATCTAGATTTAAACTGACAAAGTGTGTCTGCCTCCCAAACAATGTTAGGTAGTTTATTCCAGAGTTTTTGTGCTAAATAGGAATACGATCTGCCAACCACAGTTGATTTTGAAATTCTAGGTATTATCAAATTGCCAGAATTTTGAGAACACAGTGGACGTGGAAGACTATAATGCACTAAAAGCTTGTTCAAATACTGAGGTGCTAAACCACTCAGGGCTTTATAAGTAAAATGCAAGATTTTAAAATCTATACAATGTTTGATAGGGAGCCAGTGCAATGTTGACAAAACCAGGTTAACATGGTCATGCTTCCTGCTTCTAGTAAGAACTCTTGCTGCTGCATTTTGGACCAGTTTGAGTTTGTTTAATAAGCATGTAGAACAACACGCCCAATAAAGCACTACAATAATCTAACCTTGAGGTCAAGAACGCATGAATTAATGTTTCTGCATTTTACATTGAGAACATAGGTCATAATTTAGATATATTTTTGAGGTGGAAAAATGCAGTTTTGCAAATGCTAGAAATGTGGCTTTCAAAGAAAAATTGCTATCAAATAGCACACCTAGGTTCCTAACTGATGATGTAAAATTGAAAGAGCAGCCATTAAATCTTAGACAGTATTCTAGGTTATTACATGCAGAGGTTTTAGGTTCAATAAACAAAACCTCTGTTTCCTGATGATATCTCCCAGGGGTAACATGTAAAGCTCGAAAAGTAACAGTCCTAGTACTGAACCTTGAGGTACTCCATACTGCACTTGTGATCAATGTGATACCTCTTCATTCACTACTAGGAATTGATGGCAGTCAGAGAAGTATCATTTGAACCATGCTAATGTACTTCCACTAATGCCAACAAAGTTTTCTGGTATATTCAAAAGAATGTTGTGATCAATAGTGTCGAACACAGCACTGAGATCAGGTAGCACTATTAGAGAGATACAACCACAATCAGATGATAAAAGCAGGTCGTTTGTAACTCTAATGAGAGCAGTCTCAGTACTACGAAAAGGTCTAAATCGTGACTGGTAATCTACAAAGATACTATTTTACTCTAAGAAGGAATATAATTGTGAGGGTACTACCTGTTCTAGTATATTGGACAGAAAAGGGAGATTTGAGATTGGTCTGTAAATTACTAGTTCTTTGGGGTCAAGTTGAGTTTTTTAATGAGAGGCTTAATAACAACCACTTTTAAGGTTTTGGGGACATATCCTAATGACAATGAAAAATTAATAATAGTCAGAAGAGGATCTATGACTTCTGGAACCACATCTTTTATGAGCTTAGATGGAATAGGGTCTAACATACATGTTGTTCATTGATGATTTAACAAGTTTATACAATTCCTCCTCTCCTATAATAGAGAATAAGTGGAATTGTTTGTCAGAGGATCTATAGCACACTATTTGATTCGATACTGTAGCTGATGGATGCATGGTTACAATTTTATCCCTAATAGTATCAATATTGGAAGTACAGTAGTTCATAAAGTCATTACTGCTGTGCTGTTGGGAAATGTCAACACCTGTTGATGCTTTATTTTTCATTAATTTAGCCACTGTATTGAATAAATACCTGGGTTTATGTTTGTTTTCATCTAAAAGAGACAAAAAGTAGTCAGAACTAGCAGTTTTTAATGCTTTTCTGTAGGATAGTACTTTCCCGCCAAGCAATACGAAATATCTTTAGTTTTGTTTTCCTCTATCCGGACTCCATTTTCCGGACTGCTCTCTTTAGGGTGCAAGTGTACTTATTATACCACGGTGTCAGACTGTTTTCCTTAATCATCTTTAAGCATAAAGGAGCAACCGTATCTAAAATGCTAGAAAAGAGAAAATCCATAGTTTCTGTTACATCATCAAGTTGTTCTCTGTCTTTGGTGGTGGTTCTACCATACTTGTAACAAGGATTAGAATTTACAGTTTTAGCTATATGAAGTTTACACAAGACTAGATAATTATCTGTGATATCATTGCTTGGCTGCATAATTTCAACACCATCAACATCACCTCCATGTGACAGTATTAAATCTAGATTATGATTTTGACAATAAGTAGGTCCTGACACATGTTGTCTAAACCTAATAGAGTTTAAAATGTCTATGAATGCTGATCCCAGTGCATATTTTTCATTATTAAATATTAAAATCACCAACATTTAAAACTTTAAAGCCAGGTTTCTGTCAAACAGAGCACATATAGGTTATGATCAGTGGTCATATTATTTTCAAAAATTGCTTTTGTAGAAAGGGACCTGAAATTCAATAAGCCAAGCTTTATCATTTATTTATACTTATTACATCTGTTTTTTATTTGTTGAACATATGTTAAATTGTTTTGTATTTTCTAGTTCTGGGAACAGACACAGTCTCTATAGAGTTATCTAGGTGAAAGAGTCTCTATGTGCTGAGAATGAACTTATTTCTGTGATTTTCTGTGGTGTGTCCTCGAGACTTGGGTGGCAGTCCAAGATGCCCCTGTCCTATATCAGGAGATTGTGGTCCTGTTGGGGAAGGATGCAATCAAGTCTATTTTACAGGGGTTTTACAGCCCTCAATTCATTGTGCCCAAGAAAAGTGCTGGCCTTCAGCTAATCCTGGATCTTCGAGTCAGGTGGGTCCAGCACATGTTTCCTTTCAAGATGATGATGTAGAAGCGCATTATCAAATGCATCTAGTCTCAGAATTGGTTTGCAGCAGTCGACCTGAAGCATGCATTCTTTCGTGTCTCAATTCTTCCTCAAACAGGCCGTTCCTATGGTTTGCATTTCAAGGTCAGGCATGGAAGTAAAGGGCCCCCCCCCCTTTGAGCTGTCCCTGTCCCCACGTGTCTTTACAGAAGTCGCTGAGGGTGCCCTTCCCCTGTTATGGGAAGTGGGCATCAAGATCCTCATCTACCTCAACGACTGGCTCATCATGGCCCAGTCGTGAGAGCAGATGTGCGATCACAGGGACCCGGTACTCCAGTACCTCAGTAATTTGGGTCTTCGGGTTAACTGGGAAAAGGGCAAGCTCTCCCGTGTGTAGAGAATGTCAGGATGAAGTCAAGATCCGGTGAGTATATGGCACATCTCACCAGCAAGTGCGTCAAGTCAGTGCTGAACTGCAAGATTTCCTTCAGAAGCAGGACAGTGGTACCACTGAAACACTTTCAGAGGCTCACATGGTTACTACACATGGATTGCTCTATATGAGACCACTGGCTAAACAGTCCCAAGATGGGCATGGCACCATGGTGTACATCATGTGACCACCACGACAATGTGTTTAGCCCCTCGATTGACTGCTTTTCTTTGGGCTGGGGTGCCTAAAGAACAAATGTCCCTGCATGTCATTGTCTTTACAGATGCCTCCACGACAAGGCCTCATCTGCTTTGGCACATCAACTTCCTGGAGTTGCTCTCAGCACTTCTAGCCTTGTGGCAGTTCCAGCCACTACTGCTTGGCAAGCACATGTTGGTCCACAGTGATCCTCCAGTACACTCGGCAGTCAGACTTAGTGTAGCAGTATGACACCAGGGCCAATAACTGGCAGCAGCATGCCCCGAGTCAAAGTCAGCCCCTGCTCTGGGCTTGGTGTCCATTTTTGTCTGTATGTGTATTTTCCAATGGTAAGGTTTCCCTTTGGTCAAGCCAAGTCAAGTCAAGTCATCTTTATTTATATAGCACTTTTTAACAATACAGATTGTAACAAAGCAAGTGCACATAATTGAATTCAATGATGTCTTCATCCAGCTCTGTTCAGTTTAAATAGTATATGTGCAATCAAGTTGATGAAATCGCTGGAAATTCTCAACTAAGCTAGCCATAGGCGACAGCAGCAAGGAACCAAAACTCCATCTGTGACAGAATGGAGAAAAACCTTGGGAGAAACCAAGATCAGTCGGGGGACCAGTTCTTCTCTGGCCAAATGAAACCAGTACTGTGTCTGCCTTCCAAACAATGTTAGGTAGGTTGGTAAAGTCTTCACTTGACAGACCTGCTCTGTCAGTCTCCCATCACTACACCCAGATCATCAGAGACCTGTTTTTGTGTGTAGTACTGACCTTTAGGTCAGTCCATACCAGTGTCTCTTTATGTCACCTCCCTACAGGTAGGATGTGGCCTCCATAGTGACCTTCCCCTTCCCCATCATTAACACCAAGCTGTAACAACAAATAGAAAAGATTTTAAGCAATCATTCACTGAGGGTTAAAATCCCTTCTGTTAAGATTTTTTTTTTGTGGACGGATGAGCAGCATGGCCATCTATAGCAGTATTGTACTCACCTTTGGTCCCCTTTGCATAGAATTTGTCTGACATGATGCAGCTTGTCAACATTTATTTTGCAACGTGGTTATGATTGTGTTCAGGTTGTGGCATTTTCCGTCAAACTCCAATGTTGTCACATCACAACTTGTAATGACAGACATATAGGGAAGGTCTCTGTTACATTTGTAACCCTCATTCCCTGATGGAGGTAATAAAGATATTGGGCCTTTTTACATCTGGTCACTTCATGCATTTTTTTCTGATTAGATAGCTATCTGTATCGTGACAAGACCAGGGGCCCTATCTTGCACCCAGCGCAATTGACTTTGTACACCGACGCATGTGTCATTCCTATTTTGCACCCGCGCAAAGCGCGCTTTTCCCTCCACAGAGGCACGTCGCTAAACTAGTGAATGAACTTGCGCTCCCTGGGCGGTTCAGCGCAAAAAAGGAGGTGTGTTCCGGCGCAAACAATCCCTGGTGCTATTTTGCTGTTCCATTAAACAATTGCGCCACTGACCAGAAAAAACCTAGTCTAAAGTCAGTGGCGCATTGCGCGTTGTTCATTATGCTATTTTAAGGGCGCAAGCTTGACCATAATGTATAGCGTGCACAACGCGCATACACTTTGCTCATGTAATCTACACAGATGCAACAGTTATTTTTGCAAATCATAAATTGTTATACTAAAAAAATATTAACACATGAGATGACGGAAATCATTGTGGTGTGCCACGAAGATGTGAACAAAATAGGCATAAATCTAGCTTACAAATTATTCAAGCTAATTATTCTCCCATTCCCATACAACACAACTTCACTGTCTTTCACTGCTCTTACAAGAACATCAGTCTCTTCGGCTGTGAACCGCTCCTGGCGTGCGCCTGGTAAATACGCCATAATAATAGCAATCCATAATGGGACTTGCGCACCTGCTTTTAAAGGGAATGTTGTATGACGCTCTGATTGGTTTATTTCACGTTACGCCCTAACCACACCTATGAATAATGAAGCTACTTCAGACCAACCCACTTTAGATTTGCGCCGGGCGCAAGAGCCATTTATCCCGCCGGGAAAATAGCAACAGCGCCGAGACCCGCCCACAAACTTACTTGCGTTTCGCACTTTGACACTTGCGTTTCAGATCGTTAAAATAGGGCCCCAGGTGTAAATGCCCTCCGAAAACACATTTGAGATGGATCTAAATCCGATTGTTCAAACCACTTCAGGAGGTGGTCTGGGACGCATTCCAGATGAAACTGGACAAGTTTAAATGCATCTGGTTGTTGAAACCACATCAAATTTTACTCCTCCCAAAACGTTAAAATAATAAACTTGTGAGAAAGTGTGTCAAAGGCTATATGACATTATAGTCAGATATGACAGTGGTAATTCAACACGCATTGCCGTGGATGAGTAGCTGAGCATCAGCTACTCATGCAAAATATAATTCATCTAAAATATAATTGAAATATGTGTATTGTAAATAATATAATGATATATAGTTAAACTAATTGTGCAAGTAGTAAAACAATACAAATGCAAACGGAGCAACAACAAAAACAGTTTTAAACATCTCGAGTTCCCCCTGCTTTGCCTCACATTGCTTTGGTCCACTGCCTGCTCCCCTTTTACCTCACCACCACCGACACACACACATACACACACACACACACACACACACAGTCCGGTGCAAGAAAACATTGTGTTTCAGTAGTTGTGGAACTAAGCTTACTTTATTCACATTAAACATCGGATGGCGTGATTATTTCCTCTTTAATATGGATGATGCTGAGTCATTAATAAATCGTGTCCAAAAAATATTATTGTGTACCAATTTACTTTTGTCACCGATGTAGTCTGCGCTGTTAGCGATTATAACGTTTACCCATGTTTTATACAGTCGTTTACCTAGGTTGTTTAATAAAATCTTACACACACCCATAGTGCACGCTTATACAAGTCTCGTATGTTAGATTAGACTAGTGCGGGTGTGCATTTAGATTTTCCTGAGTTCACTAAGATTTAGTCAGTTTCAGTGGCGGCTCGTCGGGTGAGGCAGGGGAGGCACAGTTTCCCCAAAATTTTTAGGTTAAAATTAGCAAGATTTAATGTAAATAAAATGTACTATTCGTTTCAGTTCATGTCTCAGAATGTGTATTTTTTTTGTTTTTAATTTCACAGTTGTAATACCATTACATGAAAGCTCCGCTTTTCTATCGCGAATGTGCCGAATCTGCTGATATAATTACAACCGCTAAGTAAAAGAGAAGGGGAGGCAAGGGGAACCAATCAGCATCGAGTGTTTACTTTCAGCACTGAGGAGTGCTGAGAAAAGTAACATCATCTATTTTAAAATCCACGAGCCATTTATTTCATTTAATATAGTTAATCTAATATAACATCATACTAAGAGTGCAGTGCAGCAACAAATATAAGCATAACAAATTTAGATTTTTATAACAATTTTATAATTAAGAAGTTAATATTAAGTGCATTTTAGACACCATATTGCCTGTTTTAGCTCTATTTCACCAATGAAAAAAAGTTGAAAACTAAGCTACAGAAGTAACAGTTATTGCGTCTTTGAGAAACACTGAGGAGGTGTTTCCTAACTGAATGGATCCACTTTTTGAACAAAGGAAGGCAAAGTAAGTAAGTAAGTAGTAAGGCTTTCTTCTCTGTACCCTTAAGTACAATTTTGCTTTTGTTTTATTTGTTTTATTGGTGTCCCCTTCAAAACTTGCTCATGAGAAATGTTATGTTTATTGTCCCCCCCCAAAATTTTGATGAAATTTTTGCCCCTGGTTGTGGCATATAAAACAGAAATTACCCTTTTTCTGTATTTTGTGTTGACAGAAATTTTACAATTTAGATTTTCTGTATTCTGCAACTAAAATAAGTTTTATATAAAAGTTATAAAAGTTTATGTATGTGTGTGTGTGTGTGTGTGTGTTGATGGGATCTGTCAGGTCAGCAGTCATAAACAAGCTCTCTATAAGGAGGATTACCTTCTCCTGCAGTTTTCCCTTTTCTCTGAGTTCTCCAAGCTCTCAGCCTCACATTTTGCAGAGTAATCTTTTTTTTTTTTCACTACTCTGTCATGTACTTTACTTCTCATCATCTTTTTGTAAAATGTTGTATTTAATACAGTATTAAAGCACACCATATTTCCTTTTTAAATTACAGCATATGTATTTGTTTCCACTAATTTCTCTCTCTTTGCCTTTCTTGCTTTGTCACACTACATGCAAAAACATTCTAGCTCTATGAAGGGATAAATTAAATGGGGCAGCTGCCTGGTCCATATTAGGTTTTGAATTTTTCATCATTACATCCTCGGTTTCTCTGAGGTCCCCTCTGTTCATCCTTTGTATATATATATATATATATATATATATATATATATATATATATATATATATATATATCTTGTGCCTACTACACAGCTAAGAATAATGAATTTTTTTTTTTTTATCTCATCTGCTTGCTTTAACCAGTGTGCTTAAGAAAGGCTTGTGGGGGTTGTGGGGGAGCTTTACGCCCTGGGGGCTTGATTGATGTCCGATGTCAACATAAACAAAATGGCAAATATAATTTAGCATTTAGCTTATGCAGAGATAATGGGGCAAAACGAGGCTCAAACAAGACTCAAACAAACATCTGCCACAGTTTATCATCCATCAGAGAGACACACTGTATAAGGCACAAGTTAAAGGAAGAGAGGGAAGGCAGGTGAATTAATTTACAGGTGGGATGGCTGTATTCACAGTACATGCTTGACTTACTACACTTGCCTTGATTTGGACAGACACACATTTATGTACATACTTAACAGAGTGTGAGCCATCCCACAAATCACTTTACTTTCAGTCTATGAATATGACAAAGACTGATAACAGTGTCCGGTCCCATTAATATAGTTTAGTGACATGGCGAGAACCTTGATTTAAAATGACAGTAAAGTGATGGTAGTAAGCATTCTGTGCATTTTCTGTTTTAGGGCACCATTTCGATATATTTAGGACATCACAAACTATTTTATTTTATTTTATTTTGTATAATTATGACTTAACCTGATGGAGGACGTGCTCAGTCATTCAGGCAGTCATTCTCTCTCACGTGCGTGCGTGCGTTTACTTTTAGGTATGTTTTGTGCCATTGATCGTCCTTGTCGTCATCATCCTCAGTAAATAAAAAATTTATTCATGCTAGGGCATTGGTCTCAAACTCAATTCCTGGAGGGCCACAGCTCGGCACAGTTTTGCTCCAACCCTAATCAGATACACCTGATCCAGCTAATCAAGGTCTTCAGGATTACTAGAAACTTCCAAGCAGGTGTGATTTGGAGCTGGTTGGAGCTAAACTCGGCAGAGCTGTGGCCCTCCAGGAATTGAGTTTGAGACCACTGCGCTAGGGTGTTGGCAGTGAATCCAGTGGAGAGAAATCCCCCCACAACTAACCGCAAACCAGCATTCAGATCTGCCTCTATTTTGTTAGCAACGCCCCAAATTCCAATGATCCAATCAATTCCAAAGGACGAAATCAAGTCCCGCCCTCTCATTTCAGATGCTGTTTCAATCAGATAGATGTCACAGTAGAGAAAAAAAGACAATTGCTACTTCTGTTTCATGCCAACTTTAACTGAAGATGGAGTTTTCGTTCAAAATAAAAGCTCTACTTCAGTTTAAATCAAAATAAAGCTGAAAATGCATTATGAATTGCTGATTGCTTAAGGTTTAAATGTAGTCCAAATTCAAAATATCTCTTTCAAGTGTAGAAATTAGGAAAGAAGTTTTGTTCCTTTCTGTAGTGTAAAGCAAAATGTATATGGACTGCCTATTAAATATTAATTTTCATTTACTATACAGTGCAATTGTTTTTCAGTACTATTGCTGACATTGTTATTATTGTCATTATTATATTCTAATGTATTTGGCTTTCAAAACGTAATTTAGACTGGGAAAGTACATCACCAATAAAAATAGGGCTGAGTACCCTTTAAAGTTCTGGTACAAAGACAATTCACTGACTTTTTCTGTTTTTTAATTTTCTTAAGAACATGGTTTCCTGAGCCGGGTTTGTCTTTAGTTTAATTTTTTTCTATTCTGTGCTGATTGGGACTGCACCTGTTCCCTCTTTACCTTGATTTTATTCCCTATTTCTCTCTACATGTTACAAGGTCTTTTGTCTTATGATTTCTATCTTGTTGTGGCCTAATGCGCTCAAAAAAATGTACTTTCACCTTTGCCAATTTTACTTAATCCGTTCATGTTATGATTACTTAAAAAAATGTATTTAACAATGTGAACTTGATTTAATCTAGTTCATTCAACAAAAAAGTGTGTATTGTCAGCTTTACTTAAAAATTATTTGTTCAGCCAACATAACATTGTTGCGTAAAAGTAACAGATTAATGAAACCAACACTGACTTGCATCTCATTGGCTGAGGATTTCTGCAGTGTATTATGGGTAATTGTTATTCTGTCACCCTCTTGCAGAAGTGTAGCACCATTAGATAGGTAGATGAGTAATGCAATTTATAGCAATTAAGTTGTTCTGATAAGTTATCGAACAAAACAAACAAAAAAACAAACAAGTTTGAAATATTGTTTTGTGTTTTAAATGTGTTATTGATATAATTGCTCAGCTGTAAAGAAAGGTCTAAATGAAGAGTAATAATAATCAGCTGCGCTGCACATGATCCTAATGTAAGGGGGTGGTATTCCTAAAATGGCATTATTCAATTTTTTTGTCATCATTATTTAACATTTTCAGGTACAATTAACTCAATTGTTGTTTGTTGACTCTATTAAGATTTGTTAAGTTTACTTAAACCTATTTTGTAAAATGAACTTAATTATTAAAAACATTGTCCAAAACATTGCAAATTAGTTGGGCTGACACTATTAAATTAAGCTTTGCCCAACCATAGTAAATAAGTTGAATCAACCTTAATAAATTAAGTTGACCCAACGTAAGTACATTAAATTGGAGTAACAAAATTGCATAATGCTGAAATAAAGCAAATTAATCATGTGGAAATCCTTTCCATGATTTTTTTATGTTCGTTCAAAGAGTTCTTTTTTTGAGTGTGGTTAGAGAGTCACACTCCCAATCGAAGGGTTGTGAGTTCGAGTCTCGGGCCGGCAGGAATTGTAGGTGGGGGGAGTGCATGTACAGTTCTCTCTCCACCTTCAATACCACGACTTAGGTGCCCTTGAGCAAGGCATCGAACCCCCAACTTCTCCCCGGGCGCCGCAGCATAAATGGCTGCCCACTGCTCCGGGTGTGTGTTCACAGTGTGTGTGTTTGTGTTCACTGCTCTGTGTGTGTGCACTTCGGATGGGTTAAATGCAGAGCACAAATTCTGAATATGGGTCACCATACTTGGCTGAATATCATGTCATTTTCACTTTCATTATTACTTTCATTGTTGCAGTCTCTTTCCTGTCAGTTTTTGTGATCTAATCGTGTCCGGTCTTGTATTGTCAAGTCGAGTCCTGTCAATGACTTTCCTGGATTTCTGCCCAGTCTCCCAGTTACCAGCTGCCAGCAGTTTGCTCTCCTCCAGACGCAGTTCTCCAGTCCTAACAGCTAGAGAGGCAGTCACTCCTTGCCCTGCAGTCCAGGATGATGTCCCGAACTCTCAAGTCAAGTCAACCCTTAAGTTCCAGTTTTCCTGTATTTTTATCAAGTTCTGCGACTACCGAGTACAGACCGTGAACAGCAGACTACTTAAGTTTGTTTTTGTGGACAATAAATCATTTTGTTTGACTTGCCTTTACTTCCTTTTATAATGACAGAATAATCTGGCCAAGGGATGGACCCAGTGAAGGAGATTCAAATTCATGCAGCAGCAGAGCTGCAGGGCGAAATGCTGGGCCGACACGAGGAGGAACTCTCCGCCGCCAGGCAAGCTGTGGAGAGCTTGTCAGCCAAGGTGACAGATTTAACAAATCTGCTGCAGAACCTGCACTTTGAGCAGCCACCAGCTGCTTCAGTCATGTAATTCCCATGAACTGCACCTTACCAATCCTCCTTGCTATTCTGGATAGCCCACAGAGTTCTTTTAAGAGCTCTTCGAGCCTTTTTGACGCAGTGTGAGTTGTTTTTTTTTTTTTCTCCAACCTATCATGTATTCTGAAGATTGCTCCAGGGTTATTTTCGTGTTCTCTTTCCCGACTGGGCAGGCTCAGGACTAGGGAGAGGCAGTGTGGGAGTTAGAGGCAGACTGCTGCAAACATTTTTCTTTGTTCAAGGTGGAGATGATAAAGGTGTTCGGCCACTCCATTTATGGTCTTGAGGCATTTTGACAACTTGCAACACTTCGCCAGGGCAGGTGGTCTGCTGCCGATTACGCAATCGAGTTCATCACCCTAGCAGCCTCTTGCGAGTGGAACGAACTGGACCTCACTGCTCGCTTCTTGGAGGGTCTCTCTGGGGAGACGGGGGAAGAAATTATCACACATGATCTGCTTTACCGCTTGGACCAACTGGTTGAACTAGCCATCCGGATCGACAAACGCTTTTAGATGCGCGGCCATGCTCGCACCCCCATTCCTGATCAATGAGCGGCTTCATCTGCCATCCCAACTTCAGTAGTGACCTCATTGGAACCTGAGCCCATGCAGCTAGGGGGTCATGGTATCTGACCCTAACGGGAGTATGCCTGTATTGTGGTGCCCACGGGCATTTTGCTGCAAGGTGTCCAGTAAAAGAGAGGGCTTACCAGTAGATCGGGAAGTACTGGCGAGTGCAACTACCTTTTCCCCATCCACCAAGACTCATTCTTCCCTCGAGGCCTGCCTATGCTGTCGGGGCTCCACTCTTAACTTTGCTGCCCTGGTAGATTCGGGGGCTGAGGGGATGCCCTGGATGGTCGTATCCTCTCGAAGATCCTCCACTATTTCCGGCAATCACCAAGAGACAATAATTATTTATTTATTTTTCTCCCCTAAAATAATTTTAGGGCACCCCTGGTTAACTTAGCATAAGCCCCAAATTAACTGTGTAGAAGGGACCATAATGTCTTGGATCATATCTTATCATGTTAGGTGCCTTGTCTTGGCTGTGTCTGCTGTGTCCTATTTCTGTGTTTCAGGAGGAAACCAGTGATTTATCTGGCTTTCCCAAGGAGTACCACGATGTGCGAGCGGTATTCATTCGCTCCTGGGCTGCTTCTCTGCCTCCCCATTGACCTTATGACTGCAGCATCAATCTTTCCCTGGGTAGTACGCCACCTCTTGCTTGTAGCCTAGAATTTTTCTTTCTAAATTATGAGAAAATCATCTTGTTTACTCAATCACAGAAAACAATATATTGATTTAAATTTTCTAAGACACTTTTTGTTGGTAAAAGTCATATGCGAGTAGGTGTCAACTATCATGAATATCATTATGATTTACACCTGAGAAGACAAAGGCCTGCATAATGAGCTGCACAATGAGCCCTTCAGTCAGCTGTGTGTCTGAGAGGGAGGAGTTACAAGAAAGAATGTAAGAACAAAATCATTACTCCAGTCACACCATCCTTCAGAAATCTTTTTAACAATCTTATTTTCTGCAAAAAAAAAAAAAAAAAAAAAACATTTATTTACTATTATGATTATTATTAATGTTGAAAAGAGCTGAGAATATTTTTTTTCCTGTTTTTTTTTTTTTTTTTTTTTTTTTTTTTTAGGGGGGATACATTTGAATAACAACATTGTTTGTTACATTTGTTACAGTTACATTTATTTGTTACATTTAAATTATTTACATCAAGCATTTGAATTGAATAGTATTGTATACTGTTATTAAAACTTCATAATATTTCACTTGATTATACATTTAGTCAGGAATTATAGTTTGGAAAAAGTATTTGGAAAAAGTCTTACTAGTTAAATGTTTACACGTTATGTGAAACCTAGTACAAGTATATTAATAAATAAAAAGAGACTTACTCATGTTTATGATCTCTGCTGAATTAAGTGCTTCATCCTTTTTTTTCTGAGGTAATCCAAATCTCAAATCCTCAACCACATCACATCTTTTTGGGGTGAATTGTGTCTTATTCCTCTCATCGCAAAGCAAACAGTAATATAAGAATAACATAAAGAACAGTCTCGCTGCGTTGTCTTCAGTTGTGTGGGCATATTCAGTGAAACATTCGTATCTTAATAGAGCGTTCAGCACGGGGGTGTGGTCACATTAGACGATAATGAAGGAAGACGTGAAAAACAGATATTGCATTGTTTACATGTGGATTACTTTATCACAGAATATCTGTTTTTGGCAGATTTTTGTTAATTTAAAAGTATACATGTCAGGCTTTCTATAGATATCTCTCTCATGTCTCTTCGTTGAGTATTCACGGAGTTACACTTCATTTTAATTTTTATTCAGATACTGCATTTGTATCCCGGTCTTTGTTTGATCTGTTTCTGTTTTAATTTCTGCATTTGTTTGGCAGTGAACCTGTGTTTGGACACAGCCCCCTGTTTACACTGTGTTTTCCCTTACCACACCATGAGGCCATCCTTAAGAATATTCTTGCTTGCCGTAACCTGACCGACCCTGTCAATTTAGGACCGACTCAATTTTTATTTTAATTTTTTTGCTTTTAGTCCGACCGACTTGCCGATTGTAAATTTGCACTAAGACTGACTTTTTTTTTTACTCTTCAAACAACTAATACAAAAGCAATAAAATATTAATTATACTTAAGTAAGTATTTTAAATATATACATTTCCAAGGCCTAGTGACAAACGAATTAAAAAATAAATAAAAATCTTCCTTAATTAAAAAAAAAAAAAAACCTGTGACGTCATATATGTTTACACTAATGGTTAACGGATGTATTAAATGCATTAAAACCGATCGACACCGCTTTAACTTGGCAGGAAGTTCTGGAAAAACTGTGCCCAGATCTTTTCCAATCCCTTCTCCCTTCTAGCCTAAAGACGTGTCCATGTCAACTGTCACTTTATGTTCAAAACTCTATTGCACGAATCGATTGGACCAACCAACACAAGTTTAGAAAACTAAAATAGGAAATTGATTTTAATGACCTTCTCTTGGAGCACGTCCAGGTTTTTGTGTTGTTGTTTTTTTTACACGTGTCCATTTTTTTTTTTTTTTTTACACGTGTCACACAGCAACTGCAGCTTCGGACACCCATGCATAACAGCAAATAATACTTATGCACAATGTTTCTCTTTTTACAACAGAAATGTGAATTATCTCGGTGTTCAGACAGTCTCATGCATACAGATACGGATTCGGGCTAGAATCCTGTAGGGCTGTCAAAATAGCTGGAAAACTAAATTAGATTTTTTAACATAAATATGATAATATGATTCGAATTTAAAATGCAGAATTTCAGTTAGGGTGAAGAAAAGCTTTTTGCTTCTCTTCTGAGGCCTCAAGATAGCGCATCGAGCACAAGATTACTGCACGTTTATTCAAAGCATTAGAATACATGACTGTAAAAAAACAACACAATATATATAATAATAATTTTTATGAAAAAATATGATTAATTAAGTTGCTTAAAGAACTATAAACAAAATTAATAAATATAAATGAATAAAAAGGGCAGAAAACCAGTAACACAAAATAATTAGTTTTAATTTAAAAACATGAGATGCATGTGGGATGGGGAACAAAAACCCAACATAAAGTCACGAGATATTTTTAGAAAAATAAATTAAATACATTCATTTTACATGTCTTTCTAAACATGCAGCTCTCTTGTGCGAGACGCGAGTCCAATGGTGTCCCTCTATAAAATGCGCGAAATATGCATTCTGTGCGAGAAGGCTTGGTTTCAGTTTTGATCTAAACAAGATCTTCTCCACATTGATGTTCTATTTTTTTATTTTTTTTTTATTGTAGTGGCTTCAACTGGATAGGCTAACAGAACCTCATAATGCAATGCCACATACATCGTCATCGCATCTCGTGCACCTCTGATAAAGATCAAGTATACTTTGGCCATCTGCACAATGTTTGCATTATGTCCTTTTCATCATCCGCGTGCGGGCATTTTTTGAGACCCCGCGAACGGTGCGCGTACACGAGGTGAAAGATGCTACACTACTGCGTGTCGAATTGTCCGCTTTTGAAAGTTGTGTAGACACGGCTGTGTGTGCGGCGAGATGGAATGGAACACGGACTGTGAAGTACCGGGGCTCATATGGCAGCTTCCTTAATGCACACCTAAAATTTGAATGCAACGTATTTGCATTCGAATGTGGATTTTTTTTTTTAACTCAACGAATATTTCGATTTTTGACAGCCCTAGAATCGCCTATGCGATTTTTTTGTTGTTTTTGTTGACATTTCTAATCGTAAACACAGCCATGTTGAAGCCTGCAGTAAATGTTTTGTGTTATGGCAGTCCACTCTGCTTATTGTTTTTCAAAAATGTTGCACTCCTGTTTGTCATAGTGCATGTAACTTCACGCCAATAAATCATCAGAAATATTTGTCTTTACATTCGTCCTGCCTGTTGTCCGTGGATTTACCTATTTTTGGTCTTATTTGCCATATAAAACTTATTTAGACATGCAAAATCGATTTTACAATCGATTCAATGAACACTTGTCACTCAAATCAAACAGGATTTTTTTCACAAAAGTGACAACCCAAGAATGTAAAGTAAACCGTCTCTCATTTGTAGGTTGCATTGATACCTAGTGGTGGATGCAAGTAAAACAGTATAACAGTACCTATTTTTTTTTTCTTCTCAACTGAAATTCATCCAAGAAACATGCTTTTAAAAAGATATAGCCTGAATCAAAATGAGGTTTGCAATTATGCGCCACGAAGGCATGGGTTGAAGACCCAGTCAGTGACGTCACGATATGCTAATTTGTCACCATCACCATCACCAAAATTGTCTTTTTTTTTTTACATTGAAACTTGAAAAAAACAAAAGAAAATAGACCGACCTACTGACCCTTTTGACTGTTACTGCAAAACAAAATATTTTTAAGGATGGCCTGACAGAATTCAGCCAGCAAACATGGGTCCAGCAGGGAAGTTCTTCAACATCAGCGAGGGAGACCTAAGTATTGAGGATTAACGCCAGATACTTTGTTGGAGTGGCTCGACGGTCGGCTACGAAGAAGAGTTGCCTCTTGGTTTTTTTCTGGGAAGGCCTAGCTGAGCCCTTATCCATACTGGCACCCAGAAGAGGCGCTAGAGGACTACATTTAACTGGCTCGGCAGTTGAGCAACTAAGCCTTCAGGGTGGAGTTAGTTGCAAAGCCCTATCACAGTTCTCTTGAAGGGGCAATCCAAAGGGCATCAGAGGTCATGTCTGCCGCACCCAGTACCTGATGTTCCCTCCAAGGTGTCAGGGCTTGCTTCTGGCCTTTCTGAAGCAGCAGAGCCCACTGTTGTTCCCTCTGAGGTGGCGGGGATTGTACGACTGATCTTAATATTTCGGTCTGTTTCCCAAAAGCATCATAACTTAAGTAGCACTTGAAAATCATCATAGATCTATGGGTGCTCTGGAGTCAAGCCAAGTCAAGTCAAGTAACATTTATTTATATAGTGCTTTAAACAAAATACATTGCGTCAAAGCAACTGAACAACATTAATTACGAAAACAGTGTGTCAATAATGCAAAATGACAGTTAAAGGCAGTTCATCATTGAATTCAGTGATGTCATCTCTGTTAAGTTTTAATAGTGTCTGTGCATTCATTTCCAATCAGGTCAGCGATATCGCTGTAAATGACGTGACCCCAACTAAGCAAGCCAGAGGCAACAGCGGCAAGAAACCAAAACTCCATCAGTGACAGAATGGAGAAAAAAACCTTGTGAGAAACCAGGCTCAGTTGGAGGGCCAGTTCTCTTCTGACCAGACAAAACCAGCAGTTCAATTCCAGGCTGCAGCAAAGTCAGATTGTGCAGAAGAATCATCTGTTTCATGTGGTCTTGTCCTGGTGGTCTGAGACAAGGTCTTTACAGAGCGTCTGTATCTGGGGCTCTAGTTTTCCTGGTCTCCGCTGTTTTTCAGGGCTGTAGAGGTCCTTTCTAGGTGCCAATCCACAGTCTGGTCTGGATTCGTACTGGATCCGGGTGACTGCAGTGACCCTCTGATCTGGATACAAACTGGATCTGGTGGCTACGGTGACCTCGGAATAAGAGAGAAACAGACTAATATTAGCAAAGATGCCATTATTCTAATGCTGTAGCAAGTACATCGTGTGTTATGGGAAGTGTTCCCGTTTCCGGTTTACCTGCATTACCATGCAGCTTAAAAATCCTTTAACAGATTTGGATATTAGAAGCATACAGTATTAGTGTGTTATGTGTAAACTAGGTTAAAGAGATGTGTCTTTAATCTAGATTTAAACTGCAAAAGTGTACCTGGCTCCCAAACAATTTTAGGTAGGTTATTCCAGAGCAATATTTTAAAATCTATACGATGTTTGATAGGGAGCCAGTGCAGTGTTGACAGGACCGGGCTAATATGGTCAAACTTCCTGGTTCTAGTAAGAACTCTTGCTGCTGCATTTTGGACTAACTGTTTTGTGTTTACTAAGCATGCAGAACAACCACCCAATAAAGCATTACAATAATCTAACCTTGAGGTCATAAATGCATGGATTAACATTTCTGCATTTGACATTGAGAGCATAGGTCGTAATTTAGATATATTTTTGAGCAAGGCATTGAACCCCCAACTGCTCCCCGGAGCCGCAGCATAAATGGCTGCCCACTGCTCCGGGTGTGTGTGTGTGTGTGTGTGTGTGTGTGTGTGTTTGTTCACTGCTCTGTGTGTGTGCATTTCGGATGGGTTAAATGCAGAGCACAAATTCTGAGTATGGGTCGCCATACTTGGCTGAATGTTACTTCACTTTCACTTTTCACATGCAGAGTTTTTAGGTCCTATAATTAACACCTCTGTTTTTTACAGAATCCAGCAGTAAGAAATTACTTGTCATCCAGTTTTTTTATATCGACTATGCATTCCATTAGATTTTCAAATTGGTGTGTTTCACCAGGCCGCGAAGAAACATAGAGCTGAGTATCATCAGCATAACAGTGAAAGCTAACACCATGTTTCCTGATGATATCTCCCAAGGGTAACATGTAAAGCATAAAGAGTAGTGGCCCTAGTACTGAGCCTTGAGGTTCTCCATACTGCACTTGTGATCGATATGATACCTCTTCATTCACTGCTACGAATTGATGGCGGTCATATAAGTACGATTTAAACCATGCTAATGCACTTCCATTAATGCCAACAAAGTGTTCTATTCTATGCTAAAGAATGTTGTGGTCAATAGTGTCAAATGCAGCACTAAGATCAAATAGCACTAATAGAGAGATACAACCACGATCAGATGATAAGAGCTGGTAATTTGTAACTCTAAGGAGAGCAGTCTCGGTACTATGATACGGTCTAAATCCTGACTGGAAATTCTCACAGATACCATTTTTCTCTAAGTCCTGGCCTGGAGACTCCGCAGTCTCCTCCCTGATGGTAGCAGGCTGAAAAAGCTGTGTGATGGGTGAGTGGGATCACCTGCGATGCAGAGGGCTTTGCGGGTGAGACGTGTTCCATAAATGTCCTGGAGGGAGGGGAGAGAGACACCAATAATCTTCTCAGCTGCTCTCACTATGCGTTGCAGAGTCTTTCGGCAGGACGCATTTCAGGCGCCATACCATACAGATGATAAGAGCTGGTAATTTGTAACTCTAAGGAGAGCAGTCTCAGTACTATGATACGGTCTAAATCCTGACTGGAAATTCTCACAGATACCATTTTTCTCTAAGAAAAATGTAATTGTGAGGATACTACCTATTCTAGTATCTTGGACAGAAAAGGGAGATTTGTGATTGGTCTATAATTAACTAGTTATTTGGGGTCAAGTTGTGTTTTTTTGATGAGAGGCTTAATAACAGACAGAAGGTTTTGGGGACATATCCTAATGACAGTGAGGAATTAATAATTATCAGAAGAGGATCTATGACTTCTGGAAGCACCTCTTTTAGGAGCTTAGATGGTAAAGGGTCTAACATACATGTTGTTGGTTTAGATGATTTAACAAGTTTATACAATTCTTCCTCTCCTATAGTAGAGAATGAGTGGAACTGTTCCTCAGGGGGTCTATAGTGCACTGTCTGATGCGATACTGTAGCTGACGGCAGAATGGTTTAAATTTTATCTCTAATAGTACCGATTTTAGAAGTAAAGTAGTTCATAAAGTCATTACTGCTGTGGTGTTGGGAAATGTCAACACTTGTTGAGGCTTTATTTTTCATTAATTTAGCCACTGTATTGAATAAATACCTGGGGTTATTTTTGTTTTCTTCTAAAAGAGAAGAAAAGTAATCGGATCTAGCAGTTTTTAATGCTTTTCTTTAGGATAGGTTACTTTCCCACCAAGCAATACAAAATACCTCTAGTTTTGTTTTCCTCCAGCTGCGCTCCATTTTTCGGGCTGCTCTCTTTAGGGTGCGAGTATGCTCATTATACCATGGTGTCAAACTGTTTTCCTTAATCTTCCTTAAGCGTAAAGGAGCAACTGCATTTAAAATGCTAGAAAAGAGAGAGTCCATAGTTTCTATTACATAATCAAGCTGTTCTGAGGTTTTGGATATGCTAAGGAATTCAGATCAGGAAGATAACTTAAAAAGTAGTCTTTTGTGGTAGAAGTGATGGTTCTTCCATACTTGTAATAAGAAGTAGAATTTACAGTTTTGGCTATATGAAGTTTGCACAAAACTAAATAATGATCTGAGATATCATCACTTGGCTGCATAATTTCAACACTATCAACATCAATTCCATTTGAAAATATTAAATCTAGAGTATGATTTCGACAATGAGTAGGTCCTGAAACGTGTTGTCTAACCCCAATAGAGTTCAGAATGTCTATAAATGCTGATCCCAATGCATTTTTTTTTTCATTATCAACATGGATATTAAAATCACCAACTATTAAAACTTTATCTGCAGCCAGAACTAACTCAGATGTAAAATCACCAAACTCTTTAATAAAGTCTGGATAATGTTATATGAAGCACCATTACTTCAAACGAGTTATACTTGAAGCCTGCCCTCTGAGAAATCCTGAAAACGTTGTTATAAATTGAAGCAACACCTCCCCCTTTGCCTTCCAAGTTCAAGTTCAAGTCTGCTTTATTGTCAATTTCCACATGTACAGTACATACATACAGAGAATCGAAATTGCGTTACTCTCAGACCCCGGTGCATACAGTTAACATTAACATTAAAGCCTAAAAAAATTACTATATCAAATATAAAATGTAGATACAACTATACAATAAGGGAATGATATAAAAAAAGACATATAATAAAATTAAAAATAAAGTTAAATAAAGCAGCGCAAGGCAAATGAGAGATATAGTGCAAATCAATTAAGTGAACAACAGTGCAGTTAAAAGATTTCTTAGTGCAAAAAATCACTTATTAAAAATATATTATTAAGTCTGATTAAAGTGAGAAGTGACCAAGAGCAGTTATTTTATTTAACTGACTGATGAGGTAGTGGAATGACGTCAGTTCCATGCCAAATGAGTTAGTGAGCAGACCAATGCTGCACAAGTGACTAGTGCGGGGGGGGGTTCATAGTTCAGTGGTGCCTGGGGAAGAAGAGGGGAGGGGGGACAGGTTCGGAAGGGAGTTCAGCTTCCTGACAGCCTGGTGGATGAAGCTGTCCTTCATTCTGCTGGTCCTGGCCTGGAGACTCCGCAGTCTCCTCCCTGATGGTAGCAGGCTGAAAAAGCTGTGTGATGGGTGAGTGGGATCACCTGCGATGCAGAGGGCTTTGCGGGTGAGACGTGTTCCATAAATGTCCTGGAGGGAGGGGAGAGAGACACCAATAATCTTCTCAACTTCTCTCTCCACAGTCGCACCGTTGATGGTCAGAGGAATGTGCTGAGTGTGTGCTCTCCTGAAGTCTACAACAATCTCCTTTGTCTTCTCCAGGTTCAGAGACAGATTGTTGTCACTGCACCACTTGGCCAGGCGGCTCACCTCACTCCTGTAGTTTGTCTCATCTTTGTTGCTAATGAGACCCACCACAGTCGTGTCATCTGCAAACTTAATAAAGAGGTTGGAGTTGTGTGACGATGTGCAGTCATGGGTCAGCAGAGTGAAGAGGAGGGGGCTCAGCACACATCCTTGGGGGGCCCCAGTGTTCAGTGTGATGGTGCTGGATGTGTTGCTGCCAACCTGTACTGCCTGAGGTCTTCCAGTCAGAAAGTCCAACAGCCAGTTGCACAGCGAAGTGTTGAGCCCCAGCTGAATCAGTTTGTAGATGAGCTGTTGAGGGATGATCGTGTTGAATGCTGAACTGAAGTCTATGATCTCTTACAGTCCTCTGAGTTGAGCGTAGTAATCGAATGTAGTCCAGTTTATTATCCAACGAGCGTACGTTAGCCAGTACGATGTTGGGGATAGATGGCTTGTGTGGGTTAGCCGTTAGCCTAGCCCAGATACCTCCGTGCTTCCCCCTCTTCTGCTTCCTCTCACACCACTTGTGGCGCCTCAACTGCGGGCGAGATGCAGTAGTGGGGGTCGGTGATGGTGAAGGCCCCCGTAGCAGATCGAGATCCTGCAGCTGTTCCATGTGCGCGGAGTTTAACTGTAAAAATGCGGTCCTGCCGACATCGAGCAGAAACTCGCGACTGTATTTGCGCTTACAGACAGGTAGACGCGACGACAACGTACAAAAACACTGCCACTCACAAGACAAAAAACACGAAAACACCGTTCTTTCGGAACAGAGAGAAGCCGCTGCGTGTGGACGCGCCGTCATCTTGGATAGACGCGCCTCATGTTTATAACAGTAATCTTGGGGCGTGGGCTCATCAGGTTTTAGCCAGGTTTCTGTCAAACAGAGCACATCTATATTATGATCAGTGATCATATAATTTATAAAAAGTGTTTTCGTAGAAAGGGATCTGATATTCAATAAGCCAAGCTTTATCATTTGTTTAAGTGAAAGTGACGTGACATTCAGCCAAGTATGGTGACCCATACTCAGAATTTGTGCTCTGCATTTAACCCATCCGAAGTGCACACACACAGAGCAGTGAACACACACACTGTGAACACACACCCGGAGCAGTGGGCAGCCATTTATGCTGCGGCGCCCGGGGAGCAGTTGGGGGTTCGATGCCTTGCTCAAGGGCACCTAAGTCGTGGTATTGAAGGTGGAGAGAGAACTTTACATGCATTCCCCCCACCCACAATTCCTGCCGGCCTGGGACTCGAACTCACAACCTTTCGATTGGGAGTCCGACTCTCTAACCATTAGGCCACGACTTCCGGAACCTCAATTAAATTGTTAATCTTAACTTGGTTTGGACGTTTTTTTTGTATTTTCAGACACAGTCTCTATAGTGTGATATCTAGGTGAAAGAGTCTCTATGTGCTGAGAATTAGCTGACCTCTGTGATGTGAGGCAACTAGCAGACAGTCGGTTTAGCCAGTCTGTCTGCTTCCTGACCTGGGCCCCAGTTAGTCAAGTATAAACACTAAGACCATTTGCCATTTTTCTAGAGAGAAGAGTGGCGCCACCCCAGGAGGGATGAAGACCATCTCTTTTCAACAGGTCAGGTGTGCCCCAAAAGCTCTGGCGGTTGTTTGATGAACTTGTGAAAAACTCAAAAAGATGTGGATTCCATCTGATCTTCCACACACGGCAAAACGTCTCCGCTGTCGCAAAACCTCAACTGTGCGCATCAACCTCAACTGTGCGGATCCAGGTGTCGCTCATTTCCAAATCACTCCGCCGGCCTCGCTCTGTTCCCACGGCTCTTGGCCCCGCCCCACTCGTCACAGTATGCATTTAGCAGACGCTTTTATCTAAAGTGACTTAAAGTGCATCCAGGTTAACATTTTTTTACCTAACATAATAAGTATATAAAGTATATTAAATATTGTTATGTAAAGTATAATATTGCACACTATAATATAATATAATATAATATAATATAATATAATATTGTATTGTATTATAGTTATTATATCAAAGTTTTCCAAGAATTAGTTCTTGAACTTATTTATACAGCACATTTTTATATTAATTTCATTGTTTCATGGTCATACATGCAAACTTACATGCCAATTACATGTACCCCATACAAAAAGATAAACATAAAAATTCACATAAAACTATGATTTCCACAAAAATATTAAGCAGTTTTCAATGTTTTATTTCTTTAAATTATTTTCTTTACCAAGACAAGATGCTTTAAGTAACTTTTGATCATGTCAACAAATATGTTATATGCTATTTTGTTAAACCTATAAGTGAACTCAACAGTGTAGAAACAGCTTACACACATTAAAGCAGAGTTCACAGTGAGTGTTCATGTTGCAGTGACAGAGATGTGGGAGTTGAGCTTAAGAAAGAAAAATGAAATTGTTTAAGACAAGTACTCCTTGGAGAACAGAATTAATCGTTATTAGCACTCTTAAATATATGCCTAAAAACAGGCAGGATATTATTGCAATACTTTCCCATGCAGCTCCTCATTACAGCTCGTAATTACAGTAGCTTTCACCTCGCGGCAGTGCCATCAATCTACACAGCCTCAGCCATGAGTGGGCATATATGACATACATAAATATATATATGTGTGTGTGTGGAAAAAGAAAGAAAGAATAACACTGTGGTAATGACCAACTAATTTCCCTCAACCAGTGCTGATTTGCTAGTTGACGAGGCAGAGTTCAGTCCTGTCCTATTATTTGAGAAGGCTTTAATTGAAACATGTTTATTTATTGCCCCCTTTGCTCTGAGTGGAAGCTGCTAGCGTAGCGTACTAACTGACACTAATGGCTGTGATATGAGGGAAAGGAATTAAATTAAAAGCTCATAAAATGAAATATGCCTCATATTAGCAGTTTGACACTTAATTTGCCTCCGAATGAGCAGAGGAAATCACAAATTAACTGTCCTTTGTGTTTTCTCCCCCTCTCTCGCGGCAATCTTATTAGGCCATGGGAAAGCACAATTACTGTGGAGGATAATCATGTGGGTTATGAATTTATACGGGAGAGGTCAACGGTGTAGTATTCAATAATGAAATGGGGGGGGGGGGGTCTACAAATGTGGCTGTTCTGTTTATTTGACCTATACAGGACATTACACACTCATTAAGGAAGTCAGGTGTTGTGCCAAAGCATGGAGTATGGTTATTATTATTATTATTATTATTATATAATCATTTATTTATTTTATTATTCATTTATTTTATCTGAGTGAACTACCCACCAGACCATATCTCTGAATCTTTGTTTTTGCTAATTTATTTGAATTATCTAACTTTTAGATTATTATTATAATTTTTTTTTCTTCTTTTTTTACAATTTGGAAATTGAAGAAATCATTTGATTCACTGACTCACTATACGTGACTTTTTATGACTTTACACCAGCACTGACTTTTTATCCTAGTCAAACTGATCACTTCTCATAAAATATATACATGATAAATGCTAAAGAGACACTCTCTACACGCATCTGTTTTTCAGTGTGTCTTATTGACTTGCTCATTATGACTATTGCTTAATGTTAAGTGTTCCCTCACTGAGTAAGTGTCTCTTTTACCTTTGTTTTATTTCCTCAGCCAAACAAAAGACACTTGCACACATACAAAGCCTGAATGATGGGATTTTGTCTCCTCGGTTACTGCTCCGAACAAACAGAGGCATTTTTCGCAAGTCAATTGCCCAACACCAGAGTTTACTCAAGAGCTAGAACCTCTTGTACACAAAGCAAGCAATAAAACAAAACACTACTAGGCAAACTCCTTAATAGACTTACTGGCTGGGCTCAGAGCATTTGCGTACTAAAACTATAATAAAAGGGGAAAAAATGGCTTTTAAATAGGACAACTTATGCTTGGTGAATCAAAACTCTTAAAACATCTGGAAGTTAATTATGTCGTCATCCACAGTCTGCACTTTGTGTTGTCTACAATCAGTAATCACTGAATTGAGCCTAATATCAAGCCATTAGAGAAAATTGCAAGGACCTTAACTACTGTTTTCCCAGTTACCAATTGAGGTTGAATTAATAGCTGCATAAAAACCTAGTCTTTTCCCAGGTAGACAATGAGATTTAATTGGACAGGGTTGGTCCTGAGATATGTTTTTGAAAGCAAAAGTGAGATGATCAGGCGGTTTTCTAATGTTTCATAATTACATAATAGAGTATAATTTAATATATACATATACATACATACACACATGCGTACAAACAAATATACATATGGAATATATTGGTGCATCTCAATAAATTAGAATGTCATGGAAAAGTTCAGTCCAGTTCTGCTTCTCCTTAGCCCAGGTAAGATGCCTCTGATATTGTCTGTGGTTCAGCAAATTCCTTGACACGTCTGTGTGTGGTGGCTCTTGATGCCTTGACCCCAGCCTCAGTACATTCCTTGTGAAGTTCATTCAAATCCTTGAATCAATTTTGCTTGACAATCCTCATAAGGCTTGTGGTTCTTTCGTTTGGTTGTGCAAGTTCCACTCAACTTTCTGTTAACATGCTTGAATACAGCACTCTGTGAACAGCCAGCTTCTTTGGCAATGAATCAGATCAGAAGTCTTACCCATGATTGTGTAGCCTAGTGAACCAAATTGACAGACCATTCTCAGGAAACCCTTGCAGGTGTTTTGAGTTGATTAGCTGATTGGCATGTCACCATATTCTAATTTGTTGAGGTGGGTTTTTGTTAAATGCGAGCCAAAATCATCACAATTAAAAGGACTTGAACTACTTCAGTCTGTGTGCATTGAATTTATTTAATACACAAGTTTTACAATTTGAGCGTTGTCAATCAATAAAAATAAACAATAATAAAAAAAAAAAATCGTGATTAATCCCACCTAACATTAAAGTTTTTAAATATACTTTTACGGTATATTGAAATAATTTCACATTTAATCTTCAAATTAATGAACAAACAGCATAAAGACAGTATATATTTTAATATTTGATAATGGCATCCTTTTTTTATGACTGAAGGCCAGTGTCAATGATACCAATACTGATTTCTCTATAATAAAGCACCCCCTCCCCATATTAACCATTTGACTATAGCCATTCAAGTTTACAGTATAAGAATATTGAGTATTGAGAGTAATAAATTTTAACATGTATTAGAAAAAATAGCGTCTAATTTAAGTGAACTTAAAACAATCTTCACATAAACCCATTATAATTAATGTCATGTTTATAGTACCTGTGCCCTTCAGCAGAAATATACAGAAATTTAAATTAGAGTTATCAAACACTGAATTCTAAATTAAATATTGCTGAACATGACAAGGATCTGATGCATCATATTGTCTTTTTCCCTTTTCTGACCCACGTCAGGTATTAAAGTATAATATCCGATGAGGTAAATCGGATATGTTAGATGAGTGAGGCAGTGTTGAGCTACTCCAGGACAGTTTCGTAAACCATTTCAGAGATATGTTCTTAAATGTGACTCATATAAAATATATTACATGCATGCAGTTTTATTTATATATGGAATAGGAATGTTTCAAGTCTCTCTTGTTCTTAACACTTCAAGTGTTGTAAGCCAGTTTTTGTGGTTGGATGAAGGCATTGAAGTATTGTTTATTAGCGAGCTTTCAAAGTAATGCAAGTTATGATAAAACAAACAAAAATTTAATAAATAAGACCATATGACAATTTTTGTTGATTGTGAAAATACTGCTATACATTTCAGGGATATTTTAGAAAGCAAAACACAGCATAAAATCCTGGTGCATGTATAATGTTTGTGTGTGAGATGGAGTGCTTTGAAATTTGTTATTTACATAAACTGTTGTCAGGGTGCCTAACATGCGCACAAAGTGGTGACGCTGTGTTTAGCATAAAGAACGGTCTCTTATCTCAAAAGCCCCTGCAGAAGCAAATGTGTGCTCTCTCACTCTTTCTTCATATACACTCTCTATTTTCTTAAATATACATTTACAGTCCCCATTATAATGTTTGGCCCCAGGGTGGGGCACTAACATTCAAAAGTTTAGGGAAAAAGTATATATATATCATTACAAATATTTTTCCAGTTCTAATAAATGCTATTCTTTTCAACCTAATATTCTTTAAAGAAAATACAATAGATACATAATTTTCCCAAAGAAACATTTTTTTCCCACAAAAATATTAATCAGCAGAACAGTTTTCAACATTCATAATAAGAAGAAATATTGAGCATCAAATCTGTGTATTAGAATGGATAGTGAAGTAATGGCTGTGTTAATCACAGGAATAAATTACACTTTAAAATATAATGAAATATAAATTATTTATTTTGAATTTTAATAGTATTTCACATAATGGAGGTTGTGAGTTCAAGTCTTGGGCTTGCAATACCATGACAGAGGTTCCCTTGAGCAAATCACCGAACCCCCAACTGCTCCCCTGGTGCCGCAGCATAAATGCCTGCCCACTGCTGCAGAGCACGAATTCTGAGTTTGGGTCACCATGTCACGTCACTTAAATGATGATCTATTAATTAATTTTTAGATGTAATTATTATATGGTATGCGATTTTCCATTACATTTAGCCTTATTTATTGTAATCTCAAAAATTATATATCTTATTTTTACCTTGAGTGATAAGTTAGAATCCTTTAAAATTTCTTAATTCTCTAACAGCGATTAATTAATTCCATGAAGCACTGAATATGGCAATGTAATAACTATACTAATATATATAATAACATAGATTAAGTCTAAAAAATTTTTTTACCATTTATGCCAACCCTTTCCAAATTTAGAAGCTTAGCTTTTTCCTCTCTTCTCTCTCTCTCTCTCTCTCTCTCTCTCTCTCTCTCACACACACACACATTCTCTTTAATTCCTCTCTCCTGCACTGCGGTGTGAGGACAGGCGGTCAGACGGTGACTGGCCTCATGATTAATGATGTTTATACTTGACAGAAAGCTCCTTTATTTATCTGCATTGCTGCTTTGCAGATATCATCAGTCACCTGAATGAAAAATATTCACTCATACCAATTTTGCAGTATAACTGAGTGGAGTCACTTCCCTTCTGTCGTCTTTTACCTTCGTTTCTGTCTCCCTCCCTCTTTTTTCCTCATCTCTTTTCTCTTCCGCTATCTGACCGTCTTATCATAACCCTAGTAATTTTCACACTGCGTCGTAAGATATGAAGAGGCTGGCTTTAGTGGTATTTGACATTAAGCCTCTTCAATTTTCACAAGAGAAGAAAAAGAGAGCGAGAGAGAGGGGGCAAATGCAAAGAAAGTTAAAGCCACTTTGTGGAGATACTCAAGAATGGGCAAAATCTCCCTCTTTTTTTCTCAAGCAATTTCCGTTTTAGGAAAAAAGTTAGATAAATTCCTTATGAGAAATGAGAGCCGACTGAGGTATATCTATTTTCGCTGCTTGGTAATACATTGGTTTCATCACTTAAATGCATGACCAATCCCTTTTTCTTTTTTTTTTTCCTTTTTTCTTTTTTTAGCTTTAAGCCAGTATGACGAAGGTGGGTATTTTGGAGCTATCCAAGCATACAAGAAACTGCTGAGCAGAAGAAAAATCTTTGAGGCAATTTTTCTTCCATGAATCAGTCGCATGCCATTTCAAATTAACAGTAGACAATACTTGAAAAGCAGGACTATGCAGAGACTTTTGGAGACGCAGGTGCTCAAACTATAAAAGGGGCACATGGAACCAGGCTTTAAATAGGGCTTTGCTCCTTGCTGATATGTGTATCGAAACAGATACGTCTGTATTGACACAGCATGCAGTTTTGAAAAAGAAACACAGAACAGAAAATACCATTTTTAAGTTTAAAGTTATTTTTTTTTTCTTTGCACCTCTTAATTACTCTGGAATTAGAAACTGCATTGTATTACTGATATTATTATTATTATTATTATTATTATTATTATTAAGTTTACATGGTATGGTGGTTTTGCGGTTGTAAATACTACTGTTGTTAGAAAAATGTTTCTGTCTTATTTAAAATAGAAATCTATTCTAATCATGTTCTGAGTTTGTAAATTTTCTGATTGAAAATGAAGAAAATTTAGTCAGATGTCATCAAAAAATTGATCTTTACATTTTTCCCAATCAAACAGCAAGAATGAAAGAGAACAAGCACCTTTGTTTATGTTGTTGTGTGAAGAACTACATTAGCCGCATTTTTTTATATTTAATAAATATTACATTTTAATAAATTTTAATAAATTCGTCACCTGCACTTTATCCGTGTAGGTGTGTTCACGTAGAGGTTTCTAGATTTAAATCTAGATTTAAATTCAAAGAGACAAGATAGTCTATGCATGACATTTCCATATCCAAAATGAGGCAATGTGAACATTATAGTGTGCTGAACTCTCATCCAGTGCATGTTTCATTCATACTCAAAGCTGTAGGGCACTCTGGCCTAGAAAGTCCAAAACAGACTCGTTGAAGTAATAACTTATGACGTGCAGGAAATCCCTAATGTGGACAAAAGCATTTGGCTATCTGCTGTAATACATTCTTACTGATGAAACGAACAATAAACACACGGATGTGAAAATATATGGTTTATGTGAGTTTTTCAAGTTATCTCCAGTTAATAAATCAACTATATGAAAATGCAGTACTGATTAACATATCATTTATTATATAAATTATTGAATATGTTTCCTGCCTCATTCTGTGATAAAAATGGGAAAAGGTGTTCATAGTTGCCTTTATAAACCAATCATAAAGTTGTCATTAGTAAAATATTGAAAAAAAAAATGTATATCCCCTCGCTGCAGCTAAAGATACTTCGACAGGATACACACACAACAATATAAACAATAGATGTGCATGCTTTCTTCACGCGTTCTTGTAAAATAATAATAATTTAATAATACTGTATATGTACAAACCCAATTCCCAAAAAGTTGGGACACTACAAATTGTGAATAAAAACAGAATGCAATGATGTGGAAGATTCAAATTTCAATTTTTTATTCAGAATACAACATAGATGACATATCAAATGTTTAAACTGAAAAAAAAATTATCATTAAGGGAAAAATAAGTTGATTTTAAATTCTCAAAAAATCTCAAAAAAGTTGGGACAGAGCCATGTTTACCAGTGGCATACCTTCTTTTTATAACAGTCTGCAAATGTCTGGGGACTGAGGAGACAAGTTGCTCAAGTTTAGGAATAGGAATGTTGTCCCATTCTTGTCTAATACAGGCTTCTACTTGCTCAACTGTCTTAGGTCTTCTTTGTCACATCTTCCTCTTTATGATGTGCCAAATGTTTTCTATGGGTGAAAGATCTGGACTGCAGGCTGGCCATTTCAGTATGGCCATATCTATGATTTTCTAGAACTTGGATATACCTTTCAGCATTGATGGTGCCTTTCCAGATGTGTAAACTGCCCAAGCCATATGCACTCATGCAACCCAGTACCATCAGAGCATGGCCGTAGCCAGCTATGTGGTCACAGAGGTCCGGACCTCTGTAAATTTTTCATGTTTGAAAATAACATTTGTTCTCTGATTGTATCTTTTGCTACTTAAACTCCTCATTTGAATGTCTGCATGTATAATTCAGAATGTTTAGCATCCATGGTATGAAAATAATCGCTGCAAGGTGCTTCCGAAGTGAACGAGTCCTCTGATCCAGCTATTATAAGCGTTTTTGACAAATTTTTCCACTTAATTTGTCACTTTAGAAAGTTAATAAAGTAGGAAGTTGCGGTTTAGGGTCAGCGATAACGTTATCTTATCTAATTTCCAAAATATTTGAAATAATTTTGGTTTATTTGATTTATTTATAGGTTTCTGTTTATTTTAGTAGCAACATCTGGCAACATAGCATCGCCGACATTAGTCTGCCAGTAATTAAAAAAGGCAGCGGTTATTTACATTAATTGCAAATATCTATAGATTCTATTTATACTATGTTAAAATAGCAGGATTTATACTACTTACTGCAAATAGTGGCAATTATCTGCACCTCAGTATTGTAGTACAGTATTGTACAGTATGCAATCATAACTTATTCAGTCTAATTTAATGGATGCCACCTTATCGGGACAATAAAGCCCTCCCTACATCTACCCTTAACTTTTTGAATATTTACTTAATTTTCGTTCAAAATAAATGCTTTTCTGATGTGATTTGAAATATGAAAAGAAAGAAAAAATTTTGCCCAAAGGTGGATTTCGAACCCGGGTTGAAGACGTAGAGCGTATGATTTACACTCTACCTGCTGCGCCACTGGAACTGATATAACACATTTTGTGGGCAATATGAATAATAAACAACTGATAAAATTATCCACCAAATAAATATAGTATTAACAAACTTTTAAGCAATAAATAGGGTATATAATTAAGTTGTATTTATAGGGGTTATTGTAGCACAATTCTATAATAAGGGGGTTATTATAGAAACCCACTGGACCTCACTAATTGTTAAAGCCTGGCTACGGCCATGCATCAGAGATGCAAGCTTCTGAACTGAGCGCTGATAACAACTTAGGTTGTCTTTGTCCTCTTTAGTCCAGATGACATAGCTTCCCAGTTTTCCAAAAAGAACTTCAAATTTTGATTCGTCTGACCACAGAACAGTTTTCCACTTTGTCACAGTCAATTTTAAATGAGCCTTGGCCCAGAGAAAACGCCTGCACTTCTGCATCATGTGTAGATATAGCTTCTTTTTTGACCTATAGAGTTTTAGCCGGCAACGGTGAATAGCGCGGTGGATTGTGTTGACGGACAATGTTTTCTGGAAGTAATCCTAAGCCCATGTTGTGATTTCCATTACAGTAGAATCATGGGCATCCAGTATGGTTTTCCAGCCTTGACCCTTATGCACAGAGATTGATCCAGATTCCCTGAATCTTTGGATGATATTAGGCACTGTAGATGTTGATAACTTCAAACTCTGCAATTTTTCTCTAAGAAACTCATTTCTGATATTGCTCCACTATTTTTCACTGTAGCATTGGGGGAATTGGGGATCTTCTGCCCATCTTGACTTCTGAGAGACACTGCAACTCTGAGAGGCTCTTTTAGTACCCCATCATGTTGCCAATTGACCTAATAAGTTGCAAATTGGACTTCGCTGTTCCTTATACAGTATGTGCATTTAACTTTTCCAGCCTCTTATTGCTACCTGTCCCAACGTTTTTGCAATGTGTGGCACTCATGAAATCTAAAATTAGGCAATATTTGGCATTATATTTCAAAATGTCTCACTTTCAACATTTGATATGTTATCTATATTCTATTGTGAATTAAATATAAGTTTATGAGATTTAAAAATTATTACATTCCTTTTTTACTCACAATTTGTACAGTGTCCCAACTTTTTTGGAATCGGGTTCGTAAACAAACACAACACTCCACTGTGGACTCCACTTACCGGCAGTTTCAGACGCTATAGAAGGCATCTGGAAGTTTGCAAAATAACTAATAGTGTCTGAATGTGAGGGGTCAACCCGAATGATATAGTCAGGTGAAAGGTCATAGTGTGATAATTTTGTTTACGGCTAAATTATTTTTAAAACATTTTACTAATAGTCAGATTGGGCAGGCCTTCATAAAAAGGTGTATAACTAACTAAAAAAAAAAAAACCTTCCTTGACAAAAGGGCACTTTGGGCATCAAGGGGAAAAGGGGCAGGTGCTCAAGCACCTACCGTACCCTTGTCTGCACGTGCCTGTTGAAAATGCAAAGCAACTCTCACATTTACTTGCTCACACACAACTGACTGTAAAGCTCATTTAATTATGTTCTCATTAACAAGGTTCGGGAGGAACGCATCAGATATTTAGCCTAATCGACACAGGTGGACCACAATCTAGTAATCAATCCCACAGTATACTGTAAATATCGCTGACTTACCTCTATCCATTGATGGTTAATCAGCATCCCTCCTCCGCCCTATCTCCTCACTTCGAGTTCACTTTATAATTAGACAGGAAAGGTGGGGGATAAGTTCGGGCCATTCCCGAGCTCGGAGCCCTTCTCCTGACAGCACGCCAAATGCGCATACCATACCTCAGCTAATTATATGTAAGCATGAACTTGTGAATTAAAATATTGTGTATGTGTGTGTGTGTATACAGTATGCATGTGTGTACTGTATATTGATATTGTAATAACTGGTGGTTGTTCTATTGAATGTGGGGCTGACTGGAGCAAAGCTAGGCTACTAAACTGTTGCTAAGCTAATTGCTAGCGGGATGCTAGCAACAACACATTGGGATTTTTAATTTGGCTAGCGGAAGGCTAGCACCTGTGTCCCATACTCCACACATCCCTGAGTGTCATTGTGAGCAGGAGCACAGACAGAAAAAACCAGCAGCAGACATTACTGGCTTATTTTTCCTTTTATTCTGAACACAGAACAAGAACTTGCACAGGCAATGCAAAGTCCCTCCCCTACACATCTTTCTCCATGATGGTGACAGCCTCACTTTTACATAGTAGGGCAGTAAATTAACCAAATCTACCTGAACTAACTTGAACATAAACACACCTAACATTGCTAATGCAAAGACCCAACCATCTTGCTTAATAACACATAAATCAACTCTAAACAAATTCCCATAATGCACCTAGCTGCTAGCACTGAATTCTGGGTCATTTCATATCCCCCAAGAGGGTTTATGTCCCCATAACCCTAGTCTCCCACAACAAAATCCAGCAAATGTCCTGGCCGGCATCAAACACACTCCCTGATGTTCTATCCCCAGTGCCAGGCTCAGCCCTGAATCCATCATTGTCCATCTCGGCGTTGGGAGGGGATGGTGTGGAGCTGCAAATCTTTGTGTAGACAGTGATTCGATGTGATTCACGGTTCATAGGTTTTCGGTTTGATTCAAGACATTTTTTTTTTTTTTTTTTTTTTTTGCTGATTTAGAACAATTCGATTAGATTCAATTCACAATTAAATTTGATTTGATTCGGCATTCTTTAGGTGCATTCACAGGATTATTTAAATGCTTCCCCTAAATTCTATAAATGATTAGTCAGGGGGAAAATCACACAGCAGCATTGGTGGTTACAGAATCATAGGTTAGAGAAAAACACTTGTCCATCATTAGATGCTAGTTTAATGATGCTATGGCATGACATGGCATATGGAAAAAATTTAGTTGAGCCAGATTTTTAAAAGAAATATAGCTTTAAGTCAAGTCACCTTTATTTATCTAGCGCTTTAAACAAAAAGGATTGTGTCAAAGCAACTGAATAATATTAATTACGAAAACAGTGTGCCAATAATGCACAATTACAGTTAAAGGCAGTTCATTATTGAATTCAGCGATGTAATCATCTCAGTTCAGTTTAAATAGTATCTGTGCAATCATTTGCAATCAAGTCAATGATATTGCTGTAAATGAAGTGACCCCAACTAAGCAAGCCAGAGACGACAGCGGCAAGGAACAAAAACTCCATCGTTGACAGGATGGAGAAAAAACCTTGGGAGAAACCAGGCTCATTTGGGAGGCAAGTTCTCCTCTATCCAAATGAAACCAACAGTTCAATTCCAGGTTGCAGCAAAGTCAGATTGCCAGAAGAATCATCTGTTTCCTGTGGTCTTGTCCCGGTGGTCGTCTGAGACAAGGTCTTTGTATCTGGGGCTCTAGTTATCCTGGTCTCCGCTGTCTTTCAGGACTGTAGAGGTCCTTTCTAGGTGCTGATCCACCATTTGGTCTGGATACGTACTGGATCCAGGTGACTGCAGTGACCCTCTGACTTGGATACAGACTGGATCTGGTGGCTATGGTGACCTCGGACTAAGAGAGAAACAGACTAATATCAGCGTAGATGCCATTCTTCTTATGATGTAGCGAGTACATCGGGTGTTATGGGAAGTGTTCCTGGTTCCAGTTTCCCTAATTAATGCACCCTAAAAATAAAATATTTTAACGGATTTGGATATTAGAAGCATCTTAGTGTGTTATGTGTAAACCAGGTTAAAGAGATGGGTCTTTAATCTAGATTTAATCTACAAAAGTGTGACTGCCTCCCGACCAATGTTAGGTAGGTTATTCCAGAGTCTAGGCGCCAAAAATTAACCTGCCATTAATTTTGATATTCTAGGTATTATCAAATTGACTGAGTTTTGAGAAAACAGTGGACGTGGGGGATTATAATGTAACAAGAGCTCATTCAAGTACTGAGGTTGTAAACCATTCAGGGCTTTATAAGTAATAAGCAAGATTTTAAAATCTATACGATGTTTAATGGGAAGCAAAGTGCAGTGTGGACAGAACACGGCTAATATAGTCATACTTCCTGGTTCTAGTAAAAACTCTATCTGCTGCAATTTGGACTACCTTGAGTTTGTTTACCAACCGTGCAGAACAACCACCCAATAAAGCATTACAATAATCTAAATTTGAGGTCATAAATGCATGGATTAACATTTCTGCAATTGACATTGAAGAGCATAGGCCGTAATTTAGATATATTTTTGAGATGGAAAAATGCAGTTTTACAAATGCTAGAAACGTGGCTTTCTAAGGAAAGATTTCTATCAAATAGCACACCTAGGTTCTGATGACAAAGAATTGACAGAGCAGCAATCAAGTCTTAAACAACGTTCTAGGTTATTACATGCAGAGTTTTTAGGTCCTAAAATTAACACCTGTTTTCTTTCTTCAGAATTTAGTAGTTAGAAATTACTCCTCATCCAGTTTTTTATATCGACTATGCATTCCGTTAGTTTTTCAAATTGGTATGTTTCGCCAGGCCGCAAAGAAATATAGAGCTGAGCATCATCAGCATAACAGTGAAAGCTAACACCGTGTTTCCTGATGGTATCTCCCAAGGGTAACATGTAAAGCGTGAAGAGTAATGGCCCTGAGCCTTGAGATACTCCATACTGCACTTGTGATCGATATGATACCTCTTCATTCACTACTACGAATTGATGTCGGTCATATAAGTACGATTTAAACCATGCTAATGCACTTCTATTAATGCCAACAGAGCATTCTAGTCAATGCAACAAAAAAAAATTGTGGTCAATAGTGTCGAATGCAGCTCTAAGATAAAATAGCACTCATAAGCTACATTTCTACTATCGGGCCAATGCAAGCCAAGGCTTAAAGCGGGCCGGGCGGGACTAATAACCCCGGGCCAGTAGCACCGAGGCCAGAATAGCGCAGCGTTTCTACAGTAATGGCCTGAAGCTCCGCTGCCCGTCACTAAAACATGCCTCTCAGAACAACGTCATGCAACCTCATCATTTCACCAACAAAGAGAAGTTATCAGAAAACTAATAAGAAATAAATTACTGGAACATGCGCCATCACACAGGAACATGATAAAAGCGGCTGTTTGTTTGCATGCTTTGTTAAATATTCAAACCCAAAAGCATCGATGTTTTAAATATAGAATAAGTGATAAACTGATCATAATTATTTAATTTATCAGGACTCAAAATTAATCACACATAAATACACTTATTTCTATTTTATTTATTTATTTTTAACGCTTATGAAAATAGCCTGCTTATTCAGTCGAGTCTGTTTCTGTTTATTTGTAGTCACATTTAGAATGAATGATACTATCTCTATTTTTATAAAAGCTCCCGAACAAAAACATTATTATATTTTTTTATGACAGGCAACGTGGAGCTAAACTCTCGAGACGAGACTTGTGATATAAGTTACTAAATAAATTGTGAGAAACCAACGTCTGATTTCTTCAAGCGATCATATTTACCATGTTTAGTATGGTAACATGTTTAATGTGCATAGTCTTTTACATCGCTTTAAATATTTCTGCCTTGTTTACGTGAATATAATCCACATCGGATCAAGTTAGTTCAAACACTCGCTGCTGACTGAAAGTGAGTTTTGAGCTCAACTTCTTTTATAAAGTGTTTAATGCTGGTGTTATAGCTGTTAGCTTTCTAAAATGATCCACAGTGCAGATGATCTCTATTTTTTTAAAAGCTCCCGAACAAAAATCATTATTATATTTTGATGATATGCTATGTGGAGCTAAACTCTCAAGACGAGACTTATGACAGATAAAATATGTTAAATAAATACACAGTTGTGATAGAGAATAAGAAGCTGACGTCTGATCTCTCCTGGTTGCATTTACCATGTTTACTATGGTAACGTTAATGTTTATCGTGCATAATTTCTGCCTTGTTTAGTGATTATAATCTACATCGGATATTATTTCAAACATTCGCTGCTGAGTAAGAGTGAATTTTAACTCAACTGATTTTAAAAAGTCTTTAATGCTAAAGTTATATCGCTGTTATCTTTCTGAAATGATCCGTGCTGACGCTCTCCAGACACGGCGAAACTCCGCCTTTACTCATAACCCCTCCTCTAGCCCCAGCTGGCCCGCTTTGGCCCAAGGTTTTCGTCATGCCAAAAAACCCTGGCCGCTGGCCCCGAGGAAGCCCAGGTGAGGCACGATCAAGCCCCAGAAGTGACAGTAGAAACGCGACTGGCCCTGGCACGCACTAGCACGCCCGGTTTAAGCTCGCCAGTGGAAACGCAGCTATAGAGAGATACAACCATGATCAGATGATAAGAGCAGGTCATTTGTAACTCTTAGAAGAGCAGTCTCATTACTATGATACAGTCTAAATGATGACTGGAAATCCTCACGGATACCATTTTTCTCTAAGAAGGAATATAATTCTGAGAATACTTTTCTAGTATCTTGGACAGAGAAGGGAGATTCGAGATCAGTCTATAATTAACTAGTTCTTTGGGGTCAAGTTGTGTTTTTTTTATGAGAGGCTTAATAACAGCTAGTATGAAGGTTTTTGGTAAATTTCCTAATGACAATGAGTAATTAATAATAGTAAGAAGAGGATCTATGACTTCTGGAAGCACCTCTTTTAGGAGCTTAGATGGAATAGGGTCTAACATACATGTGTCACAGTGTCTGGGTTGTGTTCCCTGGGTTTCCACTAGGTGTCCTCCTTTCCCATGGTGTCTGGCACTTTATGAACTGTTTGTTCCATTATTGGGTCACCTTCCTCCTTGTTGGAGTTAATTGATTATTCCCCACCTGTCTCCAGTTCCCTCATCACCTTCTGTGTATTTATACCCGGTCTGTCTGAGTATGTGTCACGGAGTCCTTGTCTAATATCTTGTCATTCCGTAGTCTTGATCCTGCCTTGTGTTTTGTCTGTTCTTGTTTATTTGGATTCTTTGGTTTTGACCCTGCCTGGACTGTTTACCCTTTTGGATTGCCCCTTAATAAATATCTTACCTGCACTTGGATCTCTCCGTGTTTCTTGTATCACCGAACGTGACAGAAGGACTCCGTCACACCTAAGATCCAGCAGTATGTCGATGAATGTTTTCTCCCCAGCCACCGAGCGGGAGAGAAGCAATCGGTTTGAGGGATCCTGCCTGGTCGTGTTTCGCGGGACCAGGGGAGGTCGCCGAGGAGGAGGTGGGCGAGAGGAAGGTCAGCATCGCTCTCCACCATGCCCCCCCTTCGACTCGGGGCTCATGTGGAGGGACCAGAGCCGCCGTCTCACCATGGCAGATGGAGAAAGCCAGCGCCGCTGCCCAGGATGGCCGTAGGTCCAGCGCCACAGCACAAGATGGCCACCAACCCCCCACCGTGAGGCAAGATGGAAGCCAGCCTCACGCCACAGCACAAGATGGCCACCAACCAAGCGCCACAGCATGCAATATGGACGCCAGCACAACGCCACAGCACAAAGTAGTCACCAGTCCAGCGCCACGGTGCAAGATGGCAGCCAGCTCAGCGCCAACGCCCAAGATGGCCGCTGACACATTTCTTGATTACTGCGATATGCTTTCAAAGATCCTAGAGATTCCCAAAACGGTTCACGTCATGGCTGCTGAGCCAGCGCCACAGTCCAAGATGGCCGCCAGCCCAGCGCCAATGCCCAAGATGGCCACTAGTCCAGAGCCACAACCCAAGATGGCCGCCAGCCCAGTACCACAGCACAAGATGGCCGCTAACCCAGCGCCAATGCCCAAGATGGCCACTAGTCCAGAGCCACAGCACAAGATGGCCGCCAGTCCAGTGCCACAGCACAAGATGGCTGTCAGCCCAGTGCCACAGTACAAGATGGCCGCTAACCCAGCGCCAATGCCCAAATTGGCCACCGGTCCAGCGCCACAGCACAAGATGCTCGCCGGCCCAGCACCACAACCCAAGAGGGCCCCCTGTCCAGAGTCATGGCCCAAGATGGCTGCTTGCCCAGTGCCGCTGCACAGGATGACAGTCACAGCTGACCCTCTGGAGTCGAGTCAGGTTCCAGTTGACCCTCCAGAGTCAAGTCAAGTTCCAGTGAACTCTCCAGAGTCGAGTCAGGTTCCAGTTGACCCTCCAGAGGCGAGTCAGGTTCCAGTGAACTCTCCAGAGTCGAGACAGATTCCAGTGAACTCTCCAGAGTCGATTAAGGTTCCAGTGAACTCTCCAGAGTCGAGTCAGGTTCCAGTGAACTCTCAAGAGTCGAGTCAGGTTCCAGTGAACTCTCCAGAGTCGAGTCAGGTTCCAGTTGACCCTCCAGAGTCGAGTCAGGTTACAGTTGACCCTCCAGAGTCGTGTCAGGTTACAGTGAACTCTCCAGAGTCGAGTCAGGTGTTCGTGGACCTTCCAGAGCCAGGGCTAGTCACCGATGATCTTCCAGAGTCAGGGCTAGTCACCGCTGATCTTCCAGAGTCAGGGCTAGTCACCGCTGACCTTCCAGAGTCAGGGCTAGTCACCGCTGACCCTCCAGAGTCAGGGCTAGGTACCATGGACTTTCCAGAGACAAGGCTGGTCACCGTTGACCTTTCAGAGTCAAGTCAAGTCACTGGTGATCTTCAAGGACTGAGTCAAGTCACTGGTGATTTTCAAGGACAGTGTCAAGTCACCGGTGATCTTCATGAACAAAGGCAAGTCACCAGTGATCTTCATGAACAAAGGCAAGTCACCATTGATCTTCATGAGCAAATAAAAGTCACCAATGATCTTCAGGTACAAGTGCAAGTCAGCGATGGTCTTCATGAACAAATGCCAGTCACCAATGATCTTAGCGAGCAGAGTCAGGCCAGCACAGATCTTCTGGAGTCCAGTATAGACACCAGGGGATTACCAGAGTTTCGTGATCCCGTTGGTCCGGCCGCAAGGAGGTCTGCTCTGCCCTGGGGGACTTCCGCCCTGACCACATGGTTGTGGTGGTCTTCTGCTCCACCCTGGGGGGTTTCCGCCCTGACCACACGGTTGCAGTGGTCTTCCGCTTTGCCCTGGAGGACTCTGGCTTTGACCACACGGTTGTGGTGGTCTTCTGCTCCGCCCTGGGGGGCTTCATGTTGTTTTTTGTTTTTGTGTTCACTCCTGTCCCTGTTCCTCTCTGTTAGTCTGGCCCTCCATCCCTCCCCCTGAACCTCCTCCTCCAGTCCTCCTCCCTCCTGGTCTCCCTGTTTTGTGTTCACACTTCTGGTGTCTGTTCCCCATGTTTTTTCTTTTCTGGCTCTCCGTCCCTCCCCCTGAGCCTCCACCTGTCCGCCTCCCTCCTGGTCTCTGTTTTGTGTCTGTCGTGGAGCGTCTGGGAGCCGTTCCGTAGAGGGGGGGTACTGTCACAGTGTCTGGGTTGTGTTCCCTGGGTTTCCACTAGGTGTCCTCCTTTCCCACGGTGTCTGGCACTTTATGAACTGTCTGTTCACTTATTTGGTCCCCTTCCTCCTTGTTGGAGTTAATTGATTATTCCCCACCTGTCTCAAGTTCCCTCATCACCTTCTGTGTATTTATACCCGGTCTGTCTGAGTATGTGTCACAGAGTCCTTGTCTAATGTCTTGTCATTCCGTAGTCTTGATCCTGCCTTGTGTTTTGTCTGTTCTTGTTTATTTGGATTCTTTGGTTTTGACCCTGCCTGGACTGTTTACCCTTTTGGATTGCCCCTTAATAAATATCTTACCTGCACTTGGATCTCTCCATGTTTCTTGTATCACCGAACGTGACAACATGTTGTTCGTTTAGATTATTTAACAAGTTTATACAATTCTTCCTCTCCTATAGTAGAGAATGAGTGGAGTTCCTCAGGAGATCTATAGTGCATTGTTGCGATAATGTAGCTGACGGATGCATGGTTACAATTTTATCTCTTATAGTTTCGATTTGAGAAGTAAAGTAGTTCATAAAGTCATTACTGCTGTGATGCTGGGTAATGTCAACACTTGTTGATGCTTTATATTACATTAATTTAACCACTGTATTGAATAAATACCTGGGTTTCTGTTTGTTTTCTTTTCTGTAGGATAGGTTACTTTGTCACCAAGCAATACGAAATACCTCTAGTCTTGTTTTCCTCCAGCTGTGCTCCATTTTCCGGGCTGGAGCAACTGTATTTAAAATGCTAGAAAAGAGAGAGTCCATAGTTTCTGTTACATCATCAAGTTGTTCTGAGGTTTTGGATATGCTAAGGAATTTGGATACATCAGGAAGATTACTTACAAAGCTGTCCTTTGTTGTAGAAGTGATGGTTCTACAATATTTGTAACAAAAATTAGAATTTACAGTTTAAGCTATATGAAGTTTGCACAAAACTAAATAACGATCATATCAGATATGATCACTTATAGCATAATTTCAACACCATCAACATCAATTCCATGTGACAGTATTAAATCTAGAGTATGATTTTAACAATGAGTAGGTCCAGTGACGTGTCGTCTAACCCCAATAAAGTTCAGAATGTCTATAAATACTGATCCCAATGCATTTTTTCATTATTGAAATTGATATTAAAATCACCAACTATTAAAACTTTATCTGCAGCCAGCACTAACTCAGATGTAAAATCAGCAAACTCTTTAATAAGGTCTGTATGGTGCCCTGGTGGCCTGTATACAGTAGCCAGTACAAACATCACAGGGGATGTATCATTAACATTTGTTTCTCTGGATAATGTTATACTGTATGAAGCACCATTACTTCAAACGAGTTATACTTGAAGCCTGCCCTTTGAGAAATCCTGAAAACATTGTTATAAATTGAAGCAATACCTCCCCCTTTGGCTTTTGGACATGGCTCATGATTATAACCGTAATCTTGGGGGGTAGACTCATTTAAAAATGTAATCATCAGGTGTAACCAGGTTTCTGTCAAACAGAGCACATCTAGATTATGATCAGTGATCATATTATTTACAAAAAGCGCTTTTGTAGAAAGGGACCTGATATTTAATAAGCCAAGCTTTATCATAATACTTTAAAAAGTTTTATGCATAGGCTAACATTTTGCCATGCCGTGTCGTAGCCATAATTTCAGAGGTGACAGATTTGATTTGAATAAATGTATTATTTTATTTTATAAAGGAATTATTTTCTTATATATTACTTTGAATTAACGGTAAGAAATCAAATGCACTGCTGGACAATAATAAATAATTTGTAATCTCCAGCTCGAGGGGCGACCCAGACACCAAGTCACCAAGCATGCGGAGCTCACTCCCAAACATCACTGCCAGTGTGCACTGGCTAGACTATGCACTACTGTCCTATATGCCCACAGAACTAGTGGCAGATGCTGGTACCAGACTCTGGTGCTGACTGGTCAAAATGGCTAGTTGGGTACCCAGGGTAAGGTTGAACTGCTCAACCAGTCCATCGCTTTGAGGGTGGAGGGGAGTGGTTCTTTTTTTCCTTTACCTGCAACCACTGGCATACCTCACTGAACAGCTGGCTTTCAAAATGTCCCTGGTCACTATGAAGTTTGTCTGGCACCCTGAGCCGGCCGAACTTCCCTTCCACTGGTTGCTGTGCCAAATCGAGGCACTCTGATCCAGCACTGAATTACACAGTCCAAAGGGCATCACCTTAAACTGCCACAGTCATTGTCCCATGGTAAACATAGTTTTGGGCCCGGGCTTCTGATGCCAGCTCCGCTTGCCAATACCTGCTGTGCAAGTCCAAAGAGCTGAACCAACAGCATCCAGCTACATAATCCAATGCATCATCATTGCGCGGCATTGGGTAGTCCTTGTGGCAGACTGCATTTAGCAGCAGAACGTACACGCAGGGGTGGCAGCACCCGTTTTCTTAAGCACCATGACCATGGTTCCCAGGAACTGTCCAAGGGCTTAATAATGCCATTAGCTGCCATATCTTGGATAATTTGTTCAGCAGCCTGATGCTTGGCAAGAGGCAGTCTGTTGGGGTGCAAGCAAATGGGGGCAGCGGGGCCTGTGTCAATGTGATGCTGCAACAGAGCTGTCTTGGTATAGTCCTTCTCTCAGGCTGCAAAAATGTCCACAAATTCTCTCAATAGGCATTGCAGTTGCCCCTGCTGTGGCATGCTAAGATGCTAACTGCTTCGCTGCCCCGACTCCTCAACAACAGCAGCAGCAGTCTCACATGATTAGGGGCGAATGAAGAGTGCAGTGGTAGTGGCTGGAATACACTGGGCTTCGCTAGGGCTCCTGTGAATCTCTGCAGCTCTCGTGAGGTGTCTGGGGGAAGTAGCTGACAAGTACTGGTGTCTAGGCGGTGGCTGCGGGCCACCGGCCTCTCCATGATGGCTCCGGCCCGGAGTGGCACAGTCTCCTTATCGAGGCAGAGAGTGGCCCCTGGCACATCGACATGTGCTCCCCTGTGGGCCAACAAGTACAAGCCAACAATGTACTCATCTCTGATGTCGGCAACAACAGCTTCTTCACAGGAATTACTGTCCTTTCACCCATGAAAGTGAGCAGTTCAGTATTAGTGGGGGTCCAGTCCTCCAGAAGAGGACCAGTTGTTCCTGACAACAGTCCTTTTCATAGCAAGGGAATGGTGCAGGGCTGTCTGTCAACAACACAGTCCAGATACAGTTCTTGGGCAAGCCCACATCGCCCCACAGTAGGGCAGTCATTGTGGAGGGGTGCCAAAGAATGGGGTGAGGATTCCCTTACTGCCTCTCTCCATGGTCATTTCCTGGAGGTGATGTTGCCTGGGGCTTGGGGCAGGGCAGTCCCTGGTGAATTGCCTGGTTCTCCACAGAGGAAGCAGAGATCTAGTCTCGACCTCTGTTGAGGGGCCACCGCTGGTTGGGTCCGGCTTACCTCCCCCTCCTCAGGTTGGACCCAGTCCACCTCTTGTTTCAGCTACTCTCATTGCTCGGTGCAGACTGCTGTTCTTCCAGGGCGTCAGGTGCTCTAGCATGATGCTGTTCTCTCAGATGGCAAGCTCAAATGGCCTAAATCCCACTTCTGACACCACTGTAACAACTGACGGTTATTCTATTAAACGTGGGGTTGACCGGAGCTAAGTTAGGCTACTAAACTGTCGCTAAGCTAATTGCTAACAGGGTGCTATCATCTACCATTGTGACTTTTAATTTGGTTAGCAGATGGTGCAAGTACCCATACACCGCACAACTCTGAGTGTTTCTGTGAGCAGGAGCACAGACAGAACAAACCAGCTGGAGGCAGTACCGTTTTGAAAAACCTGGCAATCCTGATCTGAACGCAAGTACTGGAGATGTACTTCTAATCACAGGAGCACCTTCACAGACGAGATGCGCATGAAAATCGCATTCAATTTTTTGCACAGCCCTACCAGCTAGTTAACAAAGCTAAATAGCATTGCCCTTTGTGTAATAAGTTACAGAAACTGTTAAACTCACCAACTTAAATAATAAAATACACTTACCAGTTGTGGTCCATAAACAGCACCTTCTCCAGACAAAGAGGGAATTGCTCCATCTTTCAAGTATAATCTCTGTGCAAATCCGGCATTAAACTGATTGAGATTGAGGAAACTGTCCTCAGCAAAATGTGCTGCAAAGAGTTTTACATGTGGATAATAATTTTCGGGAACCGAATTAAACATAAATTGTAACCATTGATCTCTAATGCCAGTGTCCCTGGGAAGGCCAAACAAAGGTGATTGGACTCTCGACATGAAAATAACAGCGTTTCAACGACATGGCGACAAACACACTCTACAAACGCAACTCTTCTTCTTCTCCGTGAGAGCGCAACAAGACCATGCCCCCTTTTTGTGTATTCCTGTGGGCAGAGGTTAGTCAAAAAACTATTCTAGTGACGTCATTAATTGAGGAAGTATGTAGTCCAAACTGGCCGTTCGATGTAGGCAAATTCTGTTAAATAAAATATCTCGCTTGGCATTGAACTTTGAGCTTTATAATTTTACAGATATTATTTATACTCTAACAACAACATGACACACTAACTAAAGTCTGAAACATGGGATCACGAAGAACGGGACCTTTAACATGTATGTTCAACATTGCCTCAGACTAAAAATGTAGGATATGCTTTCAGTGGACTTTCAAAATTTGCTTTGCTTGAGAAAGCAGGAATATATATATATATATATATATATATATATATATATATATATATATATATATATATATATATATATAATATTATATTTTTTTTATTTTATTTATTTTTTATTAGCTTGGCAAAAAAATTACAGTTGAGTGCACAAAAGATATCTCAAGAAATATTTCTGTATTTATATAATATCTAAAACATGTTATTATAAATATTATTATAAATAATGAACAGTATTTTATTGTATTTAGTTTTATTTATAATTTTTTCAGCTATTTTTTATTTTATGATTATATACAAGTTATTATTATTATTATTATTATTATTATTATTAATCTATACAAATATTTATATTTTAATTGTATGTAATCATTTATTTAGCTCAATGCTTTCAGATATTTATATTTAAATATTTCTAGGGGTCATGTGTGTGTGTGTGTACTGGTACATATGGTTCATGAGGACACAAATGTGTCCCTGTAAAACAAAAACATACAAAAAGGTGTTTTATGAAATTCAAAAATTGCCAGTAGTTGTAGTAATTGCCAATAGTAAGTGTAGGTGTAGCGTTGGTGTAGGGCGATAGAAAATACAGTTTGTACAGTTGGGGGTGGTGTTGGCGCAGTGGGTAAGACACATGCCTTTGGTGTGAGAGACCCATGTTTGAATCCACTGTGAGACACCAATGTTTCCTTGACCAAGACACTTAACCCCTAGTTGCTCCAGAAGCGTGCGACCTCTGACATATATAGCAATTGTAAGTCACTTTGGATAAAAGCGTCAGCTAAGTTAGTAAATGTACAGTATAAAAACCCATTATGCCTATGGAAAGTCCCTGTAAACCGCAAGTGTATGCATAAATTCACAAATAGTAGAGGACACTATTCCTCCTGTTTTACCCAGAAATCCTCTCAACTCCCATAAAACATCCTTTTTGTTCTTGGTTATAGCTTAGACGTTCTTTTTGTCATCATCAGAGATTTGTGCAGAGCAGCTGATGCTCAGGCATGAGGAAGTTCAAACAGGGTGCAAGAAATTCACAAGAACATGATCTAGAACCATGGTATATTTGATTTTACAACCAAAAATAACTAGCTATTACATCGTTTTGCTCATGCCAGCTGAAGGTTTTTATAAATTATTTTTTAAACAGTTTATCCTGTAGCTTAATATGCAGTCATTTGCAGCTTGATTTTCTTGAGAAGGGAAAACATTGTAGGTATGTAAACAGTATATTAGTATACTACTCTTATTTACTCTTTTAACATTGTAGCAGAAATAGTAAAAGTAGTATGTTATTGTTATTAGAGTTGTTGTTCTGTATAACACTAGCATGTTACTTTTACTAATGCTAGTCAAGTCACCTTTATTTATATAGCGCTTTAAACAAAATACATTGCGTCAAAGCAAAACAGTGTGTCAATAATGCAAAATGATAGTTAAAGGCAGTTCATCATTGAATTCAGTGATGTCATCTCTCTTCAGTTAAATAGTGTCTGTGCATTTATTTGCAATCAAGTCAACGATATCGCTGTAGATGAAGTGACCCCAACTAAGCAAGCCAGAGGCGACAGCGGCAAGGAACCGAAACTCCATCGGTGACAGAATGGAGAAAAAAACCTTGGGAGAAACCAGGCTCAGTTGGGGGGCCAGTTATCCTCTGACCAGACGAAACCACTGGTTCAATTCCAGGCTGCAGCAAAGTCAGATTGTGCAGAAGAATCATCTGTTTCCTGTGGTCTTGTCCTGGTGGTCCTCCGAGACAAGGTCTTTACAGGGGATATGTATCTGGGGCTCTAGTTGTCCTGGTCTCGCTGTCTTTCAGGGCAGTAGAGGTCCTTTCTAGGTGCTGATCCACCATCATGTCTGGATACGTACTGGATCCGGGTGACTGCAGTGACCCTCTGATCTGGATAAAGACTGGATCTGGTGGCCACGGTGACCTCGGAATAAGAGAGAAACAGAAGAATGGCACCTATGCTAATATTTGTCTAATGATGTAGCAAGTACATAGGGTGTTATGGGAAGTGTTTCCGGTTCTGGTTTACCTAATTAATGCAGCCTAAAAATCCTTTAACGGATTTGGATTTTAAAAGCATATTAGTATGTTATGTGTAATCCAGGTTAAAGAGGTGGGTCTTTAATCTAGATTTAAACTGCAGAGTGTGTCTGCCTCCCAAACAATGTTAGGTAGGTTATTCCACAGTTTAGGCGCAAAATAGGAAAAGGATCTGCCGCCCGCAGTTGATTTTGATATTCTAGGTATTGTCAAATTGAGTTTTGAGAACGTAGCAGACGTAGAGGATTATAATGTAAAAGGAGCTCATTCAAATACTGAGGTGCTAAACCATTCATGGCTTTATAAGTAATAAGCAAGATTTTAAAATCTATACGATGTTTGATAGGGAGCCAGTGCAGTGTTGACAGGACCGGGCTAATATGGTCATACTTCCTGGTTCTAGTAAGAACTCTTGCTGCTGCATTTTGGACTAGCTGTAGTTTGTTTACTAAGCGTGCAGAACAACCACCCAATAAAGCATTACAATAATCTAACTTTAAGGTCATAAATGTATGGATTAGCATTTCTGCATTTGACATTGAGAGCATAGGCCCGTAATTTAGATATATTTTTGAGATGGAAAAATGCAGTTTTAGTGTGCATAATATGTTATCTCTGCACAGTATGACAATTTTAAGTATGTATAATGTTTACTACATGAAATACTTTGTACCACAGTGCAGTCCATTAGTTGACCTTCCTTTTCTACTTTTATGTACAGTAATTTATTTATTTATTTTACATTACAGTTACATTTATAGGCTTTTATGCCTTTATTTGACAGGACAGTAGAGAGCAGACAGGAATGCATTGGGTGAAGAGAGGGGGTTGTGATTCTCAAAGGACTTCGAGACAGGAATCAAACTTGAGTCGCTGCGAGCACATTTGCGCTATATGTTGGCAAATTAACCACAAGGCTATTGGTGGCAAAAATTTATGATCATTTATTAAATAAATACTACCAAGTTAACTTTATAATATGAGGCCATTTGACAATAATGTAGCATAATACATTGGAGTAGTTGCATAATATGTTCTGTTTCACATAATATTTAAATGTACAATTATACTGTGCAGTATTCTGTAAATATTAAAAGGAATAGCTCTCCCATACAGAGTGGAAGAAAGTGGTAAACAAAACTGTTTGGTTACCAACAGTCCTTAATGCATTTGTGTCAGATGTTCACTACTACACACACATTTCTAATTTGTGATGCTGGTGAAAAAAAAATGTAAAAACACTACTGGCCAAGTTTCTGCGCTCCCTATCACCAATATTTTTCAACTTCTGTCATGTTATCTTTTCAGCATAATAATCATACATCATTCACCACACCCTAAGCTTTCCTCTACCCCTCTTGCTATTTACTGCTCTCTCACAGATTAGCTTTTACACTTTCTAAGCATCTCTCTCTCAAAGTTTCTCTCTCTGTGTCTTTGTTCTTTGATCTCAATGAAAAGATGAACATTAAAGAGCCACGATTTCCCGTCAGGGGCTCTCTCCTGCTTCCCCTCATCATTCTCCTGTCCTCTCCTTGCTCTCCTATGGCTACTCTTTTTTTCTCTCCTCTCCTCTGTCTTGTCTTTTTCTCTCACTGTCGTTCCAGAGTTTTGGCATTGTGCTCCAAGAACTTGTGTGCTGGTCAGAGAATTCTGGGATATCATTCTCTCTCGCATCAGTCAAAAATCTGCTCAACTCAGGATTCCTTTGGGAAATAAAAGACAGCTGCTAAAAAAAAAAACTATTCCAGTTTTATACATTTTCTTGTGAAAATTTTCTTGTTAAGAATGATCATTATATATTATTTTATTGGAATAAACATAAATTATATTAAATGTAGCATGTAACTTATATATATATATATATATATATATATATATATATGTGTGTGTGTGTGTGTGTGTGTGTGTGTGTGTGTGTGTGTGTGTGCGTGCGTGCGTGCGTGCGTGTTTGTTTGTTTGTTAATTGTATTGTCATATTATATGATAACAATCTGTATATATATATATATATATATATATATATATATATATATATATATATATATATATATATATATAATTGTATTGCTCATATGTGATTAGAGATTTAAACCAACCCCTAAAACAAAGTGTTAAACTTTAAATATTAAAATATTTTATAACAATATTATTTTTTAATGTTATGTCTGTTAGGTGATACTAGTGACTACTATTGACCTTAAATGCAGCTAACAAAGTTTAATCTGCCTGTATCAGACATACATATGCACGAACATCTGACAGTGTAAGATGATGCAAGCTAATATTTATTTTTCTCTTACTACATGTATATATTTGCAGAACGGCTAGTCTGATTATTGTATGGAACTGTTAATGCCAGTTTGTTTAAACAACGTTAAGATCTGCTGCCAGCATAACATTAACACAGCCTGACACCGTTTCTTGATAAAGAAAGCATGTCAGTCCAAATTTGTTCATTTCAACTTTCCACTGCAAGCACAGCCTCACGAGGAGAAGAAACTGTCTTGACTAGACACGTGACAATGTGTAGAAGGAAAGAATGAGAGAGAGAACAATGAAAAAAGTGTGTGTGTTTTTGGAGGGGGACCGCATTCTGTTCATAATATAACCATTCAAAGGTAGAATGCATCTTATTGCATTCTCTCTATTTCTCTACATGTCGAACAGACTTTTGTCATGCTAATTTATGAGTTCACACTAAACACAATATAGTGCTAAGATGCACAACCAATGCTGCTACATTTTTCATAGTTCCTAAAGGATATTTTGACATATTAGTATATTTAAAAATATAAATTATATATAAACACAAATAATGTTTTCATTTCAATTTGCATGCATCCTTTCTTAAATACTCTATTCATTGTTCTCTTCCTTGTCTTTCCAATAGCAATACTGTACACTGTTTTCTTCTCCTCTTTTTTTTTTTTTTTTTTTTTTTTTTTGGAAAGAGATTAATACTTAAAAATGAACTCACCAGAAGTGATAGTAAAGCCATTTATAATGTTACCAACGATTTCTATTTTAAATACATTTCTATTTTAAAAGAAAACTTTAATAATCCTCAGTATTACAGTTATTCACTGCAGTTTTCAACCTCAGACTTTTCAATAGTATTGTATGCATCAGTTGATAATCATAAATTATTGCTGATAATTCAACACTTTAGATTTGTACATTTTCTCTTTTCTCAACATTCAAATTTCATTTAATTTCCAAAATGTGGCAAAAACAGTGGCCTCAAGGAGAATTACTATCATTCTCATTCTCTTCTGCTAATAGTACCATTCCCCATGTTAGAACTATTTAGCACAAACATAACTTGTGTGATTGCTTATCAACCTGAATTGCTCTGTTGTTACACAAACAAAACACATGGTAGCCTCACTGAAATGATGAAACAAGATGCTGTTTGTCTTCCTGTACCTTCTAAAACAAGTTAATAGTAAGTGTGTAAAGTTACTAATAAAGGTACTATGAAGCATTTTGAAATGGCCACAATCGATTTATGTGTTTGAGGGGGTGTAAAATCAGTACATTTCATGTTAGGTTTGTTAGTTTTTAATTATTATTTTTTTTTTTTTTTGCCACTGCTGAGGGCGATTGATTTTGTAGCAGTGTGAAAGCTACTATTGCAAATATTGTTTTTGTATTATAGTGTCATGATAGAAGATATAATCAGTTTAGGTCATTTAGTCACACTAGTCATAAAAGATTAATCTGTGTGCATACTTGTGTATTTAGTTTGGGCAATAGGGGCATCAGAGCATTGATATGGCTTGAGTATGTTTTTTTTTTTCTTTAATAGTTTGCTGATGTTTATTGATTATGAAGACACACTATGAGGGTGGATATGGATATGGGATTGTGTGTCATAGGAGGAAGTATAAACATGTCTTGTGATTGTAGTCATGCAAAATGATCCATGGTGCACAGTGAAAAGGCATAGCGAGCGGTTGACTCAGACCTTCCAAAAGCAAAACATATATTCCTTAATACATGAACCTGACCCGAACGGTGAAACTCAAAACTGGCAGATCCTTTTATCTTCAAAGTATTGTGTAGTAGAACGTGACTGCATATTGTCATAAAGTCTTATTGCGAACAGTTCTATACAACAGGAAGATGTTGAGCAACCTTGTAAACTTATTTCCATATAGCAGTAAGAATCATTCTAAATCATGGAATCAGTAATCATTCTTTATGGTCCTGCTATGAAAAAGCCACTCATTAATCTTTGTATGAAGGAAAATCAGTAGCTAATCTTGAGAGCTTGCTGATTTCAATATGAGATCTTGTCATATTAATATTCATATTTGTACGTTGAAATTTACACACAGCTGTGAAGTGAAAAGCTGAATTTTCAGATTTGCACACACAGACAATAATCAAAACACCTTTGTTTTGAATTTGAAGCTCCAAATTAAAGTTGGCATGAAATCAAAATGGAAAATTCATATTTTTTAATGGAAAAGTGTAGTGTATATTATAGTATCAATAATTTGTGCACCTAATTATTATTATTATTTTTTTTAATCTAATGACTCCTCTTATCTTCCTGTCACAAGCTATGACGTCTTCTACTCGGATAGACATCACAGTAGAGAGAGAGAGAAAAAAGACAACCGCTTCTTCAGTATCATGCCAACTATAATAAATGTGTAAAATTATATTCACACAAACAAATATTTTTTAATTTGGCTTTTAAATAGCTTTGCATTAAAAGACCATGTAATAACATGGAACAAAAATATTGTCTTTTCTTTGACCATGTGATGCAAAGTTGTCCTGAATAAACTATTTGACACACATCAAACTATTATATAAATGTTTACCAACACAGAATTATTTGCATGATTAAATGTGTTGGCCTAAGTAAACAAAATAAAGCAATAAGCCCAAGAAGTGGTGGTTTATAGTGAATTTATTTACAGTGAACGTGGCTCAGCCAATCAAAATCAAGGACCAGTATTATCCATTTTATAATTGCAATTTTAAAACAATTTCATTAGTAAGGTACTAATACAACTGTTTCAGCATATACATGCTACTGAATACAATAAGCAACCCACTCTCTTATTTATTAATTAATTATTTTATTTATTTATTATGTCTACAAATGTGCATGAATAAGAAAGTTGTAAAACCACTGATCTTTATATAGTTCAGTCTATTTTAGATGAGTGTGTAAAACACAATGACCTTTCAACTTTTTGACTGCCACTGGAAGCAATGCACACTCTTGCCTACACAGTGCTTAACCATGTTTCAGAGATGATTATGTATGCTTTGTATCATGAGCTGTTCAAAGCGTTCTCCATACTTTTGTCTTCCTGTCATTTTGGTACAGGTTGACCTTAATTTCAGCCATCCAAAAAATGCTGTTCCAGAAGTGGTCTGGCTTTATATATGTTTTTTTGGCAAAGTCTAATCTGGCCTTGTTTGCAACCTGTGGTGTACCCTCTTTATTTGCTCTCTATAGCCCCTTTCACACTGCCATTCCGGCAAATACAGGGGTAAAGTGTTCCTGCAATTGGTCCCTGGTCGCTAGATTTGGCACTTTCACACTGCCAGTGATGACCCGGTATATGTGCGTGCTTTCACACACAACCCTTGAAGATCCCGTAACGACACGTGACATCAGCGCGTGACGTGTAATGTATGAGTCGACAACGCTAGGCACGTTATACTTTCACTGAAGCAAGCAAATGATCTCGGCGTCAGCGCGGAAAGTGAGGAACTAACTGATCTCTGCTTCATTACAGTTTGCACATATGTTTTCGTCGCGAATGTTGATCTTCCTTCAAAACAGCCGGTAAAAGAGTAGCGCGATAATGCGTGTCATCACTTCGACACGGAATTAGATCTGGCTTTTGTTCAGCGCTCGTCCCGGGTCGAACCCCCCAATGTTACTACGTCCCCGACCCGGGTTCAATTCGGTAATCAATTCCGGGACGTGGTTGCTTTCACACAGAAGGCGACCCGGCAAAGTTCCGGAAATATTGCGGGTCCGACGTGCAGTGTGAAAAGGGCTTATAGTCTTCTCTTGATTGTAGACTTTGACAGTGACATGCTTACCTCCTGGAGAGTCTTCTTTACTTGGGTGGATTTTGTGAAAGGTTTTTCTTTACCATGGAAAGGATCATCCATTCACCCACCACTGTTGTCCTCTGTGGATGCCCAGGCCTTTTTATGTTGCTGAGCTCAGCAGAGTATTCTTTTTGTTCCCTTATAATGCACTATCGCAACACCATGAGGGTCACTACAAGGAAAATAATAATAAAGAGAAGATAATTTCGTTGAAAAACATTTACATTTAATTAACCATCAGACCTGAATGGATCATTATTGAACCCATCTTGGTTCAGAACGACAGAACACTAAAGACCGGAGAGCCGACACTGGATTCAACCAAGAGCACAACGAGTCGAGCAAAGAGATGTTTTGTAGAGGATCAACCACCTGCGTGCTGGTGTTCCCAATTGAGCAGCAATCAGCTGGACACCTGCAAAGACACAGACCCAAAAAAGAAATGACCGAAAGTGTCATCCAACACTTCCCCATAAAATAAAACCTGAAAAGTTACTACCAGGCTTACACTACATGTAGAATATGTCCAATCATATCCTCAACATTTTCAAAAATGTTAGGGAGTTATGATCACAATAGATCACAAACGGCATTCCACCCCCTCCCACATAAATGTCAAAATGCTGAATTGCCCAAACCTGTGCCAAAGCTTCTTTTTCAATAACTGAATAGTTTGATTGATAAGACAGAAATTTCCTCAAAAAGAAACCAGATGTTCAATTCCATATGTTCAATTCCCTCATCGTCATCCTGTAAAAGGACATGTAGCCGCACTGGGTTGTACATAATTAACTCAAATGATATATAGGGAATTTGAATAATTAATCAGGAATATGATTAATATATATATATATAAATATATATATAAATATATATATATCATATGACAGTTACATTAATATTATTGATTATAAAAAATAGCTCAATTGCATTTATCAATAACTCATTACAGAGCACTGTAATTTACTCATTAATATGTCAATATTACATTTTTCATATCAATTATGGTGATATCTCTTACTGTAAATTACCGCAAATCAAACAGTGGTTTATCCAGCAAACGGCCGTAAGATTAACTTATCAATTTTCAATAAAGTTATCACTTCTTATAATTCAAGGAAAAATATTCTCTGGCCATGAAAACATTATCTATATATTATTAATATATATTGGGTTTTAATAATTGAACTAATAATACATCAAACTACAAATCACACAGAGTAAATACGCGTACATCAATACAGACAGTAAACTTTGTACAAGACATAACGGAATCCAAATAAGGGAGAGGGAGAGATAGAGAGAGAGAGAATGAATGAGAGAGAAAGGACGAGAGAGAGAGCGTGATCACAGACTAAGCTCAGTTATGCAAACTCACAGACAGTAAACCTTGAAAGACAACAACGAATCAAATCATAGACAAACTTAAAGCAGCATTTAAATATCCATAGAGAATGATACTTTCACGTGTCTCTGGTGATGCTTTGTGCGCTGGAGCAGCGCGAGCGTGGTCTTTGGGGACCAGCGTGCGTGTGAACAGCGTGAACATGGCTCTGTTCTCTCGTGTCTTCTGGGGGTTGCTGCGGAATCGCGCGATATTTGAAAGGTCCAACAAAGCAATGTTTCAGAATTCGTCTTCCTCGTGTGGAGAGGCGAATAGGTGAATAAACTTAGTAAGGAAAATAAACAAAAACAACGGAAATGGAAGCTCCCGAAGGAGCCATGAGAACGGCTGTCCTCTCAGCTGCCGTGCTGAGAGGGACGGCGATAGGAGAGCGGCCCAAGGACGCACAGATGGACGAGTGCGGAAGTGAAGAGAGCTAAGAGGGTCGACGAGCAAGAGAGCGAGGAACTTCCTGGGTCAGCTCTTATGGCTTGAAATGGTTCACGCCTCTGTTCGCGTGAACAACCAATGAACGGGAAGAAGGAAAAAGTTCCTTTGTCTCTGTGGAAACACCCACCCTAATAAATTAGGGTTTATCAGATTTCAACAGTGATATTCTAGCAAGTTCGTAATTACAGATTAATACATTTTCATTAATTTACTTTATATAAGTCCGTCAAAGAATGACTATAAACAGATACCAAAAATAACATATATAAATGATCAAAACATGAAGTTACATTCAACTGCAGAATTACACACACTTAAAGTTTGATTAACATACGATAAATCTGCAGATACTCCAATTTATATGGGGAAACATCTACTGCACAAAAAGGCAATACTCAATACATTTAGAAATACATTTGAGTACAATTTTACTATTCTCTTTTCTAAGAGTTAGCTTTCCTGTCCTGTTTGTTAGGTCATAAAGTTTTACGACCTGGTCAGGAGTAGGGTTACAGAATCATGACTCTATTTGAGAACATTAACATTAGGACAAACATTTCCAATTTACAAGTCAGCAAATTATAATCCTGGCATAACAAGGATTAATCATTTTATGCAACGCACAAACATATTCAAAATACATATTATTAAGGACTTACATAAAGAGCTTAAATAAAAGTTTGTGTGTGTGTGTGTGTTTAGGAATGTGGGGGTTTCGTGTCTCCTTTGAGGCTGCTCACGTGACTCTGGAATTTCTTGTCGTAAATAATTTAAATCCAGCCAGGCTGGCGCCAGGCCAGGCATTTAGTGTAAAAAGGTTTCATTTTATATGCCTGAATTCAACCCATGAATCGATGACCTGCATATCCCTTACAGACAGCTCCCACCCCAATCTCACTCGCATCTACCTGCATTTTAAACGGTTGTAATAATAAAACCTTCATAATTATCCGGAAGAAGGAGGCGGGAATCGGCGCACAATCAAATGAAACTTTAATAATCACAAATAAACACAAAACAGCGCACCAGCCCCTCACGGACGACTGGTGCGCATAAATAAAAACCAAAACATAAAATAAGACCCAGTCCTGGTCCTCTCTCGTCCTTCACGGTTGTCGCTCCAGTTTTATATCCTTCCATCTCCTACGTGGGACTCGAGACAGGCAAGGAGATGACCAACTTGAGGCTGATGGAACCACTAGATTATTTTCAAGCATATACATAACCTTTGACTCTAGTTGTTTTTTCACGTGGTAGCCTGTAGAATCCCTGACGTATTGGAAGGGATTCACCCACAACAATATCATGTTTTACAATCTCTTTACAAAATGTTTGAGTAGGTGCATCAGAAAAGAGTGATGGATATTCCTCAATTACTTTAGCAAATTCCAAACGTTTTTCAGTTGGAAGATGTTTCAGGAAAATTGCCAAATCACTTAAAATTTCAGAATTACGACTACACATAACACAATCCACGGCCAAAACATTCACTTCTGCTGTGTGAAGACATGATCAGTCCTTCCTTACATAATATGGTTTAAGTAAATTTACATGACATAACTGGGTTTTATTCCTTCTCTCTGGTGTCGCAATGACATAATTCTCATCAGATTATTTTTCGAATAATAACATATGGGTCAGCAAACCTAGCTTTAGAAGGAGAGGTTACGGCCAACAAAGCTATTACCTGATCTCCAACACAAAATGATTTACACTCAGTTATGTGATCATATACATTTCATTTTCAGTTGCGTCTGTTTTAAGTTTACCTTTGCCAACTTGACAGCTTCAAACAATCATCTTTTGAAACCATCAACATATTCATTAAACTTTTTTGGTGACTCAGAAGGAACCCAGCTGTCCCGTAGTACAGTTAACGTCCCACGAACAGTGTGCCCAAAAACAAGTTAATTTGGGCTAAACCCATACTCTTGTGAGTTGCTTCTCTGTCTGCAAACATAAGCCAGTGCAACTCATCCTCCCAGTCTCGATCCAATTCTGTACAAGCGCATAACAGTGACTTCAGTGACTAGTAGAAGCATTCTAAGAACCCTGGCTCTGAGGATGTTATGCTGTAGATATGCTATGCCTAATTTTAAGTTACCGCAGAACCTTCCAGAGGTTCCATATTCCAAAGACCAACATAAATTGTGACAAAGCTTTCAACACGGACTTTGTCCCAATGAAAAAACAGCAGGATACCACATAAACTGACACATAATAGTCAGCAAATACTCACTGCCAGATCTAGAACAGGGCAAAGAACCAAAAAAATCAACAATTAAGTGATGAAATGGTTCAGTCACAACAGGAATCAGTCACAATGGAATAGGCTTCAGATTCTGATTTGGCTTTCCAGAAATTGCGCATTATACAATCATAAGTCTTTTTTCACTCCAAGATGCCCCGATACATCATCATGAGTGAGTCTTATTATTGGAAATACTACGTGAACAACTGGTTCCCTCAAGAAAGCCTTGGCCTGAGGAGTCAATTTCCTTATCAGAACCCCTTCACAAACTAAATACCCCTAAGTGGCACAGCCATCATACATTCCCTGGGAAAATAATGCATTCAGAGTGGAATATAGGGCTGTGCAAAAAATCGGATGCGATTTTCATGCACATCTCATCAGTAAAGACACTCCTGTAATTAGAAGTATATCCCCAGCACGTGCATTCAGATTAGGGCTGTCACTTTTAGTTCGAAAATCGATTGCACAATCGATCGGACCAACCAAAAAATTTTACCAAATATGTACACTATTAATTTTAAAATAATTAAACAATAAAAAATATACATGTAACAAAATTCACAAACAAGCAGAAAAAGAAAATAAAGAATTCTGAAAGTGCAGTATGCCTTGCGAAAGCTAGACAGAAAATAGCACCTATAAGACCCAGTGACGTCGAAAGCGATCTCTTATGCTGCGTTCACACCAAAAGCGAATAGAGCGTCTGGCGCAAATGATTTCAATGTTATTTAATGTAAAAACACGTTTACGCGCGTCTGGAGGTCTTGCGGCGTGGTAGACGTGAATTCGCCTCATTCACGCATCTAGTTACAGGAGATTCTTGCCTGCCTAGTGCCGCATTTAGGTAATTAAATTGCACAGATTAACATCAAATCTCCAGTAAAAGTTTAATTTGATAAAGGTAATACAGTCACTAAAATGAATGACGCAGATGCACCAGTGTCTAAAAGAATTTTCACTCTTTGGGTGAGACACAAAACCATCCGAGACAAAAGGTGAGAAATTGGAATTCAAACAGGCCATTTCCTTCATTTCTCTACCACTCACCAAAAAACAAGACGGAATCAAGCCACCAGTTATGAGAACTGAAGCAGCCGATACTGCAGGCTTTGCCAATGTAGAACGGTTTCGACCTTGTGCTTGAAGTACCAGACAATATTTTTTCTGTTGCCTGTGACCTAAACAAAAATTACTGTTTAAAGTTTTACTGGAAAATGTGTTACGTATGGCAATCGACATATTCGAAGGTTGCATAATACAAGATGTACCCTGTTCACTGCATTCATCTTTCAAGCAGCTAGCTGTGACGATTCATGCACCAGAGAGACACAGGGAGAGAGAGAGATCCAAATGCAAGTATTGTTTAAATGGGGTAATCCAAAAACGTAATCCAAAACCAAGCCAAAGTCAAAACCAATACAGCAGTCCAAAGCAAACAAAATAAACAAACAAGGAAGGGAACAGGAAAGGGAACGGAATGGGAACTCGGAGGACGATAAGAAAATGAGGGAACTCAGAATACGAGGAAGCTGGTAACACGAAGGGTAAGGACTCCATACAAACAACAGGAAAAGACTGGAATATATAGGGAGGCTAATGACAATAGATTGCCTGCACCTGGTGCAATTAACAGGAGTGCAATTACTGTGAAGACAGGACCAGACTAGAGGAATTCTAGTGCCTACGGTGAAGTGCCTAAGGGGAAGTGAGCTCACTAGTGGACACCCAGGGAAACAGAGACTAGACAGCGTGACACTAGCACAAACAGAGTCTCCCGTTCAAATTTTCGTTTCTCAATCTCCTTGTTGAAATCTAATTTATGATGTTCCAATTGAAGAAGTGCTAACTTCCTTTGTTGCTCAAAAGTCAAAGTTACTGAAGAAGGCACACTAGTCGACAACCCTATCAATTCCACCACAGATTACATAATTCCTTTATGTATAAGAGCCACTTTTACAACATTTCAATTAATTTCTTTAAAAATTTTTTTACAAATGTAATTCGTAGAAAGGGCAATATCATAATGTGTTGAAATTTCTTTTGTTGACATTTAAAACTTGCTCAGATGGATTTTCAATAAATTTAAATTTAATTTAAAGTCATATTTAATAATTATACACTATTTTTTTATTACAATCAATGATTCTATACAAAACAATTTAAACTCAAATCCTAACCTTCACAGTTTAGGCAGGAACCACTTTGGCAAGTTTACTTGAGTTTATTGAACACAGTTTATCTTTGGCGGTATGGTTCCTTATGGGGGTTCTTGCTCCAAGAATAATTGAACATACAACCCCATGAACCCTTTAGGCGCCGTAGGTTTTTTCCTAAAACATTTAATTTTGACATCTTAAATCCAAAAGGCTATATCTTAAAAGTGATAAACGATAGAGACTTTCTGTCAAATATTAAGGATGACCCAATGTTTATGTCGGAATTACATGTTCCCATCTAATTTGCATATTATGATGTCATATGGTGGTGGCCATCTTGAATTATAGAATTTTCATGAAAAGTCACATTTAAATGATCAAATGCAGCACCCCCCCCCCCCCCCCCCCCCCCAAATGTCCCTCTCCTTCTGTGTGCTATATTGCACAATACTGAATGCTCAGGTAAATAGTAAGTACTAAACAAACTGTGAATCCTTCATCATTACTAATAAATGGTAGAAACAAACCAAATGCATGTAACGGTTGGCCTTTTGCTGTAGAGATTTTCAATTTACTACATACAGCAGGCACTTTGATTCCATGTATGGGGCACATATATATTATTCATATGACACACAAACAAAAGTAGACAAGAGCTGTTTAGTTCAAAAGCTATGCCCCGTGTCACATCACCTCTGCTCCTGCTATGAACAGCACGGCCAGATCTGCCTCACATGCGCCGCGAGTGTGCCGAGCTCGGACTACTGTCTTTGTCATTGCGACTCCCCACCCTGCCTCCACGTTGCCTCCACGTTGCCCATGTTGTCCTATGAAAACTTCGACCTCGTCTAACATACCCAGTGGCATTAGACAAAGTCTCCACTACAATACTGTCGCCGCGATTGCGGAGAGGCACACGGTCATAAGACAAAGCTACATGTCTAGCATGGTAAAAATCCCCCACCTCGTTCCCCACAACACTAACACACCTGCTAATTTCACGATGAACACTCTGACCCCGGGAAACATTGCTCAAACCACTGACATTGGGCAAAGGACCATCTACACTGGGCAAAAGATTCACTGTTTGTGCTTGGTGTAGGGCTATACTTTCACTTTCAGTATCATGTCATCTTCCGAATGCAGATATTCCCCTTCAGAATCAGGGTCCGCGAATAGAAGTCCCAACACTTCAATGCATGGAGCCAGCGAAAGCATAGAGCCCTCCTATGCAATGGCAGGACTAGCACATGATGCTGGACAATATATAAACCTCACAAGCAAGCACTCCCATTTCATGATAGCTTTAGCAAAGACCTTCTCAGTACGTGGAGTGGGGTGGGATCCCCTACGGAGATAGGAGTCAAAGGGTGCTCTTTTAACCAGCTAAAAGATCAGCATGCACCTGTACAGCAGTACGCCATATAGTCAGACTCTAATTTAGGGAGCAGCATAAGCCCATGTCGGATACATTTTAGCATTGATACGAGCAAAATTTACGATCTGTACATTTAGTATCAAGCACTTTATCGATACGCTAGTTTGAGCAACAGCAGATCACGGATTAAACCCAGTTTGTTGGAGTATTCTGCTAAATTTGATGAAAGCATCCCCAATAGATGAGCCTGAAGCAGCAGCCCATTGATCGACAGCCTTGACCATGGATTAACAAGGCTCGTGGGTATATTTAACTGTTACCGGTGTGGTAATATGATAGCATGCCTCACAACATAAATTAACAATTAGCTTGTACAAGAGCAATAAAATGAAATAACTTTGCTTAGCTTCGTGAAGACGTCCAGAGATAAATTAAAGGTGAAATTGCCAGTTTTTCATGGATGCTTTGATTTTGTTGAATATATATCTTCTTCCAGCAGGGAGCAGATCTCGTATAAAGTTGTAAGTCTGTCATAATACTACACTCTGACGATGAATTGCATGTGAAGTATCTATATCAAGAACTCATATCAATTCAGTCCATTTCTTGACAAACAACACGGAGAATTCGCTTAAGTTCATTACTGAAAACTGGTGAGATACTCTGTGGGAATCCTGCCAAATCCTGATTTAACGCTTCCTATGGAGATGTGTCGAGTGTCCTTGAATTTTTTATTAGATGAAATAAGCGACTATCAGATAAATGTGATTAAATCAGATTAAATTTTGCATTGCTTGTATACAAAAGCATCTCTGTTGACTGACTTTGAATGGTTTTATAGCACTTCCTATCTTGTCCTTCATTATGAGAAACAGACCAAACTCTTTCATTAGTGGCTGGTGAAGTAGACTCCTGAAGCTGATAGGAGAGAATTCAGACGGGACAAGCTGTAGTGTCTAATTGGATCCATCTGGTCCTTCAGAGAGGTCACTTGAAATCAAAGTTCTCCACAGAAATTGTCTGTAATTCATTTAGTTTTCTTTTTATACTGCTTGCCTCTTTTTTGGGAGTATGTTTGCAAGAGCCAGTTATTTATTTCCATTAAATTTTTCCCCAGATTATTATATTATTAATAATAATAATCTAGGGACAAAATGTAAATGAAACAATAACTGGCTCAAATAGTTATACTTGAATAGGGGCTGTTTAAGACAACAACACAACAAAATCCTCAGCAGACTTGAGTGACACCATCTCAAGAAAATATGGCAAGGCATTGTGGGTAGTGGTGAGAATTCCTGGCTGTCTCTGTCTGATTAAAATGTGATGTGTTGAAAGTTGGCTTTGATCTTAGGAAATGTCTGTGAGGGGAGCAGTTGGAATTTAGCTTGGGATTTTTCTCTCCCGCTCTCTCTGTGATTTGGCCCTGCAGATGGAGGCTGATAGATAGTGTCACCATTCATTTCCTGCTCAAGCTCCTACACCATTCTGTGCAGATGCTAGACCTGGAGCAGGAATCCAAAATGAATAGATCACGTGCCGAGCTTTTGTGGCTTGTGCATAGCTCTGTTTTCTTCTTTGCTTCTCTCTAAATGTAAGCATTTACTTTGGATTGTACATGCACAGTTAACATGAAATTTTGCAAATAACCCCAAAAGACTTGGAACATCACGCCCCAAGGAATGAGTTGAAGAATGTACCATATGAAAAAGACTCCTAAGGTGCTTAAATGCTTTTCTTCGTCTCTGATTCCAGGCCTCCTGCACTGGCAGCCAGCCCAGCATTTTCTGATATCTCCCTCATCCGGATCTCGCCACATCGGAACCCTTCCGTTGGGGCGGAGTCAACCTTCAACCCCCCTCATCCATACGTTAACCCGTACATGGACTATATCCGTTCGCTGCACAGCAGTCCCTCTCTGTCAATGATCTCTGCGGCCAGGGGCCTCAGTCCTGCAGATGGTGAGTACCTTAGATAACTGTTCTGGACCTGCTAAAATTCTTTCTAAAATGTGACCATGGACCACAAAACCAGTCATAAGGGTAAATTTCTCTAAACTGAGATTTATACCTCACATGAAATCTGAATAAATAAGCTTTCCTTTGATGTGTTGTTTGTTTTAATAGGACAATGTTCTTAGCAATGCATATTACTAATTAAAAACGTGTTTTTTATATATTTATGGTAGGAAATTCTCAAAATATCTTCATAGAACATGATCTTTACTTAATATCCCAATGATTTTTGCCATTAAAGAAAAATCGATAATTTTGACCCTTACAATGAAAAATAAACTCCACCGACTTAAGACTCAGGACTGTCCACAGACCTTGTGAGGGGTATGTGCTGAAACTGAAAAAAGTTTGATTGAGAAAGCTCTCCCTTCCTAACCATATATATATGTATTAATGTGAAGTAGGATTTACTTGAAAAAGCTTGGAAACAATTCTCACTCAGAAAAGCTAGTTAATATACAAACATTTTACAAGTAAAAGCCGAAACATAATTATTAGTAGTTTTAAATAGAACATTTTAAGTAAAGTTTACATAGGAATTCACATAAAAATATATTGACTCTGTTTGTAAATTTTACATTATGTAATGCTTATCACTGTAAAAATGTGTGCTACTCAATACTTGCTGAAGTGGTGCTTGGTTTTGCGTTTGCGTATCGCGGGACTACCCATTTTTGGTCTGCTAAATAGCGAGGCGTAGCCATAGCCAGTGAAAGTTCTTAATTAGCTGTTTTTGAAACCCTTGTCAGAAGAAACAGTCGGCCAACAGATAAGGAGGTTAGTTTATAAGTGTTTTGCCTCGTTTTCTCATTAGACTACTGTGTGATTGTTGTTGCAAGGAAACGTAGTTTTATTTACTGTGTGGCTTACCCTGGTAGATACTTGCTGAAGTGGCGCTTGGTTTTGCGTTACCTTAAAGGTCACCTTTTGACGGAACCTATGCTCACTCTCTCCATCTCGCCTATCCTCTGTGGTTTCATCCTCACTTCCTTCACTCTCTGAGTTTTCAGCTCTGGACACGAACAGTGCTTCTGACACTCTTTGCTCCACTCTAACCTCTTGCTTGGACTACTTTTGCCCATTGTCGTCTATACCAGCATGCACCACCCCATCTGCTCTCCGTGAACATCGCTCCAAACTCAGGGCTGCAGAGAGGAAATGGCATGAATCAAGAAACTCTACCAATCTCAGTGTGTATCAGTCTCTCCTCTCTTCCTTCTCTGCAAATGTCTTCACTGCTAAAACATCATACTACAACTACAAAATTAACAACTGTTCTTATGCTCGTACACTCTTTAAAACTTTCTCTTCTCTTCTTAATCTGCATCTACCTCCTCCTCCATCGACTCTTACAGCTGACGACTTTGCAGTTTTCATCACAAATAATTCAATTAAACTCAATTCAATTCAAGTTTATTTGTATAGCGCTTTTTAAAATACAAATCGTTACAAAGCAACTTTACAGAAAATTATGTTTCTGCGATATTTAGTAATAGCTTATAAGTGGTGACTGTCAGTTTGTGTACGTATGACAGGATTTGTAGAAAAATGTATATAAGACATAGTTAGCCAGATGACTAACATAATTAATATAATTAATAATTAATAATTGTTATATGATGCAGTCACACTTGTAGCCATAAGACAAGAACCATCAGTGACCAATTCTCCACACCGCAGACTGAGGATAACTTCACAACGACTAATGCACACTCTCTCTCCTCCTGCTCTCCACTCTCAGAGATGGATGTTTCCAAACTTGTCCTGTCCAGTCATCCTACTACTTGTCGACTTGATCCGATCCCCACTCACCTCCTTCAAGTGATTTCTGTTTCAGTCATACCTTCACTTACTCACATTATCAACTCCTCTCTTCACTCTGGAACATTTCCCTCAGCATTTAAGCAGGCTCGGTAAGCCCACTGCTGAAGTGAAAAAGAAAAACCGCTGAAGAAAATCCTCAGTACTCATCTTGTTGGACCTGTCTGCTGCTTTTAACACTGTTAATCACCAGATTAAACTGTCCACCAACAGAAAGATGGGCATCCCTGGAACCGCACTTCTGTCGTTTAAGTCCTACCTTTCTGATAGATCCTTCAGGGTGTCTTGGATGGCTGAAGTTTCTAAGTCACAACAACTTGCTACTGGGGTTCCTCAAGGCTCAGTACTTGGACCACTTCTCTTCTCCATCTAAATGACGTCATTAGGATTTATCATTCAGAAGCATAGCTTTTCATATCACTGCTACGTTCGTGACATTCAACTCTACTTCTCATTCCAACCAGATGACCCGGCGGTAGTTGTTCGCATTTAAGCCTGTCTGATTGACATTTCTAGCTGGATGAATGACCATCACCTTCAGCTCAACCTTACTAAAGCCCCTTTCACACTGCACGTCCGACCTGGCAAATTGCCGGAACATTGACGTCGCCTTCTGTGTGAAAGCAAACACGTCCCGGGATTGATTCCGGCATTGAACCCGGGTCGGGGACCTAGTAACATTGCCGGGTTCAACTCGGGACAAGGGCTGTATGAACAAAAGCCATTTGTGCAAAAATATGTGCAAACTGTAATGAAGCAGAGATCGGTTTATTCCTCACTTTACACACTGACGCCGAGATTGTTCACTTGCTTCAGTGAAAGTCTAACGTGCATAACGTTTTTGACTCGTACATTACACGTCACGCCCTGATGTCACGTGTCGTTACGGGATCTTTATGTGTTGTGTGTGAAAGCACGCACATATCCCGGGTAATCACTAGCAGTGTGAAAGTGCAAAATCTAGCGACCCGGGAACAATTGCCGGAACACTTTACCCGTGTATTTGCCGGATTGGCAGTGTGAAAGGGGATTAAGACAGAACTGCTGGTGGTTCCAGCTAACCCATCTTTAATCACAACTTCTCTATTCAGCTGGGTTCGTCAACCTTCCAGGACAGCCAGACACTTAGGAGTTGTAATGGATCAGTTAAGCTTCACAGATCATATTGATACAATGACCTGGTCTTGCAGATATGCCTTATACAACATTAGGAAGATTAGACCCTTCCTGTCAGAGCAAGCCACCCAACTTCTTGTCCAAGCTCTTGTTCTCTCCAGACTGGACTATTGTAATGCTCTCCTGGCGGGCCTTCCTGCTTGTAATATCAAGTCTCTGGAACTGATCCAGAATGCAGCAGCAAGGGTTGTCTTCAATGAGCCAAAAACAGCTCATGTTACTTCACATCAAATTCAAAGTACTGATGCTTGCCTACAGATGACTACTGGCACGGCAGCAACATACTTAAGCTCACTAGTTCAATCTTATGTGCGCTCTGCAAGTGAACAACACCTTGTGGTGCCATCTCAAAGAAGTTAAAAATCACTCTCACAGACCTTTTCCTGGACAGTGTCCAGCTGGTGGAATGACCTCCCGATCTCAATTCAAACAGATGAGTCTTTACTCATTTTCAAAAAACATCTAAAGACTCATCTTTTTCGCCAGCACTTAACCAACTAATACTAGCAGTTACCTTTTCTTTTCTTGTCTATCATATTTGTAAAAAAAAAAAAAAAACTTTTCATTAAATTACAGTATTTAACTGGCAACAAAAGTTGCCAATAAAATCATGTAAATACCCCTAAATACAACATGATGTTGTAATAATTTAACAATGAAACTGCTTTAAAGAATAATTTTAACAGTAAACTATAAAATACTGATATAAATGCATTATCATGAGCTCTATCTTAATACATTTACAAATGAATGAAAACCAAGTCAATGATGATGCAAATAATTATTTATTAAAACTGGCAGAAAGACATTGCAAGGCTTTTACTGGTAAAATAAAATTTTTCAACATTCTTTCAACAGTTAAATCTTATCATAAAAATAGCATAGCATCACAAATAACTGTTTAAAAAAAGCCATATTCAGAGTAGAACATTAACTTTCTATAAATATGAAAGAATTTGTATCTTTTTTTAAAATGTTAAAATTTAAAATCAACATTAAATCACAAATTCTGTTGTTTGAGATTATGTTCTATTAAATTAAGAATATTCCTGCAAAAGACAATTTAATAAATACACACTGAAAGTCCATCGATTTTCTGAGATGAGCACACACATGAGGGTTGTCCCTATTCTGAGACTTTTCCACTTGTTTTGCCTCTATGTGTTCGTCTTGTATCCAGGGAGTGCTGTGATTCCAAGAAAACATCTGCACATAAAAACAAGCAAAAGCATCAGGATAAAGTTATGTATCAAATGAAACTAGCTCAATAAAATAAATGTCAAAATGCCACTTATACAATACAATCAGCATTTACCAGTACTTAAAAGGTTACTCCACCCCAAAATTAAAATCTTGCCATTAATCACTTATCTCCATGTCGATCCAAACCCGTAACAGCTCCGTTCATCTTCGGAAACACAATTTAAGATATTTTGGATGCAACCGGGGAGATTGTGACTGTCCCATAGACTCTACAGTATATACCACTGTCAAGGCCCAGAAAAGTATGAAAGACATCATCCGAATAGTCCATCAGTGGTTCAACAGTAACGTTATGAAGCGACGACAATACTTTTTGTATGCAAAGAAAACTAAAATAAGTATTTATTCAACAATTCACCTCCTCTGTGTCAGTTTAATGCCATTTTTGGAGAGTATCTGTTGGACACACACTACATAGCCTGTTCTGTGTCAGCTGGGTCACATGGACACGCTTTCTATGTTTATTTACGCTTTGATTTGAACGAAAACAGCTATGATAACGACTTTGTTGAATAAAGTTGTTCTTTTTGTTTTCTTTGCATACAAAAAGTATTCTTGTAGCTTTGTAAAATTACAGTTGAACCACTGATGGCAGATGGACTATTCTGACGATGCTTTTCATACTTTACTGGGCTTAGACATTGTTAATTGTTTGGCAGTCAGTGGGACAGACGCAAGCCTCCCGGTTCTCATCTGAAATATCTTAAATTGTGTTCCGAAGATGAACATAGCTTTTACGGGTTTGGAACGACATTAACAGTTAACAGTGATGAATGACTATATTTCATTTTGAATAAGTAACCTTTTTCACGAATGAAATTACTTAAGTAAAACTTGTTACCTTTGAAAAAATGAATTTGTGCAAAAGATGCCTGCTCCCGGGACGCACAATGTTGAGGTATGAATTCACAACCATCTGACCCTTAAATAGTCAAAAGCCACTGGGTGGACCTGAAATGAATAAATATAAGCAATAATGTAACCTACAATGCAGTATTTCAATATAAAATGTAATCTAAATTACAAGTTTGTCAAATTATTTAAATAATTAATATATTACCTAATAAAATCAGCTTCAGAGTCTTGAAGCATCGAACATTTCTCCACATCAGCTGCTATTCTTTGCACCTAAAAGACATAAAGAAAATAATCTTGTGAGTTCTTTAAAGCATTATGTACTGTAAATGAGTCCAATTAACACCCCAAAAGGCATATATATTAGAATAAACAAACTATTAAAAATTATATAATTTATAATTATAAATTGTAATATTACATTGTAGAACTGTACCACCAATCAAATTAAATAATTAACAGTGCAAAATTATATGAAATTTGAAAATACAATTAATAAATGTTGGAAAAATGCAATGTTACTTATTAAACCTGAAACTAATCCGCCATTAGGTGGCAGTAAATAACTTTTATTTACTGTCATTCATTGAACCGATCCGTTCAAAAAGAAGAATCATTTAGCTCAAGTTTGGAGAGTTTTGATTTGAGAATGAGCAAAATAGTTTTGCTTTGGTCTTTGTTTGGAACTATATTCGTCGGTGAAATACAACAACAGTTAATATTGTGTCTAAAAAAGTAAGTAACTTGTTAACTAATTGTTTATTGAACTATGTATTTGCAATCGTGATACTCAGCAAAACAGCTCACTTGTGATGCTTCTTATATCATATGTTATGAATAAACTCAACAGTTGAACATTTAACTTATCTCATGTATTTTCTGTGAGTTTATGTGTGCAGTTAATCTTGTTTTGATGTTGAATTAAATGTTAATATAATCAGAATCATTCTCGCGTTTCGATGCTTCCTCAGTCCCTTTTTTTTTTTTATAAATCAGGCTAACTTGTCCAGTCGGGCATATAAAGATGTCTTTCACTTATTATAGTAAGGCATCGAGTCAATATGGGACAGTTTGAAACATATAAACGAATGAAATTTCAAATGTTGCTGTTCGTCAGTTATTTAGATAGATAGTAACCTTAGTTACTATGACAATCGTTCGCATTAGGTAAACACTACTTTTAAATGCTCTCAATAAGAACATTTTACTTCCAAATATTGAACATTTGGCATAACTATGCTACTGCAAAGAAGTTACCAAGGCCACTAAATGTCAGGATAGGAGGCTATTGTGACATGAAATCGCTTATAGATTAACTTAAATAAATATAAAAGGATATATTTCTTAAGTATAATTAAGTGAACTTACCAGGAATTATGAATAAAGCTTCTTATCTTCAGTCGTTCTCGGGCTGCTCCAGTCGGCTGGGTTTCTGAATTTGAATGATGCGCGCAATCCCATAATGCCACACTACAGTAAGTTAGTGTAGGAAACACCTGCTTCTTGTAAATTAATTACAGTTGATGTGGAAATATACTGTTAACAACTGTAAAACCTTATTTGACCCATAATGCATTGCGAATTACAGCTGCATCTTGTAAAATGTTTATACAGTAAAATTATGTAAAATTTTGCTGTAGAAACTACAGCAATTATTTACAGTGTGATTAAATGTAATGTAAATGTCAATAGAAATCATCAGACAAATGAACACAGAGACCTCAATACTTGGTACACCATACACAATGACGGTAACAATCAGTGGATAGTATTTGATAACAAATGGGTAATTTTGAGTTGAAAATTAAATCCAGATGTCACAAAACAGTAAGTTACTAAACCTAACAACAATAGGAACCAAAAACAGTGTAAATACAACTCGATAACAGTGAAAAAATTTACCTTTTTAATTATTCATCCCCCAGTGCATGATGGGAAAAATGGGATCATAACTTTGATATTTACTTCTTTAGGAATCTTTGTATACATAACAAAAAATTCCAAGTAAAATATACCTATAAGTTCAAACTTTAATTTCTACAAGCTTAAATTGAGTACTAATATAGAATTTGCTTAAAATATTTCATTCTTGCCTTAGCTAAATCATTTAATGTAGAAATTACATTTGTTTTTATGTAGAATTTACTTCACCAAAAATTATTTTTATCAGTATATATATATACATGAACCATGTTACCATATTGGCCTAATATGATTGAACATTAATAAAATAAAGGTATCAGCGGTAATAAATCAAAGAATACATATTTTTTGAAATATATTTTAAATTACCTAGGTGACGAGGACCACTCAGTCACTTTGTGTCAAACTCAAATGCAGTTACAGTTTTTTTTACCAGGCGAATGTGTGCAAATGACCATTTTGTCCGTCATTTAAATGGCGGCATCACATTGGCAAGATCTTTATTTACCCTTGCAAGACTTCAGGTCACTCAGTCAAGATAGAGGTGTAGTTATGACTTTTTACTAACAGTTTGAACGAATCCAACAAGATTTAGTCACAAGCTATTTTTAATACCTCTCACTGGCTTGTAAATATTTATAAAACAGGCAGACAAATGTAAAGGGTGATAGCATTGATGTATTAAAAAAGAAAATAAAAAAAAACATGTCAGGCAGTGTCTAGTGATCACATCCTGAGTTAAGATGGGGGTGAAGTTCAAGGCCATGGTTGAGGGCAGAGGGCACAAGAAGGGAGGGAAGGATGAGAAGTGGGAATGGTTTAGAGGATGGACTCCAGATGCCCGACGGGAAGCCATTTTGTTTTATTGTATGAAGTCAGACTGGGAAATCCATTACAGGGTCAGCAAAGACAGCTGTTCTTTAAAAGGTCTCTGCAGTATGCTGGCCTCTTGGCTTTCTACTCAGGCATGGAGTTTTAATTGAAGGCTGAAGCACAAATACCAAAGTGGGACAATCAGAGGGGCCTCTCACAGGCCACAGATAAGCACAACTGTATCAAACTGTGGTGCCATTTCACATCAGTCAGGTTTTACCACCTATTAAGTGTGTCAAGGGAAGACATGAAGCAATTCCAAATAGTTATTAATTATTCCCAGAGAAGAAACCTGAATAAGGTCTAAATTAATATTTGTTTGATGGGACCCTTTTTGTGGTCTTTGGTATTTATTTATTATTTTTTTATATATATATATTATTTTGAAAACTTGTACAAATATTTAAATTGCATATAAGGAAGTTTTTACGTTTTAAATTTTTTAATAACATTATTATGTTTCTGCTCCAAATTTATTTATTTGTATGTAGACATTCAAATAATGTCTGTAATAAATGGTGTCTGCATGTTTTCAATAAATAATAATGATAATAACTGGATTGCTCATTGCATTCTAAACTGCACCATATGTAGTCAGCGTTATTTCTCTGAATAACTTATGTTGTGTATATTTTTTATGTCCTGATTGAGCAACATCTATTTCAGACCAAGAACGCACAAATATTGTGTTTCACAAGCATTACCGTTTCCATGTAAAGTTATGTGTATGTGACCCTGGACCACAAAAAAAGTCATAAGTAGAACGGGCAGGGGCGTGTCTAGAGCATTTTCAGTGGGGGGGCCATGCTGGGGCACTGCCTTCAAATGGGGTGGCTGCCAGTGACCAAAAAAAAAAAAGCTAAATTCTACAGTATATTACATGATCCTATTGATTTTATTTATTTATAAATGTTTTTACTTGAATAAAGTTACTTGTAAACAAGTGCAGTAATAAAGCACATTTTTGATTAATTACATTTTTTTGTCTTCCCTGTATATATGCATTAAGCTAAATTTGAGAATAAATATTTGAAATTGTGAATGGAATGCACAGAATCCATCCATGTCATTTAACATGTAAATGACTAAGTTAGGCCTGACAATTTAACTAACTATCTAACTGACTTACTCTCATGCATTAAGTAACGTGTCACCAGACAATTATTATTATGGAACATTCTGTGCATATTGTCATTTGGTGCAATCTTGCTATGTGGTCACTGTCACAAAAAAACTGATACAAAATATGCAAATCACAATGAGTGTTCATTGTTTGATAGCGACCAGCGTATTTTACTTTTATTGTGTTTTATTAAACGTTGACTTCAATTCCATTGAAATCAACCACGACCAACGCGAGCAGAGCCTGACAGGTTAAAAACATTGATCTGAGAAAACCATACAAACATATTCAACTATACATAAAGGTTACCTCTTTAGATTAGTAAGATTGCTATTACAGTTTTTTTTTCTTTCAGATTTTGGTTGCTGAAATTTCTGGGCATCAGTAATATGATGTTATCCCTGGCTTAACTGTTATTCAGCAAACACAGGGTGTAACTGTGTAGGCTGAATATTTTTCTCATTAGCGCTATTCTTTTTGAAGCCATTATCTATGCATTTCTGAATAAGGTATTTGGCGTTGGTCATTTTTGCATTAGATTTTGCATTCCATATGCAGCCACCAGTTAATGTTAGCGGAAAGAATAACCAAACATCTGTGGGAGTTTTATTGCTCTTTTGCTTTATAATTTTTTCTGCTTGCTTTCCAACACTCTTTTGAAACACATTGTTTTGTAATCTCCCAGATGCCAACATGCTCCACCAGCAGAATGCCTGCTGGCTCTAGTGGTGCACCATACTGAGGGTGCATATTCATCCTTAAAATTCGCCCCTGCCATTCCCCACCACCAGTCCATCAGTTCAATGCCAACATCTCCCATTTAGAAACTCCACAAAGCTTTTTTCTACATGTGAACAGGAAATGAGGCACATTACAGTTTAACGCAAGAGCCAAGACAACAAGGAACAGCAGAGACAATTAAGGAAGCCCCCCCTAACCCCTCCCTTACTACTTAAGTCATAATACCCACATCGAATTAATTTGGAATTTCTTCTTGCATTCACACAACCAATCAGAGATGCATATTCCATGCATTCAATTTTGGGCCTCAATTGAGATCCTTTCATCCACTCTGTTCATTTCTGGGGAAGACAGGATTTAGCCACAACACTTTGTGCAGCTAAAATGATTTTGTATTTGCATTGAGAAGCACTGTGTCAGTCTTTCTCTTATTCTTTTTCTCTTTGTGAGTGTGCTTTCTCAATTGTGTTGTTTGCATAGAAAAGCATGTTGCCAAAATTTTATTTTTAGGATGCATGGACCTGTTATCACTCCGTTGCTAAAGTGTGGGAGGGAGATAGAGGCAACCCATGAAAGAGAGACAAAAGAGAAAGGCACTTTTTTTTCAAATCTAAAATTCTTCCACCTTTTTCCCTAAAATTAAAATGATTAATTAGTTACTCATAACTTTCATTCTTCTGTGAAACAGAAAAGATAATTAGCAAAATATCTTGACTCTCTTATCCATATAATGAAAGTGTGCCCTGAAGATGTCAAGCTCTAATAATGACAATTCACGAGTTCACCCTTACATCTAATCTGAAGGCGAATAGTAGGCATATTTTGCAGACATCCCAAGTCTCCCGGAAGTTCCGGGAGTCTCCCGCATATTGAAAGCGGCTCCCTGAGACCCACAAATTAGTTAAAATCTCCCGGAATCTAGACCGAGCGAGCAAAAGCGCAGATACTGTGCTTCAAACCGTGTAGCGCGCGCACGGCAGAGAGGGAGAGGGAGCGAGAGACCTTGCGTGTGTGTGCTAAAGTGCGTGTGTGCGAAGCGCATGTAAGACAGAGAGCATCCTGATTGGCCTGTTTCTGAAAATCAACCAATCAATTGTCAGTGTGGGCGGGCTTTTATCTCTTCTCCCGAACAAATATAATCAGTTATGTCTATCTAGAAACAGGAGCACCATGGCAGAGGGAGAGTGCGACAAAAAGAAAAAGAAAAAAAAAAAGTATAAGACACATTTTACGGCAGACTACACGAAAGTGTACCCCTATCTTATAGGTGTCAAACATAATGACAGTCTTGCTCAAGCATTGCCCATGGCGGGTTATATGATTGCAAAAGGCATGTTGAGGTGTGTTGACAAGTTTCATTACAAGTTATCTGCATATTATTCAGGCTAGTTGCCAAGGCTACATAAAAACAACAAACTCTTTAGACCCGTTTAAAGTTGCAATGGAAAATAAATAAAAGTAGTTTACATAAATTGTATAAGCAGATTATATAAATAGTAAAAGTAATCTACATATTAAAACATAATTAACGAATAATTACATAGGCCTATAGCTTATAGAAATAATATTTTATGCTATATCTGTTAGGGACCACAACATGTTAAGGCTGGTTCACACGGCAGGATAATTGGGCCGATTTTAGCCCCGATTCAGCCCTTCCGACAATCTTAGGATGCTCCGATTATCGTAAAATAATCTGATCAAATATTCCTGCCGTGTGTGGTGTGTTAAGACTAATCTCCTCTGCTCGGAAGAATGTCGGGACCGCTCCGATCTCAAATCGGGGATATCCAACATGTTGGATTTATTTTGCCCGATTTCTTCTCGTGTGTGGTGTCCCCCGAGGACAAACAATCACGCAGCCTGTGGACTGTGGCGTGTAGCCAATCAGAAAGCGAGGTGACGAGGCAGTGATAGTACCGGGAAACAAAATCAAAACAGCCGGCGTATATAATATAACAAATACAAATAAAGTCGATGGGCATAACTACATCCACAACTGCAGTCCACCAGAGTACATGGAAACTAATATATGAACGTTTATTTCAACGGTTATTAATCTGTGTAGTACGTAACAACATTTCTATGAGATAAAACAACAACTTACCTCCATATCATGATATAGCAAGTATAGTCCATGCTCGCGTCGTCTCCACCTCTTTGACCATCGCCTTTTCTTATTTTGCTTATGTTTTTTTCCCCGTTAAAAACAAAGCACAAACTATGGCCACTGCATCCTCTTTGTCCGCCATGATTGTTTACTCTAAAGTCACGTTTGATCTCGAGGGATTTTGCGAGATTTCCCGTCTGACCTGGGAATGCTCGGGAGTCAAATCGGTTCGTGTGTGATGTGTTGATATTGCCGTGTGGCTGCACACCACACACGGAGCGACCAAAACTGTTAGACCCGTGATTTTTTATCGCCGTGTGTGGGGTCTCTCAGGTTTGGAAAATCTGCCGACAATTTTAAAATCGTCCCGTGTGAACCAGGCCTTAGGGAGGCTAAGCACAGGGAAGTCTCCTCCAATATGTCGCAGTTCTCTCATTCAGATCTTCCTTTTTTGTGCTCACAGTGTGTGTGTGTTCACTGCTCTGTGTGTGTGCATTTCGGATGGGTTAAATGCAGAGCACAAATTCTGAGTATGGGTCACCATACTTGGCTGAATGTCACTTTACGGGGAAGTCGTGGCCTAATGGTTAGAGGGTTGGACTCCCAATCGAAGGGTGAAATGACTTTTTGCAGGTTGGGATGTCTGATTTTGGGGGAGGGGTCCGGGCCCGGAGTATAGCCCGAACCCAAATAGCTCCCCCTATCCCTAATTTGGGATAAATAGATTAGAAGTGAGGAGTTAGGGTGGAGGAGGGATGCTGAAAAACTGTCCTGGGACAGGAGGTAGGAAGACTTGATATATATAGCTTGTGTGCTAGTTAAGATGATTAGCTAAACGAGATGCACCTGTGCCAAATTGGATGATTATATGATCGTGCTCCTCCTGAACTTTGTTAATAAAATCACATTAAAGCACTATAAAAATATTTATAAAAAAAAAAGAAAAGAAAAGAAAAAAAAAAAAACGTCCAGACTCCAGTACTCCAAAAGTCCAAACTCGTGCACTATATTACAGGTCTTCTCAAGTCAAAACCATTGATTTGAAAAAGGTCAGTTATTCAAAATTATTCAAGATTTTTACTAACATGCAAGCACATATTTATTTCTTTACTAGCATTAGAACACTTGTTGATAACTGTGATAACACACTACACTATTCGTATTTATATACAAATACGTACACATACACGTATTTATCTAACACACATACAAACCTGTATACGTACCTGTACATACATAACTGCTTATTTTAATATATTTGCCATACAATTGTCAATTTGTATATTGTCATTCCTTACCTACTTATTTGTAAAACAAATTCCTCGTATGTGTAAACATACTTGGCAATAAAGCTCATTCTGATTCTGATTCAAAAATTTGAGAAATACATTTTAATGTTTTTGTAAGAAGTATCTTATGAAATCTATATATTTGATCCTTGCTAAATAAAATTATTAATTTAAGTTATTTATTTTATGAAAAATTCTTACTGATCCATAATGTTTGAACAGTGTCAAATGAATGATGTTTTATATCATTGTTTGACCTTTCAGCACCCCATGCCAGTTTGACTACGGCAGAGTACTACCACCAGATGGCCCTATTTGCAGGTCACCGCAGCCCATACGCTGACATCATTCCTTCAGTGTCATCCTCATCAGGGCCTACAAGCAGTGCTCTGCATATGGAGTACCTACAGGCTATGGAAAGTAAGTTCTCCACTTGGTTACACTTTTCTGATGTCTACAATCACCTATGAAAGGAGCAGATTTACAGTAGGCTGGGACTACTAATACCCAGAACCTTAACTATTCAAAAAAGCAAAAAGCCACATTGTCCTTCAAAAATCATTCCAATATGCTGAATTATTATCATAGTTGGAAACTATTTTGTATTCTTTAAAAAAATAAAAGTTAAAAAGGAACAGTGTTTATTCAAAATAGAAATGTATTGTAACAATACTATATGTTCCGTGTATGTTGTGTGCACTTGTTTTTTTATTTAATATTGAAAACAGAAACATGAGAAAACGGCACCATTTTCATTTTTCGTTTATCAAAAAAAAAGAAACGTCTCTGTTACGTATGGTAACCCTCATTTCCTGAAGGAGGGAACAGAGACACCACGTCGGTAACCGACGCAAAATGGGATATCGCTTCGATAGACCAATCTACTTCGACTGTAAACTAAACAAGCCAATGCACATTGGCATGCAATTATTGCATCCAGCTGCCGCTGATCACAGCGTGAGTATAAGAAGGCAGCTGGTGCAATGCATACCAGGTTTTCACTGAGCAGCCGAGCCGGAGACCCGGCAGCTCATCTGCGGTACAGCAACCATGGCGACGGTACGTGGCATCTCCGTTCCCTCCTTCAGGGAACGAGGGTTACCATACATAACCGAGATGTTCCCTTTCAGTCGGTCACTCTCAACGCCACATCGGTGACCGCCTGCGCCCCTATTAGGTGTAGGCCGGGGCTCGGAAACAAGTAGTTCCACTCACCATTGTCAAAGCACTACCTCACTGGGTGAGACTGGATAACACTAGGAAAACGTTCCCGTTCCATTTGGAACAGAGACGCTGCGGAAACCCCATCATTCCCGAAGGAGGTCTCGGGGGGCAAATACACATATAGCATCCGTTTAGGAGTATATGGAGAAATTTGAGGTGATTAAAACCCTTTTGGGAAGGCAGAAATCTGCCTGGGAAAAACAGGCTCTAAGGCTATACCATGGACTAAACACATACGAGTACCGCTTAGGTCTCAATATGGAACCCGGACTTCCATGTTTATCACTGATTCATCATGAAAGTCTGGTGCCAGACGTTCCGCCGGGTCCAGCTGCCTAGGGTACAGTACGGACACTCTGGAGCAGTTTAAGCAAGACGACACTACCCGGGGCCTCTCAGTGCCACTACCCGTTTGAGGTGAGAACACAGGAGGATACCAGCTCTACATGAAGGCTATAAAACCTAGTGAACGTGTTAGGGGTTGCCCAGCAGTTCTACAAATATCTGTCAGTGAGGTGCCACAAGCCAGTGCCCAGGAGGATGAAACACTTCTAGTTGAGTGAGCTTGCAACCTGAATGGGCAGGGCACACCCTGAGCCTGATAAGCCAGGGCTATGGCATCCACAATCCACTGGGCCATCTTCCGCTTAGAGATGGCACTCCCCTTCTGCCGGCCTCTGTAACACACAAAGAGCTGGTCTGAGGTCCTGAAGCTTTGTGTCCGGTCTATGTAGCATCTTAATGCTTGGACGGGACAGAACAAAGCCAGGGCTGGGTCTGCCTCCTCCAGGGGCAGTGCTTGCAGGTTCACCACTTGGTCTTTGAAGGGTACAGTGGGAACCTTGGGCACGTAGCCAGGCCGGGGCCTCAGGATTACCTGGGAGTGAGCCGGCCCAAATTCTAGGCATGAATCGTTGACCGAAAATGCATGCAGGTCCCCTACCCTCTTGATGGAGGCCAGTGCAAGCAGGAGCGGAGTTTTCAATGAAAGAAACTTAGCTTAACTGAATTCCTTCCGGACTTTGCACAGTGTCTGTGCGAGAAGGCTCACTGGGGGAAACGCATACTTGCATAGGCCCCGCGCCAGCTGTCTGCCAGTGCATCCTTGCCGAGAGTTCCTTCGGTCAGGGAGCTGGACAACTGGCAGTGAGAGGTCTCTTGAGAAGCAATCAGGTCTACCTGAGCGGCTCCAAATCGTCTCCAAATCAGCTGGACCATCAGAGGAAGGAGTGGCCATTCTCCCGGAAGCATTGCTCGAGACAGCTCGTCGGCTGTACGGTTGAGCAGGCCCGGAATGTGAATGGCACGAAGTGACCTCAGAACCTTCCGACTTTAAAGGTGGAGGTGGCAGATGAGTTGTGACATGCGACGGGAGCGCAGACCACTTTGTCAGTTGATGTACGCAACGGTCGCCGTGTTCTGTTCCGTGGTCTGTTCCGTGGTCTGTTCAGACCAGCACATGCTTAAGAACTTCTGGGTCATGACCACCCTCCTGCAGGTCCTTCAGTGCTTTAGCCTGGTGCACCTGCAGTAACGTCATGGTGTGTAAGGCGGAAGCAGCTTCCCCGCAAGCCGCATAGGTACTGCCGGTCAGACCAGACGAGTGCCTACAGGCCCGGGAAGGAAGCACCGGGTCTCCACGCCAGAAGGAGGCAGACTTAGGACACAATTTCATCGCTACTGCACTCTCCACAGACGCTATTCCCGAATACCCCTCCGCTGCACCACCATCAAGGGTGGTGAGGGAGGAGGAGCCCACCGGCTGGTTTATGGCAGTAAAAGGTGCCTTCCACGACTTGGTGAGCTCATCATGCACTTCCGGAAAGAAAGGCACTGGGGTGCAGTGTTAATTTTGAGACAAAATTTTAATTTAGTTTTAGTCTTAGTCTTTTGACTATAATTCTTTTTAGTTTTAGTCAAGTTTTAGTCATCTGATTTGTTTTAATTTTAGTCTTATTTTAGTCGACTAAAATTGCTTGGTATTTTAGTCGACTAAAATAAGACTAAAATCAATAACAGATTTACTAGACAATTTTTTACAGCTGGTATAGGAAACAAACTTAACCAAAATATATAAAACAAAAATTCAACTTTATTTCAACACAACTGTGTCTTTATTTCGATTCAAAAGCTTTTATGCAGCAACAAACACTGTCATGATAATGTAAACAATAACTAGCTGCCAATTGACCATCAATAAAAGAAAAATAATGTTAGGTCCAGGACCTTAAAGCTTACAGCTGAGCTGAACAAGGAGTGCATACATTTAAAGTAAATATTTAATAAGTTGGGTGGATAAAAAAAGTAACAAGATTTTATAAGGTATTCATTTGTCTAGCAATATTGTTTGTTTTAAATACTACAATATTGCTAGATTAGTATGTATAATGATAGGATGTGAACATATACTATGTGAACTAATATAGAAATATTTGTGATATTGTCAACAAGTAGAACATTATAAAATATACTAAACATTAGTATTAATCAAATGTATGTATCATAATATTACGTATTAGTATTGTGCTCTCATCTAACTTGAAGAAGGGGCTATTTTACAGTACTTTTCAGTTCGTATTATTTAATGCTACAACATCTACGCACTGCAGTCTTCCAATTTTGCTTAGCTCAATAAACAAAAGAACATCGTTGTGAAATTACATTTGATAAAATGTCCGGGTGGCTCGTCAGTAAATGTCTTTTCAAATTGGTTGCGTTGCCACGAATGAGCGCTTCGCGTGCTTTACACTTTGTTTTGTTTTGTTCGTCGTCAAACGTGAAGTGAGCTGTGGACATTTTGTCGCTCTTTTAAACATCACCTCTTCGAATGCCGACTTCCCGGGAGCTCATTTAAAAACTGAAAACCTTTGCTTCACGTCTCAATAAGTCAGGCTCGGATTGGTTCTCTTCTCTCATGCAGTCTCGCCTGTTCCGTTTTGCCGGTTCTTTTGTTGATTCCTCGCATCTCTCCCGTCTGCTGATTTGATTTTCGTCACATTCTATTTTCGTCTCGTCCTTTATTCGTTGACGATAATGTCAATCAATTTAGTCATAGTTTTAGTCTCCATCAGTGCCTTCTTTTTTAGTTTTCGTTTCATTTTCGTCCGCAAAAATATATTCGTGACGAAAATATTTAGTCAACGAAATTAACACTGCTGGGGTGGGGTGCAGCGCACTCCACCCTGTGAAACCAATCATCCAGCCGCGAAGACTCGGGATGCGGTGGAGGATTCCACTCGAGCCCTACACTCTCTGCGGCTTGGGATCCGACTCACGCTTTGCCACCATCCCAGAGGGCAGCAGCGCAGCCGAATAGTCATCCGACAGCTCTCCCTCCGATGCTCAGATCGACATCTGGTCAGGGGGAGACCCACTGGATACCGCTGGTACGCTCTTTAAAGAGGGCCCAGCGCGTTCCGTGGGTTGCTCCACTGGATCGGAGGTGCAAGAGGAGTGATGGTCCCCAGAGGGTTGGTTCCCTGTGAGGTTTGCCACCACTGTAATCTTTAAACAACCCCGCTACTGCCGGAAGTGGTTCTCGACTGTCGGCCGCCAGAACGAGCCCGAGATCGTAGCAGCAGCAATGGGACTCCGCCCACTGGAGGTAGCAGAGCCTGATTCGCAGCTCAGAGATGGTCATCTTCCCAGTGAAAAGATGACTCATCCATGAAGACAAACTGAGCGTGCTCGACACCCAGACATGTGATGCAACGATCGTGACCATCACCCGTTGCCAGGTAATGACTGCACCCAGACACGCACGGGTGAAATGGCATCCTTATTAGGACAATCCGTCGTCTTTACAAAGACACACCTGTGAAGCTCTTTTAGAGAAATTTGCTCTTTTAGGAAATGCTCTTTTAGTGCTGAGGTACACAGGGGAATTGGTCGCTTGCAACACAACAGGGGTAGTGCAGCCTAAAGTGTGCAATCCACTCGACACAGAAAAGGGTAATGTGGCTGCAAATCCGAAGTACATACATATTTCTACAATAAGCACCTAATACATGCCATAAATAAACTATGGCTACACAGAAGTAAACCCTGTCCATTTGTTGATCTGGTTGTCTGATGACAGAGAGAAGAAATGCAGGAGTTACAATAAACACTTTAACAGCAGAGGACACTTATTCTGTTGTACAGAACCGAAGACGACATGATGACGGCACTGTTTTATTTTTGCATAACCAATCAGTGGACAGGGGAGTTGAATTCCCTAACACACATGGAAACTGAACATTCAAATTGTTTATCCATTTTCAATCCCTGAATGTAAAACTTAACATTTTAAGAAAATTCTTGTCTTTTCATTTTTTGAAAAAAAAAAGAAAGAAAATTGTGCCATTTTCAAATGTTTATGTTTTCAATATTAAAGGGGTCATATAATGTTGCTTAAAAAAAACATTATGTTGTGTATTTGGTGAAATGAAATGGGTTTATGTGGTTTAAGTTTCAAAAACACATTATTTTCCATATACTTTACATTATTGTTTCTCCTCTACGCCCCGCCTTTCTAAAAATGTGTAAATTTTTACAAAGCTCATCATTCTGAAAATGTAGGTGTGCTCTGATTGGTCAAATATCCAATGCATTGTGATTGTGATGTGATGCCATGTGTCCCGGAGTGGTGAGACAAAAACGTTAAAATCAATTATAAACGATGCATTTGTTGCATCCATTTGGGACATAATTATGGATTATAATGACAATACCAGCGGTTCTCAATTCCGGTCCTCGTGCCCCACAGCTCTGCATATTTTGCATGTCTCTCTTTGTTAACACATCTGTTTCAGACAATCAGATCATTAAAAATGAGGTCAGTGCATGAACTGTGTTCAAGTTTATTTGTATAGCGCTTTTTACAATACAAATCGTTACAAAGCAACTTTACAGAAAATTATGTTTCTACAGTATTTAGTAGTAGCTTATGTAAGTGGTGACTGTCAGTTTGTGCACATATGACAGGATTTTAAGAAAAATTTATACAAGACGTAGTCAGCCAGATGATGAACATTATTAATATTATTAAGAATGAATAATTATTATATGATGCTGTCACACTTGTAGCAATATTTGTTAGTTATGTTTGTTGATTCAGGGCTAGCATCATCTGAGGTCCTCTGAAGGTCAGCATAATCTCTTCTCAGGTGTTCTGGATCCAAACTGGAGCTTGTGTAAATCATAGTTACAAGTGGCAAAACATATAAACAAATAGAGACATCATTAGCATAGCTGCTGATCTAACAAAATAAAAGTAATTAGTTTAACCCAAGCTAAAGAATAAGAATGCACATTTGATCAGATGCAACTAAACTCACAATTTAAGAGATACATTATTCGATTGCTTGGCGAAAGAGATACGTTTTTAATCTAGATTTTAACAGAGAGAGTGTGTCTGAACCCCAAACATTATCAGGAAGGCTATTCCAGAGTTTGGGAGCCAAATGTGAAAAGCTCTACCTCCTTTAGTGGACTTTGCTATCCTAGGAACTACCAAAAGTCCAGCGTTTTGTGACCTCCATCAGGGAGCGTGATGGATTGTAAAGTGGTAGAAGGCTAGTTAGGTACGCAGGAGCTAAACCATTTAGGGCCTTATAGGTAAGTAATGATAATTTGTAACTGATACTGAACTTAATAGGTAGCCAGTGCAGAGACTGTAAAATTGGGATAATATGATAATATTTTCTTGACCTGGTAAGGACTCTAACTTCTGCATTTTGGACTACCTGTAGCTTGAATATTGAAGATGCTGGACAACCACCTAGAAGTGCATTATGTCCAGTCTAGAGGTCATAAATGCATGAACTAGCTTTTCTGCATCAGAAACAGATAACATGTTTCATAGCTTGGCAATGTTTCTAAGATGGAAGAAAGCAGTTTTTGTAACATTGGAAATATGATTTTCAAAAGACAAATTGCTGTCTAATATAACACCCAGATTTTTGACTGTAGAGGAAGTAACAGTACATCCGTCTAGTTGCAAATTGTAATCTACAAGATTCTGTGTAGTGTTTTTTGGTCCAATGATTAATATCTCTGTCTTATCCAAATTTAATTGGAGAAAATTATTTGTCATCCAATCTTTTACATTTTTAACACACTCTGTTAGCTTAGATAATTTAGAAGTTGAATCTTGTCTCGTTGAGATACATAGCTGAGTATCATCAGCATACCAGTGGAAGCTAATTCCGTAGTTTCTAATAATATTACCAAGGGGCAACATGTATATTGAAAATAGAAGGGGACCTAGGACGGGTCCTTGTGGCACTTCATATTTTACTGGTGATAAATAAGATGCCTCCCCATAAACAAAATGGTAGCGATCGGACATGTAGTATCTAGTATCAGACAGGTAGGATCTAAACCATCTTAGAGCCTGCCCTTGAATACCTGTATAGTTTTGTAGTTAATCTATGAGTATGTCATGATCTATGGTGTCGAACGCAGCATTAAGATCAAGTAAAACTAGAAATGAGATGCAGCCTTGATCTGACGCAACAAGCAGGTCATTTGTAATTTTAACAAGTGCAGTTTCTGTGCTATGGTGGGGCCTGAAACCTGAAATTCTTCATAAAGATCATTTTTGTGCAGGAAGGTGCTCAATTGAGCAGACACAACTTTTTCAAAAATTTTAGACATAAATGGAAGATTTGAAATAGGCCTATAATTTGCTAGTTCACTAGGATCTAGTTTTGGTTTCTTAATAAGAGGCTTAATAACCGCCAGCTTGAATGGTTTTGGGACGTGACCTAAAGATAACGACGAGTTAATGATATTGAGAAGTGGTTCTTCGGCTACAGGTAACAACTCTTTCAGTAATTTAGTGGGTACAGGATGTAATAAATATGTTGTTGGTTTAGATACAGTGATAAGTTTATTTAGCTCTTCCTGTCTTATATTTGTAAAGCACTGCAGTTTATCTTTGGGTGCGATGGATGAAACTGAGGTGTTCGATGCTGTAGAATCTACATTTGCTATTGTATTTCTAATGTTATCTATTTTATCAGTGAAGAATTTCATGAAGTCATTACTATTAAACGTTGGTGGAATATTTGAATCAGGTGGCGTCTGGTAATTTGTTAATTTAGCCACTGTGCTAAATAAAAACCTTGGATTGTTTTGGTTATTTTCTATGAGTTTGTGTATATGCTCTGCCCTAGCAGTTTTTAGAGCCTGTCTATAGCTGGACATACTGTTTTTCCATGCAATTCTAAATAATTCCAATTTGATTTTTTTATCCATTTGCGTTCAAGACTACGAGTTTCTTTCATGAGTGAGTGAGTATTACTGTTATACCATGGCACAGTACGTTTTTCTCTAACCTTTTTCAATTTGATGGGGGCAACAGCTTCTAATGTATTAGAGAAAATAGTGCCCATGTTGTCAGTCATTTCTTCTAATTCATGTGTATTTTTGGGTACAAATAGCAGTTGAGATAGATCAGGCAGGTTATTTGCGAATCTGTCTTTGGTGGCTGGAACAATAGTTCTGCCCAGACTGTAACACTGAGACATATAGTTAATATCAGTGATACGCAGCATGCACAATACAAGGAAATTGCTTACATCATCGCTTTGAGGTACGATATCTATATCAGTAAGATCAATTCCATGTGATATAATTAAATCTAGTGTGTAATTAAAACGATGAGTGGGCCCGGTGACATTTTGCTTGACTCCAAAATAGTTTATTAGGTCAGTAAACGCAAGTCCTAATGCATCATTTGTATTATCAACGTGAATATTAAAATCTCCCATGATTAGCACCTAATCAACTATAACCAGAAAGTCTGAGAGGAAATCTGCAAATTATTTTAGGAATTCTGTATACGGCTCTGGTGGTCTATACACAGTAGCCAGAGCAAGAGATACATAAGATTTATTTTGCATGTCTGACAGTGAAAAAAAAGGAGAAGTATTTCAAATGAGTTAAACCTATATCCTGTTTTCTGGGTAACATTGAGAATAACACTATATATTGTTGCAACCCCTCCCCCACTGTGTTCAGATTGACATGGTCCCTACACAATGTTCATTGCTCCCTACTCCTTGAGCAGGGGAAATCTGTTGAAGTTTAATTCACTTCGGAACATTAATTCACAGATTTGCGATGTGCACTTTGAATGGAACATTGACTTTCACTTCAAACTGGAATCATGGCAGAATATCCTGTGATGTTCCCTCCGAAGGGCATTTACATTCAAATAGAACAAATTTTTAAAGTGATGAGAGAAATATACAAGATGTGCTGAGCAGGAGGGCACGAGGAATGAAACTGAGAACCGCTGACTTCTATTGTCTTTTTATGAGATGCATTCCATTGCGAGGCGTAAACATAAAACGATGTCTGCATTTGTGATTGGAGAAATGAATAACAAGCACTACTCTATACTGCTCAAAACTTTTGTTTAAATCATTAGTGGCAAATTCTTTAGATATGTAAATGTACTTACAGACTGTGAGTCCGAACAGCCGGCATTGTAGTCTACTTTCGAAGGATCAGGAAACAGTCCTCCATAAAATGTATTGCACACATCTGAATATTTGGGTTGAACTGTTCTGAACAGTGTTGTAAATATAAATTAACCACTGATTTCTAGTTGTGTCCTCTTTTGGAAGACCAAAGTAATTTAGCTTACACAAGGAAACACACATCGTCTCCACAACATGGCGGCTACAGCAACAACAAGAATAAAAGTATGCCGCCTTTCTTTGCGTGAACATTTTGGCGGCATTAGACATGTGGGGGCATGTTAGAATGAGCTGTTTAAGTTGGGCATGGTTGACTATTAAATTTTATGTATAATATTTCTTTCTTTTGATACTTTAGTTTTTGCAACTTTACAGATCTTATTTTTGCACAAGAAAAAGGAAACGTTGGAATTGCATCATATGGTCATGTGACCTTTAAATAAAAATAAAAAATGAACACAACGTACAGGGACCCAATATACACTACTATTGAAAAGTTTGGGAATCAGTCAATAAAAAATAAAATAAAATAAAAAAGTTTTTTTTCAGCAAGGATGTTGAATTGATAAAAAGTGATAAGACTTATCACATATATATATATATATATATATATATATATATATACACACACACACACACACACATATATACATACATGCAGATCTTTTCTTCTAAACCATTTAAAATGATTTAAACTGGTTAAATTGTTCCATTGTCTTAATGTTTTTAAAAAAGGAGGTAAGTATGCACAGGATGTATGCAAATTAGTTATTTTGAAGTGTAAATAGGAGATTAAAGGCACAGAGATTCAAAGAGAGGTCAGATGGACTGGCCTGTTAGTCTTTGATGAGAATGCATGCACAGAATGTCACCGACTTCCCCATTCCTCACAAACCAATTAAAACTAGCCAAACTTGCATGGCTAAAATAAAATTAATTGCTATTAAGTGGGAATTGAAATGTCGAACTATTCATCACTGGAGAAATCCTTTCTTCTATGGGACTGTTTAAGATTAATAGACTGAAATAAAACAATTACGGCCATTGTTTTCAAATGGAGATGTTGTCATCTACTTACTTCAAATAGCCTGTGATTAGCCCTTAGTAACTCATCCTGTTTTAAGAATGTGTGTTCCCTGTCAGCCAAATTAACATTTTAAAGCTCTGTTCATTATTTATAGACTCTGAGAAGGGGAGTGAATGAGTAGAAGTGCATTATCTAGGAGACTGTTAATAATGCGGATGGGATAGCATAGTCGTAGTTTAGACATCAGTGTAATTACTTTTAGGGAAAAACTGATGAATGAAGGAATTAATCTGTCCTGCGTATTTGTTTAAGCCACACGTTTTTAAAGCTTTAGCTGCTAATTAACCAATGTCATTTTGATTCTGCCTCTATTAAATGCCTAAGTTTGGATCCTCAGTAGGATGTAGATGGATTTTTAAGGTGGAACTATTGTTCCCTATCTGTCGGTCCGGTGACTACAAGTGGTGACGACATTTTGGGTCTTAATTGGGAGCCTGAATCCTCTCTAATTAAGAGAAAATGGCAATGAAATTTGACTAGTGGATTTTGCATGCCTGAGCCACTCCCCGAGCATACGGGTATAAACAGGCAACAGGTGCATCCTCTCACAATCAGCTTGTTTCTGTTAATTCAGCGATTCCCCTTGGTGCTTCATCTAAAGGAACAGTTTCTGATCACAGACGGCTCGTGTCTTTTTAAAGACGTCATTCCGTCCATGTCCTCTTGGTTGCAGGCGTTTTCTATCCTCAGTTCAACGGCCACATACGTTGTCTTTGGTGTCTGGGCATCCAGCACCCTGAACAGGTTAATCTTTTTGAAATTTTGGTGTAAATTAACAGAAACATTTAACAGTGTAGGGTCCTCCCCTTCGGGCTTTCCCTGTCCCTCCGTGTCTTTACAATGGTCACAGAGGGCGCCCTTGCCCTATTATCTCAACTATCTTTAGGGTGGCCTGTGTGAAGGAACAGTTGTGTGATCACAGAGACCCGGTGCTCTGATACCTCAACTAGTTGGGACTTTGGGTTAACTGGGAAAAGAGCAAGCTCTCCCCCACACAGATTATCTCTTTTCTCAGTGTGGAGTTAGACAATAGTTTGATGGTGCATCTCACCGGCGAGCATACCCAGATATGACATGATATGACACCTGAAGCCGCTGTCACGCCACTTGGATTGCTTCATATGAGACCACTTCAGCACTGGGTAAACTTCCGAGTTCTATGATCACGTCTCATGTCACAACTCACCGCCATCTCCTACTCCACCATCCACATTCTGGGAGAGCTCAAATCGTGTGGCTGACACACTTTCATGACAGCTCACACCTCCCCTGTAGAATGGTGACTCCATCCTGAGATAATCCAGCTGATCTGTTAGTCAATTCGTGTATCTCAAGTAAACCTGTTTGCCTCCCATAAGTCCTCCTACTGCCAGCTGTATTACTCCCAGACCAAGGGCCCCTCGGGTCAGGGACGATGAGGAATAGTTCCTGCTGGTTGCGCCATACTGGCCCACATGGACCTGGTTTTCGGAACTCAGGTTCCTCGTGACAGCCCCTTCCTGGCACATTTCTCTGAGGAAGAATCTCCTTTCTCAGGGGCTCAGCACCATGGCACCCACTTCCAGATTACGGGACATGGCAGACCTAAGTGTTCTCCCACCGGTGGTGGAAGTCACTATCACTAAAGCCAGAGCCTTCTCTACAAAGTGTGCTTTTTGCCTTGAAGTGGAGTCTGATCATGATCTGCGGTCCTTCTCTCTGAGAAAACCCCTGAAGATGCACAATTGGAGTAGTACTTTCTTTCCTGCAAGAAGGGTTGAAGCATGTGTTGTCACCCTTCACCATGAAAGTGTATATGGCTGCTATCGCAAGAGGACGGCAGGTACCTGGGAAAGGATGATCTCATCGTGGGAGGTTGGAAATACTGGAAAATGTCACGGTCCTTTGTCTGAGAGCATGGTCAATTGCATATGGAACTCAATTAGGTGTTGATGCAAAATTACTAAAGATTCTTTTTTGTTAATCTTATGAATACTTGATTTGTTAAATCTCATGAAAAATGGTGTGTCTGTTGAGTCCAAATACTACAATGCAATCGTCTTGGCGAAACCAGTCCCAAGGTGAGCCGTGCCCCCTAGGGGCACTTTTTCATTTGCGTTGGCGCCTCTCTGGCAGACATCTGTAAAGCTACAGGTTGGGTGACACCAATCACCTTCGAGATTCTTCAGCCTCCATGTCGAGCCGGTTTCTTTCCATTTGTTAGGTAATAGATAATTGGTGGAAAGGAACTCTGCTGGCAGAGGACCTGCCTCAGAGTCCCATTCCATATGCAGTACTGCCCCAGGCCTTGGTCAATCCATATTAGTGTCTCCACATGATACCTCCCTATGGGTAGGATGTGACCTCCATAGCACCCTTCTCTGGAAGGCTCACTTACTCATCGTAATTGCCAAGCTGTAAACAACAAACAGGAAAGGCTTGAACCACCTTTCATGAATGTCAAAAGCAGCGAGGTACTTACTTTTTGGTCCCTTCAGGTGCCAAGGTCAGCAAATTTGTACTGGGGGTTGGGAAGATTACGACCTCTGCATAGCACCTGTCTGACATGCTGCGGCTTGTCAACACTTGCAACGCCATATGTTTGTGACAGAGTTCAGGCTGTGGTGCTTTCCATAGACCCTATATGTCATCACGACATAACTCATAATGACTGACAGATAAGGAATATCTCAGTTACCTACATTACCCTCATTCCCTGAAGAGGGAATGGAGACATTATGTCCCCATGCCGTAACCTCAAACTGTCGCTTGTTGCCAGGGACAATCTCTCGGCTCCTCAGCATAAAATCTGATGAGTGGATGCACCTGTCACATATTTATACCCGCGTGCACAGGGAGAGGCTCGGGTTTCAAAATCCACTAGCCAAATTTCATTGGTGTTTTCTCTTAATCAGAGAGGGATCTGTCTCTCAATTAAGACCCCATATGTTATCACAACATAACTTCACATGACACAATGTCCTCCATCAGGGAACGAGGGATACATACATAACCGAAATGTTATTGTTGTTTTTTTTACTTTTTTTTCTCTGCATTCACATTTACATTTTTACAAAAGATGTTTGACCAAGCATGTAATATTTACTAATATTACAAATCAGCAATTGATGTCTATTTGGTATGTTTTGAATACTTCTTCAGTGGTTTGACTTTTTCACCCACCATGGTTAACCTGTTAGCCTGCACCCCGACGCGGGTGTCCTCAACTCCCCGTGTTTGCATGTGTCAATATTTATGAATAGATTAAATGAAATGGGATGAATCTTCACAAACTATATATCATTATAAAGATCTAAGCCTCAATCATTGACAACAGATCGCTGTTTTTCAATGGAAAGCTTATAAAGAATGTATTTGCTACATTTTGTAAGCAGTACACATCAAAACATGAAGAATGAAAATGCAGTTGTAAGGTCCTAGCACCCGGCCCAAGGAAGGTATCTGGTGCTGGATGAAGGTTTTCTGCATGTTCAGTCTTTCAGCACGTAGAGTTATTCATTTTAGGTTAAAGGAGCCGTATGTAGGATTGTGACCTAAACTGGTACTGCAATCACTATAAAAATACTGTTGAGCGGTGTATCCCCTCCCCCTACCCCCTGACTCGAGAGTGCCAGATGAGCTGCAGGATTCAGCAGAAACGTAGGCTGCTTCAATGAGCTTCCAATGGCAAGTGACGAACAGACGTGCACAGTACGTTTTTTTTTTTCTATTAATTATGTTTATGCTTCATGAGAAATATTTTGATAAGTAATTATGTATTTAAAAAATTTACTAAATGTCATTAGCTAATGTATTCGTAAAGATTCATGCTCGTATGTGACAGTATAATCGTAAATATTTATGCTCCTATGTGACAGTATAATCGTAAAGATTTATGCTCGTGTGTGACAGTATAATTGTAAAGATGTATGCTCGTACGTGAAAGACAGAATGGTAACTGTTAGTTTGCCACAGCAATTATGGAGCGGGACAAATTCAATATCACCAGTGGCTATCACAGGGTTGTTTACAGTTCCATCAGAAAATATTGTTAGAGTAACTAAATTACAATAGCAATGGTCATACAGGTCAACTTGCAGCATGTGTAACTTAGTCCACGATATACGTGAAGAACAAATGACGAATCATTTTTACTGAGGTAACATTAGGCATACTGTCTCAATTACGTTTCAAATTGCCATAATTGGCGTGCTAATGTTGTTTTCCTCACCGTCTCAGCATAATGACAGAGAAATGGGCTCCTGTAATGCATTGCTAATGTTAGCATATGTCCATGTGAGCTAACGTTATGTTACTTTGCACAAACATGCATAACTTTGTTCGACTGTCATGAATATATGAAATGTCCATTGACATCAAGTACAAGTTAGCCAAGCATAGATGAATCTTACCTGTCGAGGAGAAAATTAGCAACTTTTCTCTTAGTTGGCGTCTGTGTTCAAATTCTTCTCCGTTTTCAGCCGTCTCCATCTTTCAAAAGCATCTCCAATACAAATTCTGGTTTTATTTTGGACTTTGTCACGCTGAATTTCTGAATTATAACGAGGTCTTTTTGATTTAGTAACATTAGACATTTTTATTCGACTGGAGTTAGGGTAGGTTACAGCAAAGCTGGCAACACGGATCCCGAAACACTACTGACTTCGTGATTGGTAGATAGCTGGAAGGAGGCGCCTCAGGCCAAAACATAAAATGACAACATCAACATCAGTTGAGGGCTGCAAGTCCACTTTTTAAATGGGAATATACTGGCCGGACTACTTTTGTCAGTGATATAAGTATTTGAAATGAACATGATTTCTTAATGTCTAGTGACACATCAGGGCCATTTTATGATTAATTGAAATAGATTTCTTACATACAGCTCCTTTAAACTCAAATCTGACTCCATTTTTGTATCTAATCTGACTCCATTTTAATATGACCCTCGAATTTAGTTTGAAAAGCAAATTGGTTGTTTGGCTGTCTCTAATTATTATTATTCTAAGATTTGATTATTCTATTTATTCTCTCATATTATTGTACTCATTCATACAGGTGCTCATGTTGCTCAAAGATATCACTTTGGCCTTAGCATATATTACGGTCACATTCTCGTCAGTCTTGGTCATTAGACAGAGGTAATTGGCTAATACTTTAGACTGCCACTCCTATGCTTGCTCATTCTAATAGTACTTTTAATTAGATTTGTACACATATATGTGTAAGTGCGTTTTATGTTGAATGTGCCCGTATCTGCATGACTGCCATCTGTTTGAGTGCAAATCAGCTCACTATTACTGTGTAATCACGGCTATCAATGTTAACACGTCTATATGAATAGAGTGTGATTTATCGACTTTATTGCGCATTTGTATTATTAACATCTCTATAACTGGCCATCAGTACATAATCACGTATTTTCAATACGTTAAATCTTTTTTATTTTTCTTATTTTTCATACTCAAATTATTCTTAAAAATAATTCATAATAAATGTTTCAAGGCCTTTCAGTGTCTATAAGTTTTAACATTTTTGAGCATTATCAAATCTGATTGATAAAAAATAAAGCCCAAAGGGTCTTCTTTCCAAAGACACCAAAATGATGTGTGTAACACACTGAAGTAATTAACTGTTACAATTTAATTTAGGTAGGGCACTTAATGTGGGGTGCTGGCTAACAGGTTAAAAACTAGTCCAGTGGTTCTAAACATTAATAGCTCCAAGGCCCCTTATTGTCCACAAACATATTCAACCAGTGAGAACCACTGAACTAGTCAAACTGTTTTAACAAGCTTAATCAACTTGTGCCACTAATAAACTAGCAATGAGATCTGCATGATTGGTTAACTGCATTACATTTTATAAATTTTTGTTGCTGTATTGTGTACTTTCATACTGGCGTTGGCTTTTGTTTGCCTATCATAGTTACAACAGTCAAACTTTTAAACTTGCTTAATATAGTGTACCAGTATTGCAAATAATTTATATCAAAGCCTATCCAAACCTTCATCCAGCTAGTGATAATCTCAAATAATGTATTTATTTTATTGACCAGTAAATTGTATGTTTCGGCCAATTTCATACTTGTTTTGCCCGTCATGCTAATGCTAGTCAAGCTGTTTTGCCTAACAAAAAGCTCTTGTCAAAATTAAACAAACATTGCCAATGTAAAGTGTTAATGAAGTTAATAATAATAATACATTTTATTTATAATGCACCTTTCACATGCTCAAAGAACTACAACATACATACAAAATAGTCAAACAATCAAACAAACATTGCAGTAAAAAAATAAGTATCAAACAATACACAATTTATAAATTAAAAGCTTGAGTAAAAAGATGTGTCTTAAGAACAATCCACAGAAGCAGCATCCCTGATAGACGCAGGTAATGTATTCCATAACTTAGGCAGGAAAAGGCACTTCCCACCATAGTTTTTAATTTACATCGAGGCTGACACAGAGAGAGAGAGCCAGCAGAGCGAACGAGCGGGAATGGATGGAGTAACCAAATCACAGATGTAATCTGGAGCCAGCCCATGTACTGCTTTATAAGGTAAAATCAGAAATTTAAAATCAACATGTGACTAAACTGGAAGCCAGTGCAGTTGCTGGAGCACCGGTGTAATGTGATGGCATGATGAAGTGTGAGTCAAAACTCGTGCGGCAGAGTTCTGTATATATTGCCACCTCTTAATAGAGTTTGCTGGTAAACCCACAAAGAGAGAATTACAGTAATAAAGCCTTGACATGATGAAACTTCTCTGCATCAGGCCTAGAGAGGAATGGTCTAATGCATGCAATGTTTCCCAGATGGAAAAAAGCAACCTTCGTTATGTTATTAAAATGAGAATTAAAAGTTAGCTGGGCATCGAAGACAACCCCCAAATTATGAACCTGGTCAGAGGGGGACAATTGGGTGTTTTCTACTGAGATTCTAAAATCCTTACATTTACTGACATTCAAAGGAGTGCCAATTAATAAGACTTCAGTTTTGGAGCAGTTTAGTTTAAGAAAGTTGAGCTTCATCCACCCTTTAATTTCCATCAAACAGTCAGACAGGTTTTAAGAGGAAAAATTAAGTTCAGGCTGAGAGCTGATATAAATCTGGGTGTCGTCTGCATAGCAGTGATAGCTCAGGCCATATTTCTGAATGATCTGCCCAAGAGGCAACATATAAATACTAAATAAAGTAGGACTCAAGATTGACCCCTGAGGGACACCCTGACACAGAGAAACAGTCTGAGATCTGTTTGAACCCAGGTAGACAAATTGTGAATGACCCGAGAGGTAAGATACGTATGAAGATGAGAATGGAGTTGCCCGACAACCACATGCTCAAGCCCTTTTGCCAGTAAAGGTAAGTTAGAAATGTGTCGATAATTTGACATGTCAGTGATATCGCTACCAACTTTTTTAAGAACTGGCATAACTGCAGCCATTTTTAGAGCAGAAGAGACATTCTATCAAATACTAACAGATAAAAAATCAGTAAGTGACTGAGTCTGTTAGAAATCTTTTAATGGTCCATGTTTGGGTCTTCCAACCATACAATAACCCAAACACATACCTCAAAAACAACACAGAAATGGGTCACTGAGCTCAAAACCAAGCTTCTGCTATAGCCATTCCAGTCCTCTGACCTGAACCCTACGGAAAATGAGAGAAGTCTGGAGTGATTCTGGATGAAGGAATGGTAACTGATCACTTGTCAGGTGTTCTCTAACCTCATCAGGATTTAGACCTGTTACTGGCAAATTGAGGTTTCAAAAATAATTGAATAAAAGGGTGCCATTAATTGTGGCCAATGTGTGTTAGAGAAAAACATTTATTTCATAATGATATTTTCCCCCATTTTAAATTCTTATTATCCAATGAAAGGATACATTTTTGTGATTTTTATTAAACAAAAGACAGAGAGGATTAACAATGCAGATCAATTTTCACAGCTGCCTTTGATCATATTTACCAAGGGTGCTGATATTTTAGGCCATGACTGTATATAGTCTTTACATTTTGCTGCCCATCCTCAACCTAACCGCAGGCTCTACTCTTAACCAACAGGTAACACTACAAAACCAACATAACAGAAACCTTTGTAAATTCTAATATAACACAACATTTAAGTACTAACTTATGTTCCCCTGGTAATCTTGTGTAAAAACACACAAAATAACACTTAATTTTTTACATTTATTTTCCTTGTTGTCTGATGCAAAGCATGCTGTGAACTAGAAAACGTAATAATTTTAAGTTCACCTTACTACAACAATGTTTTTAGTTATCAGAACTTACATTAAGTCCAATTAACTTTCATTATTATTTGAGTGAAATTAACTAATTTCATTTGATTAAATTCACTGTTCGGTTTACTGTGTGTGTGTGCATGCGTGCGTGTGTGTGTGTGTGTGTGTGTGTGTGTGTAAGTTTGTGCCTGTGTCTTTTCACAAACTCTTAAATCACAGTTCTAAGCAGAATGCCAGCAATGTGGTAAGATGTTCCAAATGTGGGAATACAAACACACACACACACAAAGCGAGAGAGAGAGAGAGAGAGAGAGAGATTTAAATGTGAATGACAGACCCTGTAATCATTCTATGCGTCACTCAAGAAAGAGAGAAGTGAGAGAGTCAGAGAGAGAGAAAGAGAGAGTGTAATATTGTTTTGTTTTGTGTGCTTTCTCTTAAAAATGTTCAGAACAACTGAAAGAAAAAATTAGTCACAAAGTCATTGTTTCACTCCACACAACAAAAGACCAACATCCCCCCACATCTGTCTCTTCCCCTCCTCCTTTCACTTCTCACTCCATTTCTCCGTTCTTTTTTGTTTGTGACATTCACCAATGAAAAGACAACAAAAGTCATTTCTTAATCTGTAGGTGCCATTCATTGTGTGTGAGTGGAGGGCCTGTCTGCGTTCGATCTGCTTCCTAGTGAAAGCTTTTCAAAAACAACCCAGTGCAATTTCATTCAGCATTAACACACTATTCAACCCAATTAAGCATGATTCAACATTGCAGTGATGCTACCAGAAAGCAGTGAGAAACATGGAGCTGCAGTCCTATGTGTTTTTACAATGTGTAAAAAATGCAGGCAAGGCAGAAAATGTGACCATTGTTGAATGCTTCCAACTGATTTTGATGAATAAATTGTATGTGATTAAGAAGATAGTCATGATTCCTGGTTAGTAAAGCTTTCTGTGTGGTTAATTCTCTAAAACAATATATGAACCACAAGAGAATGGGAACTTTTATGGAAACTATGTCAGTACTTGACTGTAGTACTCTCCATTTCTCTCTCTACTGCTCTTTAAATAAAAATGTCTTTAAAAACACTATTCAATTAAATTAATTAATTTCAATTCTTTTTTATTTTATATTTTGGAAAATTTTAAATATAAAAATAAATAAAAATTTATGGTGTTATGTATTCTTGTGCCTGTTGTTACCTGTTTAAATACATAAGATACAATGTTCTTTCTCTGTTTTCTCTCTCTGTCTGTGTCTTCTCAGCCTCACGATTTCCAAGTCCTAGGCTCACAAATCGCCCCAGTAGAAAACGACCCCTTCCCATCTCTCCTTCCCTGTCTGACCCCAGTTTTGACCTGCAGGCCATGATTCGCACCTCGCCCAATTCTCTAGTCAATTTACTTAATAATTCCCGCTCCAGCTCATCCACCAGTGGATCCTATGGACACCTCTCAGCTGGTTCTATCAGGTATATACTACAATGAATTATGATTTTAATTTTATTTTTTACAAAAATGTATGTACTTCTTTCTAACAGGCCTTAAAGCTGGATTTTGCATTATTTTAATAAAAATATATATTTTTGTTAATATATCAAAGGAATTGTTTAGGTTTTGTCTTACATGAGATAAGCAAGTCTTAATTTATCACTTGATGGGTTTTGAAGTATAGTTTATCCCAAAATACTTCATTTATTCATCTTCATGTCTTTCCAAACTTGGACACTGTTCCAAGTATGAAAATAAAGAGAGAGGTTTGTATTGGAACAGAGAATGCGGGAGAGATTCTGAGAAAGAGATAGAGTGGAAAAGCAATCCATACTGTAAGTGGACACTCCAGGGCATCCTCAGAAACAGAGTGATGAATGAACACTGGACGGTGAAATAAACGAGAGAACACAGAGTGCGCTATTAGGAGGAAGCGTGTGAACATATTCCTCCCCTCCTCCCTCACACTCGTCTGTCTGATATGCATCATCTGATTAATGTTCTCTGTATCAGCTGAGAAGAGCTTTACCCTAAGACTGCCGCCAAGTAATCGCTCACACTGGAAAGGAGGAGAGGAAGCGGGAATGACAAATGAAAGGGTCACGAAGAGGGGGACAGAGGAAGAAAGCAAAGTCTGGGCTGAGGACAGGAACACAAGCTGTAATAGGAAAGAGAGAGAATCTGTTGTGGATGAAGTGAATAAAACTGACCGATTCACTTTCTTTGAGGTGTAATACATGAGCAGTTCAACCTGAGGGCGTTCGCTGACCGTCCTGCCTTTTAATAACATGATTATCTGTTTCAAAGTCAAAATAATTAATGTTTTTCAAATTATCCCACTTAAATGGGGCACAGTCGATTTGGTCAGATTGTAGCAGAAGTCCAGACAGACATTAAGTGGACAATAAAGCATTTGTCACAATAGTAAGACTTATTCAAGGAGGCTGTTCAATATTGAGATACTGATCAACAAAATGGATTGATGCTTTATCAGTGCTCCTTTAATTTGGCTTATCTAAATTTGTCCCAGTTACAAGACACTGCCATATTGTGATTTACTTACTTCTGTCTGCCAAAAATAGTAAGCTTACATTTCTTCTTGAAATAAGTACATCTTGTTTGTTTTTTGTTTGTTTGTTTGTTTTTTTTTTGTTTTGTTTTTTGGCACACTACTTACACTGCTACAAAATTTTATAGACGGACACTATAGTTAAAAAGTTTGGGGTCTGTAAGATTTTTGAATGTATTTACATTTATTTAGTCAAAAATACAGTAAAAATTATAATAATGTGATTTGTTTTTAAAACAACCTTTATATTTGTATGTATTTTAAATAGATAAAATATACTGTATATTTCTATGATGGCTAAGCTGAATTTTCAGCAGTCATAATTCATAGTCAGTGATCCTTCAGAATTCTTTCTAAAATGGTGATATGCTGCTCAGAAAATATTTCTTATTATTATCGGTGAGAAATTTCTTTGCAAATTGTTCTTGATACTTTGATAAATGGAACATTTAAAAGAACTGCATTTATTTGAAATGGAAAAATGTTGTAATATTTATATTCTCACTTTTGATCAATTTAATGATGATTTGCTGAAAAAAATTTCGGTCACACTTTGTTAAAAGTGGCCTTAACTACTATGTACTCACATTAAAAAAAATAAATAAGTACAATGTACTTATTGTGTTCATGTTGTATTGCAAAACACTTCTGATGATACTGAGGTGGCATACAGGTTATAGACAGTTTTGATTTTATGGGTAGGGATGGGTAAACAATTCATTACTTTAATTATAAATGTAATTGCAGACATTAATTACAAATGTAATTACATATAGCAATTTTTTTAAATATAAGTACAATGTAAAAACATGTAGTAACACAATAAGTGCACTGTACCAAATTATTAATTTAAACGTAAGTACATAGTAGTTAAAGCCACCTACAGTAATATAAACTGGGACCAAAAAACTAAATCTACTGATCCCAAATCTTTGAATGATGGTGTATGTGAAATGAGACATGCTTTCTGATTTTTTTTCCTCAGACTTAAAAAAAAAACACATTATCACAAATTATCACAAAATGGAATTGATTTTTTTAGTTTAGTTTTGTTTGTTTGTTTTGTTTTTTGCATATATTTTATTGTTTAAGACATTATAAAAAGTGTTATGTCCCATAAGTACTATATCAAATTTTACTATATCAGAGATTGTTACAGATTTTGCAGCATGCCAGAAAATCAGAGGTTGTTACATTTGAACAGTTTCTATATCAAACTGAAGGATGGATCTACAGCTATCATTTCTGGTGATGTGCCACTCAGTTTGACGTCTGCCATCCAGCACTATTAGTAAATAATTTTACCTGGTTTGAGTGGGGGTCTTAGAGCGAGAAAAGAAAACAGAAAATTGACCTCTTTCCTCCACTGAGAGAGATTAATCAGTGATTTGTTTTCAAAAGATAATCAGTCATATCTCATGTGAACATGTGGGGACAGAGGTGGCAGGCAGGTGTCCAGGCCTGATGAATGATGAGACAGCTGCATGAGATGGAGTCTGGCTACATTGATTTCCCCTCTGTCTGTAATAGGACTAGTAGACGTATGAGCTCGTATGGAGTGGTCAGCATGCCCTACGATAAATGGAACCCCCAATGAATGTCTGTTATTGAGCATCAAGGCTTTATCATTAATGGACTGTGGCATCTATAGAAGATATATAAAAGTTAAATACTGTGCTTAAATACAGCTTTTATGCTCATCAGGTGATTTAACATTTAACATGGACTTTCTTTGATTTTTCTTAAAAGGGTTTCTGTTTGTTGTTGTTGTGTTGTTTATTAAGATTATCAGTTTAATTAATTATGTGTGTAATTTTTGGAATGTAATAAAGGTGCAGGGTCAGTAAAACCTTTTTCTTTTTAGGAAAATAATACTTTAATTCATCGAAGAGACAATAAATTGAAAAGGAGCAGCAGTTCATACTTTTACATTGTTACAAAAATCTCTTTCAAATTAATCCAGTTCTTTCGAACTTTCTGTTCATTAAAAAAATCCTGAACACACACACACACACACACAAATATGAAGCAGCACAACTTTTTTTTAACTTTAGTAATTATAAGAAATGTTTCTTGAGCACCAACTCACAAAGATTTCTGAAGGATCATGTGACACAGGCTGTAATAATGGCTGCTGAAAATTTAGCTTTGTAATCACTTTGAAATCAAATGTTACTATGTTAGTTACAGTTGCTTTAAATTGTAATAATATTTAGCAGTATTGTTTTACTGTATTTTTAGTGTATTTAATCAAATAAATGCAGCCTTGGTGAGCATAAACTTATTTAGTTAAAAGCCTTATTGACCACAAACTTACATTAGTGTATCATAAATAATATTAAATGATAAATGAATTAATATTCAATAACAAATATTATATAATTCGAGGAGTTTATAATTTACCACATGAACCAATTTCACTAATTTGTAACCTGAACTTAATTTATTAATTTCATTGTAAATATAATTATTCTATTCATTCTGCCTTACAGCCCTGCACTGAGTTTTGCATATCCTCCAACACCTGTGGCACTGCAAATGCATCAGCAGCTGATCAGTCGGCAACAGGGCATCGTAGGTTCTGCGTTTGGACACAGTCCGCCCCTTGTGCACCCCTCTCCTGCCTTTGCAACCCAGAGACCAGTTCCTGGCATTCCTCCATCCAGCCTGCCACCTACAGAACGTTCCACAGCCTCACATGACTCACAGGTCAGTTCTATTTTCTGTATGAATTATTTTATTGGTTATTAATAAAAATAATAGAGAAGATATGATGGAATTAAGTCAGTTTAACACAAGCTGCTCAGTTGTTCTGGAGGCTCAGTTTAGAAGTTAGAAGTTCACAAGTTAGAAGACACAGTACAAAGCAGGAGGAACTTAAAAAAATTTGGATATTTTAATTTGTAAGTTTAAAAAATACAAACACCAACACGACAACATTTATAAACAGTAGAGAATGTGTGGCTGCAGGTAGCCCTCCCTCACAGACATGCCTCATGGGAGTTTTTCCCTTGTGTGCATGTAGTTTGTGTTGTGTCTCGATGTGCAGAGACGGTGAGCTTGCCCAGAAGGCACTTTTGAGAAATAACACCCTGCTTGTTAGCAGCAAAAATCTTGCCATCTCCACCATTAATCAGACTCGGATACATTCCCAAACCTTCTCTTTGAAGGATGAGCATAAGTGTTTTGCTTCTACAATTTTTTTTCACCTTATCCATTTATACTCACCCAGTTTGCTGGATTAAAATCTGTAAAGTGCATCATGTTGTTTTTATCTATCTTCGTATCGATTCCTGTGCTTATAACAGTTAACTCTTAATGTAATGGTGAATTAATTTTCCCGTGATTTTTCTCAATACCAGTCTTTCCTTTCAAGCCATTACAGCCTCGCTTCTCTTCTAGATCAGTGTCATCTATTTCCCCCCTCTAACCCCAGAGACAACACCAGCTTCTTTAATAGAAGGGTGTCATGGAACAGAGGTCAAAAGGAACAATTACTAAAAAAGTTGAGATGGTATGAGCATTTCTCAAAATGACAGACAGAGAAATTCAGATCATTGTGTTTTACTGTATCACTACGCACTTTAAGATCTAAAGTTATATACACTAAATTTCCTGTACAATTTATTTCTAACATTGTCTTAAAATTTATTAGCATGCATACAGGCTTAAGGGGGAAAGTTCAACCAAAAATGAACGTCAACATTTACTCACCCTCATGTGATTAAAAACCTGTATGATTTTGCAGGGTTTCTTGTCCTCTGTGAATATTGAATAAATAAATTTGCTCTACTATACTCAACTATACTCAAAACTCAATGCAAACAGTTACTTTTCTGGATTTGTATTGGGTAATATCTATCAAATTTAGAATACATTAGTACACATGCTAATTAAAGAGTCACAAAACTGGCAATTAATATTTTCATGCACAAATGTCACCAACCATGTGAGTTTTGTGTTCTTTAATAGCAAAAAAAAAAAAAAAAAAGGCTCAGCAAAGTTAAAAGGAGTCTGGCAGAATGAACCTTCCTTTAGAGCCAAGGAATGTTACTTTTTTCTCTCCCACTGAGTGCTTTTTTTCTTTATTGGCTCTGGACAGTCACAAGGGACTTCCCTTGGTAGAGAGAGAGAAGGTGAGGGCCAGTGAATGAGTGGATAGAGTCAGGTTATTGCTGTTTAGGGAGAAATTGTGGATAATGTCTGTGGCTTTTTTGAATAATGTAAGCAAATATTTTCAATGAATATATTTTTCATCTGAAGTAGATCTGTAATATACACATATTATTACAATCCCAAAAGAAAAAAAAAATTAGGAATGCTACCACGTTAATATTGTACCATATTAATGCATGTACCATTACTGTACCATTTTATACTCTAAAGAAGTGGTAATATCACTATAGCAACTATTTTAAATATCACATTTTGGGCATACCAATACAGTAATATAGTGTTTTTTATTACTAAAACCATTTATTACCATTTATTTAAGTATACTCACAGATAGTGTACTAGAGATAATATATTATTAATGACATAAAAGGCCACTTTGATGATCATATCTATTTCTCTTAACACCCTTAATAAAGTGCATATTATGTACACTTTTAAAAAGTAAACATTGTCAGCTTGTCAGTACATACAGTAGTACACTTTAACCATATTTGAAAAATAGTATAAGTAATTAAGGACTTACACTTTCCACACAAGTACCTATATTTTTGATTATTATAATTATTATTACTATGTGGTCATATTCTATATATGTTTTTAAAACATTTGCTTCTAGAGTAAACCCACCAGTGAGTCGGCTGTAAGTAGCACAGGGGACCCCATGCAGCACAAACGCTCCAAACTCAAACCAGATGAGGAGCCGCCCAGCCCCGGAGTCATTAGAATGCAGGTATGCATGTGTGTGTGTGTGTGTGTATGTGTGCGTGCGTGCGTGAGTGTGTGTATATATATATATAAATCACACACACATACTTGATAGACATATATGTATAGGGCTAAAAAGCACTAACACAACCTTAAGGAGACAGTTACCACACATGCACACGCAGCAAGAGCTTTGGGACCAATTATGTGACGTACTGTAAAGCTATTTATTTGTGTGTTTGATTTGCTTGCCTGTTGTGGCACTGCTGCAGATGCGATAAGCCCCATTGATCTCCACAGCTTCAGAAGGAAATTGTTTTTCTTTTAATCAGATGCTTAACTGAATGGAAAAGTGAAAGAAAAATTAGATGACACATTTTCTACAATGCCCCTTATAGCCGATGGTTGGATGACTGCTGAATGGCTTAAATGGAACTTTGTCTTTTTTTTTTTACTCCGCGATTTACTTTTTTTCTTATTTATTTTCCTTCAAACACTTTCCATAGCTTTTTCATGTTATTTTAGAAGTCATCAATCTCTCTCTCATTTAAAAGACAGTGAAATACATTTAGAACAGTGCAGTAGTGATTTAAAGGGGGTTTGATTCTTCAAGTGACCCAAATCCCTTATGTATATCTTCTTGAGTTTAGACTGGTATTTTGGTAACACTTTCCAATTCTCACTATTAACTAGTCATTTATTAGCATGCCTATTATTAACATATTGTTTGTTTATTAATACTTATAAAGGATTAGTTCTGCATGACCATATTCTATATCCCTAATCCTGCCCAATATCTAAACTTAACAACTACCTTACTATTAATAAGCAGCAAATTAGGAGTTTCTTGAGGTGATAGTTAATGGTTTGTTAATGACAAGAATTAAACTTTAAAATAAATTATAATTAGTATTTTTAGTGATACTATTCAACAATTATTGCAATCTACAGATAGAAAGGCAGATGAATCAGCACACAAGAACTTCTCTCCATATAGACCTCGGAATATACAAATCCTAATTTTTATTTCCAAAACTGTTAACACTTCTAGAACTTCTAAACAACTGCCAATTATGCATAATTTGTGGCACTTACCAAGCAGAGTGCTCTTTCCGGGGCATTATAGGATTTTATTTATTTTTCATAAAAAGAATAACATCCCTTTAAAGACGCACAGCAAAATGTTTTCTCAAGAGATATTCTAAATGTCAGATGCAGAAGTTTATCATTGTGTTAATGATACAAATAAGGTATGAGGACTCATCTGGCTGTCACATACTCAAAATAACATCATTTATCATTGTCTGCACTATTGAATAATTCACATTTACCAGGCCACACATAAAAAGTTATCCTAGAATTAAATATTTTCCTTCATGCTGCTGTAACACACATTAATATAAGCTTTAAAAATGACACTTTGCACTCTCAGCAATAAATGGTGACAAAGTGACTGAATGTGGAAATGCATTCAAATTAGAGAATGCAATTTGAAAGAGTTGAACATAAATTAAAACCATGCTCATTATACAAGAGGTATATCCAAGTTATGCATGAATTACATTAGTATTGTTTAATAAATAAATAATGACAAAAAAAAATGGGTCACATTACTGACCCATATGCCCTCACTATTTGGCTCCATGTATTTGTGCAGGAGCAAATGGATGGAATGACGCTGGTGAAAGAGGAGGGTGATAAAGAGGAGGGCAAGCAGGAGCCAGAGGTGGTGTATGAAACCAACTGCCACTGGGAAGGTTGCTGCAGGGAGTTTGACACCCAGGAGCATCTTGTGCATGTGAGTGTACACCACGTTTATGTTTCATCAGTTGAAATGTTCAGTCTCTTAATAGAATCATTCATGATAAGCCTCTCAAATAGGTGGGAAAGATACACACACAAACACCTGAAAATACTACATTTGGCTTCAGACATCTCATTTGTCACAGCCACTCCCAAGCTTAATTAGAGGGTAAAAGGACATTTAAGCCCATTTTCTGTGAAGATACACCACTGTCCCTTTTAAACATTTCTCTCTGGACAACAAACACAGCCATTCTTTAACCACTCTTTTCTCCTATAATCGACACAAACACACACATTCAAAGAAATACACACCAACCCCAAAGACATCTGATAGAAAGATTCCGAGTTCTCCATGGCTGTCTATCCCTACTCTGACATGGCAATCCATGGCAGCCGTGCTAACCCCTATCTATAATTGAAAGCCTCCAGTTGGAATGGCCTGCCTCCCACATTTGAAGTCTTGTCCTCAAAGCTTAAAGATCTCGACAATTTCTTGCCTGTGACTTTGAAAGAGAGTCCCCATAAACCACAAATTTAATTGTACGTATGTGTGTGTGTGTCTGGTATTCCCTACGTTATTTACTGTATAACATACCATAGTGTATAGTAAAACCTGTATATTTTGTCGTTGTAGGGACAATTATTTATTTTGGTCCCAGATAATAAATCCTAAAGAAATATTTTAAAAACTAAAATAGCAGGAAGTTTTTGTGAGGAGTAGATTTAGGGGTAGGGTTAGGATAAGGCAATAGGAAATATAGTTTGCACAGTATAAAAAACATTATTAAGAGTCCCCATAAAACATGGAATCCAGTGTATAAGTATGTTGTCATGTCAATAATGTGTTTTTTTTTTTTTTTTGGCTCATTATCCAACTGGCACTGAGATGTAATTGATTATTAGAATTATTATTTTAAGTAAAAATATGCCAGAAGTCTCTTAAGAATTTAGAAAATATGCATATAATGTATATAATAATTATGTATATAATAAATAAAATAAAAATAATAATGAAATACATTTTTGATATCAATATCTAGTATTCCTCAAATCAGATCATCATCGCTCTGTGTCTTTGTTTTCCAATTCTTTAGATTTTTATTTTTATTTGGACATGTCCTATGCTGGGGAGGGGGGGTGGATCTCCATTTTTCATATATATATATATATATATTATTAAATAATGTTCTAAAATATCACAGTGGTTTTGATTCTTTATTTTACTTTTCCCTGCATATTTAATTTTAGGTTGAAATATATATATATATATTTTGTGATGCGTTTTCAGCTATTCGAAATATGCTCGCACCATTATGCATGGCTGGGCTCTTTTATCAGCACAGCTTTAATGCTCTCGATAAGATAAACATCAAATCTCTGCAACTTAGCACACTTATCTGCTCTACACAGTCAGCATAAACCAGCCGGGTGTCAATTTGTGCTGATTTATTTAATTATTTTTTCCCCTTCTTCTTTATTTTAATTTTTTTTTTTTACTTGTTCCTTTCTATTTTGAAAAATTCTGGCTCTTTAACCCCCACTGCCTTGGTCTTTCTCCTTTCCTCCTTCTCAGTAGGGGTACTCTAAATTATAGGGACTCTTTATTGTTGCTAATGCATGTGGGTTTGCTGCTAAAATCAGGCTGCCCAGAGGCGAATTAAATAAAGAGACATGAAATGTTTGTAACCCCCCTAAAATAGTGATTTTTCTCTATCCCAGTTCTGAAGTCTTGACCTTCTTCTACTGTATCTAACCATTAAAATCATACAACAGTGTGTTTTTGGCATTATCTGTTGAACTGATATTCAAAACTCTTTTTAAACCAGATTTATTTATTTATTTATTTATTAGGAAAAAGTTTCCATTCCTTTACATTGTTTAGAACATTAAAAATAATGTAAAAATAAATAAATAAGATATAAGAATTAAAAATATATATATTTAATTAAGTTATGCTACGTGCTCGGTGAAGCACAAAGGGACTCAATTTCTTTAAAAAAATAAATAAATAAATGAAATCAACTTCCTGTTTTGTAACAGAAAGTCATATTTTGATTTGAAACCCCATAACATTTTCCTGAGATGTTGATGTATGACACACAATACATTGCACAGATTTAAATGATAATTACAAAATACTATCATATTTTCAAATGAGTGTCACTCAGTGGTAGAGCATTGTGTTAGTGGTGCAAAAGGTTGTGGGTTTGATTCCCAGGGAACACATGTTAGGTAAAAAATGTTAGCCTGAATCCACTGTAAGTCTGTTACGAATGAACACACAAACCGAAAGATCCAGATGCAGTGTTTTATTAGGGGAATCCAAATATCAAAATCTAGTCAGGCAAAAGGTCAATATCCAGAAGGGCAGTCCAAAACGAGAAACACTATGGAACACGAACAGAGGTGGGTAGAGTACCCAAAAACTTTACTCAAGTAAAAGTAAAAGTAATTCTAGAAATATTCACTCAAGTAAAAGTAAAAGTACTAGTATTGAACAGTTACTTGAGTAAGAGTAAAAGAGTATCGGATAAAAAAATCTACTCAAGCAGTTAGTTACTAGTTACTTTGGGTCATATATATGGATATATGCCTATTTTTATTTAGATATATAGATAAAATGTATGTAATGTATGTGTGTGTGTATAAATGTATATATTTCAGTCTTTACTCCAATTTAAAAACCCTGTCTGTTTACTTAAGTAACAGATATACTGTAGGTGTCATGCCATAACATATTTTTAATACGACTGACTTTATATTAAATGTGAATTTAACATTGAAAGTTAATGTGATATAAATATTGCTACTAATCTTTCATTGTTCAGAAAGAGAGCAAATAACGTTTACATTATTAAAGATCATTTTCACTGACAGTCTAGATTTCAATCACTCTCAGAAACTCCCATTAAAATCACTGAAACTGTTAACACTGTGAAATCAATATCTTAATTATAGATTCGTACAAACATCTGCACTTTGTTGTTTCTGATGAGAGAATTTGCCAGAAAGAGGTATCCAGTCAGTGAGCGAGTGAAGGAAGCACCGGCATTTTAGCGATGACTCATCTAAACACCTCTGATTGGCCATTGCATTCAAAAGCTCAAAAGAACCGTGTGTGATTGGTTATAATGCACAGTGCTGTAAAAACGCGTCTGTCTCTGGCTCAGCGCCAGCAAGCGATCACAGATCTGGATTTAGCAGCTGATTATATGACTTGCTGAACATACTCGCACCGGTGTGATTGTATTAAAATTAATAAAATCTTAATCGGCTATTTTTTGTCTTTTGGAAGCTGCATTCAACTTGACTGCCCTCTGTTATAAGCCACACACTTACAACAAACTAATGTCACAGTGGTATCGTGTACTGTATTCGAATGTAGCCCAAGTTAGTACCTGTTAAAAAATAGACAGCACACGCGTTCATCTAATAAGGATCTCTATCGCAAGCAAATAATAGCCTTTGCAGATTTGCTTTCAGTGCAGTTCCATAGCCCCGTTTTCAACGCTGCTGATATTCTTAAACGTTACAACTCTGAGTGAACCGCTTCAGATGCTCAGAGCTTGCGGCAGGGAACTGAACGACTCATTCAAACTGATTCATGAACCAATTCACTCGTTTGCCAATTGTTTTGATCAAGCCTTTGAACAGAGTTGACTCAAAAGAATGAATCATTCGTGAATGGGCATCGCTCATTGCCCAGAGAAAAGTAGACGGCGCGTTTGGAATAAACTGAAGCATTTATAACATTTGTTGCATTAAGATAAAGTAACGAGAGGAGAGTCGCCCACAGTAACGAAGTAAAAGTACAGATTTTTCCCAAAAAATGTACTCAAGTAAGAGTATAAAGTACCCATCTTTAAATATACTCCGAAAAGTATTAGTTACCCCGAAAAATTACTCAAGTAAATGTAACGAAGTAAATGTAACTCGTTACTACCCACCTCTGAACACGAATAAGCAGGGTGAAATAAACCAAGGACACCGTTAAACTGATAAAAACAAACAGGGTATATATCAGGGGTGCGCGATAAATATTGTGTGATAATTAATGTGCATCTCCTCAGTAAAGCCGGTTCTCTAATCAGCGGTAAATTCCATACTGCTGATTAGAGAACCGGCTTTATTCCAGATGCGCATTAATTATCGAATGATATTTATCACACACCCCTAGTATATATGGGCAGGTGAAAACGATGAAAGTGGAAACAGCTGAGTGAAATTAACAGGTGTGCAATTAGCAGTGATGAATCAGACAAAGGCTTGTGGGAAATGTAGTACCTGCAGTGGGGTGACTATATGGAGAAGTGAGACCACTAGTGGACACCCAGGGATACACAGACCAGACACTGTGACAAAGTCACTTTGGATAAAAGCATCTGCTAAATGCATACATTTAATTTAATTTTTTTCATGGTGAAACATCCAATCATTTTATATCTCTGAAAAGCCCTGAATGTGCTCTGTATAGGACATCCAGACTTAAAACTGTAGCATTTACAGTCCTCATATGAGGCCGCAGGGTCTTAAGAGGTTAAATAATTTGAGAGAACTCATTTGTGTCTTATTTAGTCCTATATCCTTTTTCCCTTCCAGAGTCCATTTGCTGTTTGGCAAAATTCAATTTCAGATCCTCTCTCTCTCTGACTCTGTCTCTCCACCCTAATGATGGTTGTGACTGATGGTGGCGCTGTGGGGAGGTCTATATCCTTGTGTGTGTGTATGGTAAGAATGGCACATTTAAGCTACTCTGTGCTCCTCCCTGTGTTGGGGGAGATAAACTAGGGCTGAGTCGGAAGGCGGACTCCTATCTTTCCGCTGGCAAGGACTCTTTAATTGGCAAAATTTAGATTTTTTTGATCAGGCAGAGGATTAGACGCCTTATCTGTCTGGAGTATTTTACACAGAGATGAAAAGGCTCCACTGAATTACACATGCCAATTGACTCCTCCCGCGCACATTACTATTGTTACTCTCTCATACTCGCTCTCCCTCTTGCTCTCCATCTTTTTATGCCTCTTGTCAGCTTTTCTTGCTTTTTTCATTGCTCTTTAGCAACTGACATAAGAAAAGAGAGCATGATTTATTAGTGTGTGTTTGATAACGCTAAGCGCTATTGCGGATCCCACAGCTTTTTGAAATTGATGTGAAAACAGGCACTTCTCATACTTGGCTACATTTTAATGGTGCAGGCCACATCCTAGAAAAACTAGTCAGATAAGAAAACAATACAGATTATTTTAAGAAAACTAGAAATTAGGGCAGTCATGCATTTGTGCACTATGATGAAAAGTGGTAATCTGAAAATATTCCACTTCATACAGTCCATTTTGCTCAACAGTAAGCTAGGAAACAAAATGTATATCTGGAGAAATGCCCCAGTGTAAATGTGTTTGTATATGCATGCAGCAAACAAATAAAAGTAAGCATCTTGTTCCTTCCTACAAATCTTGGGAGTCCCAGCGGTTGCTGTCGTCCTGTACTGTTGCAGGCCGATGATGAATAGATCTCTCCTAAGAGCTGCAAGCATAGCATCAGCACCTGTTAGTCAATTTCCCTCCGACACAGCCACACTTGCTTACAACAACGCCATCATCCGCTCAATAACCATTGCCATTACATCAGGCCATCAGGGCATTAGTGTCACCCCCTCCCAACACTTCCCTCTCATCCATTTCCATTCTTTTATCAGCATGGCCAGGTCATGCATCACGCACGACAGCATTACGCTCATTTGTACAAGTGAGTGTACCAGCATTCAGGGATGTGTTGCAATCTCTCTCTGCCGTGCTTTCTCCACATTATCGAACGACAGAGCCAGCAGACGGATCACATGCCACAGGGAATCCCTCTTGGAGTGAGGTAGTAAAGGGAGGATGAAAGAGTAATTTTAAATCGAGTGTTGACAAATATACATTAATCCAGTGGGATTTACTCAAGTTTGGGGGTTCTATTTACAATTATCAGACCTGTTTAAAATTTTAAAAAGTTTATTTTGCTGAAAACTTCCATATGCCTTTTAAAAGATCCTATGCCATTATTAGGCATTTTAGCTAATTTAATAATACATCTACATAATAAAAATAAAAAAGATAAAAATGAATGCAGAGATTTACGGTTTGCTTTTGGAAGAGGGAATCTTGTCAGTCTTGTTTAAGGTAATTACTGTATACGTACATTCTGATTGCATTGCTGAATTCTGTATTAAAGTTACTAACAAACTGAGTCTACTAACTGACAGTTTATTAGATTTTTTTAATATTCAGCTTATAAAAGACAAAAGCACTGTGTTGATAAATTCATATTATATGGCAGTGCTGTTGAATTCACAATTATTTCAGTAAATTGTTTCAACACTGAAAAAGAACATTTGCCAATTAAATCAGGACAGGACAAATCAGAATCAGATAAAAATGACAAATACATTCAAGGATAACAATCAAGCATAATGGCTCAAGACATCATTACTAGCAGTTAGTTACTGAGACTTGGTTGACTATTGTGAAATTGTAATGGTATCCTGGTCAGTTTCTAAACAAGATTCTGTATTAGTAGCGCAAACCCCAAAGTATAATTCATTATTTACATGTATGCTATGGTATGCATACAGTGCACATGCTGTAAATTTGATCATCAGTATGTGCGTATGTAGTGCACATGTTGACAGCCTTTGTTCATGCACACAATTGAGTGGACAATACTTTGAAAGGCTGTACACATGCTAAGCATTGTGTCAAAACTGAAATATACTTTGAACTTATAAAGTAGTTATATACACCATGTTTTATGGGTAAAACTAATTAGATATTAAAACAAACTGAAATCTGTTGAACAGTTGCTCTCAATTAAGGAAATTCTTCATAAAAATCAACCCAGATAGGTGATTGAAGTTTGTCTCTTTGCCTAAAAAGGTTTGAATGACAGTTAGACTTCAACTTCTGGTGATGTAAAAGTGCAAAAAATAAAGTGTGCGCATACACACTCACTCGTGCAGACACAAATGTGCATGTTCCTCACCCAAACTCTGTGAAAGTGTGGCTCCAACTGCAGCGAGGTGACAGGGAGGACTGTGATGCAGGCCGCCTTTGTTTCATGAAGAGGAATAGAGGATGAGCTCTACTCTCTGTCTCTGCTGTCACCTCTCACTCTTTTTTTAGAAGCTGTTTTACTCTGCCTTTTCTTGGCCTTCCTGCTGTCACTCTGGTCTGTCCACACTTCTGCTCTGTATGTGAGGGAAGTCAACTCACTGACTGTCTTTCTTTTTCTGTTTTGTCTTTGTCTTTTTGCTTGTCTGTCTCTCTTTCTCTTGTATTTTCTTCCCTGTCTTCCATCCAGGATTTTCTATTTCTTGCGAAGATGCTCAGTTGCTTTGTAATTCATGAATCCCTCTCATTTATGTTCAGGATATTGTGTCTGTCCCTTTGAAATCAATTGGCTTCATGACAGTAAACACACTCATAAGTGCTGCACACTGTTGTCTTTGGGTGCACTCTTAAGAAAAATGGTTCTAAACAGTACCAGAAAAAAGGTTCTTCGGCTTGTCACAATAGCAGAACCCTTTTTAGTGCTAAATAGAACCTTTTTCATTGGGTTCCATAAAGAACCATGCTTTGAAAATGCTATATAGGACCTTATTAGTGTTATAAATAACCTTTTCAATGAAAGTTTATTTTCATTAATATTAGTATATTAACATATTTCTATAATTATTAATATTATTTGCATATATTATTTATTAATATTGTTTTTTACTCTTCTATCGGCTTTGTATTACAATATCCTGCAGTGTCTGTTAGGGTTTTACATAAAAATAAAAACAACAATTTGTCAATAAGGTACTTTTTTTTATGATGTGAATTTGTACCAAAAATTACAGTGCTCTAACAACAGTTATTAGCAGAATAAATTAATAATTGACAATTGTCATTGAACATAAGTACTTAGAGAAGTAAAACAAAACAGAAACTGGAAATAGTGAAATGAAGAGCAAGTTCCAGTGAAATTCTGTATTTTCATAATCCTCTATGATGCCTGTAAGTCTGTATTTTGGTGTGAGCGAGTGGCCATTTCTCTCTGCAGATGATGAGGTTGTAGGATGTGACAGCATCTGAAATATACATCTGAGTTCAGAGTTACAATGTGTCTCCTTCCATTTGTTTTTGTCAAAACAAAAAAAGGACCATAATTTAAATATTGTTATAACTTAGTGGTGAAGAGGAGAGGTCTATCCTTAACTGAACAGGGCTGGTCACACTTACATGTTCTCTTAAACTGAAAAGAGAAAAAGACATGATTTGTAAGAAACCAGTTACAATTTGAAAGTAAAAAATTATAGACATTTTAAGAAATAAATAATTTACTTGCTGAGAGTGTGCTGACAGTCTGTGTAGTTGGATAGACAGAACTCCAGAAAATCAGTTGGCCTAATGAGCCATATTTTTGTGTTAAGCCTCTGTTAGTAATAAATAAGTAATTATTAAAAAATTAATTCTACCAATATGGATTATAAATTCAATGTCTCTGTTACTTACTTAGTGGAAAAGAGGAGTAGCCTATCCTCAGCCAGAGCTGCTCACAGTTACATGTGACCAAAGAAGAAGAGAAAAGAACATGTTTGTTTGAAAACCAGATACAATTTTAAGTTAAATTTGTATTTAGATTTAAGAATGAATTTTTTTTTCTGTTGGTGTAGTTGGATCACTGAACTAGTGATCCAAGTGTTTTGACAGTTACAGATTTGAAAAACAAAAGGGAGGGAATAAAGAACCCTAAACTCTGACACAGAACAATTTCAGTGTTAAAATGCTTCTTCTGGATCTTATGATTCTAAACAGAACTGGTTCAACATATAAAGACCCTTTAAAGAACCATCTTTTTTTAGAGAGTGGATGCCAGATGTTGACCTCATCTGCTTAGTTTGCATGAAAATGTGTTTTTCTTTAAAACCTTCATCTCTTCACAAATCCTTCACTGTGTGTGTGTGAGAGAAAGAGAGAGAGAGAGAGAGAGAGAGAGAGAATAAAAAAGTTACTTGAAAATGAAAATGAGAAGGACCTAAGCAGAGGCAGCATGTTGAGATAAAAATAAGAAGAAACCCAACAGGAAACTGAAGGCTTGAGGGAAAGAAAAATGGCAAATGAAAGAGAAAGAGAAGGAAGTATCGGGTTTGGTTAAGCCAGAGATGATAGTATCAACAAGAGGGTTCAAAAAAGGTTCTAGGCTGCAGTTGGAAAGCTCTGGCATTAGAGATGCTTTTACTAAACTTTCAGTATCTTTCACCACAAATGCATCCCCCACTGCTGCTCCACCCCTCCCGAAGCCTTAGATTGAAAGTTGCCACAGTAGCACAACTGTCAGCACTTGTCATGGCAAGGCCATAGGCCTATAGTGATGGGAAGTGACTGGGTTTTATTTGAAATCCCGTTTAAATCAGACACTGAGACTCACAACCATGCACACAGTGGACTGAGCATACTGAGCAGATGGGGTTTAGAGAAAGAGAAGAAAGGGATAACAAATAAGAAAGAATATTGGTGTGAGGAAAAGCAGGGGTTTGTAAACAAACAAAAAAAATCTAAGTAAAAATATAAAAGAAAGAAAGGATCATACAGATGTCTGATTGGCTTCATGTGAAACAAAACCAAAAAAAAAAGTTTTAACAATTACTTTTCACAAACATTCAAACACAAACACTCAATTATAGAAATGTTTTCCAATAAAATAAAAGTAACAGAAAGTTAGTATTCAGAACTAAATATAAATCCCATGAAGCTAATTTCAGCTATATAAAAGTATATTGATCCATTTTTTTGTCATAATTGGTATTGTATCTTACAATTGTGACCTTTATGTTATAATTATGATTCAGTATGTCATGATTTTGCCTTTTTTTATCCCATAAATATGACTATGTTATAATTTCAGATTTTTATGTCATATTTATATTAAAGCATTTTTATTTTATTTTTTATTATGTGGCAGAAATTAGTTTTTTTTATACAAACTGTATGTAAAGCCACACTGGAGATAAAGACAGGCTCATGTAGATGTCTGATTTGGTTCTTCTCATTTTAAACAGGCACTTTAACCACTTTAACCTTATACACCCTCCTTAGTGCAAACCCTAGTTTTATAATGTTGTATACATTCCATAAGTTAAAATATTACATAGATATTATTAATGTGTAAAAGTGTGCTGTGGGTAAGAGGTTGATGGCCAGTTGTTTAGGACTCAATTTTGTGATCCTGATGCTCTCTAGTGGCACAATAATGCCATTGCATATTTCACTGTAAAAACTAAAGGTTCCTGGAGGCACCTTTTAGGGTTCTTCACTTCGCCACACCGGCAGAACCCTCTGAAGAGCCTCTAGGCACCGCTCTAAATGGGGGTGGTTCTCTGAGGAACTTTATTAGGATGGCCAGGAACCTCCTACGGTGCTTCAAGGCACCATTTTCCTAATTTCAGTTTTTTAATATTCACCCAACCAACCCAACCAACCCCAATAACCCCCACCCCCCAAAAAACGGATACATTTTCTTGCTATTGACATTTTTAATGATTTTAGAAAACAAACTGAAAAAAATAAAACAAATGCATATAAAACATTGTTTATTGATAAACAACTATAATATCCATAATCACCTAAAATAGTCAATACTGCATATCACAATCTCATTCATGGAAATATCAGTGTTAATACTGCTATAAACAACAACAAAAAACACCTTGGTAAAATTCTAAACAAATAAATGTGACTCAATTATCTTAGAACTTTAAAAAACATTCCATGTACCTAAAACAATGATACAATGATTGAAATTAATAAATTAAATTACATTTTAGATACAATGCAATTAATAGTAACATTTTCTTTCTTGTTCTAAATAGTGGTAAGTGATTGGGAGAAATCACACAGGACATTTTAAGAAATTGATAAGCCTCAAGATAGCTGTATTTAGCTTAATAAACCTGTTTCTCAGCAGCGCAAGTTGTTACTAGTTGGGTAAACTTCGAGAGCAGTGATTGGGAGAGTATCACAAATATATTTTTGCATTCTCATTTACTCAAATAGCAAAATAAAAACTCTAAAGATAGCATTTTCACAACTTTCAATCAAGGGAAAAAACTGACAGAGACTGACTACAGCAGTCAGAAGAGAGAACTATGTCAAATTAAGCATCCCTCCCAAAGACTCAATTTTTTTCTGTAATTTGATACAAATGTGATATAATACAAAGTATAGTGTTATAAATGCACATCAAAAATCAGAATATTAAAAAAATTGTGAGGATTGACGATGCTGATGGCCGCTGAAACACATCATCTTGTGAAAATGGTCCATGATCTCCTCCTGAATGGCCAACAGATACAGCAGAAAAACAGTGTGCTTTAGTGTACTTTTAATTTCTTTTCTGTATAATGTTGAACAGAACATAGGCACTCATATAGTAAGGTGAACTCATGTCGGCAGGTTCATCACCAAGTAGCTCCTCACCATCAGGAAAGTCTGCAGTGCTGCTCTCACCGAATGGGTCTCCTGTTATTACCACAGCTGTTCTGAGATTATGTGTAGGCTGTTCATTGAAAAAAAAAGAGTGATTTACATACAATTAAATAACAAAATATTTACATTTATTCATTTAGCACAGGTTTTTTTTTTAATTATCTTAAAAATGAGGAACACCACAGGATTTTTTTTTTTTTCATATTAGTGCATTGATTAATGGTTGTGGTCTAATTAAGTGCACAATGTGTGTATAATGTGTTTGTGTGTACACTACATATGTATACACACATGGAAAAACTCATACTTACCTCATCATATACAGTCCAGGACAGCATGATCATCATGTTACAGGAAGGGCAATGTTAGAATTACTCTGAGAAAAAAAAAAACTGTTAATAAACTATAAATTATTGAATGTTTTAGAATGGTTTCTGGTGTGTGTCTGCAACTGTTCACTTATTTACACACCTGCAAAAGATGGGGTATGTCAGCAGCTGTCCACTGCCTCACAGGTGTCCACTACAGAGCCACATTTTTGTATTAACTGCAGAATAAAAAAAGAACATATGGGTAGTTTTTTTTATTTTTTTTAATTCAGTTCAGTGTAACAGTGTATACAGTCATCTATAATTTTGAATTAGACAAAGCTGAAACACCCTTTCAGTTATTTCAATGTCAAATAAATAATTAAATACTTACATAGTGCTGCTCTGTGAACCCTTTGAGATTTTTAGAGAAGTCATACTTGATTTTCTGAGGAGAGAAAATTATCAAAACCAGTTTTATGTACCTTATGTGGAAATGACTCGAAAAATAGGCTAATAGCCTAACGTTACATGTAACGTTACATTAACATGGATGTGTAACTATTTAACAAACGTAAACGACAACAATAATTTAGAAGAGTTAAAGAAAAGAGTTACAATGAATAAACGTAAACATCATGTGTAAACCTAACTAATAATTATTGTTTGTGACCTTGTGTTTGTAGTCCCCATTTTGTCCTACAAAGTAACTTTAACGCTACTTTAGACTCGTAAGCATCACGGCTATTAAATTAATGGTTAAAACAAACATTTTAAAAAAAAACATACAGTTTAATTTGTTAGTGTAGGAATTAGTATACAAATAATAAATCTTTGTATTTATTTTGGAGCCTTTTCTTTGAGGAAAGGAGCCTTTACTTCTAGTTCTTTGTATTTGAAATCGCTCTTGCACGCACACGCGCGCGCGCGCAAACAGCAGGAGCGCGAGGACGCCAAGCCTCATGCATTCTTTTCTTATTGACAACAGCTTAACAATTATTTCTGAATAATTTAAACTTATTTCATTAGGGAAATAAAAAAAAAAATCTAAATATTACTCTTGTACTGATTGTTATAATTAGAGTATTTTTGAATTAAATTAATGCGTTGAGTCATGTTTAGTTAAATAATATTTTTAATGTTTGCTTTAAAGTTTCAAGGTAAACTATCCACCTTCAAATGATTTAACATTTAGCCTATTTCAATAAAACTATTATTAGTTATTGCAGTATTTAAGTTTAAGTCTGGAGGAAATTAATAAATAATAATAACAAACATGGTGTGGCCACTGCCTGTTTGCTTGTACTGTATATATTCCCTATTGCTGTGAACAGTGTTTTCAGAAATAATTGTAAAATTTTAGTTGTATATACTGGCTGTTTGGAAGATTTTGTATCTCCTTTTGTTATTTATTTATTTATTTATTTATTTATTTATTTATTTATTTATTTATTTATATTTTGAAAGAACAAGTGTGAAGATTTGTACAACCATTTAGGTTTTTTTTTTTTTTTTTTACATGGAAAGTGCCACAAAAGTCAATGTTCCATCACATTCCTGAAAAGTAAATATTAATAATAATAATAACAATAATCAGTCAAATTTCATTTTTTGTCACATCTCTGGGTTCTTCCAGATGCTGGCTTTTACAAGTGAGATCTTCCAGGAACCACTTTAATGTTAACAGAGCTTACAGTGACCCTTTTTTAAAATGTGAGTTCCTCCAGGAACCTCCAGAGCACTTTGAGGTCTCAGTGTAATGAAAGGGTGACTCCAGAACCTCAGAACTGGGAACAAAGTGCTTCAAGGATCCCATGAGTTCCTACACGAACTGCAAAGACTATAATGGTCCCTCCAGGAACCTTATTATGAGAAAAAGAGCTTTGAGGCACTTAAAATACATTTTAAGGTTCCTGGAGTACTCAAAAGAATTCCTGAGGCACCTTTAGTTTTCACTTACAAAATAGAGGAGTTAGTAGATGCAGACTCATATTTAGAAATGTACAACTCTTTGTTAATGTAGATGGAAACAAAATATTTTCATTTGAACGTAATATAGCATGACAAATGTCTTGAACATGAACTTTGACCTTCTCCTCCTCTCACAGCACATAAATAATGATCACATCCATGGAGAAAAGAAGGAGTTTGTCTGTCGTTGGGAGGAATGTTCAAGAGAGCAGAAACCTTTTAAGGCCCAGTACATGCTGGTAGTGCACATGCGCAGACATACAGGAGAAAAGCCTCATAAATGCACGGTGAGAATTATATTAAATACTTTTTTTTTTCAGACATTCATTTCAGTATGTAGGGCAACTTTTGATGTGGGCTTACTTGAGAAGCTACCTGCATAAACAGGCTTGTTCTGTCCAGAACAAATCAGTGTAACTGTGTGTTCTTTTCTCTCAAAGTTTGAAGGCTGTTCAAAGGCCTATTCCAGACTGGAGAACCTGAAGACACATTTGCGTTCACACACAGGAGAGAAACCTTATGTGTGTGAACATGAAGGCTGCAACAAAGCCTTTTCCAATGCATCAGACCGAGCCAAACACCAGAATCGCACACACTCCAATGAGGTAATTCACACACATGAACGTGCTACAAGGTATTTTCCTTCTAACACTCTTAGGTTTGGACAAGTAATTAAAGTCAAAATAAAAAAACAATTATTGCATATTATTGCAACAGAAAAATTAAGTAAATTAATAAAAACAGTGCCTTTAGTAAAGTATACTTTTCTTCCAAAATGTGATGATTTGCTCCTACTTTAGAAAATTGCATTTTGGCTGACATGAACGAGCTGTTTTGATTTCAGCCCTTTCAACTTCAAATTACATCATATCCTGATTTTATTGTTGATTTTTTATTTTTTTTTAAATACGTCAAATGTTTTAAATGGGTTGCAATTACCAATTATGTCCAATTACCAATTATTAAAAAAGTTAGCAGACATTTATTTATATAACATTCCAATGCTCCCTCCGCTTTGTTTCTCTCAGAAACCATATGTGTGTAAAATCCCTGGTTGCACTAAACGATACACTGATCCCAGCTCTTTACGGAAACATGTTAAGACTGTACATGGTCCTGAAGCACATGTAACCAAGAAACAGCGTGGGGACACATACCCCCGTCCCCCACCTCAGCCCCGAGAACCTGAAGGTAATGAACAAGGTCAGTCACCTGGACAACTGCCTCTCAGAGCGATCACTGACCAAAAGGAGTATAACCATCCTACCTTGAAACAGGACGAATGTCTACAAGTCAAGTCAATCAAAACAGAGAAGCCCATGGTAAGCGTCCTTCCATGCTGAAAAAAAAATTAAATAAAAAAAAAAAAAATTAATGGTAGTGTGCTATGCTAAAGTTTCAACTCCATAAATAACTAACCTTTAAAAAAAAACTAACCTCTTATATCTTTTGTCTCACTAATGTTTACCCTTCCTTACTTGGTTTCATAACTGCTCAGCTAATACTTGCTTATAGCCAGCTACCTTTAGCCATGCATATTCAAATTAATAACTGAATCTTTTTTGTCCATCACCACATGCATTTCTTTTCCTATCTTACTAAGGACAGTGGGTGATCAGGTGAGAATGTTGATATCATTATAGGTCTGATCTTTTCCTTTATTACTGCTCATTCTCTCCTTTCAATTCTGGGCCATCTCGAACAATTATTCAGGTCAACAGCATCATGTCATCTCTTACATTATTATTTGTAATGTTGTTTTATTTGTAGCATGGTGCATACCTTGTTGTCACAATATTGTTGCCTATGGTCATATGATTATCAGTATGTATATGGTCATATGGTCATATTATATCAGCTTACATGATAAAGCTACTTTTAGTTACTATATGAGTATGTGACTCTGCAGTTTGGTTTTAAATCAGTGAGCTGTGCCTGCACCTATGGTTCCATTGTGTTCTGGTTCATTCTTTAGATAAATGTTGAGAAAACGGCTCACTGTAATCACAAAGTAAAATACAAGCTTTCTTGCATGACTTCTAACAAGACAGCTCATTCTTTAGCAGCCATTATTAATTTGCAACACAGACAACAACCCCAGGACCCAGCAACTCTAACAGGTGATCCCTGTCCATGTGGTCTGTTTTCGTACATTGGGGCAAACAAGTTTACCTCTACTTCCACTGTTGGTTATTTACTTCTGGTAAAACCGGTTTCTCACACTTCTGTGATTCACTTTAGCTTGCATTCTGTGCAAAAGCGGAGGCAAACTTTATTCAAAGGATGTTTTTTTATGTAGACAGCAAAAAACATTTGGCATAAAAATCTGTTAAAAGTGTTTAAAAGAAAAAGACACTGTTAAAAGACATTAACTACATAAACTCTTACAGAGATTCACTGTCCTACAGTGTTTAGCTACAAATCTAATCAATCCCCTGAACCAGATAATCAAGGTCTTCAAGATAGTTTGAAAATTACAGGTAGGACAATGGGGTTCCAGTATGAAAAAAGATGGGTAGCAAAATTCATTTTGAAATGTTATATGCAATATTTAAAATCGTAATGTATTTCAGTATTTAAATGTAATTAATTCAATAAATTAAATTTCAATTATATAATTAACATTTTCCATTTTCTACACTGGTTTTAAAATGTAAATTAAAAACATATGTTAATGCATTATAAGCTGCAAAATTAAAATTAAATTGTAATACCCAAATTGATTAGATAAGTTTAACTTGTCCAAGCGAAAACTGTAGTAAAATTATGATAATTGTAGCAAAATGCAGTGTGAATTTAAAATGCATTCTGAGTGTGCAGCAAAAAGGTAGTAAAATGCTGATTTAAATGTCTTTTTTTTTCTTAAATGCATTGACACTTACACTTTCAATCAGATGTTTTAATTGCATTTTCATTAAATATCCCATGATAATGTAGTTTAAAGCTTAAAGATAATTGTAGTTTAATTATGAAGTTTTCCTTTCACTTTGGAATGTTACAGTCTGTTTGTGAATAGATAAGATCCCTTATGTTGCAAAGACTAAGTCTCAGACCCAAAGAGATATTCTATTTAAAATTTAAGACTCGTCCACGGGCTCCTAAAATGCTTCATTTAAACTTGCCCCCACATATCTACGTCAGTGTGTGGAAATATTTGCATAACGTACAGTAAATGTACACACAAAGAAATAAGGTGTAACTGTGATTCTTGCTGTAGTGTTGTTGCCGCCTCCAGCCCAACGTGAAACGCTTTAAGTGTAAGTGTCAATGCATTTTAGAAAAGTAGAGACATTTAAATCACCATTTTTGCTACCATTTTAACATTTACACTATAACTAATATGGTTTCATTTTAATTTTGCAACTTATACAGCATTAAAATATGTTTTTAATTGAAATATTAAAACTAGTGTAGGAAATGGCAAATGTAAATGATATAATTGAATTTTCATTTTCATTTTGCACTAAATGTTGCAAATATATACGGGAAAAGGTCAATTTACATAAAGAAATACATTGTAATTTTACATATTGCATTGTCATTTTGCATATAACATTTCAAAATGAATTTTGCTACCCCACTTCCATATTCCAGGTGTAGGGTTGCAGACCTCAGTTCTATTAGGTGTTATTACATGCCTGAATATGAGAAATTTTATCAACATGGTATTTCACTCTTTTCGTTGCATTCATCCATTTCACTTGTAAAATGAGCCAGAAGATCAGGATTTTATTTATTTATTTTTATTTATTTATTGATAAATTAAATACAATATAAAATATATGGTCTCTCTTTTCTTCCTCTCTTAGACGTCTCAGCCAAGCACTGGCGGTCAGTCTTCATGCAGCAGTGACCAGTCCATCGGCGGCCCCCATATCGGCCGTGGAGTCCAGCTTACTGTGAACAGCATTGGGCTTGCAGGGGAGGAGGCAGTGACTGAGGAAAATGAAGAGAAGGAGGAGGAAGGAGAGGGAGAGGAGGAGGAACTTACCCCCATTATGGACTCTACAGTATCTACTGGAACAACCACGGTGGCAACACTAGCTTTGCAGACTCGTCGAAGTGTAGGACGGCCCCTACGCTGGATGGAGCATGTTAAGATGGAGAGGTTAAGGCAGGTGAATGGAGCTGTGCCTAAGCTAGGACATATGTCCCCAACACTGCCCACTAAAGGCCAGACCCTGCCTGCCCTCACAGGAAAGGGTAAGTCTGAGGGTGTACATACACATAGGCAATCTGAATCATACCCAAGCACATTTGGCCCCCAAAAAGTCCAGTTCATTTACCTAGTGTTCCCTGGCCCACTTTAAGAGGTGGGCGCTAACAATGCCAAGACACAAGATATCAATTATACAGCTTTTCCATTTATCAAACACCTCTTAAAGTTGCAGTAGGTAACTTTTGTAAAAATATATTTTTTACATATTTGTTAAACCTGTCATTATGTACTGACAGTAGAATATGAGACAGATAATCCGTGAAAAAATCAAGCTCCTCTGGCTCCTCCCAGTGGTCCTATTGCCATTTGCAGAAATTAATCTGCTCCCGGTAAGAAACAACCAATCAGAGCTGCGGTCCGTAACTTTGTTTGTGTTCAAAATGTAGAAAAATTTATATAATAAGCGAGTACACCATGAATCCATTTTCCAAACTGTGTTTTTAGCTTGTCCTGAATCACTAAGGTGCACCTATAATAAGTGTTTATATTCGGACTATTTTAGATTGCTTCGGGGGTACCGCGGCGGAGTAACCCAGTACCTTTGTGATTCTTCATAGACATAAACAGAGAGAAGTAGTTCCGGCTACGATGTTCTTCCGCAAGACGCAAGCAGTTCTGTTTATTAACCGCTAGAGCGTCAAAAGTTACCTACCGCAACTTTAATAAATCTATCAGCAAAGATTTTTTAAACAACATATTATGCATGTGAGGGGACCGTTTGTCACCACACCCCAAATGACTCAAAATAATAAGACACAGAGTTAACATTACTTATGTATTCTCTTCTGCTGAGTGAGAGTGCTGTTCTCCAAAACAGTTGCTTCATAAAGACATGCTCAGGCCCGGAACATTAAAGTGCAATATGAATGCAGCAGGGGAGTGGGCAGAGGGTAAAATCATGTTTTGGCATGGTACAATATTTCTGTGCCTAGTGCAAGTACATCCTTACTTTCAGAGCTTTCGCAGTATACTGAAATTTACACATTTAAAAGGTTAGGTCACCCAAAAATGAAAATTAAGTCATCATTTAATCAACTTTAGTTTATTTAAATGCTGTGTAGATTCCTTTTTCTGACCATAAAATGAGAAATCAGGACAATTTTGAAAAAAAATCATGATTAATAAAAGATAAAACAAAATACAATCCATGTACTTTATTTCTTGATTTTCCATTTTTCATTTACAGTTTCATTTCTGGATTAACTTTCCCATTAATGTCTAATTATGACTATAATTACATCGTAATAATAACATTAACCTCATCTAATAAGAGTATTTCTCATTATTAGGTTCATGCCTTGGTAGGAGTAGTTCTGTGGGGGTTCCCCAGCCTCCTCCACGTATTGAGCCATCCAACACAGAGCTGACAGTGTTCAATTTGCTACCTGAGCGGCGGGACAGCAGTGGCAGCAACACCAGCTCGGCCTACCTGAGCAGTAGTCGTCGATCCTCTGGCATCTCCCCCTGCTTCTCCAGCCGCCGTTCTAGCCAGGCCTCGCAGTCTGAGCACAACCATCATCGTCATATTCACAATCTCAGTGCCACTGACTCTTATGACCCTATCTCTACTGATGCCTCACGACGCTCCAGTGAAGATAGCCAGAGTGGAGGTGTAGGAAGTTCAGGTGGAATGGTGTACAGTGGAAGTGAAGGTATTGGAGGAAGTGGTATGGGGACAAGAGGTGTTCTCAACCTCACTCCAGCTCAACACTTTTACCTGAAGGCCAAGTATGCCGCTGCTACAGGTGGGCCTCCTCCCACACCCTTGCCAAACATGGAGCACATGAGCCTAAAGGCTCGTCTGGCTTTGATGGAAGATAAACAGAACTTGAGCCAACTTACACTACCACCACTGGTCAGGCCACGTCGCTGTAGTGATGGTATGCACAACTTACATGGCAGTGAAGCAGTGTATCGACGTAGGGGATTGTATCCTGTAGAAGGTACAGGGAATAGTGATAGAAGAGCCAGTGACCCTGTGCACGCAAGGGATACTAGTGCTTTTGGTTTGCCACAGTTACAGCGTTTCAGCAGTTTAAACAACATGAATTCATTACCCCATATTGCTGGTAATCATTATTTAGATGGAGAAAATAACAATCTGCGCTTCCAGAACTACATCTTTCAGAGAAGTCTACTCTCGCCTTGCCCTCCCAGCATAATGGAGCAATCGGCACTTGAGGACTTGGCAATGAACCAAGATGGTCTTCTGTTACATGTTGATGAAGACATTCTGCCAGATGACTTGGTGCAGTATCTTCATTCCCAAGGTCAAGAATCTGATCACAACCAAGACAACCAAAGCAGTGATTCCAGTCCTCATAGATCCAGTTTTGATCAGGTTACTGTAGATGTCCAGAACTTCCTCAACCCACAACAGCAACAGGAGGAGACAGAAGGTGAAAACACTAGTAAAGATATAATGCCTATCCAGTGGAATGAAGTGACCTCTGGTAGTGCTGATGTTTCTCCTCCCAGGCAGCAGTCTCAGTGCAGAAAATGGTCAGACCAGAGTGGCATAGTGAGCAATGCCTTTGGTCATATTGGAAACATGGTTGTGCAGCCACAACTGCATACAGAGTTCATGGATCAACACTCAACTCTTTGTAGAGATGGTGTTGAACACATGGCAGGTATGAACTACAGATGCATACATCCAGAGCAGCGTCAACAAATTGCAAAGCCATCCCAACAAATGCCAAGGAACAATTTAGGCATTAAGAATGAGTCTTCTTTAAACTCCAAACTTGAATCAAGGCCCAACAACTTTGGTCGACCAGACTTCTCTCATATCTCTCTGGGCCCCTTCCTTCCTAGCTGTACCCAGCAGACAACTATATCCCAAAATAGCTTCAAGCAAAACCTTTTGTTGCAAAGACCAACTAACTGCAGCTTGTCTCCAGCAACACTACTGCCGAACCAGGCCCAACATCCTATGACTCACCCATCTGTCAATAGTGACCATACAGGCTTATATCACACACAACTCTACTTCATTCAACAAGTTAACAATGGTCATAATGCACATTCATGCCATCAGCAAAGCTTGAGGAATGGAAATGGAACCAACTGCTCTCATCCAAATCAGGTTTCAGGACTTAAGCTTGAGGTAGATTACCTTCAAACCAACACTTCCTCTTGTATCCAGCAACAAAAGCCTGTGTTTATTGCTGAGTCCTTTGACACATCAGAGTCCAAAACTTCGTCTTCTCGTGATACAGGACAGTCATGTTTAATGGAGTCCTTGACAGCTGAGACAGAAACACCTTCTGAGAACCTTCTGTCCCCTGGCGTTGATAAAGTGACCAGTACAGTAGAAGAAAGCCTAGGTGTCTTAGATAATGTTGGTTTAGATATTTGTTCCATCCTTGAGGATGGTTATGAGCAGGGTAGTGTGGTTTCTGACATAATCAGTCCTGTTTTTTTCCAGGGTCTGTATAGAACGTCCTCTCAGCAGACTACTCCATTTCATCCAGGCACTAACAACATGGCTATTGGTGACATGAGCTCCCTCCTCACCACCCTCGCAGAAGAGAGCAAATTTCTGGCTATTATGCAGTAATCTGTGCAGCCCCCCTCCAAAAAATTGTTACACTATTATAGATAAGACAAATTTGACAGACTTTTGTATGTAATGTAAAGATGTGGGATGAGAAAGAAAGTTATTGCTTTACATTTATTAAAATAGTTTATTAGGTGATGTTGACAAAGAGTTAGTACACAATCTTAAATCTGTCTTATCTTCCTAGAGTCAGTGACCAATAAATCCATTCCATTTCTGGAATGGAGGCTATTTTAAAAGCCCTTCTTTCATATAGTTATGTGATGATGACAGATAGAGACACTGATCTTCTTTTCATCACATTGAATCAGTATTCTCTGTGTTGTTGTTGATATATTTTTGTTTTGTTGTACATTGTAGCTACAAGTGCATGATCATTATCGTATGAAGTGTACACCGTGTTAACTAAACTGAGTAGGTTAACTAATTGTATTATGTATCTTTGTTGTTGAGTGAATTGCATACTACAAAAATGGTGTATAAATATGCACAACTGTCATCAGGTCAAGACAGAGTGGAATATCACGCTTAACAGACCCAAGTGTCATATTTTGATTATTCCGTCTTTTAAGTGTCTTATATCAGAGATGTTACAGTGATTATAATATAAGTCTTACCTAATTTTGTTGACCAATTTTTCCCAACCTGTCAGTTGTTTAGGGACCAGTTGTGTAAGGTTATGTGAAAAGTGTAGCGCAAAATGCTAGAGCTGTTCACTTAATATCTTGAGTATGTTGACTGTATCCTTGTAAATAAATGTTAATATTTTTCTTCATTTTTTTTTATATTGCAAAAATTTAAATTTTGCATTGTTTTGACCATATTGTTAATGACTGGTGTTACTGTTAAGCAATGCATTACATGACAAAAAAAAGGCATTGTGGTCATTTTAGTCAATCTCAGTATGTTGCTTATTGCACAAGGTTTTTTTTATATTTTTGGCAAAAATGTGTTTAAACCAATGGTATCAATTAATGTTTAAATTGATATAAATATACCAGTTATTGTATTTGTTATCTTAATTACAACAGTCAGTTTTGTGCTGTTTTTGTCACAGCAGTGCAGTGAATCTGTACTGAGATCTCATTTATGCCATGGCTTTTTAGATTAACCTGTCTTTGCTTATCCATTAAAAAAATTCTACCTTCCTTGTGCCTGAATAAGGAAATTTATAAAAACCTAGACACAACAAGCACCACTACAGGAGCTAAGAGACTTTTAGTAGTTTTAAAAATATCCTGCAGTTTCTGTCTACATATGTATAGTTTTTAAAAGGTGTACTCTCGTAATTAGGTTCTGTTTGTTTTTGTATAGTTATCTAAACATTTTTTGTAGTTGTGTATCAGCATCTTTGTTTTGTTTTGAACACAGAAGTGGTATGACCTATTCCTCTTAAAAAGGACTAGAGGCTTTTAGCCTAAGGTATGTGCCTTATTAATGCTTGTTCATTGAGACACTGCCATTTTCTTCTTCTTCTTTTTCTTGTGTTTCTTTTTTTAAGGAATTAAAGAGAAAAAAAATGTGTATGGTTATAATCCTGTGACTTCACGTTACATGGAACTCTACATTCTTTTGACTGGGCATTGAGGAATGTGATGTGTAAACAATGTTAGTTGCTTTGTTGTTGTTTTTAATAGTCATTACATTTGTTTTAATGCCTGTGAATACACATTCATTCTGTAGACTGTAGTTAATAGTTTAGGTGGCATCAGGGGCCAGAATTAGTATAAATACCCTACTCTATTAAAGGGGTCGTATGATGCGATTTCATAGAGTGTTACAAGGTGTTCGTGAATATATAAGATCCCTTAAGTTGCAAATACTAAAGTCTCAAACACAAAGAGATATTCTTTAAAAAAAAAAATGTAGACTCGTCCACTGCCTCCTAAAATGGCTCATTTAAACACTAGGGTGACCACCCTTAAAGCAGCTTAAAGCCCAATTCATGCTTCCCACAAATTGAGACTGTGTCATGCATAATCAATGCTTGCTCAAAAAAAGTTGGTGGCTCTATATCCTCGTGCTCCAGGCACCCAAACGAACATTACTTGACAGCACGCTACTGTTGCCACACCCAGCCCAGTTGAACTGCTGACTAGGTTGTTATCAACGTTTTCGTTGTTGTCATGACAGCGCACGTACATGCATATCAGACACACTGGGAAGAAACTTTTAGATGCACGCTTTCCAATTCGGAAAATGGAGAAAGTGAAGCACCGCCATCATCAATTAAAAAAGAGAAAGTGTGTCCTGTTTCAAACTTTTTTTTTTCATGCGCCTGCATTTACTAACAAGCAAGTTCACCATCCTTCCTCCCCCTTCTCGTTCAGTTTTTTTTTTAACTGTTCCTGTGGTGTTGAGCAACTACAATTCATTTTAATCCTATAATTTTATATTATAATTTATTTAAAGTGAATAAATTGTAATGAAAAATAAATAAAATAGCTAAAGTAAATCGTAAGTGGAAGTGCATCTGTCAATTCTGTCATGAGCATACATCAGCAATTACACATGTTTAGGGGAATAGGGCATTATTAATATACCATGTAAGGTGGTATGTGCTAGAAATGGGTAAACCTTAAGTGAGTCTGCCTGTGGGGTGGGGGCACCACCGCGCAAGGCAGTGTCCCACATTGTCCCTCAGAAACATACCCCTTGTCCCCCCTTGGGCTTATTAGCAGGTGGTCACCCTATTAAACACTGACGCCATGATGTGGAGACGCTGTTTCATTGTGAATGCGAAATTATTTTTTGCCTTCCAAAAGAGAACACAACTAGAAATCAGTTCAACCCATATATTAAGATGTGTGCTGCTCATTTCATGGTTTCCTGATCATGGTGCACTGTTTCCTGATCCTGGGAAAGATTTCTGCGATCACAATTGAAGACATGGTTTTATGTTTATGTGGCGCGATGCAACGCAACGCGTAAAAGGGAAGTTTAAGTTATTAAAATCTGTAATTATGTCCCCACTGGATGCAACAAATGGCTCGTTTGTAATGGGTATTATTGTTTTTGTCTTGTTGCGCCGATGTTCTGACCAGGACATGCATCACAGTATGGTAAGGGGCATAACATTTCTGTCGCATGCCAATCACAATGCATGGGATAGCTGGCCAATCAGAGCACACCTTGCTTTTCAAACCGATGAGCTTTGAAAAAACAACACGTTTCAGAAAGGCGGGGCATAGAGAAGAAACAATAATGTACAGCATGTGGAAAATAATGTTTTTTTTTTTTTTTTTTTTTTTTTTTTAACCTTATACCACATTTAATTACACCAAATACACAAAATAATGTTATTTTTAGCAACATCATATGACCCCTTTAAGCAGGAATCTGTGTGCCCTGTCTTACATTCAAACAGGTGATTAAAATAGAATCTTAGACTGGGAACAAAGACTGTATGCTCTTTTTATAACAGATTAAAACAAACTTTTGTATGGTTTTAATAAAAAAAAAAAAAGTTAATAAGTAAATAAATGCAATAGTTGTCTTTGCTGTTGAAAATTAGCTTTTGATGTACTGTATAAGAAGAGGAAGTTACAGCAAAATACAATCTCAGTAGGATATACTAAACAGTGCTTTAATGCTACATATACAATCATTTTATCTGTGCAAAATTTAATCTGGCGGTTTATAATACAATACTATTTTCTATGCTCTGAGCTCTGAGTTAATGCTTAAGATCAGTTCTAACATATTAATTTGCTGTGCAATATATAAGCTATATGATTCTGGAGAGACTAATACCTAAGAAAATTTATGAAACATTCTTATTTAAATACATCACAAGGAAACACAATCTTGGACTGATACAGAGGAAATGTAAAATCATGTTGCGATATTTTGAATAGTTTAACTGCATTTTTTTTTTTACCACTGGTAAATAAATCGAGCACAGCATTAGTTTAGTCAGGCCACAGAGGCAAGGCTGTGAACAGCTGATGCGGTCAGCTGTCAAATCGCTCCAATCATCACCTCTCTCCTATTAGACACGGGACATATATACGTGGTACTATTGCTCAGTAAGTATGCTAAATGGCTCGCAAGGCTCAAAACTGCTCACGAGAGCCATTAATCAGATGGCGAATCCATCTCCACAGGAAGCGTTAAATCAGGTTTTGGCAGGATTCCCATAGAGTATCTCACCAGATTTCAGTCGTGAACTTAAGCGAATTCGCCGTGTTGTTTGTCAAGCAAAGGACAGAGTTGATATGAGCGAGCTTGTTAGAGTGTACTAATACGACCTAATCACAACTTTACACGAGATCTGCTCCCTGCTGGAAGAAGCTATATATTCAACAAAATGAAAGCATCCACGAACAACTGGAAAATTCAACTTTAATTAATCTCTGGAGGTCTTCACGAAGCTAAGCAAAGTTATTTAATTTTTACTGCCTAGTGCTATTTGGCGAACATCAGTGCTTAATTTTTAAATTGCGAGGTGCCGGAACAAAGCGGGGTAATGGATCCGCAGTGTTGGACAGTAACGGAGTAGCTTTACTTCGTTACTGTACTTAATTACAAATGTACGTTACTGTGCATTTTTCAAGTATCTGTACTTTACTGGAGTAGTTTTATTTTGAGTAACTTTTACTTTTACTTCGCTACATTCCAAAGCATAAGATCGTACTTTTAACTTCACTACATTTCAGAATGAGCTTTATTGCCAGGTATGTTCCCACATACGAGGAATTTGTTTTCGTGACAGAAGCTCCGCAGTGCAACATAATGACAGTGACAGAACAAAAAACACAAAATGGAATAAAAAATATACAAATAGGTAGGTAAGGAATGACAATATACAAATTGACAATGTATGGCAGGTATATAACAATGAGCATTATATGTACAGCTATATTATATGCAAAAAATTTAAGTGTACGCTAAGTATGTGTATAAATAAGTGTATGTATATATAAATATAAATAGTGTAGTGTGTTCCACAGTTTTTATCAATTGTTCATTAGATGGATTGCCTGAGGGAAGAAACTGTTCCTGTGTCTGGTCATTCTGGTGCTCAGTGCTCTGTAGCGTCGGCCAGATAGCAACAGTTCAAAGAGAGAGTGTGCTAGATGTGAGGGGTACAGTTTTTATCAATTGTTCATTAGATGGATTGCCTGAGGGAAGAAACTGTTCCTGTGTCTGGTCATTCTGGTGCTCAGTGCTCTGTAGCGTCGGCCAGATAGCAACAGTTCAAAGAGAGAGTGTGCTAGATGTGAGGGGTACAGAGTGTTTTGCCAGCCCTTTTGCTCACTCTGGATAAGTACAGTTCTTGAATAGAAGGGAGGGTGGTACCGATGATTCGCTCAGCAGTCCGGATTACCCTCTGTAGTCTTCTAAGGTCAGATTTAGAAGCTGAGCTGAACCAGACAGTTACTGAAGTGCAGAGGATGGATTCAATGATGGTGGAGTAGAACTGTTTCAGCAGCTCCGGTGGCAGGTTAAACTTCCTCAGCTGGTGAAGGAAGTACAACCTCTGCTGGGCCTTTTTCACAATGGAGTCAATGTGAATGTCCCTCTTCAGGTCCTGAGAGATAGTGGTGCCCAGGAACCTGAATGACTCCACTCCAGTCATAGTGCTGTTCATGATGGTGAGTGGGGGGAGTGCAGGGGGATTTCTTCTGAATTCCACGATCATCTCCACTGTTTTGAGTGTGTTAAGCTCCAGGTTGTTGAGAGTGCACCAGAGAGCCAGCTCTTTAACCCTCTGGAGTCTAAGGATATTTTTGGGGCCTGGAGAAGTTTTGTCATGCCCAGACATTTGTGCTTTTTTCAGTTTCTTATAAATATCTAAATGGGTAAAGTCTAATATCACTGTAATCAGCACAAACTGGGCTATAATAATATGTGAAATGCATGTATGTACATGATTGTGTTTTTGAGAAAAAATATATTATGCGTGGTTAGTGAAAAACTAAAAATGTTAAAACACTTGAAAAGGCCATAAAACACATAAAGAAACAATGGTTCCCGGGATTGGAGCTTGTAGCCTAGTATTTTTCTTTCTAAATTATGTGAAAATCATCTTGTTTACTCACTCACAGAAAACAATATATTGATTTAAATTTTCTAACACACTTTTTGTTGGTAAAAGTCATATGTTAGTAGGCGTCAACTACCATGAATATCATTGTGATTTACACCTGAGAAGACAAAGGCCTGCATAATGAGCTGCAGAATGAGCCTCTCATTCAGCTGTGCCACTGTGAGTGAGGAGTTACAAGAAAGAATGTGAGAACTAAATAAAAGTATATAATTTTATGTTTGTAGATTATTAAGAATATATTTAATTATCCCACAACATAATTTAATATCCACTTGGGGGAGCAGTTAAACAGTTTATTTAAAACAATCTAAGCTGACTTTCAAACAAATTGTTTGGCATCATAACTCCAGTCACACAATCCTTCAGAAATCCTTTTAACAATCTTATTTTCTACAAAAAAAAAAAACAACAACAACAAAAAAAAACACATTTATTGTTATTATTATTAGCATTATTATTAATGTTGAAAAGAGCTGAGAATATGTGTAGCGCCCCCTGCCCTCCTAGGTGTGTCCTGACCTAAGTTCTAATGGGTGGAGCACCGGGTTCCTTTTATTGGTGTCTCTCGACTATAATTTAAGCCCCCATCTCTGATACCACGTTTTAAAGAGAGTTATTAGTTTCCTAAATGACTAATCTGAAACACGTATCCAAAAGAAATAATTTATTTAACAAACAAAAAAAAAATATATAATAACAATAAGGAAAATACAATATATAATTATATTTATAGATATATATTAATAGGATGGTATAAATATCAGATATAAATGTTCAGATGATATATATTAACAATAACCACTAGGTAATTGCAATATGAATAAGTACAGGTATTAATATTCAATACTGATAAACCAGTAATACATGGATTAGAATGCTCAGAAAATCCCTTAGGGAAATATACCCAAGTTTACAAGACTCAATACCTTTGGTTTCTTATTTAGCACTATATGTACACTCTTTGCAGAACAAACTGAGAATTATCAGTGAAAAATAAATCCACTTAATTCACTTACTACTTAGGGCACTTATATCACTAGTAATCCAAAGTAACACGTTTCAGCGTTTTATGAACTGTAACCGTAGACTTAATATACAAAAAAAAAACAATAGATAAAAGTGGGCCCACTCACACCATAAACACACTCAAACCAAACCCCGATGCAGGCCTGATTCGTTGCTTGGGTACGTAGTGGCCTTTAAAATGCAAAATGGCCTCTTCACTCTTCAGTGAGCTAAAATAAGACCAATAAGCAGTACCTGTAAGTCCATACGCGGCTCCGATTTTCGTCAACCGCGGCTCGCACCACCTCCGTTAACAGCCGTCGCTCCCTCGATGCCGGAGGAACACCCAACACTCCCGGTGGCTGGGCGTGCTATCCGGTTGCGGCTGTACAGTCCCTCGTTATCAGAGGACCTGTGAGCGCTTCCGGTGGCTCAACAGGGCTATCTGATCTCCTTTTACTCTTCCCACGTCGACTGTTTAACTCACAACAGCACGATGAATAGGATAAACTAAGTCTAAAATTACAATCTTTCTAACTGAAATCGCTGTATATTCACACAGGCCTCAACGTCTTTCACTCGAAAACGAATCAAAATAAAACAGGCAAACACATTTCCTGTGTTCAATCAGACACTTAACTAACAAAAGACGTATCTAAAGAAATATGAAAACTTAACTCAAGTTTTTTTTTTGGGTTATTAAACGGGTAGATTTCGATTAGAACCAACCTTTTTGCACACCTATTCTCATATCGCCTCTCCTCTCGTCTTTTTTCTCCCGACCTCCGGATAAACCAATCACATGAGACTCACGTATATTGGAGGTAGGTATTAACTAATAAACATCCAATCAAACAGGAATCGATCTAACCTGATAGCGAAATCCACGTTTTTGTTCAAGTACATATCAACCAACCCTTAAAGTTTTACTCATTCCCTTAAAGGGGAAACTCACTTTTACAAGCTCTTTGTAGAAGATGCATAGTAAAACATTTAAAAGGACTAATCTTAACAGAATATGGTTATGTTGACATCATTCACTAATAACCTATATGGCTATTATAAATTGGACATTATACATGCACACTTTACATTAAAACTGTTTTATATTCATATAACCCTCCCTGATAAGGGGGTTACACCCTCCCCCTTCTAATTTCTCATGCCCTCATGAGACTAGACATTTTTAGGACTGAATTACTGTTCGGACAGTAGGGCAGGGGTTTGTAGGAACACACTGGGGGCACTGGGCCATTGGGTGGCACCATACAGTGTGGCAGACCTTCTTTGTCTTGGACAGCTCTTCAATGTGAACGACCATCCCTCGATGGACCAAAGTTAATGGCCTATCCGCTGGATGTCCTAGTTCATCATAACACAGCTTAATCACTGGTCTTACTTCTCTCCGGGATTTACGACACACCGGTGGTACTGGTTCATCAGGGGGTACATTCATTGTGTCCTCTTCTCCCCCTTCTAAACTCTGAGCATTCTCAACTTCAGGAAACAGATTTAGGATCTCTTGGGGTTCATTTTCTGGTGGATCCTCTCTCCCTGCACAATCCTGATTAAGCTCTGGTACAACTACAGGAGGTTCAGTTACAGGTTCCAAGTCACGTTGAGGTGATATTGGCCTTTGGTAGCTGATCCTTGCTGGGCTGTAATAGCAGCGATCATCATCCTCACTCTCTGAAGATTCTTGGCTGTCACAGACGATCTGATTAACGTTATCTTCGTTCTGTTTTCTTTGTCTTCTTTTAACCATTTGTGCTCTTGTTACAGGTGGCTGTACCAGTTGATTCAAGTCCACAGGCTTAGAGAACCTCACCTTGTCCCCAATGGGTAACAGGTGGTCTCTGTGAAGGGTCCTTATTCCACCCATTCCTCTCTCTGGCTCCAGTTTATAGACTGGTAAGTCTTTAAACTTCTCAATGACCACATAGGGTAACGAGTTCCAGCGGTTTTGAAGTTTATGCTTTCCTGTGCAGGCAAGGTTTCTGATGAGGACTCGGTCTCCCCTTTCCAAGGTTTGTGGTTTCACTCTTTGATCATAAAGCCTCTTGTTTCGTTGATGAACCTTCAGGGAAGTCTCAGCCGCTAACTGATATGCCTGCTGAAGATCTTTCTTCATTCTCTCTACGTACTGCAAATGATTGACTCCTTTCTGATTACTAGGGGAGGTACCGAAACACACATCGATGGGCAGTCGAGCCTCTCGCCCGAAGAGAAGACGATAAGGAGAATAGCCCGTTGCCTCATTTTTTGTACAATTATAAGCATGTACAAGCTGAGGGATGTATTGACTCCACTTACTCTTATTAGCCGGATCCAGAGTACCGAGCATGGAGAGTAAGGTACGGTTAAAGCGTTCTGGTTGAGGATCACCTTGGGGGTGATAGGGTGTCGTCCTCGATTTTCGGATTCCAAGCATTCCCAAAAGTTCTCTTATCAGTCGGCATTCAAAATCACGTCCCTGATCGGAGTGAATGCGTGACGGCAGTCCATAGTGTACAAAGAATTTCTCCACCAGGACTTTGGCCACAGTGACTGCTCGCTGGTCTTTGGTAGGGAATGCCTGTGCGTATCGAGTGAAATGATCAGTTATTACTAGTATATTGGCAATACCCTTGGTGTCTGGCTCCAGAGACAAGAAATCGATGCATACCAAGTCTAGTGGACCAGTACTGGTAATGTGGCTCAGGGGAGCAGACTTTTGAGGTAATGTCTTTCTGGTAATACAAGAACCACAAGTCTTTATGTACTGCTCAATGTCAAGGGCCATGCGGGGCCAGTAAAATCGATCTCTTATTAGCTCCATCGTCCGATCCACCCCAAGGTGACCAGAATCATCATGTAGAGAGTGCAGGACGGTCTGGTGATATTTGGCCAGCAGAACCAGCTGAACTCTCTCTTTTCCACAGGGGCTTTGGGAAACTCTGTATAGCAACTGATTTCGAATGACCAGTTTTGGGCCTTGACGTTGTAGAAGATTAAGCCCTGGATCAGAGCTCTTCTGAGGGGTAAGCACTTTGCCAACTTCAATGTCATGTTTCACCACTCCGATAATGGGGTCCTTTTCTTGTGACATCTTCAGGTCTTCATGGGACAACTGCTCCATATGACACATTTCAAGTGAAATCGGGCAAGAGTAAGCAGTAGGTATGCTATCAGGTGAAACTCCTAAATGGTCCACAATCCTGACGGATTCGTCATTCCCAGAAGAACTGGCCAACTGGCAGATTGCTTTGACCCCAGACTGTGGAATTTCAGTCCAAGAGGCAGACACAGCAGGGTTGGTAGGATATCGGGATAGCACATCCGCGTCAGTGTTATGTTTTCCAGGCTTGTATTGCAGGCTGAAGTTGTAGGCAGCTAGGGCGGCTAACCAGCGATGTCCTGTTGCATTCAGCTTCGCACTAGTCAGTACGTAGGTAAGTGGATTGTTATCGGTTCTAACAACAAATTGAGCTCCATATAGGTAGTCGTGAAACTTATCGACAACAGCCCACTTCAATGCTAGGAATTCTAACTGGTGAATGTGGTAACGCTGCTCCGAAGTACTCAACTTTCTGCTAGCAAAGGCGACGGGTCGAAGTCCCTCAGGATGCTCCTGGTTCAAAACAGCACCAAGGCCACTCAGACTAGCATCAACGTGGAGTACATAAGGCAGGGAGTTATCAGCGAAGGCCAGTACTGGTGCATTGGTTAGGCAGTGTATAATGGCTTTGAAGGCTTCTCCACAGGACTTGTCCCATCGTGCTCCAAAGGGGTCAGTCTCCTTGTAGTAGTTCTTTCCATTCCTCTTTCCTGATCCTTTTACAGGTGGGTAGCCTTTCGTGAGCTCCGTCAAAGGTCTTACTACTGAGGAGTACCCCTTAATGAAACGGCGATAGAAACCGCAAAATCCTAGGAAAGACCGTAGGGATTTCAGGTCTGTAGGTTCTTTCCACTGAGTTACGGCTGACACTTTCTCTGGATCTGGAGCTATTCCTGCAGCTGAAACAATATGCCCCACATATTTGACCTGTTGCTGACAAAACTGACACTTGTCGATAGAGACTTTTAACCCCCATTCTTCCAGGCGATCCAGAACTTTCATTAGTCGCTCCTCGTGTTCTTCGAGTGTTCTGCCGAAGACTATAAGGTCATCAAGGTAGACAATTACCTGTAGGAGGTGCATGTCACCTACCACCCTCTCCATTAGCCTCTGAAATGTCGCTGGGGCCCCAGTGATACCTTGTGGCATTCGTTGAAATTGGTAGAACCCCAGTGGACATATAAAGGCCGTCTTTTCTCGATCCTCAGCGGACATAGCTATTTGATAATAGCCGCTTCGCAGGTCTAGGACTGAAAACCATCGGCTACCAGTCAAACAGTCTAAAGCATCATCAATCCTGGGAGTGACGTATTGGTCGGGTATAGTGCGGCTGTTTAAGGTCCGATAATCGATGCACATCCGTACAGCACCATTTTTTTTTCGAGCTATCACAATCGGTGATGCATACGGACTTCGGGACTCTTGGATGATGCCTGCTGCTAGAAGATCTTTAAGGTGGCGTCTTACGTCATCAATGTCGGCTGGGGCAATGCGCCGTGAACGTTCTCGGAAGGGGCGAGGATCACTCAGTCTAATCTGGTGTGTGACATCTTTGGCTAAGCCTACATCCCATTCCTCAGTGGAGAACACATTACTCCGCTCCGCCAACTTCAAACGTAATCTCTTTTCCCAGCCAGCGGGTATTGGGGCCTCCCCAAAGTTGAATAACTCCGGATTAAGGGGTCCTTTGGATTCTGGAATGTCATGAGCCACTGTAACGGTGTCTGTAGGGAATACATGGGCAACTACAGTACCCACTGGAATTGAGAGATCTTTGCTTGTCTCATTGTGAATCAAGACTCTGAAGTTATTCACATCCACAGCTGATGAAGGCATTACTACAGGGGAAACAAACAGTCCTGAAGGAAGTGGATCTACAGGGGAGGCTTCAATGAGGAAGATATCTTTCCTCAAGGGTTTGTCAGACTCAACTTTGCATAGGGCATACCGCTCCCCTCGTGATGGGACTTTGAAAGTTCCAGGGCCCTCCCATATGACTTTGCCTTCGGGTCGATCTGCCGCAGAAGTTTGTCCACTTTGTGGTAAAATACGGACTGGGGGTGTCTGAATTCTCAGCGAATGGGCACTGTTTTTTCCACTAGTAGCCCCATTATATGCTGTCAGTCGTTGAAAGAAGCTGGCATTGGTTCCAATGATTACTGGGAATTGTGTCGGTCCTTGGGGGTCTGGGCAGACCAATGCAAGGATGGATATGGTCTCTTCAGCACCAGTGAGAGTTTCAGGGAAGGTAACATCTATGACAATGTATCCTTTGTAGGGATAACTGCATGAGCTGAGACCCCAAATGGATAATCCAGCAAGGGGATGGATGGGTACATCAGGTAGGTTTCGGGAATACCAGGAGTCAAAAACAATGGTCACTTGAGACCCGCTGTCCCACAAAGCATGACACGGATGGCCACCTATCTTTACCTCCACGGTCGAGGCTGGTCCAACTAGTCCCTTGGGCAGACCATTGGGCTCACTGCTGTGCACATGGCTGTTTTTAGAAAAACAGGCTTGCTCTCCAGATGGGTTGCTGTTGGTTGGATCACTCCTCATTCCTTTTGCTTTCCGTAAAGAATGGATTAATTTAGTGATTACCTGGGTGGCATTTTCGGGAGCTTGACACTTTGTGGAGATGTGTCCGTCTTCTCCACACCGGTAGCAAAAGTAATCTTCCATGTTCCTTGAGGGCTTGGATCGCTGCTGGACTGAAGCATGCGGTTGGTGTAACTGGGCATGACTAGCTGAACTACTTGAACTGACACTCATTACTGCTAGCTGTTGTTGCAGCTGAAGTACTTGCTTTCTCAAAGACTGAACTTCAGAATCCTTTGTTACTCCTTTGTGATCGGAGGGGCTTGTTTTACATAGGTTGGCTCTAGATTCTAACATCATAGAGGATGCTGGTAGGCTATTCAAGCGGTCACTTGCGAGCTGAGTCCTCAGTTCTTGAATTTCTGCTTTAAGTTCTCGCACAAAAGCGGGACAGTTATTCCCCTCGTCCTGCAAGTGTATGGACTTTGCTGTAGCAGTAAACTTGCGTCTAGTGACTTCAATTTCTTCAGCCTCCCTAATCTCATTCAACAGGCTCAGAAAAGTTGGTGGGTGTTCTTTTCTCTCCCTTAACCTCAATTGCAAAAGCATCATATCAGATTCGACGGCTCCACGAATCAGTTGTTCCACTCTTGCCTTGTCAACATTGGTGGGAGACAGTCCACCTCTTTGCACAACTTTTGTCAGTGATTTTTCAACTCTTCTCAGGAAATCAGAAAGTGTCTCACCTGGACGCTGTCGAAGAAGCCGAAAAGCGAAATACAAATCCTCTCCGGACTCTGAGGAGCCAAAAGTACTTTCCAGAGCTTCAAGGTACTGCTGCGAGCTGGCATCAGGACTGGACATACGGACAGCTTTAATGATTTCTAGGGCTGGTCCCTTTAAGCTTTCCACAATTCGTCTCCGTTTCTCTTTCTCTGAGCATTCACATTCAGTTATCATCATCTTAGCTTGCTCCATCCAGTGCTCCATGGTTTCTTCTCCCGTGGGGGTCGGAACAATACCAGAGAAAGTACGTAAACGACGGTAAGCATTGCTATCACTTGGAGGTCTTATGGTTTTCTCTAGGATCTCCCCCACTGCACGAATGATTGACTCAGGGGAACTGGGACTTGCACTCAGAGGAGGAAATAGTGCTTGTAGATCTGTCATAGACTTCCCTTCATCCCGCAGAAACTGGGAGAGCTTGTCAGCAAATCCTGAGGGAACAGTACCTGTTGGGTTTTTTCCAACGCCCGTAGTTATCCTCCAGGTCTCATCATCGGTCGGCTTTAGTTCCATAGGACAGCGTGTGGGGTCTACAGACTCTCTGCATTCACACAGCACAAGTAGGGTATCTGGAGAGGCTCCAAATCTTGTGTCTCGAACGCGCACTCTTCCAAAAGCTTTCACACTCTCGGCTACTTCTTCAATGCGTGCAATCTCAGTTGATCTGGGTACACTTGTTAGCATCAAGGAGTGAGCAAGGTCAATCCCAGCCTCTCTGCACCAGTCAGCAAGTTCACTTTGAGGAGAAGGGTTACTTCTGCGAGACATATTTTCAACAAGAAGTTATTAAATGCACCAAATATCTGTTTTCTTCTCAGGGATCAAGGAGAATTGACACGTGTTTATTTCTCTCTTCTGAAAGGTACCAGGGAGGGAATGAAAAATCCCGGACGAGCCCCCACTTTATGTAGCGCCCCCTGCCCTCCTAGGTGTGTCCTGACCTAAGTTCTAATGGGTGGAGCACCGGGTTCCTTTTATTGGTGTCTCTCGACTATAATTTAAGCCCCCATCTCTGATACCACGTTTTAAAGAGAGTTATTAGTTTCCTAAATGACTAATCTGAAACACGTATCCAAAAGAAATAATTTATTTAACAAACAAAAAAAAAATATATAATAACAATAAGGAAAATACAATATATAATTATATTTATAGATATATATTAATAGGATGGTATAAATATCAGATATAAATGTTCAGATGATATATATTAACAATAACCACTAGGTAATTGCAATATGAATAAGTACAGGTATTAATATTCAATACTGATAAACCAGTAATACATGGATTAGAATGCTCAGAAAATCCCTTAGGGAAATATACCCAAGTTTACAAGACTCAATACCTTTGGTTTCTTATTTAGCACTATATGTACACTCTTTGCAGAACAAACTGAGAATTATCAGTGAAAAATAAATCCACTTAATTCACTTACTACTTAGGGCACTTATATCACTAGTAATCCAAAGTAACACGTTTCAGCGTTTTATGAACTGTAACCGTAGACTTAATATACAAAAAAAAAACAATAGATAAAAGTGGGCCCACTCACACCATAAACACACTCAAACCAAACCCCGATGCAGGCCTGATTCGTTGCTTGGGTACGTAGTGGCCTTTAAAATGCAAAATGGCCTCTTCACTCTTCAGTGAGCTAAAATAAGACCAATAAGCAGTACCTGTAAGTCCATACGCGGCTCCGATTTTCGTCAACCGCGGCTCGCACCACCTCCGTTAACAGCCGTCGCTCCCTCGATGCCGGAGGAACACCCAACACTCCCGGTGGCTGGGCGTGCTATCCGGTTGCGGCTGTACAGTCCCTCGTTATCAGAGGACCTGTGAGCGCTTCCGGTGGCTCAACAGGGCTATCTGATCTCCTTTTACTCTTCCCACGTCGACTGTTTTACTCACAACAGCACGATGAATAGGATAAACTAAGTCTAAAATTACAATCTTTCTAACTGAAATCGCTGTATATTCACACAGGCCTCAACGTCTTTCACTCGAAAAAGAATCAAAATAAAACAGGCAAACACATTTCCTGTGTTCAATCAGACACTTAACTAACAAAAGACGTATCTAAAGAAATATGAAAACTTAACTCAAGTTTTTTTTTTGGGTTATTAAACGGGTAGATTTCGATTAGAACCAACCTTTTTGCACACCTATTCTCATATCGCCTCTCCTCTCGTCTTTTTTCTCCCGACCTCCGGATAAACCAATCACATGAGACTCACGTATATTGGAGGTAGGTATTAACTAATAAACATCCAATCAAACAGGAATCGATCTAACCTGATAGCGAAATCCACGTTTTTGTTCAAGTACATATCAACCAACCCTTAAAGTTTTACTCATTCCCTTAAAGGGGAAACTCACTTTTACAAGCTCTTTGTAGAAGATGCATAGTAAAACATTTAAAAGGACTAATCTTAACAGAATATGGTTATGTTGACATCATTCACTAATAACCTATATGGCTATTATAAATTGGACATTATACATGCACACTTTACATTAAAACTGTTTTATATTCATATAACCCTCCCTGATAAGGGGGTTACATATGTTTCAGGGTTTTTAGGGGGAATAAATTGAAAGAAAAGCATTGTTTTTACATGTGTTACAGTTATCTGTTTGTTACATATATATTGTGTACATCAAGCTTTTGAATGGTATAGTATTGTATATTGTTATCGAAACTTCATAATGTTACACTTGATTATACATTTAGTCAGGAATTATAGTTTGGAAAAAGTCTTTGGAAAAAGTCTAACAAGTAAAATGTTTACACGTTATGTGAAAACTAGCACAAGTATATAAATAAAAAGAGACTTACTCTTGTTTATGATCTCTGCTGAATAAAGTGCTTCATTCTTTTTTTTCTGAGGAAATCAATTTCTCAAATCCTCAACCACTTTTTGGGGTGATTTATGTCTTATTCCTCTCATCACGAAGCAAACAGTAAAATAAAAAAAACTTGAACAGTCTGGCTGCTTTTCCTTCTGTGTGGGCGTATTCAAGCCGCACGCTTCAGTTTGAATCTGAATAGCGCATTCGGCGCGGGGCGCGGTCACATTAGATATGATAAAGGGAGACAGGAAAAACAGATATCGCGTTGTTTTCATATGGCTTACTTTATCACAGAATATCTTTTTTAGTTTAAAAATAGACATGTCAAGCTTTGTATAGATATCTCTCTCATGTCTTTTCGTTGAGTATTCACGGAGTTACAGTTCATTTTAATGACGTTGTCATGTGGAGGTAAGGGGGTGAACTCAAGCGCAGACAGGATGCACAACACACAGGATTTATTGTAGACAAAAAAGGGGAAAACAAAGACTAGGGCAAAGACAAGATGATTTAACAATACTAGAAACAAACAATAAACAAAAGACTCTTAACCCAGGAACTCTAACTACAAGTAAACACGGGTAATATAACGTCTCTACAATGTGTAACAGTGAGTAACAATGCAACAATGAACCGCACAAGACAGTGAACACAAGGGGATATAAATAGGGAGACTAATAATGACATAACAGGTGGCACAGGTAAATCAATAATGACAAAACTAGGGTAACAAGGGGGCGGAGCAAGGAAACGAGACAACACAAGCACATGGCCCAATGACCAGGCGATGTGCTTGCACACAAAACACGGGTCTGTCATGATCCTGCCTCAAGACTTGAGAAAAATCAAGGACACGAGGGCAGAATCACGACAGAACCCCTCCCTTAAGGAACGGCTTCCAGACGGAGTCTTAGGTGGACGGGACGAAGGCTGACGACGAGGGGTCCGGGCAGGTCTGGGTGGTGTAGGGTGGGGAGTGGTCTCTGGACAACTGACAACATCTGTGGACATGGCAGGAGTGATCGCTGGACACTTGACAACATCTACTGGAAACATGACAACATCTTCTGGACACATGACAACATCTGTGTAGACAGAAGCTGGCTCAGGAACCGCGCTCACTGCGGCTGGCTCGGGAACCGCGTTCACTGCGGCTGGCTCGGGATCAGCGCTCACTGTGGCTGGCTCGGGATCTCTAGGAACAGGGTCTGGGGACAAGACAGGACTGGCAGGGACTTCTAGGATCTTGACTAGGCGTGACAAATAATCTGACAGGGTCCTGGCAGCAATGACTACAGGCATCTTGACGAGCCGAAACAGACTGCAACACTGCTTCAGCTGCAGTGTCGGCTGCGGCTCTCTCCTCAGCGCTCACGACTGCTGCCTCTGACACAGTTCTTTCTGTAGCTGGTTCAGGATCAGCGCTCACCGCGGCTGCGGGTTGGAGAGGCATCGCGGACTCAGGAGGAGACAGAGCCGCAGGAACAGAGGACCCCTTCTTCCTCCTCTTTCTCCTTGGCCGTGGTGCAGAGGTCACAGCTGGGTCTGAGACTGGTTGGGGAAGTTCGGTCTCAGGCTGGGCTGATTCTGACGCCGAGGATTCCGAGGCCGATTCCCACAAGAACCGTCCCTCGCTTCTTGGGGAGACTGATGGGTGTGGGAGGTGCCTCAGGATTTGGGGAGGGATGAGCCTGATCCCTCAGTGTTGCAACGGCCAGGATACGACCCTCTGGGATCACTGGCAGCTGGGTAGAAGGTGGGGATCTCGAGGGGGAAACCTGTGGCTCCTCCTGGGAGAAACTCTCCGATAGCCGGGCATAATTCCGTAGGATCCACTCACCCTCGGACAAGACTGGGAGGGTGACACTCCTCTTGTCAGTGGGGGATGGCAACCAGCATTGCCTACGGAACTCCAATGGTCGCTGAAGTTCAGAGGGCATCCTGTCTGCTGAGTTCTTAGTTGGGCGGTTCATTCTGTCACGTGGAGGTAAGGGGATGAACTCAAGCGCAGACAGGATTTAAGGTCCAGGAGGACGAGGAGCAAGTCTTGCTAGTAGTGCCGTAATGGCCTACTCAGACCTGGTTCCCCGAACTAGTGCTCCTCTGACAGCCCCTCCTTGGTCGGTTCCTCTGAGGAGGGATTTACTGACTCAGAGACGGGGCACCATTTGGCACCCGCGTCCAGACCTTTGGAAACTCCATGTCTAGTCCCTGGATGGGACGCGGAGGTTCTAGGTGACCTATCCCAAGAGGTAGTGAACACCATCATTTCGACAAGAGCACCGTCTACGAGACACGCTTATGCCTTTAAGTGGAACCTGTTTGTTGAATGGTGTTCTTCTCGCCCAGAAGACCCCCGAAGATGCCTGATTGCAGTCGTGCTATCCTTTCTGCAGCAAGGGTTGGAGCGAAGGCTATCTCCCTCCACTCTCAAAGTCCAGGTTGCCGCTATTGCTGCGTACCATGACCCCATGAATGGGAAGTCTCTGGGTAAGCATGACCTCATCGTCAGGTTCCTTAGAGGGGCCAGGAGGCCCCAGGTTGAAGACTTACAGGTTGCTCACCTGACATCTATGTCATCAAGCTCAGTTTGAGTCTGCGCAGTAGGCCCGACCCCCAGGAAGTGCGTGCCTCTAATTGACTTCCTTTTTTTCTCTGTTGAATCCAATGGGGTCGCTGTGTCCATTTCTTTTACTGTCTATGGAATTATCCGATTGCAGCTGTTCTGGAGTCGACCACTCTCTGATTCAAATGAACTGTTAAGTGCGAGTCTACAGAAGTAAGAATTGGGAGATCTTGTGAGCGCGCGTGCGTCTGATGTTGCTAAAAGTAAAATACTAATGTCGAAATTTAGGATTAATTATTGTAACTGAAAATCATATTTAGGTAAAAATTGTCAGTTGTTTGGGTAATCCACTTTAAAGAGTGATCTATTTAAGCCCACTGAAATGCTCGTGTGCAGGCGATGCAGACACATCTATCAGCGTCTGAGTTTTAGGTAAAAAAAATAATAACTTAACCATTAAACTAACACAGGTTAAATAAAATAACTCATGCATAATATTACAAGTTTTATTAAAATGCTACCATGTCCTATGTGACATCTGTTTTTATATTGTTTATCAACTGTAACGTTGTTTGGATTAACTAGACGAGTAGACAGACACGAATGTTTATTCTGATTCAAATGAACTGTTAAGTGCGAGTCTACAGAAGTAAGAATTGGGAGATCTTGTGAGCGCGCGTGCGTCTGATGTTGCTAAAAGTAAATTACTAATGTCGAAATTTAGGATTAATTATTGTAACTGAAAATCATATTTAGGTAAAAATTGTCAGTTGTTTGGGTAATCCGCTTTAAAGAGTGATCTATTTAAGCCCACTGAAATGCTCGTGTGCAGGCGATGCAGACACATCCCAGCCGGCATTTCAACGTTGATTCAACGTTGAAACAACGTCAGGTACCATGGTTGAATCAACGTTGAAAAACCTTTCGATTTTGCAAATTGGATCAACGTTGAAATCACGACGTTGATTCACCGTTGAAATCGTGACGTTGATGTACGGTTGAAATCACAACGCTGATTCACTGTTGAAATCCCGACGTTGAATCAACGTTGAATAACCTTTCGATTTTGCAAATTGTATCAACGTTGAAATCACGACGTGGATTCACCGTTGAAATCGCGACGCTGTTTCACCGTCTTACCTGCATTATGGGTGAATTAGGGTCGTGCTGCAGCCCTGGGATGAAAGCTGAATGAGGTGTTGATTTTGAAAAGTTAATCAGCGTTGATAACACGACGTTGTTTCCCCGTCGTACCTTGCACCGTGTGTAAATACACCTAGATCCTAGTTGGCATTTAGATCAACAATGTACATGCAAGGCTAAAAATCTAATGACTGGCAGCAATGGCTTTACAAACAACTTCAATAAACGACCACATGCTCAAAATTGTCAAACAGCAGTTAAATTTTGGAAACATACTGAATAAAACAGATGAAAATAATCCCACACTTTATTATGCAGAGTATGCATGGAGGTAATGCTAAAAACATGTAGTAGAACAATCCAAATACAATAATATTTAAAGGTTTTTGTAAAATAATTCGGCACAAAAATGCATATTTTTTTCAGCACTTACAAGACAAACCCTTGTACCTTTATGACTGAAACCAGTGGATCTTTTATTTTGGTGGAAAACTACAGTTTCTGTCAAAAACATGTTTTAGTAATGTGTCTCATTTCAAGTTGTGCACATTTGTGCCGTGAAAATGTGTTGAACAGTTCGAGAAGGGAACCTTCCACCAGTTGATTTCTAATGGGAACCCCCCCGGGCTGTGTCTTCTTTACCGTGGGGAATGCAGAATGAGATTTCTACCGCAAGGCACTCTAAAATGTTAGAACCAGCAGCCTTAGTGTATACAGTGTGGTTGTGCTTCGGGTGATCCTTGAAAGTGTCCCAGCGCTAGGTCCTTTCTGACGCCGTCCCCTCCACTCTCTCCCACTTGTGCACTTTCTGTACCGTCCTGTATAAACATTTACATTTAATCATTTAACAGACGCTTTTATCCAAAGCCACTTACAAATGAGAATAACAGAAGCAGTCACGTGTACAAGCGAACAACAACAGTATACAAGTGTCATGACAAGTCTCAGTTAGTCTAGTACAGAACGCATAGCCAGGTTTTTTTTTTTTTTTTTTTTTATTATGAAAGACAAGAAAAGAAGGAAAAGTGCTAGCATTAGTTGGTTAAGTTCCGGTGAAAAAGATGAGTCTTAAAATGTTTCTTGAAAATGAGTAAAGACTCAGCAGTTCGGATTGAGATTGGGAGGTCATTCCACCAGCTGGACACAGTCCAGGAAAAGGACCGTGAGAGTGATTTTGAACCACTCTGGGATGGCACCACAAGGCGTCGTTCACTTGCAGAGGGCAAACTTCTGGAGGGAACATAAGATTTAACCAGTTTGTTTAGGTATGTCCACAATGTTTCACAATAACTTTGATATTGTGAAATATATTTAACTGAAAACTGAATGCAAAATAAATCACACAATATTTTCACTTTACAGTTCAGTAACAGTGAGGTTGGAAACAAAGTGGACAACACTATTCATTAAACACTTATTTAATGTATTCAGATGAAAATTTACAATATTAACAAATTATTCACAAGCAGTGTTTTCAGAACCCCCAGTTACACTGTTTTAATCAAAACACTAGTAATATAGTGTAGTAAAACAAATAAAATCTAATTCAGTAAATTTTTAATAAACTAAGTACAATCAAAACCTATCACAAAAGGTCAAAGCATCTCTAGCAGAAGTGACAGTGCAATGAAGCAGATGAACAATTTCTTACCAATGTTTCAAGAACAAGCTGGATCCTCGATGACTCTACAAGGGGAAAGAAGAAATGGTTTACTGAAAAGTTCTTAAAAAGCAAGATTTCATATTATACCATTTCTTTAAACCACTGGTTCTCAAACTTTTTATACCAAGTACCACTTCAGAAAATATTTGTTATTAAATATTAAGTTGCACCATAATGACCAACATTAAATTTCAGCAGCGTAGTAGACCAAACTATTCAGCTACAGGTCTACAGTTAAAAAATGAGGCAGTTTTATTCTAATAAGAATATTTATTGTTGTCAGACACTTTACCATGTTTGAACATTAACACTACAACTGTGCTTACATACACAGGTAAATAAAAAAAAGTTTAAATTAAAATGTAATTTTAAATGTAATTATGTAACAAAAGTTACAAAACTGTACTGTACTTTAACTCTAACATACTTAAATGTGCAAAAAAAAAACTTACTCAAAGATTAAGTTAAAATATATTAACATTAATTAGTTTAATTTAGTGATTCACCTGCATAACAACTAGAGGGGGCCTGACACTTTGAGAACCATGGCTTTAAACAATCCTTTTATTTATTTATTCATTTTCATTAATTCATTAAAATTATATTATTTAAATACAGACATTTGCACTTATATGTTTCAGAAAACACTTTGAAACTATTATAAGCATACAAACATATATAACACACCTAATGCATGGGATACATATCAGGAAAATATGGGAAAATCTCTAAACCATCTCTAAATCTCTCTTTCCAGCAACACATTAGGTGAGCACCTAACTTGATCAGCTGTGATAAAGCAATGCAAAAATAGACACACGGGTATTTATTCATCTGCAGATTACATGTCCTTTAAACTACCCATTTGTAAACTCTGGTAATACTTTACTATTTTCAAAAGATAATAAAGATAACGTTAGCGATTTTCTTACCTCATTTTGCCAGGATGTTTTCAGGACCTCGCAGAACACCTGACCCTTCTTGTGTTCACAGTTTTTGTTCTCCATTGACATGTCACGACTCAAATTCGCTCAAAATAAATAAAACATGTACAGGCACATATGAAATAATTCGGGACCGATAGAGCAGTCAGTTATAACGAGCAGCAGCTCACAGTTAGCCGCCTCACTCACAGAAAGACGACAATGGGCTAGGTGCACAAGATGGCGCCGGTGAGCTTCAGCGACGCGAGTGTGTGCGTACTTATTTCCGGTCTTGCGATGCTCGCATTGACTGTAAGGGAAACTTACAAACGAAACTTGGCTAGATGTATATAATTAATGATTTTCAAATTTAACAGCCTATAGTGGTATATCAAAAACATGGGGAAACATCCTCCCTATATTTTGCGTACCTCTGTGTGGAAATTCATCAAGATACAACGCGGAGATTGCTTTATTCTTCTGTTGATTATGCGGATCAGCGTCAGGTCAGGTCCACAGGGATTTCTTCTTTCAAACACAAACCTCTCAAATATGCAATACTTTTCATTTTCGAAGAGCTGGTTTTGTTCTGTTATGTAAGACACATGTTTCTGACTGTCAAACGATGCACAGAGATTTCTGATAAAGTTTTATTAACTTTATTTGATAACATAATTTATAACTAACTGTACAATTAAACGTAATATAATTATGGTATGTTTGCATTAAATAAAAGATCGCTGTTTGCATTCATGTGTGTTTTTATCTGTTTATTTGTTTTGTGAAAGATCTTCAGCATAAATCATTATCTGTCTATGAGTAGCCATGTATATTGTTATTGTTTTGCATTAATTATCAGATTAAACAGATATTAAAATTAGTCACGTATTTTTTTACTGTGTAAAATAATAAAATATGTTGTGAAAATAACGATGAAACAGACTGATGTATGTGTACAATTGAGAAATGGATACTTCTGAAGATAGCAGCCCAGGTCTCACGAGGTAAATATTTAATATAAAATAAAAATAAAAATGCAAACATTTTCGAGAAATAAGTAATTTGTACATTTACATATTTGGTAAGATTAAATACATTATATAGCTTTGTATACACACCATGAGTTCAACTTTCATTTCGTGAACAGTAGAGAACAATTGTATTTAATTCATTCACCAGACCCAAACATACACACGTAACAAATCCACTGGCTCAGTTAACATTTGTAGTATAGTGATAATAGCAGTGTATATCTTATTTGCATATGAAGTGATATTATAAATCCTGTAAACATATAGAAGGTAATATTTGGACTTCTCTTGGGTTCTCTGCACTGACTTTAAGCACAACCGGAAATATCTACGCACACACTCGCAAGACCGGAAATCCAAGATGGCGGAGATATGCAACTAGCCCATAACGGTCATATTTTTAAATGTAGAAAGGCGCGAACCGATTCATTGTCCGGTTTCCTGAATGACAGCCAGATTAACCAATCATGATAGAAATAATAAAATACAACTACCAATGGGAGTTGTTTCAGTGTGATAAAGCAGCGAAATGTATAGTTTTATTGTTGTTAATGATGATAATATTTAACATACTTTAGATTTTAGAATAGGTATCATGACTAAAATATTTTAAAATGCTATAAAAATAATTAATTAATTTAAATAATTTAATATAAATAATTTAAAAGCTTGTTAACCTTTAACTACCATTTAGCATTAAACATTTTTAATTGTTTCATTAAAACAACTGACCTTATTTCAGCCATATTTCAATGTTGAAAGTTGGTCATGTGCTGGAAGTTTTTCAACAGTTCATCTTTAAACGTTGAATCAATGTTGTTTCAACGTTGAAACCACAACTGACCTTATTTCAACCATATTTCAACATTGAAAGTTGGTCATGTGCTGGATGTTTTTCAACCATTCAGCTTTAAACGTTGAATCAACGTTGTTTCAACGTTGAAACCACAACTGACCTTATTTCAACCATATTTCAACATTGAAAGTTGGTCATGTGCTGGATGTTTTTCAACCATTCAGCTTTAAACGTTGAATCAACGTTGTTTCAACGTTGAAACCACAACTGACCTTATTTCAACCATATTTCAACGTTGAAGGTCGGTCATGTGCCGGCTGGGATCTATCAGCGTCTGAGTTTTAGGTAAAAAAAATAATAACTTAACCATTAAACTAACACAGGTTAAATAAAATAACTCATGCATAATATTACAAGTTTTATTAAAATGCTACCATGTCCTATGTGACATCTGTTTTTATATTGTTCATCAACTGTAACGTTGTTTGGATTAACTAGACGAGTAGACAGACATGAATGTTTATTCATAACCGTACTGAAAATAAGTAAATATTGTTAGCTGATGCTAACTGTCTATCTAACAAGCTTGCTGGTGCTAACTTGAGGTAATTTTTATAAATAATGTCCAAATATTTTTATTCAACCTGTATATATATATATATATATATATATATATATATATATATATATATATATATATATAGATTACCTCTGGGGAGAAAAGAAAGGATGTGATGTTCAGAACACGGTAACTACAGTAATTATCAAAGTGGGAAGAGATGTTTTTACACCACAGACAAGGTTTGAGAAGGAAAAAAATAATTATGAAAATATAATAATATTTTCCTTAAAATGTTCTTCCTAACTTCCGGCCTTATTATCATGTCATATATAACTGTGATGTTCTGTAAAACAACAAACTTTAATATACCTTTTTTCTTACTGGTGAAAATCAGATGGTCAACTCTGCTTTCTCAGTGTAAGGTACATCACAGTGTAAGATTCACAGTGAACATTACTCTCGTCAAAGTAGTCCATATCAACAACAAAAATATATCTTGACTCCATATAGTGGTTATTTAGGAAAAATTCCCAGGTATTTTGAGCAGTAGGATTATAAAAAATATGTGCTAATATAAAATTAAATTAAGTAGCCTATATAAAATTGCAAACATTTATCTTTCAGTACTTTTGTATAAGTACATAAAAATTGAGTAGCCTACTTTTGTACTTTCACTTGAATAAAATTGAAAAAGGAGTACTTTTACTTTTACTGGAGTAATATTTTATCATAGGTATCTGTACTTTTACTCAAGTACTTGATTTGTGTACTTCGTCCACCACAGTGGTGGACAGTAACGGAGTAGCTTTACTTCGTTACTGTACTTAAGTACATTTTTCAAGTATCTGTACTTTACTGGAGTAGTTTTATTTTGAGTAACTTTTACTTTTAACTTGACTACATTTCATAAAACATATCGTTACTCCCTATATATCACGTGCTCCGATACCCAGAAGCGGTGTCTGATTCATCATGAACGAACTGAGTCTTTTCAAAATATACTTTTAAATCGGATCGCAAATCGCACCAAATGATTCGTTTATGAATTAGAATGATCCGATTGCAGCCTACTGTCTATGGATTGCAGCTGTTCGGGAGTCGACCACTCACTGATTCAAATGAACCGTTTAGTGCGAGTCTCCAGAAGTAAGAACCGGGAGATCTTGTGAGCGCGCGTGCGTCTGATGTTGCTAAAAGTAAGTTATTAATGTTGAAATTTAGGATTAATTATTTTAACTGAAAATCATATTTAGGTCAAAATTGTCAGTTGTTTGGGAACTAAATCCGCTGTAAAAAGTGATCTGTTTAAGCCCACTGAAATGCTCGAGTTCATACGATGCAGACACATCAATCAGCGTGTGCCTCAAAAAAGGACTTACTTACAAAGATACATAACAGCTACAACTGTATATGCACTATTATACTTTATCGACACAAATTGATATTGTCAAACAGCAAACAAGCAGCCACTCACAAAAAGCCTATGTATGTGTTTATTTTATTTTTTATTTTTTGCAACTTGTTCTGAGCAGCGCTGCTTATTCCCCCATTAATCCACTCCTCAGGCAAGTGCGTGCCAGGTACCTTTTCAGACAGAAGGTGTTTTTTTTGCGTCTCTACAAGCGATGCACCCCAAGCTTCCATCCTTAACAAACAGCCATGTATATCGGCTCATCCAGTCTCGCCACTGCTGGCTATTCCAGTTTAACCGGAGAGAGGATTTGGAGCAAGAGGGGTTAGGATCGTGTCCGGCCTCTGACGAGCTGTTACCATCTTCAGCCAGAGACTTTTCTTCAGCTTCTTGCGTTATCACAGTGGGAGCGGCGGGACAGTGCTTGCAGCAGGTGAATCAGTCGTGCTATGAACGTCATCACTACACAATTTCTTAGTAAAACCAAAATTAATTAAACTGCCTTGTTTTCTTTTGCCATGGCTATGATGCTATAACTGCAGAATGACTTCGTGCGTGATAAATGGCCTCCAATGTTTATTTTTTTTTTCTAAGAATATATGAAGTGGATATAAGACATAACATGTGTAGAATTTGCAGCGCAGCGCCCCCACACCTTGATGCTCATTACAAGAATAGCATGTATAGTAATCTTTATTGAAGTAAATTAGTGTCAGACACAGACGAGGACACAGAGGATTCAGTGATAAGGTAGTTTAATGTGAATCAGAGGTTTCAGACACAGGTGAATCTTGACACGTGGATAGAACGGTGACAACACAACTTCCCTTATGGTGAACGGTGATCCAGATGGTGCTCAGATGAAGACGATGGGGACAGGAAGACTGACGAGGATGAAGAGGGTTCAAGAGTTCAGGTAGGTTTAATAATGGCGTTCAGGCAAGTGAGGAGATCGGTGCAAGACCAGACGATGAGTGATGGTGACTGATGGCTTTATATGTGGTTCTGGTGATGATGCACAGGAGTTCAGAATTCGGGTGATTGGGGACGAGTGGGTGTGGCGTAAGTGTCCGATTCCGGGAGTGTGGAAGGTGTGGCTGTGACAGTACCCCCTCCTCCACGGGCGGCTCCTGACAGCTGGAATCTTGTGCGACGACGGGGTCTACCTCGGCCACGGGGAGCGGGGCGGTCTGGATGGTCTTGATGAAAGTCAGTGAGAAGGCTGGGGTCCAGGATGTCGTTACGATTAACCCAGCAACGCTCCTCCGGGCCGTAGTTTTCCCAGTCCACAAGGTACTCCAGTTGAGGACCCCGTCGTCGAGAGTCGAGGATAGCTCTCACACGGAAGATGTCGTTGTCGTCTTCGATGGCCGGAGGAGGAGGTACGGCATCATCACCAGGTTCTGTGGATGGAGGAGACAAAGGTTCAGTGAAGTGAAGACGGCAGGGCAGTCGGAGGCGGATGTCCCTCGTCGAGAGCCAGACTTGTTGTCCAGGTTGGTATTGCGGCGTGGGTCCTCGACGAGCGTCCGCTTGCTCCTTATGCCTCCGCACTGCCCGCTGGAGATGCACGTGAGCCGAGTCCCAGACCCTCTCGCTCTGTCGGAACCAGTGATCTACCGCTGGGACCTGCGAGGGCTCACCTGACCATGGGAAGAGCGGAGGTTGGTATCCAAGGACACATTGGAAGGGAGTGAGCCCGGTGGTAGATTGCTGGAGGGAGTTCTGAGCGTATTCGGCCCAGGGTAGGTACTGGCTCCAACAGTCCTGGTTACGGTGGCAGTAAATCCTCAGGAACCTCCCCAGCTCCTGAATCTTACGCTCCGTCTGGCCGTTGGTCTGAGGATGGTATCCCGAGGAGAGACTGACGGACACCCCTAGAAGACGGAAGAAAGCTGACCAGACTCTAGAGATGAATTGGGGGCCTCTGTCGGAGACGATATCTTCTGGGATGCCAAAGTGACGGAAGACGTTGTGGAATAGTGCCTCTGCCGCTTCGAACGCAGTGGGGAGTCCTTTGAGAGGGATGAGTTTACATGATTTTGAAAACCTGTCGACCACTACCAGTACACAGGTGTAGCCTTGAGAGAGAGGGAGGTCAGTCATGAAATCAATGCCGATATGGGTCCATGGACGTTCAGGAATGGGCAGAGGCACCAGTTTACCTTCCGGGAGTCTTCTAGGGGTGTCTGCTATGGCGCAGATGGAGCATCCTTTGAGGTAGCGGACCGTATCCAGAGCCATCGATGGCCACCAGTAACGCTGTTGTAGGAGCGAGAGGGTCCGCCTCCTGCCTGGGTGTCCAGAGCCCGGAGAGGTGTGAGCTAAGTCCAGGAGGGTAATCCGATGTTGAGGGGGGACGAAGAGTTTCCCTTCTGGACCTCCCGGCGGAGCAGGGTGTTGAAGGTTTTCCTGTGCAATCAGATGATCAATACTCCACTGGATAGGACTAACTATCATGGCTGGAGGGAGGATTGGTTCTGGAGATTCGGGTTCGGGATCTGCTTGATGAAGACGGGAGAGGGCGTCGGCTCTATTGTTCTGGGAGCCAGGGCGATAGTTGACCTTGAAGTTGAATCTCGTGAAGAACAAGGCCCATCTAGCTTGGCGATGATTCAGTCTTTTGGCTTCACGGAGGTATTCCAGGTTCCGGTGGTCGGTTACCACCTCGAAAGGGAACTGGGCTCCCTCCAGCCAGTGACGCCATTCTTCCAGAGCCAGCTTAATGGCCAGTAGTTCACGGTTACCGATGTCATAATTCTGCTCCGCCGGGGATAGCTTCTTCGAGAAGAAGGCACATGGATGGAGTCGTGGTGGATTCCCCTGCCGCTGGGAGAGGACTGCTCCGACCCCGGTGGATGAGGCGTCCACTTCCACGATGAACTGGTGGCTGGGATCAGGGTGGATGAGGATTGGAGCGGTCTTGAAGGCTTGTTTGAGCAGGTGGAAAGCTTCAGTGGCCTCGGGGTTCCAGGACAGAGACATGGGCCGGTTCCGGAGGAGAGAAGTTAGAGGGGAGCTGAGTAAACTGTAGTCCTTGATGAATCTTCGATAAAAGTTGGCAAAGCCCAGGAAGCATTGAAGTTCTTTTATGGAGCCGGGTTGAGGCCAGTGTGTGATGGCGTCCACCTTCCCCTGGTCCATCTTCACGCCACATGGGTCGATGATGTAACTTAGGAACTGGACTGAGGGCGTATGGAACTCACATTTTTCGGATTTGAGGTAAAGGTGGTGTTCCCGGAGTTTTCGGAGTACGAGGATGACATGATGGATATGTTCTTGCTTGGATGTGGAGTAGATGAGGATGTCGTCGATGTAGACAATTACGAACTTGTTAAGGTAATCTCTGAAGACTTCATTCATGTAGTTTTGGAAGACGGATGGACTGTTGGATAACCCATACGGCATGACCCGGTATTCATAGTGCCCGGAAGGAGTGATGAAAGCGGTCTTCCATTCGTCCCCCTTCCGGATGCGGATTAGGTTGTAGGCACTCCTCATGTCCAGTTTCGTGAAGATCCTGGCTCCGCGTAATTGTTCCAACGCCGCTGGGACCAGGGGAAGAGGATAACTGAATTTGACGGTTTGTGAATTGAGGTGGCGATAATCGATGCACGGCCTCAAGCCTCCGTCCTTCTTGGCCACGAAGAAGAAGCTGGAAGCGGCAGGGGAAGTAGATGGTCGGATGAACTCCTGAGCGAGGGCTTCCTGTATATACTCCTCCATGGCCTTCTGCTCCGGGATGGACAGGGGATAGATTCGTCCTTTAGGAAGGGTTGCTCCAGGCAGGAGGCAATGGCGCAGTCCCATGGCCTATGAGGTGGTAGCTTCGTTGCCAACCGCTTACTGAACACATCCTGGAACACCCGATATTCAGGAGGGATGATATGATCCATCTTCGTGTCGGGGCTCTCCACTGATGTGGACTGAACCGGTAGGGAAGACTTCCTTAAGGGAGGACTGACCTTGGGGATTTTAGCTGGAGGAGTGATGCAGGTATGATGGCAGGACATTCCCCATTTCAGTATCTCTCCAGTGGGCCAATGGATGTGAGGTTGGTGGAGGTTCAGCCAGGGGCGTCCCAGGATGATGTCTGCGGTGGATTCCTCCAGCACCATGAACGTGATGTCTTCTTCGTGCAGGAGTCCCACGCGGAGGATGATTGTGGGGGAGAAATAGTGGACACGACCCTTGCCCAGCGGCTTTCCCTGTATGGTGGTTACTTTGAGTTCGACAGGGCTTCGGTGATGTTTGGCGTTGAGACGAGTTAAGGTTTGCCGGTTGATGAAGTTCCCCGCCGAACCGGAGTCGATGAGGGCTTGTACTGAAACAGAAGTGCAAAGGTGTCTTAGAGTAACCCAGGTCTTAGTTAGATGAGCAGTTTGAGGAGGTATATGGATGGTACTCACCGCTGGGCGTGGAGGTCGAACTGGACAGGATGGTAAGAGGTGTCCATCTCCCCCACAATAGAGACATAGCCCGGCGTTGATCCTCCGCTGACGTTCCGATGCGGACAGATGGTGAGAGTCCACTTGCATGGGTTCAGGTGCTGGAGGAGCGACAGATGGTATAGCGGGCGGAGGAAGTACAGCGGGAGTGAGCGGATGACAGGCAGTGAGTCTCTGGGCAACTCGAATGGATTTCTGAATGAGATTCTCTAGTCCTAGTGAGTCTTCGTACACAACTATCAAACTTTGTATCTTGTCATTCAATCCGTGGCGATATGCTGTAACTAAGGCAGTTTCATTCCAGCCGCTTATGTAAGCGAGAGTACGGAAGCGTATGGCATAATCACTCACAGATTCATCTCTCTGTTGGTGAATGGTAAATAATTGGTCATGGACAGACAATGCAGAAGTTTGATGGCCAAAGACGGATTTTAACTGGGAACAGAAGTTAGTGACGGATCCAAGGGCAGGTGAGTTCGAGTCCCAGAGAGATTCAGCCCATTGGAGGGCCTTACCTGAGAGTAGGTTGATGATGAAGGCTACTCGACTGCGTTCGGAGGTGAATAAATGAGAGTTGGATTCCATATAGAGGGAACACTGTAGCAGGAACCCGCTGCAATCCTCCGCCGTGCCGCTGTATGTCGCTGGTTTGGCCATGGGACTCGCAGGGGCAACTGAAGAAGTGACCGGAGTTGTAGCGGTGTTTGAGTTGTTGACAGCCGGTGAAGAGTTTGTTGCATCAATGAGGACCGTACAGCGTGAACCAGTTTCGTGAAGGGATCCGCGGTGCGGTCCTCGCCCGTGTCCGAAGAGCTCTGCATGCGGTCTGGTCTTGTGTCAGACACAGACGAGGACACAGAGGATTCAGTGATAAGGTAGTTTAATGTGAATCAGAGGTTTCAGACACAGGTGAATCTTGACACGTGGATAGAACGGTGACAACACAACTTCCCTTATGGTGAACGGTGATCCAGATGGTGCTCAGATGAAGACGATGGGGACAGGAAGACTGACGAGGATGAAGAGGGTTCAAGAGTTCAGGTAGGTTTAATAATGGCGTTCAGGCAAGTGAGGAGATCGGTGCAAGACCAGACGATGAGTGATGGTGACTGATGGCTTTATATGTGGTTCTGGTGATGATGCACAGGAGTTCAGAATTCGGGTGATTGGGGACGAGTGGGTGTGGCGTAAGTGTCCGATTCCGGGAGTGTGGAAGGTGTGGCTGTGACAATTAGGTTTTAATCGCCGTCATGCATGAATGAATAATATTTTTGCTATTTTTCACTTAATAATCCATCATGATAACATTACACAACTGAAATTGCACTTCAAAATATTCACATTGTCAATATTTTTGAGACCCCCCAAAATTTCACATTTCTCGTTTTCAGGGGAGCCCATGTCTTATTTAGGGGAGCCGAGCTCCCCCTAGCTCCCCCGTAGTTTGCACTGTGGTGACGTCTGTTTTTATATTGTTTATCGTAATGTTATATTGTTTGGATTAACTAGACGAGTAGACAGACATGAATGTTTATTCATAACCGTACTGAAAATAAGTAAATATTGTTAGCTGATGCTAACTGTCTAGCTAACAAGCTTGCTGGTGCTAACTTGAGGTAATTTTTATAAATAATGTCCAAATATTTTTATTCAACAACCTATATATATATATATATATATATATATATATATATATATATATATATATATATAGGGAGAAAAGAAAGGATGTGTTGTTCAGAACATGGTAACTACAGTAATTATCAAAGAGGCGAAGAGATGCACCCCGTTTGGCCAGGGGTGTTTTTACACCCCGGACAAGATTTGAGAAGGAAAAAATCATTATGAAAATATAATTATATTTTCCTTAAAATGTTCTTCCTAACTTCAGGCCTTATTATCATGTCATAACTGTGATGTTCTGTAAAACAACAAACTTTAAAATACTTTTTTCTTACTGGTGAAAATCAGATGGTCATCTCTGTTTTCTCTCAGGTACATCACAGTGTAAGCTTTCACAGTGAACATTACTCTCATCAGTGTAGTCCATATCAACAACAAAAATATATCTTGACTCCATATAGTGGTTATTTGGGAAAAAATCCTAGATATTTTGAGCAGTAGGATTATTAAAAAAATATATGTTCTAATATAAAATTAAATTAAGTAGCCTATATAAAATTGCAAACATCTATGTTTCAATACTTTTTTACTTAAGTACATAAAAAATTGAGTACTTTTGTACTTTCACTTGAGTAAAATTGAAAAAGGAGTACTTTTACTTTTACTGGAGTAATATTTTACTATACGTATCTGTACTTTTACTCAAGTACTTGATTTGTGTACTTCGTCCACCACTGGTCCACCACTGCGGATCCGGCATGTGATTACAGGAGGGAGAGGTAACAGAACATTTGCGCAAACACATTGGTGGACCAATTTAAGTGATTTTAAGAGTGTGCACCAGTTGCATATAGTCTGTATAAGGTCATGAATAACATGGAAATGCCATGCGATTTTAAAACAACAATTTCCAGCCCTTAAAACGTTTTGAAAAAGTTGTGGAATTTTATTTTTCAAATCTCTGTGTACTAGTTGTGTAATTCCGCATTTATTCAACATAGCTTAGGTTTGAATTATAAAATAAATGAATACAAACTATTAGATTAAATCTGCCATTCGAAACCAACCTTCGAATCCATGAACTCTCTCGGTGCGCGCTTCTTATCAGCTCATCTTGTCTGTAGCCTAGGCTACTAAAGCGACCTGCTGCACTCTGCGATACAAGACTTTCACTTGTATTTCAGGACAGCTGACAGAACTGTCACTTGACTGACTAATCGAGTAATTGTTGTATTGTCACAAAAATGTATAATTTGTACACATTTTAAGTATTTTAAGCCATTTGGTACTCGCGCGCTCCACAGGCTGTACAGTATGTGCCCTCACAGTCACATCCAAAGCTCGCGCTTATAAAGCTGCCTCGCAAGTTGTTTTTTTTTTCATAGTTTTTTTAGTTTAAGCATCCAAATACAAACAATATGATGTCTGATGGGTTTTGACAAATAAAAAAACTTTCATGGCACACTCTATTAAAATACAGGGGGTAAAAGAAAGAAAAGGTGGAAAAATCAATAATTAAACAACACTGCGTCATCAGTTTTGGTGTTGTATGGCTATATGAAAAACAAGCTCAAATGGAGTTAAGGTCGCCGTCGAATGAGGAGATCTGTGTTTTGTCCGCATCTGAGGCAAGTGCAGCACATTATAGCTATTGTGACGGAGTGACTGTAACGGGGCGGAACCAAAAATGAGGAAGATTAGTTCCGCCTGGACCATATATCGCATACACCGCCGCTTCCGGGAACGCTGGCGAACCCAAATCGGCGTGTTATTGGGAACAGGTGTCTTGTTGAGCGTGGCGATCACTGATTGGGCAATTCGGTGAAGAGGAGACACATAAATAGGGCATCAGAAACACAGGAAGTGGGTGGTGATTCCCAGTAGTTATTGTGGGTGCAACGGAGCGGAGGAGCGAGTTGGAGAGAGAAGCTGTGTCCAAATTCAGGGTCTACATCCTTCGGAGGACTCATTTGAAGGATGTTACGTCACAGCGCCGCGACGAAGGCTGTCCAAATTCGTAGGATCCTTCAAATGCGGCCCACAAATGCGTCCTCCTTTTCCCCGAATTGGAAGGATGGGTGTGGTGGATCCTTTCGCGTCCTACCTATCCCATAATTCTTTTCGGCAGGACGAAGCGAGCGGTAGCGGAGTGGGGGAGGAGTATTATTTTCGGTGTTTTTTAAAAACTGGGTTTTCAAAAATATATATTTTAAGTGGTTTTCTAGTTAGGCATTTTGTTTTAGCGTTAAGCATTTTTTTTTTTACATTTGTACGTGTATATGTAAAAAAAAAAGTTTACTTTCGTAAACTAGCTTCTTCCTTACTGCCTGTGTGAATATCCCCTTACACACAGCTTATTTGTTAGTGATTGAAGCTGTTTTTAACGCTTCTAAGGACGAAAGAGCAGACAGAAGTGTTTATAAATCTCCGGGGAGAGAAAGATGAGCTCTTCACCCGCGTCTTTCTTAGCGCTGTCACGGTTGCTAGGTGACAGGACATGAGCAACGGGTAAGGGAGGGAACTGAAAGAAGGGTAGGCTGTCCAAATTCACAAACACCGACTTCCGGTTTTTGCGGTCATCGGAGGACCCATCCTCCTTCAACCGGGTAGGAAGGATCCTAAGGAGGATGCAGACCCTGAATTTGGACACAGCTAGAGAGTGTATGGTGTACTGTGAAGCTTGGGCAAAGAGAGATACACACACAGGGCTGAGTATACAAATATCTTTATTGGAGCATTGTCTTCAGATGCATTGTGTGAGGTGAAGTTAACACACATTGAAGATCTGCTAGGATTGCAGGAAGGAGATTGTGCTGCCAGTTGTGTCGGTTATCTGGAAGAGAAGTGGAAAGATCCAGTGTTAATGAAAGTTTGAGTACACTGAAATATTCATAGAGTCAACAGTTATTTTGCAAGTGTGGAATATCCATATACCTCTTGTGAGTTGTGACCAGTGTGAGCGGCCCCACCGTAATAGGATTGGTGGGTGAGCCGGAACCAGCGAGAAAGGAGTCTGGTGCCTTGTCGTGGCTGTGACATTTCCTCTGGCCGTCTGCTGCATCGGTGCCCCCAATGTCCAGGAACTAATCCCCGGTCCTATGTGGTTTTGACCCTAATTCACTGTGAGTGTGTGGAGTGCAGTGGGTGAGTCCTTTTCTTTGCTGTGTGTACACTTGAAGTCTGCAGTGTCGTGCTGTGTCATGTCGTCAGTAATCACCCTCTAGGCTGGGAGAGAAAACCCTGTGGAGAAGAACGTGCACCAGTGTTGGGAGACGACTGTCTTTTAGATACATGCCCGCTTGTGGCTTTGGACCCCTACTCCGCCGAGTGGTGACATGTCAACAATAGCAAGTAAGGAACAGTGTGCATATTGTGGGGGACGACGACTGAGAGAAGTGTTGGCTGCTATACGAACATCCAGCTGTGTAGCCCTTGTGTATGAATACCTGTTTGTGGAGTGCTTTCAGAGGTTCGCCCCTGTCTAGATCTCTGGTCCGTTGTCTGGAAGAGAGGAGAGGGAAGCGTTCGAGTCATCCCTGAGGTACATACCCAGTGGCACAAACCTACCTGAAGTCACCCAGCGTGGTGGCACCAGCTGAGGCCGTGGAAGGCCCAACGTGCAGCAACTTCAATCTGTACTCCTATCCACTCTTGGTCAAACTTGAGAGGTGGTGCGTCCTTCTCCATATATTCACTGAAGCTAAGTAAATTTGTGAAGGAACTCTGTCTGTCTGTTACCAGTCCTACAGGTCTGAGCTTGAGGCTCTGAGTCGTCGTGGGAGAGTTTCCACGGTTGGAGGTGACCATGTTGAGTGTTGGTCTGTGAAGTCTGCCCCGGTGAGGAAGACCACAGTTGTCGTGACATATACACCCTCTCTAGACCTCCGAGCTGAAAAGGGCTAAGGCCTGACGTCCACCTCTTCGAGGGTCTGTGAGTTGTATCCATTCAGTATTGTCATTGTATACCCACCTGCATGCCCAGAGCAAAGCTCCAGTTGCCCCTGTAAGCCCATCTGTACGCCTCAAGCTAAGAGCCAGCGTATTGCCCTTGTATACTTACCTGTATGCCCCTCTGTACACCTCAAGCTAAAAGCCAGCGTATTGCCCTTGTATACTTGCCTGTATGCCCCTCTGTACACCTCAAGCTAAGAGCCAGCGTATCGCCCTTGTATACTTACCTGTACGCCCAGAGTCAAGCTCTAGTTGCCCCTGTATACCCCTCTGTACGCCTAAAGCTAAGAGCCAGCGTATTGCCCTTGTATACTTACCTGTATGCCCAGAGTCAAGCTCTAGTTGCCCTTGTATACTCACCTGTACGTCCAAAGTAAAGACCCAGTCGTCCTTCTGTATACTAACCTGTACGCCCCGAGTGAAATACCAGTGCATCGCCCTTGCATACTCACCTGCATACTTACCTGTGGACCTTTTAGGCGTTTCCAACCGCGGACCCAGAATCTCGTGGCGAACGGCGTCAGGTACGCACCCCAACCAATTCATCAGAATTACTTACCTTCTTTACTCTGCGTGCAGGGACTGGAAGTGCCCCACCGACGGTTCTCCCGTAGGAGGACCACAAAGGCACTACTGAGGGAAACCCTGTTGAGTCACGTGAAGGAAAGGACACAAATCACCTACAGGCTTACCTGAGAGTCCCCGTGACAGAGTCAGAAGCGACTCGGACCTATACTCTCTGGCCCCGAGATGATTTTAGATTCCCTTTTCCCTTCCCTTCACACCTTTTAAGTAATTTAAATAAAGTTTGTTTTAATTATACTCACTCTCTCTCTCCTGTGTCTGGTCATTGGGGTGTTCTTGGGACCTCCTCGAGGTGGAAACTAGGGAGGGGCGAGACTCACGACATCTGTGGTCCGCTCCGACCTGTGACACTATGCTATCATCACCTTTTACAGGTTAGAATATAACGTTTATTGTTGCTATATGGGGGCTTTTTTTTTTTTTTTTTTGCTGTTTAATACACTTGGCCAAAATCTCAAGATACAAATGATAAAGTGCTTAAAATGTACAAAAGTGTATTGGCTAGATGGCAAATAACCTACTTCTCCAGTCAATATACACAGACAATAGCCTTTACAAACATAATTTGAGTGAAAAATATGCTGTTTATTCAAACCGTTATTTGTTTACCCTTGCTTTGCAAATAAGTGGAGATCTGTCTCCGGCAGGCTGTGTGCACACAATCTGAGTGGAGGTATCTAAATATACCCATGAGCCTCGTTAATTTGTGGTCAAGGCTGTTGATATTAACGGCTGCTATTTCAGGCTCATCTATTGGAGATGCTTTCATAAAACTAATCAGACTACTCCAACACACTGGGTTTAATCAGTGATCTGCTGTTGCTCAAACACGATTAAGTGCTTAATACTACATGCTCAATGCTAAAACGTATCCGACAAGGGCTTATTCTGTTACCTAAATTAAAGTCTGACCATATTATATATATGTAAAGGGTACTACTTTACAGGTGCACACTGATCTTCAGCTGTTTAAAGAGCACCCTTCGCTACTCCTATTTCTGTAGGCGATCCCGCCCCACACCACACACTAAGAAGGTCTTCGCTCAAATCTATCAAGATGTAGGACTGCCTGCTTGTGAGGTTTATATATTGTCCAGCATCATGTGCTAGTCCTGCCGTGCATAGAAGGGATTTATGCATTCGCCGGCTCCACTGCGAGCCTCCGCTGACTGAGCGTGCACCTGATCAAACGGTCAAGGCTTCATACTCGTCACACTCGACATCGTACAGGGTAATAGTACGGGTGTTCAAATCCTCGAAAATGTTGAAAATTTATGCAGTGTTTTCAGGGTTAATTATATAAGCACTTGGATTTAAATAAGTGCCTGGAAATGAGCGCATTGGGTTAATATTTGCTTCTTACTAAATGGGTAACCATGGTTCATTTTATAACCAGCTCCGCTCGAGTCTGCGCCTTTGGCTGTGGAGTGCTCTATTAATGTGAGCCCTCCGATAAAGAGAAATCTGCTTGGTTTGTTTTCCACAGGAGAGCGTGCGCTTGAGCTTAAAAAAAAAAAAAATTCCCTGGGCTGCGTTTCCCAAAAGCATCGTAAGGCTAAGTTGATCGTAAAAACGATCGTACGATTGATCTTAATATTACGGTCTGTTTCCCAAAAGCATCTTAGCTTAAGTAGCACTTGAAAACCTTCGTAGATCTACGAGTGCTCTAGAGTAATCGTACATCCCCAAGTGCATCGTAAGAAGACAGATTTATGAGGACACCTGCAGGACAACCGGCAGATTACACTTTTATCTAGATTTAACACACTGCAACGCAAGTAATATAATAATATTTTGATTGTACTTTATTGTACACTCTATTGTACTTGTTTTTTGTTTACATGAATTTATAAATGAAATAAATAGAAAGGGGAAAACAAGATAAAAAAACACATGTAAATTAAATGAATGAACAAAAAAAAATCATAAAAGAAGTAATGTGGGAAATTTGCTTCAAAGACTGGGCAAAATAGGAATGAATTCAAAAAAATCTGTCAATGACTTGCTGACGTGCACGAAAACCAGCCATGTATTGGGCATTTCTTGGTTGGCCATGTGGTCCCATGCCATCTTCGTCCTCCACATCCTCCTCCTCCTCCACCTCTTCATCTTCTTCCCTATTAAGTAAGGGCACTCTCATCTGCACTGCAATGTTGTGCAGCATAGCTGTTCCTATTATTACTGCACAGCACTTTTGTGGAGCAAACAAAAGACCACCGCTGGACTGGTGAATTGCCCGAAAGCGCATCTTCCACCTCCCTATTGTGCGTTCCACAATACTTTGTGCAACACGGTGTGCCTCGTTGAAATTTGTCTCCCTGTTATTCATAGGATTAGCCACAGGCGTGAAGAGATATGTCCTCAGTGGGTAACCACTGTCCCCAAGCAGCCTCCACTGTCCCTGTAAGTTTTGTGCCTCCTGACCAACAGATGAATTGGTGAACATGAAGGAGTCGTATGTGCTTCCGGGCCACCTTGCCACAATGTCTGTAATCAAACCCTTATGGTCACAGATCACCTGGCAGTTGATAGCTGCATAGCCTTTGCGGCATATATATATATACATGGCCATCCACAGATGGTGTAAGGATAGGGATCAAGGTACCATTGATCACTCCAATGACCTGTGGGATGTGATGATGTGTTAAAAAATACTGTTGTATTTCTGTGATGTCCTGTCTTGATGCTGGAAATTGAATGTGTTCCACAGCAAGTGGAAGTAATGCATTGGTGACTGCTTGAACAGCTCTTGAAACTGATGCCTTACTTAGTCCAAGCCCATCACCAAGTACCTGGAGAAAACTGCCTGTTGCATAAAACCTCCAGGCTGATAGGAGTTGGATTTCAGGGGACAAGGCAAAATTTCTCCTGGTGGCACGCATCAGCTGAGGTCCAATGCTATTTAGCAATTGGGCTATTTGTCCTCTTTGCAGACGGTATCGCCTTATTATAGCCATGTCATCAAGGATATTCAAGGGGGTTTGATGCTGTCTGATGAAGGCATTTAAAGTCACCAGTCTACTTCGTGGTCGTCTCTGTCTTTGTCTTTCTCTGACCGTCAATTGAAGAACACGCTGTAGTGCAGCCATGATTTCCTCTGCAAGTCTAGTGAGGTGTAAACTCTATACTAATCCTAGCTTAATTGAAGAAACCATGTGAAGGTCATCAGGCTGTGATAATGTTCCCATATCCCACTGCCTATCATCAATTTCAGTAATGACATTAGGCCCTACCTTGAAGAAAGTGAAGGTGTGGAATGCTTAGAAACTGTATAGATTACATATTATATTCCTTTAATCTATCCTCTGTTCATAATGATGAAAAGTTGTGCTTATTATAAAAATGTATACATAGAACAGTACTGGTAAAAAATGTTGTTGATTTTTTTGTCTATACCTGTAGAAATGTATTGGCTAGATGAAGTATTGTATATATCCTCCTGAGAACCAAGGAAAATATTTTTTTTCCTAATCCTATTTTTTTGTGATTCCATACCTGTTTAGGGTTAAAAAAACATCCTACAATTTAGACATTTTTATTTTTATTTTTGTTTTACAGCATGTCCACTGTAGTGGACAACAGGATCATTTTAGTACGAAAACAAACACATTTGGTAGATAACAATTTTACCAGATTATACATTTTTTTTTTTTTAACTAAGAATACATTTTGGGCTGTAAATTGATTATTATCCAAAAATACAGACATTTTGATTATATAAACATTTATCATTCTTGAATCCTTTTCCTTACATTTTGCAAGTATATCTTTACTATTAGAGCTTAACACTTTGTTATGTCCGTATCCTTTTATTGGTCCCCTTGAATCCTTTTAGTGTTATTCGAACAATGAACATAGAACTAATGTGAAACTTTTGGAGGGGTTTTTTTTTTCCTTCTGTCAAACTGAATCCAATCTAGTTTTTCCTGCACTTTTCATTTTATTCTTAGTATGTTTTTGTTAGTTGTGATAGTCCAGGAAGCAATTTCTCTTTTTGGTAATGCAGAGGAACATCTTGCATTTGGTACATCTCATGTACGTCTTGCTCTTGGAGCCCTTATTTCTGCATCTTTCTGCATGCTTGGTATCCAAAAATATTCAATTGGACTCCAGTCTGCATGTGTTGTAGGGTCATCTTGACACACTGGAAGCCCAGGTTACACGTGCAAATCTGATATGAAGGAAAAAAAGAATAATAAATGATAAATAATAAATAATAACAGTTTAAATACTCAATGCAGCTGCATTTAAAATTGTGGAACTGCATAAAACATACATATTACTCCTAGCCCACAGAGGGCGTTGAGTTTCCTGCTCATCCCTGTCTGTGTCTGCATCTGTCCCTTCACCTGAGCCTTCTGCATCATCTTTCTCTTCTTCATCACTGTCTACTCTCACTGGTTGAAACTCATCCTCATCTCTCTCGTCATCTGACAACTCTAAATCTGAATCTCCCTTGACTGTTTTGTAAAGAACTCTTTCTGCTTCAGTTCTATTTCCTATAACAATGTGGAGTCATTATTTACATAAAGATAGTCCTGATGTCCTCTATAATTGACATTCATAAAATTGCTAATTTTTCAAAAGATACATAATGTATTTGCTATCAGAACTAAATATATGATTCCTAACACCTTAATGAACAAGAAAATATATGATTATCATAGAAACAAAACCATAGACAAACAATATTTTACTCACCTTTTATCTTTCCATAAAATGTGCTTATTCCTATGCCGGCCATTTTGGATTGAAAGATTGAGGGGGTTCCCGGCCTCCCAGCCAAACAAATAACATATCCCTGATAAGCCCAGGATGTCCTCTGTACAGTACAGCAGGAATTAAGAGACTTGCACAAAAGATTCCAAGGAGAGGGATGAAACTCAATTGTCCACTACAGTGGACATAAGTCAAGGGGCTGGGTCTCAGGAGGATATATTTGTGTTATTGGTCACGCCCAATATATAGACTTTATATTAATAATATTGAAACTTAAATGCTTATGTCTGAAAATAATCATCAACCATTAGCCATTTACTTCAGAAACATTTGGAAGAACTCATAACAATTATTATATTATTTCATATGGTCTTAGGCCTCGTGTGCATGGTTCAACAAACACATGGACATCAAAAACACTGCATATATCTTTATTAATAAAAAACATTGCATAGTTTTATTAATTTGGGTTATTCAGTTCCCCACAACATGCAAAATACATTGTACAGTGAGATTGCACATTGCACAAATTACTGAAACAATAAATCACATTACCTGTGTCTTCTGGCAAGATAATTGGCACAGAAATTGAGGGCCTTGCAAAACTCATCTCCTCTAGTGCAAGCCTCCTCTCTTCTAAGGCCAGTTTGGCCTTCTTGAGCTCAATGAGCTGCTGTTGGAAGTTGTTGTCTCTCTCATTGGCTTCTTGAAGGCATTGCCTAATGTCTTTCAAGACATCTAGTTTCTCTCTCTCCAGCTGCACTAGGTCCTGACTTCAGCTACAGAGTTGTTGTGACTGCAGTCTGGACCACTGAAGATGGAGGCTGTGGCCTGGGAGGTTTTTTTTGGAGGACTAGGAGATGGTAGGTGCTCGGAGATGGCAGATGAAACTGATGGTTCCTCTGAGCATGAAGGACCTGACTCAGGTTCAGGCTCAGGCTCAGGTTGAGTTATCCCTACTCCTCCATGGATGTCAATACCACCACTAATTCCATCTGAAGCACTTGTGCCAAGTATTGACAATGCCTTTTCTTCCTCGGCTGTAAGAAGGGGGGACTCATTGTTCCCACCATAGTGCGAACTACGGGGGAGCTAGGGGGAGCTCGGCTCCCCTTAATAAGACATGGGCTCCCCTGAAAACGAGAAATGTGAAATTTTGGGGGGTCTCAAAAAATTTTGACAATATGAATATTTTGAAGTACAATTTCAGTTGTGCAATGTGATCATGATGGATTATTAAGTGTAAAATAGCAAAAATATTATTCATTCATGCATGACGGCGATTAAAACCTAATTTACTTAAATAAAGATTACTATACATGCTATTCTTGTAATGAGCATCAATGTGTGGGGGCGCTGCGCTGCAAATTCCCCGTTAGTACGTCGTATATTCGTAGACAAAAATAAACGTTGGAGGCCATTTATCAAAGTCCTTAATTCATTCTGCAGTTATAGCAATGATAGCAATTGTAAAAAGAAAACAAGGCAGTTTAATTAATTTTGGTTTTATGAAGAAATTGTGTAGTGATGACATTAATAGCACGACTGATTCACTTGCTACAAACACTTATTAGACCTCCCGCCGCGCACCCACTGTGACAACCAAGAAGCTGAAGTTTTCTCTGGCTGTAGTAATAGCTAGTCAGAGGCCGGTGTAGCAGTCGATTCTGTTCCCCTCTAAATGTCTGTTTCCTCTCGGGTTGCCAGGTCCGTGTAATAAACCCAGCCATATAGTTAATCAAACATTTTCCCAAAGTAGCCTAAATTCCGCGGATTTGGCAACACTCCCGCATGCAAACACACCGAACACACCTGGATGTAAGGAAAGCAAAAAGCGACACATTTCTTGCTACACTGCAACATAGTAAAATGATTCTCACACTCTATTTTCTTATTCATCTTGCAGTTGTTCCGTTATTTTTGTCTTATGTTTTTACATTTCAAGTTGAAAAACCTCTCGTCTTAAATGTATTTTCAAGTTTAGGATTTAGGACGGTATTTTTAACTATTTGACTTGGCGTAAATCCAGTCATGCTTCTTGTGCATGCTAGTTCTGATCGTACGTATAGTAACTCGGCAACTACGCAAGAATTGTAGTATGTTTGCGTAAAGGGGAACAGAATCGACTGCTACACCGGTCACTATCCTAACCCCTCTTGCTCCGAGTCCTCTCTCCCGTTAAACTGGAACAGCCAGCAGTGGAGAGACTGTAAGAACCGATATACATTCAGCCGTCAGCTACAGTTTCGCATCAGACAGTGCACTATAGACCCCCTGAGGAACAGTTCCACTCATTCTCTACTATAGGAGAGGAAGAATTGTATAAACTTGTTAAATCATCTAAACTTACAACATGTATGTTAGACCCTATACCATCTAAGCTCTTAAAAGAGGTGCTTCCAGAAGTCATAGGTCCTCTTCTGACTATTATTAATTCCTCATTGTTATTAGGACATGTCCCCAAAACCTTCAAACTGGCTGTTATTAAGCCTCTCATAAAAAAGCCACAACTTGACCCCAGAGAACTAGTTAATTATAGACCAATCTCGAATCTCCCTTTTCTGTCCAAGATACTAGAAAAGGTGGTATCCTCACAATTATATTCCTTCTTAGAGAAAAATGGTATATGTGAGGATTTCCAGTCAGGATTTAGACCGTATCATAGTACTGAAACTGCTCTCCTTAGAGTTACAAATGATCTGCTCTTATCATCTGATCGTGGGTGTATCTCTCTATTAGTTTTATTGGATCTTAGTGCTGCGTTTGACACAATTGACCACAACATTCTTTTGCATAGACTTGAACACTTTGTTGGCATCAGTGGAAGTGCATTAGCATGGTTTAAATCGTACTTATATGACCGCCATCAGTTCGTAGCAGTGAATGAAGATGTATCATATCGATCACAAGTGCAGTATGGAGTACCTCAAGGCTCAGTTCTAGGGCCGCTACTCTTCACGCTTTATATGTTACCCTTGGGAGATATCATCAGGAAACATGGTGTTAGCTTTCACTGTTATGCTGATGATACGCAGCTCTATATTTCCTCGCAGCCCGGTGAAACACACCAATTTGAAAAACTAATGGAATGCATAGTCGATATAAAAAATTGGATGACGAGTAATTTCTTACTGCTAAATTCAGAAAAAACAGAGGTGTTAATCATAGGGCCTAAAAACTCTACTTGTAATAACCTAGAACACTGTCTAAGACTTGATGGTTGCTCTGTCAATTCTTCGTCATCAGTTAGGAACCTAGGTGTGCTACTTGATCGCAATCTTTCCTTAGAAAGCCACGTTTCTAGCATTTGTAAAACTGCATTTTTCCATCTCAAAAATATATCTAAATTACGGCCTATGCTCTCAATGTCAAATGCAGAAATGTTAATCCATGCATTTATGACTTCAAGGTTAGACTACTGTAATGCTTTATTGGGTGGTTGTTCTGCACGCTTGGTAAACAAACTACAGCTAGTCCAAAATGCAGCAGCAAGAGTTCTTACTAGAACCAGGAAGTATGACCATATTAGCCCGGTCCTGTCCACACTGCACTGGCTCCCTATCAAACATCGTATAGATTTTAAAATATTGCTTATTACTTATAAAGCCCTGAATGGTTTAGCACCTCAGTATTTGAATGAGCTCCTTTTACATTATACTCCTCTACGTCCGCTATGTTCTCAAAACTCAGGCAATTTGATAATACCTAGAATATCAAAATCAACTGCGGGCGGCAGATCCTTTTCCTATTTGGCGCCTAAACTCTGGAATAACCTACCTAACATTGTTTGGGAGGCAGACACACTCTTGCAGTTTAAATCTAGATTAAAGACCCATCTCTTTAACCTGGCATACACATAACATACTAATATGCTTTTAATATCCAAATCCGTTAAAGGATTTTTAGGCTGCATTAATTAGGTAAACTGGAACCGGAACACTTCACATAACACCGTACTTTCTACATCATTAGAAGAATGGCATCTACGCTAATATTTGTCTGTTTCACTCTTATTCCGAGGTCACCGTAGCCACCAGATCCAGTCTGTGTCCAGATCAGAGGGTCACTGCAGTCACCCGGATCCAGTACGTATCCAGACCAGATGGTGGATCAGCACCTAGAAAGGACCTCTACTGCCCTGAAAGACAGCGGAGACCAGGACAACTAGAGCCCCAGATACAGATCCCCTGTAAAGACCTTGTCTCAGAGGAGCACCAGGACAAGACCACAGGAAACAGATGATTCTTCTGCACAATCTGACTTTGCTGCAGCCTGGAATTGAACTACTGGTTTCGTCTGGTCAGAGGAGAACTGGCCCCCCAACTGAGCCTGGTTTCTCCCAAGGTTTTTTTCTCCATTCTGTCACCGATGGAGTTTCGGTTCCTTGCCGCTGTCGCCTCTGGCTTGCTTAGTTGGGGTCACTTCATCTACAGCGATATCGTTGACTTGATTGCAAATTAAAACAGACACTATTTCAACTGAACAGAGATGACATCAATGAATTCAATGATGAACTGCCTTTAACTATCATTTTGCATTATTGAGACACTGTTTTCCAAATGAATGTTGTTCAGTGCTTTGGCGCAATGTATTTTGTTTAAAGCACTATATAAATAAAGGTGATTGATTGACATGGCTGTTTTTTAAGGATGGAAGCTTGAGGAGCATCTCTTGTAGGGATGCAAAAAACCTTCTTCTGTCTGAAAAGTTACCTGGCACGCACTTGTTTGAGGAGTGGATTAATGGGGAAATAAGCAGCGCTGCTCAGAACAAGTTGCGAAAAAATATATATATACAGGCTTTTTGTGGGTGGCTGTTTGTTTGCTGTTTGACCTATCAACTTGTGTTGATAAAGTATATATACATATATATATATATATATATATATATATATATATATATATATATATATATATATATATATATATATGTAAAGTAATGCATACAGTTGTAGCTGTTATGTATCTTTGTAAGTCATTGTAAGTTTTTTGAGGCACTCGTGTCGATAAAATCTAATAATAGTGCATTCACTTGTAGCTGTCCTTATTTGAGGCACACGCAAGTGCATACCCCCCCCCCCAAAAAAAAAGAAAAAAAAAGTGGGCTCCCCCAGAGGACACGGTATAGTTCGAACACTGGTTCCCACCACCTGTTTTTTTTAATTGCAGTCCTCTGCAGTGCCCTCTTCCTTTTTGCCAGGCTTGCAAAATCCTGCCACTTCTTGCGGACCTCCTTCCCTGACCTTTGAACACCCCTGGGTGCAGTTAGTTTGGTAGCAATGTCCTCCCAGATGTTTTGTTTTTCTTTATTAGTATGGTGTCCTTTACATATGGTAAAAATCACATCTTTGTTTTTCTCTATCTCCTCTAAGAGGACATTAATTTCATCCTTTTGAAAGGTATCTTTTCTTGTTTGTTTTTTTCAGCCATTTTGTCAGTGTCTCCGCCTGTATGTAGGTGCTTTATATAGACATGATTGTCTTGATTGGTAATCCAAAACAGATGACAATTATTAGGTTAAATGTTCAGAATACGATTCCATATAAGGTTAGATTTCAGCACTTCGCGAATGGACAGCGACCTAAGAAACGTTATCGTTATCGGGAAACCCGGCACTGCTCAGTTAAACTACATTCTGAGAACGCAATCCATACAATCATATGCAGTAGAGGGGGGAAACGATTCACTCGTTTTCTCGATGCATCGATTACAAACCCTGTCGATTCATATGCATCGATCTTGAAACATAATTTTTTAATCGTGAATCGCCGATCTTGGACAGTAATCGATTCAAAATGCTAAGAATCGAATGAATCGTGAGTTCTATAGCGATTCAATGCTTTCAAAATGTATACACATTAAATTACTACATGCACAAATTAATGGAGACCTTGAAGAGTGTTCGTGAATCGTATCTGTCCTTCACGCACTCCACTGTTTACCGCCTGAGACTGTCACAGGATTGCGCTCGTGCTCCGTTCGTCTCTGATGCAGCTGACGTGTGATCTATATAGGACTCGTGGCCAGTAATGCTAACGTGAAGTAGTTTTACTTTTCTGTAGTTTGTCAATGGTTCTCTGTATCTTACTGACGGAGTTACTGGAGCCGTCGACAGCTGTATTTATTGCATGGATGGAGCAGAATTGTAAGTGTTTAGATCACACGCACAGATCCATTGAATGATAAATGTGTTTAAACAATGCGGATGAACCGAATATACGAAGGAAACTTTTAAAATTAACCACAGCATTTACAACGACCTTGAAATAAGAGTGCGAGATTTATCTGATAATCAGATGCATGAAAGTAGCATTTGTCTCATTAGCAAACAGACATCTGGTGCGTTTTCTCTCAGAATTATTCGCTGATGGAGAGGAAAAGTTAAATAGAGATGAAGACGTTTTCACACTGAAAGAGAAGCAATCTCGCTCTCATAGACGTGCCAGGCTATATCTGCAGCTAAACTGAAGAAAAGCAGAATGAACTGATGAAACTAAAAAAAAAAACCTCAAACAATTTATGAATGATGCAGTCCTGATTGCCATTTATTACAGTACAGAAAATATAAAGTATATTTTCTACCTTATTCTGTGCAGAAAATGTAAATAATTGCTAATTAAATGTAGCCTAGTATATAAAACAATCATAAAATTGACATTAGGAAAAAAATATTGATTACAAAGGATTGATTATTGTCAGCAGTGTATTTGATTTATTACAGCTAATTAAAAGTAATTAAAAAAAGAAGATAATTCCTTGTAAAAAAAAAATTATAATAATTATAATTTATTATAATTTATTATTATTATATAGGTTACATACATAAAATAATTGTATTTGACATTTCTGTCACTTCTGAAATTATGGCTACGCCCCTGGTGTGACAAAATGTTAGCTTATACATAATACTCTTTAAGCTCTTTTTAAAAAACTTGGCTTACATACATTTTATATATGCCACACGTGTGTGTGTGTGTGTGTGTATACAATGGACAAAAGGTTTTTTTTTTTTTTTTTTCTAACCTATGGGTCTCGAACCATAAATGCTACTGTAATTTGCCCCCTGACTAAGCATTTAAAGGATTTAGTAGAAGCATTTAAATAATCCCGTGAATGCACTTAAAGAATGCAGAATCAAATCGTTATAATCGATTCGAATCGAATTTAATTGTGAATCGAATCGAATCGTTCTGAATTTGCAAAAATCGTTCTTGAATCGAATCAAAAACCTATGAATCGTAATCGAATCGAATCGAATCCCTGCCTTGCCAAAGATTCACAGCCCTAATATGCAGGGTTCCCCAGCATCAGGGTAGGTATTATTGGCATTATATAATCACACACGGTGTTGAATGCTACAGTCGTGTCAGATCATGTGTCACTGGACTGGACTTTCTCGAACATCGTCATCACAACAGCGGAACAATGTAAACAAGAATTAATTTGTGGCATAGTCTGCGAAATGCAGTGGAATTGTCAGTCATCAATCAGGGATATGTTGCACATTCTGTAATTTAAATCCCGAATGGGATTAACCATCTGTTATGCTACAAAATCACATATCGAAGGATCTATGGACGTGATGTGTCATTCTCCCACAAACATTAATCGTTATTGTGACAAAATCTAAGGACATCATTATTGTAAGGACATTTATACAAACCATTGAACCGGTCGAAATGTGCTGCCTGTTGGCAATTTGATTGCTAATGCGCCTTAAATCCAAACGTTTTACAAGTAAGGGTGTCCGTGGGGTATCTGTGCATGTGCTTAACTAAGGTAAGAGTATTTATGAAAAAAAAAGTCTAAAGTGCTAGAAAATTAAATGTCTTTGGAAGTGTTTGGATTTACTCGAGGGCATAAGAACCCTGGTGTACATTCCTCTGAACAACAGAGGGCGACAAAGACTAACCATCCTCTGAAACCATTGGGAATCACTTGTGAGAAGTACTGGCTGCATCCGATCTTAGGTAGCTGACTCGCTGAGCATCAGGCGTGTTCGACTAACCAGCACTGTGCAAACCAATCGCAATCTGACTGAAGCAGTGCATACTGGGTAGAATACTGTCCGACTGAGACTGCGCAGATGCACATGACCGTCACGTGTGGCATCACGTATCGCGAGAGTGTTCGAGAGCAGCCTGCAGTTTCTCCAGAGTGACAGCTGGAGCGCTGATGATGACACAGCTGTCACGACTGGCCAGACTCACCACATGGATACGATCACATGTTTTTTCTGGGTTTATTCAACATTTCAGTTCCAATAATGTCCACAAATCTGAGTTTAGAATGGTAAAAGCTTTTAATTTAGTCAGCTGTTGTATTGAATCATGTCATCATCCTACACCGATCAAAGCGTATATACCCCTCTGTATTAGCACAAAAAAACATATGATCATGTGAAAGTGAAGTGAAAGTGAAGTGACATACGGCCAAGTATGGTGACCCATACTCAGAATTCGTGCTCTGCTTTTAACCCATCCAAGGTGCACATACACAGCAGTGAACACACACACACACACCTTGAACACACACCCGGAGCAGTGGGCAGCCATTTATGCTGCAGCGCCCAGGGAGCTGTTCGGAGTTCAGTGTCTTGCTCAAGGGCACCTAAGTCGTGGTATTGAAGGTGGAGAGAGCACTGTACATGCACTCCCCCCACCCACAATTCCTGCCGCCTCGAGACTCAAACTCACAACCCTTTGATTGCGAGTCCGACTCTCTAACCACTGGGCCACGACTTCCCCTGTGAACTTTATTCTAGAAATATATGGCACCGTATTAAGCAGTGTAGAGTATCTGTGCTCACGAAATGTTCTGAAACGCCTGCGTATTTGAAAATTCTGCATTTTATTTACTTCATAGTAATACGTATGTGATATAGACATGTCTGTTTCTCCTCATGAACCGATTTTGGACAGGCTTCTGAAGCCAAGTAATGGTCTATAGATGATTTACAGCTAAATGTACAAGCGTTGGTTATAACCAGTGGATATTTCATACTACATACATTTAATAATAATAAAATATGACACTGAACACAAGGAAAAGAGGAGAATGAGAAGGAGGATGAGAAGAATGAGGAGAAGGATGAGAAAGAGATAGAGAAGGAGATAAAGAATGAAGAGGAGGGTGAGAATAAGGTAACGGAGAATGAGGAGGAGGATAAGAAGAATGAGGAAGAGGCTGAGAATGATATGAAGAAGGAGATGGAGAATGAGGAGGAGGATGAGAATAATGAGGAGGAGGAGAAGAAGGAATTTGAAGAATTTCAGTCAGGTTTCAGGCCCCACCATAGCACAGAAACTGCACTTTTTAAAATTACAAATGACCCGCTTCTTGTGTCAGATCCAGGCTGCATCTCATTTCTAGTTTTACTTGATCTTAGTGCTGCGTTCGACACAATAGATCATGACAAACTCATAGATCAATTACAAAACTATACAGGTATTCAAGGGCAGGCTCTAAGATGGTTTAGAGAAATGGGGAGTCATCTCATTTATCATCAGTAAAATATGGAGTGCCACAAGGATCCGTCCTAGGTCCGTTTCTATTTTCAATATACATGTTGCCCCTTGGTAATATTATTAGAAAATAACGGAATTAGCTTCCACTGTTATGCTGATGATACTAAACTATATAACTCAACGAGACCAGATGAAACCTCTAAATTATCTAAGCTAACAGAGTGTGTTAAAAGTGTAAAAGATTGGATGACCAATAATTTTCTCCAATTAAATTTGGATAAGACAGAGATATTAATTATTGGACCAAAAACACTACACAGAATCTTGTAGATTACAATCTGTAATTAGACGGATATACTGTTACTTCCTCTACAGTCAAAAATCTGGGTGTTATAATAGACAGCAATTTGTCTTTTGAAAATCATATTTCCCATGTTACAAAAACTGCATTCTTCCATCTTAGAAACATTGCCAAGCTACAAAACATGTTGCCTGTTTCTGATGCAGAAAAGCTAGTTCATGCATTCATGACCTCTAGACTGGACTATTGTAATGCACTTGTAGGTGGTTGTCCAGCTTCTTCAATAAAAAAGCTACAGGTAGTCCAAAATGCAGCAGCTAGAGTCCTTACCAGGTCAGGTAAATATGATCATATTACCCCAATTTTACAGTCTCTGCACTGGCTACCTATTAAGTTCCGTATCAGTTACAAATTATCATTAATTACCTATAAGGCCCTAAATGGTTTAGCTCCTGCATACCTAACTAGCTTTCTACCACGTTACAATCCATCATGCTCCCTAAAGTCACAAAACGCTGGACTTTTGGTAGTTCCTAGGATAGCAAAGTCCACTAAAGGAGGTAGAGCTTTTTTACATTTGGCTCCCAAACTCTGGAATAGCCTTCCTGATAATGTTCGGGGTTCAGACTGTAAGGGAAACAGGTCAATTTAGCTCAAAGGGAATCATTTAAGATTTTAAAGGGAATTTGAACAGAATCACTGTCTCACGGCTGATCACTGAGACGCCCTGCGATTCACTGAATGAGACGTTTAACGCTGGAACGGCACTCTAAGAACAGTGATGACTTAAAGCATGGCTAGAAGCAAAAGCTAGGAAGCAAAGCTAAAAGCAGACATGACTAATAGCAAAAGCTTAATAAATGCTAAAAGCTAAAAGCAGGCATGACTAATAGCAAAAATTTATACATTTGACAAATAACTCGTCAGGACTGTTTCAAGCAACCAGATTCAATCACAAACACACTAAACACGAATATGTATACTTAAGCGATCCAAAGGTTATTAAAGACATACACAATAAGTGATTATATCAAATGTGTGGGTTACATACAAATGAATATGGAGTGAAGCGATGGACTGATATTCATTTATAAGTCTTTTTGAGTTAATTTTGGTCCATATATATGTAGAAAAGACAGTTTCTGTGTCATTATCTGACAAAGATTTCTGTGGCCCCCCTTAGGAATTCCAGTGTGGTTCTGCTAGGTGGGGGAAGTGTTTAAGGATATTGTGTATAACTCTCATGGGTTTACATGTGATGTCCGGCATTGCATCTCAGTTACTTGCCCCAAATTTGACAATCTCTTCTCCGAATTGAAATTGTCAATAATTGTTCTAGTGGTGTTAATGTTGAAAACTGTTCTGTGAAAGAGTTGGTTGGTTGGTTATCTTGCTTGGGACTTGTGGCACAGAATGTTTTATGACTTCCTGTTGCCTTTCTAAGGAATTTGGCTCGTGTTTCAACCACAATCCTGATCGATTCTTTACTTTGTCTGATTCGGGTCAGATCTGCTACATATCCCCCTTTCGATCGGCGAGGTGTTTAGCTGAAGACATCGTCGTTCGCTAAAGAAACAAAGGCAGAAGAAGCAGACAAACACAGCAAACAACAAGACAACACCTCCATGACAGTGTGGTTAAGTTCAATTAGTCAATGTAGTTTAGCACATTGAAGATAGTTTAGATCATTTTGGAAATCATTGTTTTATTTTGATTCGTCAATCAAATTTGTGGTTTACTTTGTTTGGTTCTGGTATTAACATAATATTAAATTAAATGAATTGACCTATGATGCATGGAGCTCTCTGGCTTCCATACAGTTTAGAGTGACTGGCGGATATTAGGTGTTCCGAGTCAATCCTAATATCAAACCTTCAACCCTTGCAGGGTGTCTAGGTGTTTCACCTACTCAGGAAAGAGGGGAAGGAGAAGGATAGGTAAAATAAGAACAAAACTAAACAAAGCTGCTGTGGGTTTTCCTAGCATGGCTTACAACTACGATTGAGCTAGGATGTCATGTACCTTAAAGGGTTAGTTCGCCCAAAAATGAAAATTATGTCATTAATAACTCACCCTTATGCTGTTCCAAACATGTAAGACCTCCTTTTATCTTCGGAACACAGTTTAAGATATTTTAGATTTAGTCCGAGAGCTCTCAGTCCCTCCATTGAAACTGTGTGTACGGTATAGTGTCCATGTCCAGAAAGGTAAGAAAAACATCATCAAAGTAGTCCATGTGACATCAGAGGGTCCGTTGGAATTTTTTGAAGCATCGAAAATACATTTTGGTCCAAAAATGGCAAAAACGACGACTTTATTCAGTATTGTCTTCTCTTCCGTGTCTGTTGTGAGCAGTGTTGGGAACGTTACTTTAAAAAAGTAATTATAGTTACTCACTACTTGTTCCAAAAAGTAACTGAGTTAGTAACTGAATTACTCTATAATAAAAGTAACTCGTTACCAGGGAAAGTAACTATTTGCGTTACTGTAAAAAAAAAAAAAAAAAAAAAAAAAAAAAAAGTTGCTACATGTCAGAGAATTTGTACTTTTTTTTTTTTTTTTCAGTTTTCACAAGTCACTTGAAATGAGTAAAATAGACAGGTACATAACTTTCAATATTTATTGCACGTCAACAGACAGCAAGAGTTTTATCGTGCACTTCAAGTATTATCTTTGTAAGAAAAGTGTTTTTGGCCACTAGCTTTGTAGATGCATGTGTCACACATTACATGTACACATTACATGCACGTTCTTGCCTTTGACCACAATGAATTTGAAGTAGTGCTTATATCTTCACCTTGAAAATGCTAACTTTTCATCAGATTGCTCCTGACTCGCCATCTCTGCTTCGAATATCTGTGTAGCTGTTGCGTGTGTGTGTGTGTGTGTGTGTGTGTGTGTGTGTGTGTGTGTGTGTGTTTGGCGCCGCTGGCGCTGCAGCGTGTGCCGGCATGTGTGTAGAAACACTGGCTCTGATTGGCTACCATGAAACACATGACTCTGCCTTAGCCAATCACAGCCGCTTATCTCGTCATTAACTCGCTGTGTGAGCCAGGGGTCCGTTCGGATTGCATAGTTTATTAAATCAATGCATAGTAATGCACCGCATTTAACGTTCAGTAACGTAAATGGAGTTGTAATGAAGGGAAAAGTAATTAGTTAGATTACCGCGTTACTGAAAAAATAACTTCGTTACCTAACGCCGTTCTTTTAAACGCCATTATTCCAAACACTGCTTGTGAGAGAGAGTTCAATTCAAAGCAGTCTGGATATCCGGTTCGCGAACGAATCATTCAGTTCACCAAATCGAACTGAATCGTTTTAAACGATTCGCATCTCTAATACGCATTAATCCACAAATTACTTAAGATGTTCACTTTTTTAATGTGGCTGACACTCCCTCTGAGTTCAAACAAACCAATATCCCGGAGTAATGCATGCACTCAAACAGTACACTGACTGAACTGCTGTGAAGATGAACACCGAGCCGAGCCAGATAATGAACAATAGACTGACTCGTTCACGAGTGAAGAGCCGTTTCTGTCAGACGCGTCCGATTCATGAACCGAGGAGCTGATGATACTGTGCATGTGTGATTCAGCGTGAAGCAGACCGACACACAGGGCATCTGATCTGAACTGATTCTTTTGATGATTGATTCTGAACTGATTCTGTGCTAGTGTTATGAGCGCGGGTAAACCGAAGGCTTGAATCAAGGGCAATCATCGCAAATGACGCCATTATGTCGAGCGCAAAAGAACCGGTGAACCGTTTTCTTCAACCGGTTTATTAAATCGATCTGTCCGAAAGAACTACTGTTGATCCGAAAACCGATGCAACCGGTTCTTGACTCGTGAACGAGTCAGTCTATTGTTCGTTATCTGGCTCGGCTCGGTGTTCATCTTCAGTTCTCTCTTCACAGCAGTTCAGTCAGTGTACTGTTTGAGTGCATGCATTACTCCGGGATATTGGTTTGTTTGAACTCAGAAGGAGTGTCAGCCACATTAAAAAAGTGAACAGCTTAAGTCATTTGTGGATTAATGCATATTAGAGATGCAAATCGTTTAAAACGATTCAGTTCAATTTGGTGAACTGAATGATTCATTCGCGAACCGGATATCCAGACTGCTTTGATTTGAACTCTCTCTCACAACAGACACGGAAGAGAAGACAATGCTGAATAAAGTCGTAGTTTTTGCCATTTTTGGACCAAAATGTATTTTCGATGCTTCAAAAAATTCCAATAGACCCTCTGATGTCACATGGACTACTTTGATGATGTTTTTCTTACCTTTCTGGACATGGACAGTATACCGTACACACAGCTTGAATGGAGGGACTGAGAGCTCTCGGACTAAATTTAAAATATCTTAAACTGTGTTCTGAAGATAAAAGGAGGTCTTACATGTTTGGAACAGCATAAGGGTGAGTTATTAATGACATAATTTTCATTTTTGGATGAACTAACCCTTTAACTTTGTGTCAGGTGTTCTACCTATTGTGAGGATGGCTGCACATTTCTTCATGGTGGGCGTGTGCAGCTCCAGGGTCTTGGACGGGAGGTTTTCTTTCGTTGGCAGGAAAGGGTTTGTGTGGCGAAGGCAGGTGAGGTTTTGGGTTGTGGCGCTTCGCTCCTTTCGTCATATGCCAGTTCTTGGACATGGGACTCTGCTCTGCTCAGCAGTGATGAGGCTAAGAGTCGTTTCTCTTTTCTTGGCTCTTGTTTCTGCTCGTAAGCATATTAGAGTTCTTTTCTGACCATGTAGATCTCATCGTTGGTATCGTCTAGTTGTTGGGTCAGATTGTCCATTTCAGTTCTTTACCTTTCAAGGTGGTCTTTCAAAGCACTGATTTTAGAATTCTTGTTTCTGATGTCTATCTTGGATTTCTCTAGTAGCTGTTCGGCATACTGGAGTCTGTATACCAGGTCTTTAGGAGCAGCCATTGCATGTTGCTGGTCGAGCTGAGCTGCTGGCAGGGCTGCTTGGAGCTTCATAACTTTTTCTGTTGTTTCCTGCTCCCTCTCGCTGGGTGATTTGAGTTGATCTTGAACTTTCACTTCCAGCTTGTCTATGCAACGTTGAGCATGTGTTAGCTCCTCTTGAAGATGAGTGATGTGCTTGTCACTCAGTTTCAGCTGGGTTGTGAAGGCATAGCTTAGGGAGGTGGTGATCTTGACTAGCTCCTCGTGGTTGTTGTTCTGGCTTGAATCTTGTGTCAGGAATCTTCTCAGGATTAGGATTATTATTAAAAATAATAACAGTTTGAATGTCTTTGGAGTGAGGCTGTCTGTCATGCCTCTCAGCCAAGTGTTCACATCATCCCCATGGGCAATGGGGTCTGCAGTCTGCGGCATGTTGGCACGCTAGGGAGAAGAGAGACTGACACAGATCTGTGTGGAGTAAAAGCCTATGTGTGGTGGGACAACTAAGTGTTGTATCAGTGATTGTGAACCACTAGTGAAGTGTGGTGATGACGGTGTTGGTCTCAGGGTGTCTAAGTAGACTAGAGATGCAAAGACTTTGTCAGTCTAATGAGGAAGAGGAAAAGAGAGAAAGAGGTGAAAAACAAATTCATTGACAAGCAAAAATGATTTTTTTTCAAATGAGGAAAATTAATTTTTCTCAATTAAATGTTATCAAGAAAGTAAACAATATTATTAAATCTCTCAATAAAGGAGAGGTTGATTACAATCAAATTCATAAGGATGATTCGTCTTTTTTGACACAAATGTGTATTTAATTCACTTAGAATTGATTGATGGTTCTTACATGTCCTACAAATGTTAAAAGTGTAGAGGAAAGTAAAGGAGAGAGAGGACGGAGATGGTAACCCAGACAGCAAGCAGTTTCGGCCCAGGTCTGGCCAACATCTGGCCCATATGGATTTCATGCGGGCCAGATGTGGGCCGGATCTGGGCCAACACTATGTTGCTGTCTGGGAAGTCTCAATAGCGGTTATCTCAACTACAAGGAGAGCCTTGTTTTAGTTGCTACACAACTAATCAAAAAAAATAAACTTTAAGGGAAAGAGAGTTGTCTTTCTAATTTATTTGAACTCGTAGTGAGGGATAACAATGTCTCCTCTTAGGGCTCAGGTGTGACGTTCCCAAGCTAGGATACACTAAGTAAAGAAATGGTAAGAAAAAGTACAATTAAAAAAATAATCAATGGGAAAAACATGCAAAAATTAAATTAAATATAGGAAATCAATAAGTAAAACAATAGTGGTTAAGTGTATAAACAAAACAGGAAGAGGGGTAAAACGCAATCAAATAAGCAAAGGTCTGAATAGCATATATTCAAGGCTTATTCATTCCTAAAATAATTAGGCCCCAAAGAGAATACTAGAAATAATGATCATATGAAATGAACTGAGAGGGAAATTTTGAATGATTCAATATAAATGTAATGTTTCAATTAAATTTCAATTTGACGATTAATAATTGTGAGTCAGTATTTCCCTTTCTAGTAAAATGAAAATAAGTGGTATAGTGAGAAAAAAGAGCAATAAGAGAGAGGAAGAGACCAACAAGTGTTAGTTAAGATATTTAAAAGGGTTAAATCACTTCAGCGTTGCCCAAACACACACTATTCAACCACTGGATTGTAATGCTAACGGGTAACCTTTGAGGCTAGTGGCTTTAGCATCGACTTCAATGTAAATACAAATGTTTTGTTAGCTTAGAAACACCGTGGAGTTTGTTTACGCAAGCGTCGATGCGCTGCACATGCGCAGTTCAAAGTTGCTCCGGAAGTAAGGTAAGACTTCCGTGTCACGGTTGTAACTGTGGCAACCAAATCAAATTCTAGTGGACTAGCAAATTAATCGTTGCATAGTTGAAAATACAGTTAAACAGTTACATCATAGTTATCTGAATATGACTGCCAGTTTTTCTGGACACAAACACAACAGGATTTATTCGCTGTTGGTGCACAGTTAAAATTTACTTGATCAAAGCACTCCCATTCAAATTACTCTCGGACACACGCAGTGTTACGCGAGAATGCATTCACTCTGAACGGATACAAATGGGCAAACATTGTTCTCTAATGTTTAACTTAGAGGAGTCAAATATCAAATTTGATTCGGCAGTTGAACACGCACTGGCAATTAAACTATGAATATGGAGGCTTTGATAAATACATTGAGGAACATGCTCAAAACTATTCTTTATTCACAGATTTATATCCCTTTTGAATCACTAACGTTACAGTTTAGCTCCGTTCAGCAAACGGCGACTGAGATAGAATAGCTTTTGAATGGCACTGGAACACACAGTTAAATCAAATCAGCTATAAACAAGGTATTACAAAAATGAGGAACACGCTCAATTTCTACCTTATTGTACGATCTCAGATGCTTTTAAGTTCACTTACTGCTGTTAACAATGGAGAGACGGACTCGAGTTGCAGCCCCTCCCATTCATTTCAGCGGGAGCGCGCTGCTTATGTCACGGGTCACACACAAACACACGTCTTGACAGCTTCTCATCTTTCATCCTCAGCAAAATAAAAGATTAAAAACTTGGTTTATGTTCACAATTTAGATTAAACTGCCCGCATATTCTCCACCATAATAAATGTAAGGGAAACAGGTCAATTTAGCTCAAAGGGAATAATTTAAGATTTTAAAGGGAATTTGAACAGAATCACTGTTTCACGGCTGATCACTGAGATGCCCTGCGATTCACTGAACAAGCCGTTTAACATCAAATCTGCGCTGGATATTAATATCCAAAGTATAGTGAAAACACTATCAATCAGCACAGTAACAAGATCGGCAGTTTAAGACATTAACTTGTAAGCACAAAACACAAGATACTTCTCTTTTCAATATGAATAAGGCTTTATTAGATAAATCTAAGACATATAAACCAATCTAACACATAAATGCATGCACTCACCCATTCACTTTCATTCAAGTTGCAGGAAGATCGAAAGTTAGGAAAAAATTAGTTTAAGAGAATGGAAATGTGGAATCCCAAGTTTACAGCAATACGTGAAATTGCATAGACATGAACAACCATCAATCACTTAATTAACCCTCGCATTGAGTTCCTCAATGAGGCTAAAATTATATTACATACACCAGTAAAGATCAGTCTGGAGGTACATTGCCTGTATTCCCTTTGTTGTCATTGAAAGAGTCGCTGATTGGCTGGATGTTAAGTAGTCGCTGAAGGCATGGCTAGGAGCAAAAGCTAGGAAGCAAAGCTACAAGCTAAGAGCAGACATGACTAATAGCAAAATCTTAACAAAAGCTAAAAGCAGGCATGACTAATAGCAAAAGCTTAACGCAAGTTAAAAGCTAAAAGCTAAATTTTTATGGTGTCCTGAGTATTTAAACTGGCCTGTTGGCCACACCTCAAATGTTGTCTTGACCAATCAGATATTGTCTTGGCTCGGGGGTTTCATAAAACATAAGTTATCTTATTAAGCATGTGGCCCAAATTTTCCCATTCTTGAAGAGTATAATTTTGGACATGATTCCTATAACTGATGGTCAGGACTGTTTCAAGCAAGCAGATTCAATCACAAACACACTAAACATGAATATGTATACTTAAGCGATCCAATAGTTATTAAAAGACATACACAATAAGTGAATAATAAAATAACATGATAGTCAAATGTGTGGGTTACATACAAATGAATATTGAGTGAAGTGATGGACTGATATTCATTTATAAGTCTTTTTGAGTTCATTTTGGTCCATGTATATGTAGTATAAGACAGTTTTGTGTCATCACCCGACAAAGATTTCTGTGGGGACCAGAGGTTCAAAGGCCCCCATAGGAATTCCAGTCTGGTTCTGCTAGGTGGGGGAAGTGTTTAAGGATATTGTGTGTAACTCTCATGGGTTTACATGTGATGTCCGGCATTGCATCTCAATTACTTGCCCCAAATTTGACAATCTCTTCTCCGAATTGAAATTGTCAATAATTGTTCTAGTGGTGTTAATGTTGAAAGCTGTTCTGTGAAAGAGTGGTTGGTTGGTTATCTTGTTTGGGACTTGTGGCACAGAATGTTTTATGACTTCCTGTTGCCTTTCTGAAGAATTTGGCTCGTGTTTCAACCACAGTCCTGATCGACTCTTTAATTTGTCTGATTTGGGTCAGATCTGCTACAAGACACACTCTCTCTGTTTAAATCTAGATTAAAAATGAATCTCTTTTGCCAAGCATTTGAATAATGTATCTTAAATTGTGAGTGTAGTTGCATCTGATCAAATGCGCATTCTTATTCTTTAGCTTGGGTTAAACTAATTAATTTTACTTTGTTGGATCAGCAGCTATGCTAATTTCTATGTTTTGCCACAGGATTTACATCCCTGGTAACTAGGATTTACACAAGCTCCAGTCTGGATCCAGAACACCTGAGAAGAGATGATGCTGACCCTCAGAGGACCTCAGATAATGCTAACCCTGAATCAACAACAGAACTAACAAATATTTCTACAAGTGTGACTGCATCATATAATAATTATTAATTATTAATAAGGACCCACTTTATATTAAGTGGCCTTAACTACTATGTACTTACATTTTGATTAATAATTTAGTACAATGTACTTATTGTGTACATACATGATTTTACATTGTACTTATATAAAAAACGACATGTAATTACATCTGTATTTAATTTCTGTAATTACATTTATAATTACACTGTTGACCCTTACTTTACACCTTAACCCACACTTAAACTTACCCATTCCTCCAACCCTCTCCCTAACCTTACCCCATCCCACCTCAATAGCAGCAAAAGTGTTTTAAAATAAATATGAACACAATAAGTACATTGTACTTATTTTTTATGTAAGTACATAGTAGTTAAAGGAACACTCCACCGTTTTTTGAAATAGGGCTTATTCACATTATTTCCTACATTTAGATAGGTGGGCAAATGCATTTTTGTGTCAGTGCATGCATTGTTTTAGTTTGACTGGGTCGGCGTTAGCTTAGCTTAGCACAATGAATGGAATCCTTTGTTGCCAGCTAGCATGGCCTGAGTAAAAGTGATCAAAAAAATATAAAAAACCCACCTAATTACTTCTTGTGGCCTGCGTATTCACAACGAGTACAAATAGCGATCCAGATTAACACTAGGCGATTTCCTAGGCAGATATTGGCTTGGGACTATATTATGGGGAAGCACAGGCGAAGCACTGCTACTTCGGCGCAGAGATATCACGCAACACATGAAATCCCACGACTTCCGTCAACATACCGGCGTGAATAGTAGCTGCCTGGCTATTTTCCTTACAGTACACGAATGGCGATGAACATGGCTGATTTTGAGAGAGACGAAGAGGGTGACTTCTCAGACAGTCAAGAACCAGAACCATACCTATTTGAACCAGAGTTTACAGAAGACGAGCTGCGTGCTTTGGAAATAGAACGACAGTAGGAGACTGCGGTCAAGCCAGCCGCACTTCAGAAAAACACCGTCAAGCCAGCCGCGAGTGAAATTTATATGCGCGTGTATTAGTTGCGATCGTTCAACAGCCTGAGGACGTGAGGATGAGAGACAACATGAACTGGTGGTGTGAATGTGGGGGAATATGCCAATCTATGCCGACGGAAATAGAGTGTCTGTGCTGTAGAGAGTGGGACATGTTTTTGCCATTGATGACCAGGCTCAACACGTCAGATCAAGATGAGCGTGCCCGGAGTTGTGTCACATCTACAGAGGATTTCACGGCGCTGATCCATTCTGCAGTACTCGATTTTTTTTTCCCGTGTGACAAAGTGAACTGGAAAAAACGCCCCACGCCGAATGGACCAAATGGACAGCTGTCCACAGAGTAAGTGATTATTTTAATCATGACGCATGTATAGATTGACCCATATTATACCTGTATTCACATAGAGTTGATGTTTTCATGTGTTGCGTGATATCTCTGCGCCCAAGTAGCAGTGCTTCGCCTGTGCTTCCCCATAATATAGTCCCAAGCCAATATCTGCCTAGGAAATCGCCTAGTGTTAATCTGGATCGCTATTTGTACTCGTTGTGAATACGCAGGCCACAAGAAGTAATTAGGTGGTTTTTTTTTATTTTTTTGATCACTTTTACTCAGGCCATGCTAGCTGGCAACAAAGGATTCCATTCATTGTGCTAAGCTAAGCTAACGCCGACCCAGTCAAACTAAAACAATGCATGCACTGACACAAAAATGCATTTGCCCACCTATCTAAATTTAGGAAATAATGTGAATAAGCCCTATTTCAAAAAACGGTGGAGTGTTCCTTTAAGGCCATCTAATATAAAGTGGGACCATTAATAATATTAATAATGTTCATTAGTCATCTGGCTGACTACTTCTTGTATTAATTTTTTTACAAATCCTGTCATACGTGCACAAACTGACAGTCACAACTTATAAGCTACTACTAAATATTGTAGAAAAATAATTTTCTGTAAAGTTGCTTTGTAACGATTTGTATTGTAAAAAGCGCTATACAAATAAACTTGAATTTGATTGAACACCCTTTGCTGCTATGGCTGCAGGGGACTGCTGTTCATGCTTCAGCAGAGGATGAACACCCCTGCTACTTAAAATAAGAGGGGACTTGCTATTCTCTCCCTCGCGTTTTAGAGGGGGAATACCCCTCTCCTACCATAGGCTGCATTAAGGACATCTCTATAACATTATTTTTCTCTTTTGTAGGAAGGAAACAAGGAAAATTTTGGGGAGTCTTCAGGCTACTCTCCTACAACTCATACCAAGCTCAGGGACATGCTGCTCATTTGCGGTTCTCCCGCTGGAGAAAATACCCTTCGCTGCTAATACCAGCTACCTTAATTACAGAGAGGCCCGCTATTTTCTGCCTCACATAGAAGGGAGAATACCCCTTCGCTAGCCAGTAGGCTACATTAAGGATATCTCAATAACACTGTCTTTTCTCTTTTACAGGATTGGAACAAGGTTGGTTTTGGGGTGTTCTTCTTCAGGCAATAATACCTCTAATTATGTTTTGGGGGTTAATGTTAAAGCTAATGTATGTTCAATTATTCTGGGAGCAAGAACCCCCATAAGGAACCATACCAACAAAGATAAATTGTGTTCAATAAACTCAAGTAAACTTGCCAAAGTGGTTCCTGTCTGAAATTGAGCGCAGCGTTAGTTCAGTCAGGCCACGGAGGCCAGGCTGTGAACAGCTGATGCGGTCAACTTGCCAAAGTGGTTCCTGTCTGAAATTGACTTTAGTGTCAGTGACTTTACAACTAATGATATTTGTTATGGAAGTCAGTGGTTTAAACATGTTGAGGAACTTTTAAAGCAGTGTTCAAATTATGTCACAGTTCATGGGGAATCCCACCTTACAAAAAGTAATAAATAAAAGCTATAGTCGTATTAATATTTCTCAAGAAAAATCAATGTAATAGCAAATTTAGCACATTTTAATCTGTTCTTTTAATTAAATCTGATTTCTTTTTCATCTTGTCCTTGTTTCCTTTCAGTCAGTCATGTTACTTCAGTGACTGACAAATTGGGATCCAGCTAGAGAGACGAATAGAGTGTTACCAAAACAAGCCAATGAATGTTGGTGTGCAAGATTTGCACCATGCACCCTGCCCTGCAGCGCGGGAATATAAGGAGAGTGCATGCAGTTGCACATTCAGCTTTTCACTTTGGGGCCGAGCCTTTCAGCTACCAAGCAAAAGTGTTGTCAAGACAGATGTTGACAGACGAGTGTTGGAGTTATGGCGCGTCAGAGGGATTGCCAGTGCTGCTGCTTGATCTCACTCTGCGGTCACGCTGCAACTCCTCCTGGGCACTACAACACTTCGGTGTTCTTCGTCAAACGAGGAGGAGTCCCCGTCCTAATGCCCCATTCTAGTTCCTCTACCCAGCTCATGGCCAGGGAGATCTGAGGGTTACATTGAGGGCTTCCCCGCAGAGCGAGTCTCTATGGGCCCTTCACTCCCCCAGTGCATCCCACTCTCTGATGTCATGTGGATGCTAAAGCCTTGGACAGGGCAGGGCTCAGCACTTAATCCGGGCCACCAGCTGATGACCAGATGTCGATCACTGCATCGGGGGATGAGCTAGGCTATGGAGATGAAGATTTGGCTGCGTTGCCTCCTTCTGGGAGAGTGGCATTTCCCAAGTCAAATCCAGAGCTGACCGCTATGCTTGCCCTGGCCACTAAGAGCGTCGGGTTGCCATGGAAGGCCCCTCAATCTCTCTAACGCTCAAGGCTGGTGGCCGCTCATTGGTTGCTGGCGGTGCCGCATGCTGATCACCAGCAGCCACCTCCAGTTTATAAGGCCAGGGCACTAAAGCAGCTGTGCGAGGAAAGTTCTGACCCAGGTGTAATGCAAGAGCTGCTCATTGCGACTGACCTTGCCCTAAGGGCGACGAAAGTCATGGCACAGTCCCTGGGTCATACGATGTCCACTTTGGTGGTCCAGGAACACCACCTTTGGCTTACCCTGGCTGATATGATGGAGTCCGACAATCACCACTTTACGGACTCTCCGATCTCCAGGCTAGCCTCTTCCGCGTTGCAGTGGAGAGCTTCGACCAACAGTTCTCTGCTGCATAGGCCTGGTTATCGCTCCCCAGACCGTCTCGCTTGGTCACGAGAACCATCAGACTTCAGCCCATGTTCGGACCTTGCTTTCTATGGGCAGAGGTCCCCCTAGTGCAAGTGTCCAGGCATGTAGTTGTCTCAACAGATGCCTCTGCCATCGGCTAGGGTGCCATGTGCAACAGGCATGCAGCATCAGGCACCTGTACAGGTTCTCGTCTGCAGTGGCATGTCAATTGCCTCGAGTTGCTGTCGGTATGGCTTGCTCTGCAACCACTTCAAATCAAGGCTACATGATAAGCAGACAATACTGCAACTGTTGCGTACATCAACCACCAGGGTGGTCTACACTCCCATCGCATGTCGCAACTCACTGTCCATCTCCTCCTTTGGAGTCAGTAGCATCTGAGGTCGCTTCATGCTGTTCACATCAACCCGCCCTTCCGGGAGAATGGCGACTTCCCCCCTGAGACAGTCCAGCTGATCTGGAGATGCTTTGGGGACGCTCAGGTAGACCTGTTTGCCTCTCCGAAAACGTCCGAGTGTCAGCTGTTTTATTCCCTGTCTAAAGGGACCCTCAGCACATATGTGCTGGCACACAGCTGGCCTTGGGGCCTAGGCAAGTATGCATTTCCCCCAGTAAGCCTTCTCGCACAGATGCTTGTCAGGGAGGACAAGGAACAGGTCCTCTTAGTAGAGGACTTGGTTTCCAGAACTGATGCTCCTTGTGACAGCCCCTCCTTGTCATATTCCTCTGAGGAAGGATCTCCTCTCTCAGAGAGGGGGCACCCTCTGGCACCTATGGAATCTCCATGTGTGGTCTTTGGAAAGGACGCAGAGGTTTTAGGTGGTTTACCTCCACCAGTAGTAAACACCATCACTTCAATTAGAGTGCCCTCTACGAGGCAAGCCTACTCACTGAAGAGGAACCTGTTCGTCGATTGGTGTTCTTCCAGCCGGGAAGACCCCCGTAGATCCCTGTAGATCATGGTTGTGCTCTCCTTTTGCAAGATGGGCTGGAGTGAAGGCTGTCTCCCTTCACCCTCAAAGTCTATGTTGCTGCTATTGCCGCACATCACAATGCAGTAGATGGTAAGTCCATTGGGAAGTACGACATGCTCATCAGGTTCCTTAGTGGGGCAAGGAGGCTGAATCCTCTGCACCCTCAACTGGTTCCCTCTTGGGATCTCCCCTTGGTGTTGACGGCCTTGAAGCAGGAGCCCTTCGAGCCTCTCCAGTCAGTAGAGCTTATTTTCTGTTGCTGAAGACAGTGCTCCTCACTGCATTGGCTTCAGTCAAGAGGCTCAGGGACCTGCAGGCATTTTCGGTCGATGATACGTGCCTTGAATTTGGGCCAGCCAACTCTCACATTGTCATGAGACCCCAGCCTGGATATGTGCCAAAAGTTCCCCCGGAGCCTTCCATGGAACAGGTGGTGAACTTGCAAGCACTACCAGTAAGCACTATCTGGGAGGCAGACCCAGCCATTGCTCTGCTCTGTCCCATTCGCACTTTGCACATTTACGTGGACTGCATGCAGAGCTTCAGGACCTCAGACCAGCCCTTTTTCTGCTTCGGAGGACAGTAGAAGAAACAGGCTGTCTCCAAACAAAGACTTGCCTACTGGATAAAGGAGGCTATGGTCTTAGCATATTAGGCCCAACATTTACTGTTCCCCCTCGGAGTGAGAGCACAATCTATGAGATGTGTGTGTTCTTCCTGGGAGCTGGCATGTGGCGCCTTTATAGCAGACATCTGTAGAGCTGCCAGCTGGGTGACACATAGCATTGTTTGCAAGATTCTACAATCTCAGTGTAGAGACTGCGTCCTCTCATGTACTGGCCTCAGGTGGTCAGTAGCTCCGGCCTTGCTCAGTGTCGATCACGCTTGCTGCGCCATTCCCCTCTGCAGACCGGATACGTGTGCTTAACTGCTTCTCAGTTCAGATTCCCCTTTGACAAACCCTGTTGAAGTTCCTCTCACACCCTCGTCAGTCAGGCATGGTGGAGCACCAGATGCCAGATCCACCACTCGTGTGTATGTCCAAGGTCGGCTCTTGTGCTGGGCTAGGTACTCGTGAGTAGTGATTCCCCCTTCGGGTGATCCCACATGTGTATTCTTCTATGGTATGGCTTCCCTCATGGTAAGCCTGTGTCTTTCCCTGGCAGAGAACTCTCTGCCATCTCTGCCGCATAGTGATCTCACCCCAAGCGGGCTGAGTCTACCGCAGGGACTTGCATATGTATTAATACTCTATGGCTAGTCCACATGTGTAATTCCACATTACCTCCTAAATGCAGGATGTGGCTTCCGTAGCGTTCCCTTACTTGGGGTACGCTTTTCCCAGTGTTATCCAATATCTCACTGTATGGAACAGCAGTTCCTGTCCTGTCCTATCTTCCACCCCAACTGGTGTGGGGGGACTTGCTGGCTTTCGCAGGGCATTGGAGGGGGTCAGCAATAGTGCGGTTTTCCATTTGGATACCAATTCGTCAGCTGACATAAGGTTGTATGTGACTGACTGAAAGGGAACATCTCGGTTATGTATGGTAACCTGGTAACCCATGCTATGCATTTGTTTTTACATTTTTGAAAAAAATTTTTTGAAAGAAAATCACAAAAGATAGATAAATTCAGGAGTAATGTTTTCTGTGTTTACACACATCCAAAGCCTGCCAATAGAGAGTCTATAGTCTCAGGCAGCCAGAATCAAAAGGCAGTAGAGGTGATTGTTTAGCAAGGTAGCAGAGAGGTTGTCGATTGAATTTTTAGGTGTGTTCAAATATATATCAATTTTATATTTACAGTGCCTTGCGAAAGTATTCACATCCCTTATTTTTTTCCATGTTTTATTGTTACTGCTTTAAAATAACTTTTTTTACATCAATCTACACGCCATACACCATATTGACAAAGCAAAAACAGAATTGTCACAACATAATAAAACAATAAAAAATAACTGTAAATGTAAAATACTGTAAAATAAATAATAATAGTAATAATTATGATAAAACTGAAATAAGTACATTGCATAAGTAGTCATACCCTTAACTAAATATTTAGCTGAAGCACCTTTACAGTCTCAAGACTTTTTTGTTTGACGCAACAAGTTTTTCTCCTCGCCTCTTTGCCTCACAAGCTCTGTCAGGATGGATGGGGCAGACACACATTTTCAGGTTTATCCAGAAATATTTTATTGGGTTCAAGCTCAGGTTGTCGGCCACTTAAAGACATTCAAATCAAGTCATGTCACCTTTATTTATATAGTGCTTTTAACAATACTGATTGTGATAAAGCAACTGAACAGCATTAAATTGGAAATAGTGTGTCAATAATGCAAAAAGGCAGTTCATCATTGAATTCAGTGATGTCATCATCCAGCTCAGTTCATTTCAGTATCTGTGCAATCAAGTCGACGAAATTGCTTTAAATGAAGTGTCCCCAACTAAGCAAGCCAGAGGTGACAGCGGTCAGGATCTAAAACTCCATCAGTGACAGAATGGAGGAAAAAACCTTGGGAGAAACCAGGCTCAGTCGGGGGACCAGTTCTCCTCTGACCAGACAAAACAATCAGTTCAATTCCAGGCTGCAGCAAAGTCAGATTGTGCAGAAGAATCATCTGTTTCCTGTGGTCTTGTCCTAGTGGTCATCTGAGACAAGGTCTTTACAGGGATCTGTATCTGGGGCTCTAGGTGTCCCGGTCTCCAAAAAAAGGGGGGGCAGCTGTGGCCTAATGGTTAGAGAGCTGGACTAGTTACCAGAAGGTCGCCGGTTTAAGACTCTGTGCTGGCAGGAGTTGTAGGTGGGAGGGAGTTAATGAACTGTGCTCTCTTCCACCCTCAATACCCATGGCTAAAGTGCCCTTGAGCAAGGCACTGAACCCCCAGTTGCTTCCCAGGTGCTGGATCTATAGCTGCCCACTGCTCCGGGTGTGTGTTCACTTCTTACTGTTGTGTGGGTGCACTTGGATGGGTTAAATGCAGAGCAAATTCCGAGGCTAACTTGGCAAATGTCACAACTTTCACTTTCATTTTCAGGGCTGTAGAGGTCCACCATCCAGCATCTGGGCTGGATACGTACTGGATCCGGGTGACTGCAGTGACCTTCTGATCTGGATACAGACTAGCAGAAATGACATCGAAATAAGAAAGAAACAGACTAATATTAGCGTAGATGCCATTCTTCAAACAATTTAGCAAGTACATTGGGTGTTATGGGAAGTGTTCCCGGTTTCGGTTTACCTAATTATTGCAGCCTAAAGATCCTTTAACAGATTTAGATGTTAGAAGCATATTAGTTAGCATATGTGTAAGTCAGGTTAAGGAGATTGGTCTAGATTTAAACTGCAAGAGTGTGTCTGCCTTACGAACAATGTTAGGTAGGTTATTCCAGCGTTTAGGCGCTAAATAGGAAAAGGTTCTGCCGTCTAAGGTTGATTTTGATAGTCTAGGTATTATCAATTTGCCTAAATTTTGAAAATGCATCGGACATGGAGGACTATAATGTAACAAGAGCTTGTTCAAATACTGAGGTGCTAAACCATTCAGGGCTTTAAAAGTAATAAGCAAGATTTTAAAATCTATAAAAAAATTTATAGGAAGCTAGTGCATTGTTGACAGAACCGGGGTAATATGGTTATACTTCCTGGTTCTAGTAAGAACTCTAGCTGCTGCATTTTGGACTAACTGGAGTTTGATTCTTAAGCGTGCAGAACAACAACCCAATAAAGCATGACAATAATCTAACTTTGAGGTCATAAACGCATGGATTAACATTTCTGCATTTGACATTAAGAGAATAGGCCGTAATTTAGAAATATTTTTAGATGGAAAATTGCAGTTTTACAAAGGCCAGAAACATGGATTTCTAAGGAAAGATTGCAATCAAATAGCACACTTAGGTTCCTAACTGATGAAAAAGAACTGACAGAGTAGCCATCAAGTCTTAGACAGCGTTATAGGTTATTACATGCAGAGTTATGTGAGTAAGACAAAGGAGATTGTGGTGGACTTTGGGAAAACTCTGTTGACCAACCCACCCCCACTGACCATCGACAGCTCGACTGTGGAGATAGCAGCACTAAATTCCTGGGGGTGCAGGATCTCATGTGGACTACCAACACCATGTCACTCTCCAAGAAGGCACAACAGTGACTACAATTTCTTTATCAGCTGAAACGAGCAAGTCTCCCTCCACCCATTCTCACCACATTCTACTAGGGAATCATTGAGAGTGTGCTGTCCAGCTGTATCACCGTCTGGTATGGGAACTGTAGTGTAGCAGACCGCAAGACACTCCAGATGACAGAGAACATAGCTGCAAAGATCATCGGTGCCCCTCTCCCCTCAATCCTGGACATTTTCCTTACACAATGTTCCAGCAAAGCCAACAGTATCATGAAGGACCCCACCCATCCCTCCCACAGTCTCTTTCAGTTCCTACCGGAGCATCAGAGCCAGCTCCGCCAGACTGATCAATAGCCTTTTGCCCCAGGCTATGAGAGCCCTGAACTCCACCCCCCCCACCCCCCCCCCCCCGACCCACACCTCCTGTAACATGGACCATCTCACCTCTACCCACCCCCCCCCCAACCCCAACAGAAAAACTGTCTGAAACTCTCTCTCTCTCTCTTTTTGTGCAATTTGAAGTGTGCTACTGACAGGTGAGTGGACCTGTAAGAATGACCTGTAGTAACACACTCTTCTATATGTGCACTAGACACTTTTCACACACACTGCTGTGTGTACATAATCCAAAAAAAAGACAGATGAGTAATATATGTGTTTACATGCTCATGCACTACAAATCATCTTGCACTGTTTCCCAGTCAGCTGCTTGACTTATGTTGTTTCTCTTTGCACATGTACAATATTATGTGAAGTATTCGTATAGTATGTATTTTTTTTTACTTTATGTATAGGCAAACCTTTATATAAAGTATATTTATAGTCAAATGTATCAGTAGATTAGTTGTGTCTAGGTACAGTTTTTATGTGAAGCATTTGTATAGTTTGTATTTTTTAGTTTATGTATAGGTAAATATTTTTATATAGTATATTTATAGTCAAAACCGTCAAAAGCCTGTTTTACTTTATTGTTGTATGTCTGTATTCATGCATCACCATGGTCCTGTGTGGCATGACATTTCGTCCCACTGTATGTCCACACATGTGCCAGAATGACAATAAAGCTCAACGTGACTTGGTGTGGCAAAATGTTAGCCTATGCATTATACTTTTAAAGTTTTTTTTTTTTTTTTTTTTATCTTGGCCTAAATACATTTTTACATATGTCATGTCATGCCATAGCATCATTAAACTAGCATCTAACAATGCACCAAAGGTTTTTTTTTTTTTTTTTTTTTTTTCTAACCTATGATTCTGTAACCATAAAGGCTGCTGTGCCCCTGAATTTAGGGGAAGTATTAAAATAATCCCGTGAATGCACTTAAAGAATACAGAATCATATCGAATCAAATTTAATTTGAAAAAAATTAATTAGAAAAAAACAGTATGTCCAGCTATAGACAGGCTCTAAAAACTGCTAGGGCAGAGCATATACACAAACTCATTGAAAATAACCAAAACAATCCAAGGTTTTTATTTAGCACAGTGGCTAAATTAACAAATTACCAGACGCCACCTGATTCAAACATTCCACCAACGTTAAATAGTAATGAATTTATGAATTTCTTCACTGATAAAATAGATAACATTAGAAATACAATAGCGAATGTAGATTCTACAGCGTCTAACACTTCAGTTTCATCCATCGCACCCAAAGATAAACTGCAGTTCTTTACAACTATAGGACAGGAAGAGCTAAATAAACTTATCACTGTATCTAAACCAACAACATGTTTATTAGATTCTGTACCCACTAAATTACTGAAAGAGTTGTTACCTGTAGCCAAAGAACTGCTTCTCAATATCATTAACTCGTCATCATCTTTAGGTCATGTCCCAAAACCATTCAAGCTGGGGGTTATCAAGCCTCTTATTAAGAAACCAAAACTAGATCCTAATGTACCGGCAAATTATAGGCCTATTTCAAATCTTCCATTTATGTCTAAAATTTTAGAAAAAGTTGTGTCTGCTCAATTGAGCACCTTCCTGCATAAAAATGATCTGTATGAAGAATGTCAGGTTTCAGGCCCCACCATAGCACAGAAACTGCACTTGTTAAAGGGGTCATGACATGGGTTTTTTTATTTTATTATTATGGTCCCCTAGGTGCAATTATAGTATTACTATAGTTAAAAAAAAAAAACTTTTAAAATGTAGTGAATTATGACATTTTCCCACCCTGTTTCTCATCCTTTGATTCAAACAGTCTGTTTTGGGTTGTTTCCCCTTTAAGAGTTCAGTGTTAACGCCCACTGTTATGATTGGCTAACGACATTTGACGGAACATTTGCGGATTGAGCGTTGTCGGTTAGGGGTGCGCCAAAATATCGATATGGCAATTTATCGCGATATTTTCTCCCGCGATCGATTCTCGATGCGCTCTTGCCAAGTATCGATCTTAAAAGCCGTTATAAAACGCTCTATTAGTATTCATTATGCCTTGACCCTTCTCCAGAAGTAGATAGGGGGCGCGCGATGCGAGTTTGTCTGTTGTGTTGTGAGCGTAAAAGAAGACGTACACACACTTGAAATGGCGGAGTCAAGCGAGAAAATTAGAAGTGAGGGCAAGAAGTTAAAGGACGCTCCAGCAACATTTAAATCCAAAGTGTGGACTTACTTTGGATTTTATAACAGTGCTGACGGGGCAAAGCTAGAAAAGGACTACACAATATGCAAGAACTGCTTTGCAAAAGTCCGCTACACGGGAAACACGACCAACATGCACAGCCACCTCTCGCGGCATCACCCGGAGCTCTGTGAGAAAGCCGTGGTTGGTGCTGGCTCAAAGCCGACACACCCCGGCGTAAACACCCTTTTCCAGGCAAAGCTACCACCTTGTTCTGCTAGGGCAAAGTCAATCACAAATGGGATCGCTGTTTACATGTGTAAAGGGCTCCGTCCGTACAGCGAGGTGGAGAACGAAGGGTTCTGCTTTTTAATGAATATCTTAGAGCCACGCTTTGAAATTCCCTCTCGGAAATATTTTGCTGAAAAAATGATTCCGGCACTTTATGACCAGACCAGGGCTAAAGTTGGGTCGGCACTCGAGTCGGCAGAAAGAGTAGGGCTCACGTGTGACGGATGGACATCGAGAGCCACAGAGTCCTACATAACGGTCACTGTACATTTTATAAACGAAGACTGGGAAATTAAGTCATATGTCCTGCAAACCCGAGCAATGCACGAAACGCACACTGGGACACACATTGCCGATGTACTGAAAGCCGCAGTGGGGGAGTGGAATCTTGACGCTAAGAAGCCAGTGGTTGTCACCGACAACGCATCAAACATGCGTGTAGCAATGGAATTGACAGGATACCAACATGTTAGATGTTTTGCTCATGTTTTAAATCTTGCATCCCAACGTGCGCTGAAAATAGCTGCTGTTACCAAGGTACTTGTCAAAGTTAGGAGGATCTCAACATTCTTTCATCGAAGCACAACTGGAGCAGAAGCACTGAAAAGAAACCAGGAACTCCTTGGCCTCCCCCTTCACAAGCTCATCACGGACATGCCTGTTCGTTGGAATAGTGCCTATGAGATGATCTCCAGGTTTCTTGAGCAACAGCCAGCTGTCTGTGCTGCCCTCTTATCACCAGAGGTAAGAAACGTTTGCAATGTAGAAGTTGTAATCTATATGTGTAATAAATGTGAATAATTTATCGTGTACAATTAATAAGTTTGTAAATAAATACTAATTCATATGATATAAACTTGCTTGATACAATGAATAAACAATGAATAAATACTTTATACATATTAAATAGGTATATACTGTATATATAAACTCCAAATAAAAACATTAGATTACATCATACAGTTCATGCTTTATTTGCTTTAAAATAAAGAACACTAATTATATACATTTTATTAATAAATTGTATTTTTCTTTTTTTTTTCTTAAGGTGAGAAAGAATGTGACTGACTGTGCTCTGACAGAGAATGACATCTCAAGTGCTGAAGAGATGGTGGAAGCATTTAGACCAATGCTTGTGGCAACAAATATCATGTGTGAGGAAAAGAATCCCACCATTTCAGTGGTTGCTCCTCTTCATGCCCAACTGCTGCGAGACACAACCAGCACTGAAGAAGATTCCCCTCTGGTTCGAGAGATTAAGGGAGCCATCAATCAAGACCTTTCAAAGAGATATCAATCAGAGGTGGAAAAAGATCTCCTACGCATGTCCTCAGCCCTGGACCCTAGATTTAAATCCCTTTTATTTCTGTCACCTGAAGAAGTGCAAGACACTTATGCAAAACTACAGTCAAAAGCTGCAGCTTTAAAAGAGGATGATCCAGTGCCTTGTGGTGATGTTCAGGGGGATTTAGAGGAAGAGGAGACCTGCACAGCAAAAAAAAGAAAGTCTGCACTTGTTGATCTTCTTGGTCAGACCTTCAAGAAGACCTCTTATGTCTCTACATCAGCAACCTCAATTGCAGAGAAGGAGATAAAACAATATCAAGATGCTCCTTCTCTGCCTCTCACTGAAGATCCACTGTTGTGGTGGAAATCTCAGCAACATGTGTTCCCTCTCCTTTCCAAGCTGGCCCATATGCATTTGTGTATTCCTGGGACCAGTGTAGCAGCTGAGAGGGTCTTTTCAACTGCAGGAGATATTATCAGTGCCCAAAGAAGTTCACTCACTCCTGAACATGCTGACCAACTCCTCTTTCTCAAGAAAAATATGAACATATAAAACGCATCACATGAAGCTGTTTTCTATTTTGTTCTGAAAAATGTTTATTTTTGAATGCACTTTAAGTTAGGTACATTTTAGATGTACTTTATCCCTGATATATTTTATTTTTTATTTGAAAGCAGTAGCCCAAAGGTTTATGTTTCTTGCACTTAATAGTGTCACTGTTCATGTTTATGAAGGACAATCATATAGTATTGTTTACACTGAATCTGTCCTCAGCCTTACAGCTGTTTTGCACCCAAATGGTGTCACCGTTTGTCGAAGACATAGTATTACTACTGATTGCAGCAATGTTACACTAAAATAGTGTCTGTGACTGTTTTGTTGCAACTAAGTCACAACTTGTTTTTGTTTCATCCAAAAATAAATAAATGGAGACTCATTTTACTAATTAAAAAAAAACTTCTTATTTCTTAAAACATGATATATTGTGAGTTATTACTGATAATATATTGATTATCGCCATATCGTGATATTATCATATCGTGAGCAATGTGTCGCGTATCGTATCGTATCGTGAAGTACCCAGTGATTCCCAGCCCTATTGTCGGTACACGATCCGTCCACCTGCACGATTCGTTCTGCGCATGCGTAGTAGACTCTTTAGAAAACGCACATGCGCAAATGATAATTCTGTTTTGTGACGATTTACGACGCTGCACGATCCGTTCCACGCATGCGCAAATTTGTACAGCGAATTCCCTCACAGCGAAAGAAAATGGAGTTCAGCGGAAGAAATGTGAAGTTTGCCCTTTAAGATGCCGTTAGGCAATATTTGGTTGACGGGTTAGTGGATACGGTGTTAAAGAAGAAGGTCTCACGAATGGCTGCAAATTTACATCATATGATATATTCAAAAATAGAAGATCATAACAAACAGTTCAAGTCAAGGTGGGTCAGATGTACACCAATAATGCGATTCTTTCCAATGATCAGAGTAAGGAGTTAATCGCAGTAAGATGTTTACATGACTGGAGCAAACCTCTTCACTTCTACATGCAGTTTTTATTTTCTGATTATTCACACATAGCCTAATGCAGCAGAGCACAAATGATGAACTCCTATACTGTCCACTGTTTTAATTTATGTATATTAAATAACAAACGGGTTCTTATGGATGTATTTTGTTATTCTGTGCCGTGATGAACACTGCTGTCATGTTATCTGAGCTGTTTCTGGATGAAGGCAGACTGCTGACAGCGAGTCGTGTTGACAGAGTTCAGGGAAAACTTCCTAATTTCTGTATTAAAATTTTTGTTTTTTATTGGTTGTGTGATATTCTAATTTTGTGAGCTACTGATTTTGAGTTCTATTTAGATATAAGCTGTAGTAATCTAAATTAACACACCTAATAGAAATATTTCACACAGTGTCTAATAAATCTGTATAATGTATGAGATTCATGTTTTACATTTGAATTATTGAAATTGACAATCTTCCATAATATTCTAATTATGTGAGACCTACATGTAGGCTATTTACTTTGTGCATGTTATGGTTTAAATGAAAATACAATAATAATATACAAACCTTAACTCATAATAACTATTTAATTTAGGCTGAAAAGATGTCTTTAGGCCCCTTTTGAAAGACCCAAAACATCTTATGTTGTAGTGTAGTCTTAATTTTTTATATTTTATTTTATCATAGGAGGAACAGGTAGAAGTGGAGGAGCTGCCCCTCACATTGAAACACATGTACGAGGCAGAATACATTGTGAGGAGCAGTGTTGGGCTTTTCACTGGCCAGATGCAAGAGCCAACATACATGTTCATGGATCATGATGACCGAAGGGAAGCATGGAGGGTGCTGGAGTCAATGCAGTGCCATGCTATGGAGCCCTTCACATTCATTTTTGAAAAAATCAAGGACATGGAAACATTTAAGATTATTTGCAAAGACACCCTCAACCTGAGAGTAAATGCTGGAGTTGGCCTGCACAGTGACCCACACTCTGTGTGAGTGTGTGTGTGAGAAAGGAAGTGTGTGTGTGAGAGAGAGAGATAGAGGGGGAGAGAGAGAGAGTGTGTGTGTGTGTGAGAGGGGGAGAGAGAGAGAGGGGGAGAGAGTGTGTGTGTGTGTGTGTGTGTGTGTGTGAGAGAGAGAGCGAGAGGAAGGGTAGGAGAGTGTGTGTGTGTGGGAGAGGGGGAGAGAGAGTGTGTTTGGGAGAGAGGGGGAGAGAGAGGAAGGGTAGGAGAGTGTGTGTGTGTGTGGGAGAGAGAGGAAGGGTAGGAGAGTGTGTGTGTGAGAGAGAGAGAGAGAGTGTGTGTGAGAGAGTGGGGGAGAGAGTGTGTGTGTGTGTGTGTGTGAGAGAGAGAGAGAGCGAGAGGAAGGGTAGGAGAGTGTGTGTGTGTGTGTGTGGGAGAGAGAGTGTGTGTGGGAGAGAGGGGGAGAGAGAGAGGAAGGGTAGGAGAGTGTGTGTGTGAGAGAGAGAGAGAGAGAGAGAGAGAGAGAGTGTGTTTGTGAGAGAGAGAGAGAGTGTGTGTGTATGTGTGAGAGGGAGAGTGTGAGAGAGAGTGGTTGGGAGAGAGAGAGAGAGAGAGAGAGAGAGAGTCTGTGTGTGTGAGAGAGGGTGAGAGTGTTTGTGTGTGAGAGAGAAAGCCAGAGATCATTTTTACTGTTAAATAAAACGTCTGTGTGCACACATGCTTCTTTCAAGTCATTTCCATTGTCAGTTTGAAATACTATATAACGTTTCCCCACACTTGTTTGTAGTTCTTTCTTCATGTAAGTGCAGATAGTCTTGGCAGAAATGCATTATGTTCTTTGTTGTCTTCTGTAAACAACATTGAAGGGATTATTTCCCTCACTTCGATATATATATATATATATATATATATATATATATATATATATATATATATATATATATATATATATATATATGTCTATATAGACCCATACTAATACAAAATTACTAACTTAAAGGTTAACTATTAGTCAAGTCTGCTTTATTGTCAATTCTTCCACATGTACAGTACATACATACAGAGAATCGAAGACCCCCGGTGCATACAGATATTATTAACAGTACAGCCTAAAAATCTAGGTCAAATATAAAATGTAGATACAACTATACAATAAGGGAATGTAAAAAAGACATAATAAAATTAAAAATCAAGTTAAATAAAGCGGCACAAGGCAGATCGAGTGTAAATCAGTGAAGTGAACAAAGTGCAGATAAAAGATTTTTAGTGCTAAAAGAAGCTTATTCAGTTTGATTAAATTGACAAAGGGCTCAAGAGCAGTTATTTTATTTAACTGACAGATGAGATGGTAGAATGACGCCAGTTGGATTAGCAGCTTTAAATAAATAAATAAACTACACAAACGGCCTTTGACAATACTACTGGCCTCAGACCAAAACACGGCAAGTTAAGTAAATTAAGCCTAATACCAGCAATGAATCGCAAAGTATGGAGGAAAGTGATCATGTATTTTCATGTAACGACTCGCAAATCCTTTATTATTTTGGATTGGCAACCACGTAAACACATAGTACATTTACATTTATTAATTTAGCAGACGCTTTTATCCAAAGTGACTTACAGATGAAGACAGTGGAAGCAATCAAAAACAACAAAAAGAGCAATGATATATAAGTGCAAGTCTCAGTTAGGTTAACACAGTACACGTAGCATGGGATTTTAACTAATATAATAAATAAAAAGAAAACAGAATGCATAGCGTAAAGCTACATTTAAAAGCATCAAACTAGACCCGCTGTTAAATGTTAAACACAATAAAACTAACGTTACACAAATATGCCGCAAGTTGTGCCGCCTTGCCGTCAAGTGTTTTAGTAGGTACCGATAGTGTAGGAAAACAGTGAGGTTTTCGTCTACGTAGTTACGCGCATGCGCAGAACGGATCGTGCAGGTGGAACGGATCGTGTACCGACAAGCGTAACTGTTTAGTAGCGAGTGATGCATTCGAAGCGATGGCTCTTGCAATGATAAAACCTTATATGTTTGAGCCGGAATCAGATGAGGAATCAGAGGAAAATGAACCATCACCACAACAACGAAGACTGGATCAGCCCGTGTCCACATGGAAAGTGAAACTATTTTGAATTAATAAAAAAATTGTAACCCGAGACACTTGAAAACGGTTTATTGTTGCATAATTATTCTATAGTTTAATATGCTAACAGTTCAACATTATTTACCTAATTTCAATGAAATGATAGGGTGTACTGCGGACAAAAATGCATGCACAGGCCATATTTGAAGATGCAGCATTGATAAGGCAACATTTTTAATCTTCTATTACATGTAGGCCTACTAGAAAGGCGACATATTTTCAAGATTCTCTTATACAAATAAACTGCATCCATTTTTCCCTGACGTCAGGATCTTTCGGCAGCGTATTCAAAGATGTTGTTTGTCCACAGCCAGGAACAGCACATCTGCGTGGCATTGTAATTTTCCTGTACACAGACCCACTCGCTGTCCGTCGACTGAATACTTGTGAGGCGCGCGGCTCGACAACGATCCGAAATGAGCGTAGTTGTCTTGTGCTGGAGGCGGTCATATGCAAATGGTTGGAACGTCACTTCGCACCGTGACGTCACTTCTTACCATGGATCCAGAACGAGCTGTATTTAGAGCTTGATTAAATAAATGGCTCGTTTATAATGGGGAGGACGTCTTAAGCTATGAAACTTGCAGGACGTTTTAATGGTACAAAGACCTCTTATATTCCAAAAGATCAAGGCAAATTTGGTTTCTCATTTCATGACCCCTTTAAAATTAAAATTACCTGCTCCTTGCGTCAGAACAAGGCTGCATCTCATTTCTAGTCTTACTTGATCTTAGTGCTGCGTTCGACATCATAGATCTTGACATTAGATTACAAAACTATACAGATATTCAAGGACAGGCTCTAAGATGGTTTAGATCCTACCTGTCCGATCGCTACCATTTTGTTTACTTAAATGGGGTGTCATCTCATTTATCATCAGTAAAATATGGAGTGCCACAAGGATCCGTCCTAGGTCCCCTTCTATTTTCAATTTACATGTTGCCCCTTGGTAATATTATTAGAAAATACGTAATTAGCTTCCACTGTTATGCTGATGATACTCAGCTATATATCTCAACGAGACCAGATGAAACTTATCAATTATCTAGGCTAACAGAATGTGTTAAAAATGTAAAAGATTGGATTACAAATAATTTTCTCAAATTAAATTCGGATAGGACAGAGATATTAATTATTGGACCAAATAACACTACACAGAATCTTGTAGATTACAATCTGCAACTAGATGGATGTACTTTTACTTCCTCTACAGTCAGAAATCTGAGTGTTATATTAGACAGCAATTTGTCTTTTGAAAATCATATTTCCAATGTTACAAAAACTGCATTGTTCCATCTTAGAACATTGCCAAGCTACGAAACATGTTATCTGTTTCTTGTGCAGAAAAGCTAGTTCATGCATTTATGACCTCTAGACTTGACTATTGTAATGCACTTCTAGGTGGCTTCTGCTTCGTCAATAAACAAGCTACAGGTAGTCCAAAATGCAAAAAATAGTCCTTACGAGGTCAAGGAAATATGATCATATTACCCCAATTTCACAGTCTCTGCACTGTCTACCTATTAAGTTCCGTATCAGTTATAAATGATCATTACTCTTGTGAGTGTAGTTGCATCTGATCAAATGTGCATTTTTATTCATTAGCTTGGGTTAAACTAATTTTACTTTGTTGGATCAGCAGCTATGCTAATGATGTCTCTATTTTGTTTCTATGTTTTGCCACGGGATTTACATTCTGGGCTTATTCTGAATGCCAAAAAGCATTTAGATGTGTGCAACTGCTTAGAAACTTTAGTTTTAATTTTATATACCTCTTCCCTTCCCCTGCCCTGTAGGAAATTAAAAAAATAAATTAAAATAAAAACTGATTTTTAACTTTTATTATGTTTTATCACCATCATTAAAAGCCAATGTGACAGACTGGTGTTCTAATGCGTCATTATGAACCCAGTATGCTGTGACTCCTATGAAACTAGACACACTGGACCAGATTAAGCCATGGTACAAAGATGTTTGATAGTTTTCAACAAGTCTTTTACACTACTGAATGAAAACAGCACCCTGATAAAGAGGTTGACTGGCTCAAAGTATTTTGAGTATTTTGAAAATCCAAAAATACTCATCTTAAATGTATTTAAATACAAATTACATTAGACTTTTTCCCCAAAGGCTTTAAAATACAAAATAGTGTTGTGTTAAAGTTTTAAATACATGTATCTGAAATACTGCCCATCCCTGGTCTGACTTTTTCTTTGGGGGGAGGTGTTTTTGGTGTTCTTCTTTTACATATAAAGTAGATCCAATAGAAAAATAATAAAGAACGCAAGCAGAGCGTTTTTATTTTTTTCTGAGAGTCGCGACCACTTACAGAATTTGCCGAATGCCTTTAAATAAATTATCCGATGTTGTTAATGCAGGCACTAGAGAGCGCACGCTTCGCTCTGGATCTCCTCATAATCTCACTGCAGAAGAAGAACACGGCGGGCCGCTGCTGAAACAAAATGGCAGACGTGGTAATGGATTTACGGAGCAAGAGGCTTAATAACGGGTATGAACACCTTCGTTAAATGACAGCATCAACAACGCATTTTAGAGCTTGGATAAGGGTGTTTTAGAGAAAGGGAACTGATTCGGCCAGGGTTTTGTCGTTTTCATATCTATCTATTTTTCTGCTCGGCTAACGTTACTGTTAGCGTGCTAATGCTAAATGTTCTTATACAAGGAGCTAGTTGTCAAGGTCCAATTGTTAGAGGTGATTTTCGTTGGTTTTGTGAACTCTTTAGTTTTAAAATCATCGAACTGTGGTATAACACTCCCTGTGTGTTTAAAAATTTTATTTGGTTAACGTTAGCTTCTTAGTAAAGTACTTATTCGTCTTCATAGTCTTCAAGTGACGACCAACACGCTCGATTAATTGTAGTATACAAAATTCTTATGTCAGTTAGATCATAAAAGTAACCTAATTAGTCATCATAGTCCCTAAGCACATTAATATAACGTTACCTACCTAGATCCATTTTTTGTTGAGTTGTATGGTCAGTATTTGTGCCTTGTGGAGAACACTGTGTTGCCTTGGAAAAACATAAAACCTCTGAATGTTATTTGGTGCCTAAATTAGCACAAAAAGAAACAATAAAAAAATGTCTGTGATGAGCAATAAAATAAAATGAAACGTGACCCTTGTTTCTTTTTACATTAGGTTTTACTGGTGGATGTTAATGTGTTTGTGTCATTGATCTTTACAGGTCAGATGATTTAGAGAGTCCAGAGAAGAGTGGCAATGATAATGAAAATGGTTACATGTCTGGAAATGATGAAGAGGAGGGTGAGGAAGAAGCAGAGGTGAATGGAGAGAAGCAGGACAGCGGTTCCAAACATCGCAGCAAACACAAGAAAAAGAAACACAAACACCGTAGCAAGCACAAAAAACACAGACATGCATCTGGGGAAGATAAGGACCACAAACGGAAACATAGACACAAGCATAAGAAGCACAGGCACAAAGAGGAGCCATGCTCCTCACCATCTGGGGCCATCAACAGGAGGGCTGAGGATGGATCTCCATCACTGGTCAGTGCAACCCTGGATGACAAGGCACTTCTTGAAGACCTGGAGAAACAAAGAGCACTGATTAAAGCTGAGCTGGACAACCAGCTGATGGAGGGGAAGGTTCAGTCAGGAATGGGTCTGATTCTACAAGGTTACAATTCTGGCTCAGAAAAGGATGAAGAGGAACAGGGGGCACGTAATGGGGAGCAACGTCAAAGAACCAGTGGGAGCAGAACCCGCTCCCCTAGGGACCAGAGAAGCAGGGGTGTTAGATCCAGACGGGACTCAACGGACACCAGCAAACCAAGCAGTCACTCTCTCTCTCGAGTTGGTAGGGATGCTAAACTTGAACGAATTACCAAAATTGTGAAAGAGACTGTTAAGCAGTGTAGCAAGTCCAAAGAGAAAAAACGCTCCAGGAGCAGGGACAAATCCAGGGAGCATTTGAGGAAATCCCAGTCCCCGTCTACAAGAAGACACTCTGCAGAGAGAAAGACAGACCAGAAGGGACGTTCTGATCAGCGTTCTCCCCATATAGATGAGAAGCGGGAACAAGTTGCACAGGGATCAGACTCACGAGGACGCAAGAACTGGTCACGAGATCAACAATCTCACTCTAAAGATGTTCGGCTAGGTCGCTCGGAGAGGGTTGGAAACTCTCCGTCCAAAGACAGATCATCTGGGAAAGAGAACCGGTCTCCTCATCAACGTCGAGTTCTTAGCCCTCAATGTCAAAGAAGTTCCTCCCCTCACCATAGGGACCACCAGCCCAACCGGCCCCCATCAAATTCTGCTGACCGGAGTTCCAAAATGAGCCACTCGCCATCTAGAAACAAGTCACCAGTCAGCAGAGGACAAAGTCGCTCAAATGAGCACCGGAGAGAATCCCCCTCCAGGTACACATAAACGCACCAATAAAAAATAATTAATTTAACATTTTTTCATCATTTATTTACTCTCATGTTGTTCCAAACCTCTATAACTTTTTCTGTAGCATACAGAAGATATTTTGAATAACTTTCATACAAGTCTGTAGGATCCAGTTTTATTTGGAGCATCTTTTATGTTCCACAGAAGAAAAGTCAGTCATACAGGTTTGGAAAAACATGAGGGTAAAAATTATAACAGGATTTTATTTTTTGGGTGAACTTTCACATTAAGCAGGGCTGCTCTTGGACTTTAGCTTTACCCAGTTCCGACACATCTGGACATTTCTTGTGAGTGAAGACCTTGTTTAGCTGGTTCAGGTAAGTTTAATTAGGGTTTGGGCAAAACTGCAGGACAGTGGCCCTCCAGGAACAGGTTTGGATACAGCAGCCTTCAAGCATCCCAACTAGTTCGACACGGTAAAAGGTGATCAGGGATATGAGTTTGGGGTAGGGCTATTTTTTGTTTGCTAGTAGCAAATAAGTGTTTGGGAAACTTGTTTGTATACCAACATTATTGAGGTTATCTTTGGTGACACTAGTGGCACTTTCTTGAAAGAAATCAACAGAGTGAAGTAAAAAATTATAACTAAAGATTGACCAATTTGGAGTTTTTGATGCATAGATGGATAGATATTTAAAGACATAAATATAATAAAAAGGTAAACATACAGCAGTTTAATTTATATTTTTATGGATTTATGAAATTAGAAATACTATTAAAGTACTTTGAAAATGAGTCAATATTAAAATGAATTTGATTTATTTATTTATGTTAAATGATTTAAATGAATATGAATAATATTTGATAACTTTTTGATTCTATAATCCTAATGTACTTTTGTGTGTGTGTTAAAGAATTTCTTTTTTAAGAAATTAAACAAGAATATGACGGGTCAAGAGGATACAGCAGAGCATAGTTTGAGTGGTTGCAGTGAAGTCATTTGAAAAGGCTACAAAGTTACAGTTATATTTTCATAGTTGGCTGAACGGGTTGGTGGCAAAAGTGCAGTCAGAGATCAGAGTTTTTTGTTTAGCTCTAGGGGTTGTGGCGAGAGAAATCAGAGCTGTTTTTAGATATCAAGTTAAATAACTACCCGCTCTATGGTTATTTCCCTGATTGTGCCATTGAAGGAGCCTAAAATTAGCTTTCATTTATATTGCTTGGTCTATAATGTCTTGAAACAGCCTGTCCTACATGACAATTCTGAGATTGTAGGGTCATATGCCTTTTTTAAATATTTGTAATTTTTCATCTTAATAGGTTGCAGGGCATTTATTATCACAGGTGGAGCTTAATATACCGGTGCAACATGTTTCCTGTGTGATAAACTGCTTAGCGTCAGTATAGTAGACTTAAACTAAGATTGGACTATTTAAGGTGAATTGTTGTTCTGTGCACATGCTTAAAACTGTTGGTTACAAAAATGTCCTAGAATAATTTATCAGACAAATGCTTCATGTGTCTTAGGAATCGTCATCGAGTGGATGGTGCTGGGAGATCACGAGAAACGAGTCCATCGCGGCGCAGAGTGAGCCGCTCACCACTCAGACGTCGGTCTTTATCACCACGGCGACAGTATCGCTCGTCACCCAGAAGACGAAGTAGATCACCCCTGAGACGCAGGTTAGACAGCATGAGGAATACTGCTATGAACTATGCTATGCTCATTTCGGTTAAATTTTTTTATCGGTCAATTTTACTCTGGTTATCCAAACATTAACCACTTACTGATGAGATCAGAATATCAAAATAAGTATGTTCGAGATGTTTTAAAAATAGAAACAAATATTTTCATAGGTTCATTTTAACATGTGCAGGGGCAGCATGCAGAACAACAGAACCTGGATTCATCCATTGTCAAACTGTCGTGCACCTGCAGCACTTCTGAGTAGGGATGCACCATATACTGTCCACGATAACACCGGTATACATTTTAACTAGGGATGCACCGATCATGATTTTTCATGGCCGATTCAGATACCGATTTTTTACAAACAAACTGGCCGATTCCGATACCAATTTCCGATTTTTTTTATTTATTGTTATCTTTAAGCAACAAACAAGAAAGAAGGAAAGTGTGCATAAACAAGATGTTTATTTGGTATTTAATAGGCCAAACTGGCTTTTGGCTATTGGAAACAATAACTGCAACCATCTGAAATTAACAGCTACATTACAGACATCAGCATTTAGCTTTTGTTTTTGAATTGGGTTGAAACTACAGAGAACTGGCCTTAAATTGAAAGATTAACTGTAACCATGTGAAATTAAAGGCAATAACAGCATAGTTCTACAATCCAAACAACACAATCAACACACATTCAATAAGATGTTTCTTGATCAGCATTCAGTATTTTAGTTTTTAAATTTGGTTTTAAATAAAAAAGATCTTTACCAGTGTCTTTATTTACAGACTAAATAAAAGTATGCTATATAAATAGATTATTCCAAAATGTTAAAATCAAATAATGTTGGTGCGAATAAAACAAAGATGCAAAGTGTTTTCATTCATCCAATAAAAAAAAAAAAATTTGTGTGATGATTCACATCTACATTCTTTTCACTTGAGCCAATGAAAAATAAATAACTATTCTCTCAAGTAAAAAAATATAGATGTGAATCATTACCCTAAATTTTTTTAATTGGATGAATGAAAGACTTTTTCTCAGTGCTACAGCAGGTGATTTTTAAATAAAATTGAGTCGATGTAATTTTAAGGTAAAATAAAAATAATCAACTGTCGTTTACTTCTGGCTTTTCAAACGTGTATGCAAGTTCCACTTTACAAAAAAAAAAAAAAGTTTCGTCACAGTCTTGCGCTACAGCGCCACACTGGTCAAATCGCATTACTGCAGGCTCTAAATTAGGTCAAATTAAATCAAACGACTACTCAACAACAAAAATATTTGTAGACAATTTTTTTATTGTCTACAATGTCGACTAATCATTTCAGCCTTAATAGTACTAAACAAATCGTGCTGTCAATATTTTTAAATGGGATTAATCGGGACAGACAGCAGTTTCACTATCTGCAGTGATTTCTAGTAATTAACACATAATGTGCATTGATTGTGCATGGATTACTATGCTGATTATGCTTTACAATAGCATTTTATTCTGGGGAATGAAACAGCATTACGTTCCCATACTCCTTGGCAGTCAAATGTGACCAAACACATTAAGTGTAACTTTTAACCAATAAAATAACTCTATTTTACTCAACTCTACATTTTATCTCAGTTCTGTTTAGTTCATTTGAAGATATTATGATACTAAATAATATGCAGAATAATTATGATCGATGAATGACCATTTAAAATAACATTTTCTAATATGCTTATTTATATTACAATAAGTATAGTATTTTGTTTTTAAATTTCGGTGCAAAGAGGCAAATTGAAAAAAAAAAAAAGTTTATTACTGACAAGCAAATTAGGAATTTAACCCAGTAAAATAGTTTAAATTATTTTTACAAAACATAAAAATAATAGAAACAACAAAGCTATGCTGCAACTCTGGTACAGCGATATGCAGTGGGATATACATATTAAAGATGTTGCATTATTTGTCTACCAGATAATACCTGAATGACAAGATTAATCTAGTGTCTTAAAATCCTGTAAAAGCTATTCAGTGAAAATGGTTTGCAGTGTTTTACAAATAACATATCCATGTATCAGTTTCATTGTTCATTGGTGGGGCATCAACCGGTAAAATGTCTTCATTATTTTCTTTGTTTGAATATCATTACACATTTTTGACTATTAATCTACAACTGCCAATTAAAAACATGGGTGTTTTGGTGTGTGCAGCTCGAAAGATTCAGCTTTTCACATCAGAGCTGTAAATTTCAAATTACGGATACAAAAATTAATATAAGTTCTAGGGCTGGACGGTAAATCGAATAGTAATCAAAACCGAACCAAAACCGTTTTTTAAATCCTGTTAATACTTCCCCCTTAAATGCACAGTAGCGCGTGTGTAGCCTCATGAGCCTTCTCTCCAGTCAGTGGCATATAAGCAAAACATGGAGGTGAACGCTGGTTCAACACGCAGTGATGGTGTGCGAGCGGTGAGCCTTGCTTCTTCACTAAACTTTGTCAGTTGTATTTGTTTTATGGTTTGGACATTCAAGGGATTAGACGATCGGATGTGTATTATATCGAGCAACCATGTTCGTGCAGCTGCATTGTGGCATGAACACTCATATAAACAGTAGCTGTGAAGATCACGCGCACAGAGAAACGCAGAAACTAGTTGTCAGCACTGTCCTGTGATTTATTACTGAAGTAACTTAGAATCTCAAAACTTATAGCATATTTTTCTACTTTTTAAGGAACTAGGCTAGGGCTACACAATGTGTCGTTTAAGCATCGACTTTTAGTTTCTGTACCTGAAATTTTGTTTAGTTGTATTCATTTTTGATATTGCTAATTGATTTGTTTGTTCCTGTCTTATTACTGACCGTTTACTTGTCTTTAACACTTTAATATTTGAAATTTTATTAATGTAGTTGTTTTTGCAATGGTATTTTTTTTTAAAGCATAGGCAAAATTCCTTTTGGCAGTGTTTTGTAGGCTGCTGATTTTTACTCATGTTATTCAGCTGCAACAGAATGCTTTGTAAAAAGACAATACATGTTTGACTTCTAAATGTTTGACAATTTTTTATTTTTTATATTGGATTTTTTTTTTATCTTATTGGAATAGAAACTAGGAATCGATAAGAATCGGAATCGATAAGCAGAATCAGAATCGATAAAATTAAAACGATACCCAACCCTAGTAAGAAATGTTACGAACATAGATAAAATAACTGCTGATAGTGAGCTATGATGCCAGATCACTGATATCTCACCTTTAATAGTCAATCATATTTACAGTACAAACCTTGTCCGTGAACTATTAGGGCAAAAAACAAAACAGAAAAAATAATCATTCATTAATCGCAATCAAGGTAAAATGTTCAATTCGTCGAGGTTTTGATATAAAGGCCATAATCGTCCAGCCCTAATAAGTTCTCACATTCATATTTTCAACCTCTTAAGTTTAGCTACTGATTTACCTCCATAGTGAGGCACCAGTGTGATCGAACAGCTGAGACACAAAAATAAATAAAAATAAAACCTTATTGGAGTAAGATATAATCCGCAAAAGTGTTTACTTTTATTTGTGCACACTCACAATTAAAAACAGAAGATTTGTGCTCTTGTAAAATAAAGGCAAGGCAAGTTTATTTATATAGCACATTTTGTACACAATGGTAATTCAAAGTGCTTTACATAAAGGTAAAAAAAAAAAATCATGAAGAGAAATAATCACAAAAATAAAACAAGCAATTTAAAAACGTTGAAAATGATTAAAAAATTTACTTAATGTTTAAAAATAGAAAGTTATTTTACATAAAATACAGTGCAATATATAAAATATAGTGTAGTCAGTTCAGACATCCCATAGTGCTCATTTAATAAATGCACAGCTAAACAGATGAGTTTTGAGACTAGATTTAAAAGTGGCTAATGTTTTAGCACATCTTATCTCTTCTGGAGGCTGGTTCCAACTGCGGGCAGCATAATAACTAAAAGCAGATTCCCCTTGTTTTGTGTGAATCCTTGGTTTTTCTAACTGACTTGATCCTAATGATCTGAGTGGTCTGTTTATATTCAGTGAGCATATCTGCATTGTGTTATTGTATGTATTTTGGTCCTAGGTCATTGAGTGACCTTATAGACAAGTAAAAGTACTTTAAAATCAATCCTAAATGTATATGGAAGCCAGTGTAAGGACCTGAGGACTGGTGTGATATGTTCAGATTTTCTGGGTCTTGTCAGAATCCCGGCTGCAGTGTTTCTGGATGAGCTGCAGCTGTCTAATGGTCTTCTTGGGAAGGCCGGTGAGAAGTCCGTTACAATAGTCCACCCTGCTGGCGATAAAGGCATGAACTAGTTTCTCCAAGTCTTGACTGGAAACTAAACATCTAATTCTTGCAATGTTTTTAAATGATAGTATGCTGATTAGTTACTGCTTTGTAGGGATGCACCGGTTGACCGGCCATAAATCGGAACCGGACGGTTTTTGCTTAAAATACGCGATCGGCAATCGGCCGGTTTTTGGTCTTTTTTTTTCCGCCCAATTTTTCCCGGAAGTTCGCTCGCGTGCACAGACTACAGTAGACCGTGAAGAGATGTTCAGCTCAACTTCTCACGTGTTGGATGAGAAACGAAACGGACTAAACTGTGACAAAACTGATTATTATTTATTTTATTTTCTTTTTAATTAGGACTTGCATACACGTTTGAAAAGCCAGAAATAAACGTCAGTTCTGAATTAGGATGATTATTTTTTTTATTTTACCTCAAAATTACATAGACTTAATTTAATTTAAAAATCACCTGCTGTAGTACACTGAAAAAAAGTTTCATTCATCCAATTAAAACATTTTAGGGTAATGATTCACATCTATATATATATATATATATTTATATATATATATATATATATATATATATATTTTTTTTTTTTTTTTTTTTTACTTGAGACAATAAGTTATTTACTTTTCACTGGCTCAAGTAAAAAAATATAGATGTGAATCATTACCCTAATTTTTTTTTTATTGGATGAATGAAACACTTCGCATCTTTGTTTTATTCGCGCCAACATTATTTGATTTTAACATTTTGGAAAATGTATTTATATAGCATACTTTTATTTAGTCTCACTGGTAAAGAGCTTTTTTTTTTAAACCAAATTTAAAAACTAAAATACTGAATGCTGATTAAGAAACATCTTATTGAATGTGTGTTGATTGTGTCGTTTGGACTGTAGAACTATGCAGTTATTGCCTTTAATTTCACATGGTTACAGTTAATCTTTAAATTTAAGGCCAGTTCTCTGTAGATTCAACCCAATTCAAAAACAAAAGCTAAATGCTGATGTCTGTACCATCTATGTTTGTATTGAATGTAGGCTACTTTGTATTGAATGTAGGCTACTTATTGTGCAGTAACTGCCTTTAATTTCAGATGGTTACGGTTATTGTTTTCAATAGCCAAAAGCAAGTTTGGCCTATTAAATGCCAAATATCTTGTTTATGCATACTTTCCTTCTTTCTTGTTTGTTGCTTAAAAGATAAAAAAATAAATAAATCGGAAATCGGTATCGGAATCGGCCAGTTTGCTTGTAAAAAAAATCGGTATCGGAATTGGCCATGAAAAATCATGATCGGTGCATCCCTACTGCTTTGACATGACTACTGAAATTAGGGTCTGTCTCCAGAATCACTCCAAGATTCCTGACTTGATTTTTGGTTGTTTGACCCCTAGTGTCAAGGTATGCATTCACCTTGAGAACATCATCTTTGTTTTTAAATGCAATGTCTTCAATGCATTGTTTTTTCCTTGTTTAACCGAAGAAAGTTCTGGCATATCCAGCTGTTAATTTCATCAATGCGTTGGCAGATGGAGTCAATGGGGCTGTAGTCATTTTGCAATAAGGCTAGGTAAATCTGGGTATCATCAGCATAGCTGTGATCGGCAATTTGAATCTTTCTCATTATTTGACTTAGTGGGAGCATATACAGGCTAAACAAGAGCGGTGCTAGAATCGAGCCTTGTGGGACTCTGCATGTCATGGATGTCCACTTAGACTTATGCTCTCCTATACTCACATAATAACTTCTCTCTTCTAAGTATGACCCTAACCAATTGAGTACCATCCCAGAAAGCCAGACCCAGTTTTCCAGTCACTGTAGAAGTATGTTATGATCAATACTGTCAAATGCAGCACTGAGATCTAGTAATACCAGCACTGATATTTTGCAAGAATCAGAATTTAAGCAAATATAATTTATTATCTTAATTAGTGCTGTCTCTGTGCTGTGAAGCGGGAAACCATATTGAAAATTGTCCAGGTATCCATTTGAGTTTAGTCTCTTAACAGTAGCATAAAGAGTGTGAGTGTTGTTTAAGTTATTATTTATAAGGTTTGAGAAGAATATTTGTCAAGCTGTGGCTAGTCTTTATAGATGTTAAAGTGAATTTCTAATTTTGTCTTCCGCCACATCCGCTCAGTTTTTCTACATTGTCTTTTCATACTCTGTACTGCTGTTGATTTTCTCCAAGATGATTTGTGTCTGTTTGTTTTCTTATTGAATATTATTGGAGCAATATCATCAATTACATTCTAAACTTTTGAGTTAAAGGAATCAAGGAGAAGATCAACAGGGTCTATAGAAATGTTTTGTTAAAGATAAAGCCTCCATAAATAACACACTAGAGTGTTCTCGTTAATGCATCTCTTTCTGACAGAGAAAGATCTAGATTCAGTGGTAGCAGAGATTAAATATCAAAGAAAATACAGAAGTGATCAGATAGTGCTACGTCCTTAATAACAATGGATAAAATGTTTAGACCCCTACTGATGATTAAATCTGTGTGTCCACTAGGGTTGGGTACCGAAACCCGGTGCCAATAGAGCACTGGTACCTATGGAAGCGGTATTAGTGTTGTCACGGTACCAAAATTTCCTTATTCGGTACCGATACCAGTGAAAATCCACGGTTCTCGGTACCAAAGCAAAACACAAAAATTCTGCTACTTTAAAAAAAAAAAAAAAAACTTTTTAGCACTAAAAATAAAACGAATGCCATTCTTTATACTTATTTACAATTGTGTTTAAAGTAGGGGTGCTCCGATCACGATCGGCCGATCGTTAATGCGCATCTCGTCAGTAAAGCCGGTTTTCTAATCAGCGGTTAATTCCATCAGGTGCGTGATTTCACATAGAGCAGCTGTTACTACACAGAGCCGTTGTGAACAGAGAAGATGGGCCAATAAACGCTGAAAATTAACGTGATTTGCGCATCTTCTCTATTAACAACGGCTCTGTGTAGTAACAGCTGCTCTATGTGAAATCACGCACCTGATGGAATTAACCGCTGATTAGAAAACCGGCTTTACTGATGAGATGCGCATAACGATCGGCCGATCGTGATCGGAGCACCTCTAGTTTAAAGTTTTTCTACAAGTTATATAATTATGAAAAACAGTAAACAAGTTTCACCCAAATTTAATTTGTCTTTTAATTTATGAAATTTTGAAATCTTGTGATTTATTTCTTTAAAAAATAAAGTTTTATAAATTTTCTCAACAGTAGTAGCAATATCACATACATTTTACTAAATAATAGTAATATTTCTAGCACAATGCCTTTATGTAAAAATTTACTTTTAGGCCTAATGTATGCATATTTGTCATTTTAACTGAACTTAAGACTGGTGGTGATGCTTAAGATTAGAGGCCGACCGATATGGATTTTTGGGGGCCGATGCCGATATTAACTCGAAAATAGCCGATTTATAAGACATATATTTTGATTTTGAAAATAAACTGGATATTAGACCCATTTCCTATAAACTGCACTTACACACCATTCAATAGCAAAATATCTGCCTGTTCTATGTATGTGGGCTGTATAAACCATTTTCCAGAAGGGATTTATGTAAAAAAAAAAAAGCCTTAGATTAGGGTCTCAATGACTAAACAATTGCACATCAAAAGTATATATTTTTTAATGATCAACAAACAGTCTGGTTTTAAACATTTAACACTTCTACTTTCTTCCAGTTGGTTTTAACAGTCTGTGTGTGTACTGTAAATAAATTATAATACTAAAGTTAAAGTATTTGCAGAAGTAGTCCCACACTTTGCTGCTACAGCATTCACCTTTTTCAGGTATCTGTAGGGCAGAAAGAGAGACAGAGAAAGAATAAGCATGTGTATTAATAATATAACCATGTATCATTACTCATGTCATCATTAGAATTAGAATTATAATAAACAGGGATCTCCTACATAGGCAAAAATGAGAAATTTATATATATGTTTTTATTTGTCAAGCAATAGGTATTACCTACTTATATTTAACTATATTATTTCAACATTTTCCTGTTATGTCTTTAAAGCTGCTTTGAAACAATATGTAAAAAAAAAAAAAAAAAAAAAGCGCGTGTTCAGCTCACATTTATTTACATGTCCCCTCTGGTTTAATCATTTCTGACGCACCTATTGTAGTTACTGTAACTACACTATATTTGCTCTCACAAACACATTCACAACGGACCCGTATATATTCTCCTCTTCTCTTTGTGCAATCTGAATCAAAACATCGTCATGCGCTGGCGAGCGTAAAGTTAGCCTACTGTTACCGGAAGATTACGGAATCAATTCGAAGTTGAATGGTTAACGTTAGTGCCATGAACACACCGCTGTCAATTTTGAGAAGAACCACCTTCAAACAAGTTAATAGCAAGCATTTAAGGGGCCTGCTAAAAAGGAAGCTATATTAGCGTTAGAGTAACGTAACCAGCCTGAATTCACCAATTTGTTCTCTGGACCTGAGAGTAGCCTCTTCTTCCTTGCTTCTCTCTTAATTATCATCAGCTGGACTAGCGCTATCGCTCGCTTCTTACAACGGGACAGATACATGTTTGCTGCTGACCGAAAGGAGGAACAACAGACTATGAAAGAGCTCCCGCTAAAAGTTTTTTAAACTCCGCCAACGCCATAGCGGAGCGCAAATCGCGTTGTATCTGAAGGGCAACGCTGAACCCAGCATACCGCGTCCTGTGTGAAAGGACCATTACGTGGTCATTATGTGGGAAACACACCGCAATAGAATAGGAATAATTTAAATGCTAACGTTATAGTTTGACCTCTTATTAACGTTCGTGCTCTTCCACTGATAAACATGGTATTAGCTTTGTGGCTAATCTAATATAGCAATGCATGAGCGGCTGTAAGTGATGTTGCAGAATATTTAGAAGTGATAATGATAGGACCGTTAGCTAGGACTACCACACCGTTTTTATATACAGTGTATGAACTAAATCTACAATCATTTCACATGACGAACGACAGACTGATCGCTTTCTTTGTAGTGAATTTCTGGCGCTGTTGTCAACTCTGGAGTTGCAGACCGCCCTCTGGTGGGCAAAGTATGCAACACTCATAACCTGAGTGAAGCATGAGACTCTGTTTTTTCATGTTTCATCGGCCGTTATAAACGCCGATGCCGATTTAAATGCAATTAGCTCATATCGGCCAATAATATCGGCCGGCCGATATATCGGTCGGGCTCTACTTAAGATATTTTTGGTCATTGAGGGTTTCTGTAAAAAAAAATAGTAATAGATCATATTAATTATTATTAAAAGATACTACTACTAATTCTACTATCATACAAATGTGTACATAATGCACTATGAATTGATGAGCTGCTGGGTTCATGAATATTAATCACGTTGTCTGCGTTCAGTCAAACTGATTTGCTGAAATCAAAACAGGGACTTGCGCATTAGCTCCGCCCACTACCGGAGAAACCGGTATGTCTTCTGCTTGTTCGAAAATGAATATGATTAATTCTAAATGAACTCCATTATTTTGACAGAAGACAACAAAGAATAGTTTACATATAGCGTGCCGATTCAGCGTGGTAAGACTCTCTCTCTCTCTTTGCATGTGTGAGAAACAGCGCTATCAGTAAAGCGACAGTGAGTCGTGCGCCTTCACAACGAGTTTGCAGAGCATCAAATACAGGTACGCTGTGCGTCCATTGAGATGAACTGAAAAGTTTAGATCGCTTGATGGAAAGAGAACTCTGAAGCTCAGATGCTGAAATTACTGCAAGCGTCATGCGATCAGTCTATGTAGTAAACAAACCCGCACGTCTCTGCCATTCATTAATTCACAAAGAGACGCGCAGAACACTGATTCATGTTTCAAACAACTTTTGCGGCTTAACATTTACAGATACTGGTCCATATGGAGATTTGATTTGATTAATTTATGCTAACTGACAAATTCCATGACTGTCCGTATTAAAATGTAAGTTTCATTTCCATGACTGGATTTTGAGATTCCGTCCTCGTTTTCTGCTTTGCGGAAATCATAGCGCTGAACCGGGTTTGAACGGGACCTCGGTACTTAAAGAAACCTGGTACTGTCACATTTAAATTTTTTTAGTACCGACTTGGTACCGAAGTACCGTTTTTTTTTTTGACAACACTAGTTTCTACTTTAATGTAGATTTAAAGTTTAAATCACATTAAAAGCCTAATTTGTACATTATGAATTATTTGTTTATATACCATCACTCACCGCCACTCGCACGTGTTTTGCAGCCCAAGATTAAATGGGTTAATCAACCATAATTTCTTAAGTCCAGGGGTGTCAAACTTATTTTTGGACTGGGGGCCGCATACAGCTTAATCTGATCTCAAGGGGGCCAGACCAGTAAACTCATAGCAAAATTACATAGAACTAACAATAAGTTCACTTTTTTTCTTTGTACTAGTGCAAAGAATTTAATTATAAAAATCTTTATATTAAATGAATTGTCCTTTTACAAAATATATTATGAACAACCAGTTCAAGTAGTATGTGCAATTTCAACAACACTATTACTCAGTTTAACATTTAAGTGCATTATGCATAAAAACTGATCACAGTTAGTGTACAATATCGCAAAACATTTAGTCACAGTTTTGTGGAACTTAAAAACACTGTCCTGCATTTTAACATAAATCAAACATTAAAATATAGAAATAATTTAAAATCCATTTTCCAATTCTGGGAAGCAATTCTGAACACATGAATTGACTTCACACACTTAAAATCTTAAGTGACAGCTGTTTTAAAAAGAAAATATTTGTAAAATGTGCAAATTTATTCATAAGTATTTTTTTTTTTTAAGTAAACAAATGTACTTTTTTTTTTTTTTCTTTTTTTTTTTAAGTGCTTATGTGTGAGCTTTGAACACAGTTTCGTTTTATTAAAGGGGGGGTGAAATGCTCGTTTTCACTCAATATCCTGTTAATCTTGAGTACCTATAGAGTAGTACTGCATCCTTCATAAATCCAAAAAGTCTTTAGTTTTATTATATTCATAAGAGAAAGATAGTCTGTACCGATTTTTGCCGGAAAACACGACCGACTAGAGGCGTGACGTGTGGGCGGAGCTAAAGAATCACGAGCGCGAATAGGCTTTTTTTGTTGAGAGCATGTGGAAGCTGTGACATTATCGTGAGGGAAAAACCATCATCCAAAACAAACCATGGCTTACAGTCAGATTCAGCCGTTTATTTATGATCCAGAATCAGATCCAGAGGCTGAAACTGAACGAAAGCAGCAGCAGCAACGACTCGCTCCGAGCGGGGCTCGAACCCGGGTCTCGGCATGGGAGGGGACGCACTACCAAGGAGGCAGAGATATTTGAAGCAGTTTTACTCACCGCCTGCGGTTCCAACACGCGATCGTGACCCTTTTTCCTTGGGATTGCATCATCCTTAAGAAATAAACGATACGCAAATCCGTCGTCAAACTGGGCCTTGTGAACAAACATCTTCGAAATGCAGGGAACAAACAAAAACACTTGCACAACTCCGTTGATGCTCTGTAAAAATAAACTCCATCCACTGGTCCCTTAATGCTGTTTCTTTGGTAATCTGTGCAGGGTTGTCTTGCCCTGGCAACCAAAAACACACTTCTTTTGTGACTTTTCGCGACGCTCTCGCTCTGATCAGTGAATCGCTCTGATCAGTGAAATGTCTGTGCTGCTCAGCCTCGCTATACGGGAGCGTGCGCTCTTCCGGCAGAAGTGCGTCAGGACCCATATACGGAAATTCCGCTCCATCTAACGTCACACAGAGCCATACTCGAAAAAAACTTTCCGAAACTTGTGACAAACCGGAAGGAGTATTTTGGGAACAAAAATACTCCTTCAAATGTACAACTTAATTTTTGAAACTTTGTCCATGTTTAGCATGGGAATCCAACTCTTTAACAGTATAAAAAACTCAGTATGCATGAAATAGCATTTCATCCCCCCTTTAATTTTTTGCTCACAAATGTAGGTAGTCCCATACATGCACAACATTTTTGCAGCCAGTGCTGTTAATTTGGGATAGTCTGGCAGGAGATACTGATAAAATGTGTCCAAGCCCACAGAGGCAAATTTGTCCTTCAATTCTACATCACACTTCAAATAAATTATTTTAAGTTGCATGTCAACAGGCACATCAGAAACTCTGACTGTGAATGGTGAGCGAAAAACTGTGAATTCTGTCTCGAGTCAAGTCACCCTTATTTATATAGCGCTTTAAACAAAATACATTGCGTCAAAGCAACTGAACAACATTCATTAGGAAAACAGTGTGTCAATAATGCAAAATGATAGTTAAAGGCAGTTCATCATTGAATTCAGTGATGTCATCTCTGTTCAGTAAAATAGTGTCTGTGCATTTATCTGCAATCAAGTCAACGATATCGCTGTAGATGAAATGACCCCAACTAAGCAAGCCAGAGGCGACAGCGGCAAGGAACCGAAACTCCATCGGTGACAGAATGGAGAAAAAAACCTTGGGAGAAACCAGGCTCAGTTGGGGGGTCAGTTCTCCTCTGACCAGACAAAACCAGTATTTCAATTCCAGGCTGCAGCAAAGTCAGATTGTGCAAAAGAATCATCTTTTTCCTGTGGTCTTGTCCTGGTGGTCCTCTGAGACAAGGTCTTTACAGGGGAGATGTATCTGGGGCTCTAGTTGTCCTGGTCTCCGCTGTCTTTAAGGGCAGTAGAGGTCCTTTCTAGGTGCTGATCCACCATCTGGTGACTGCATCCGGGTGACTGCATCTGGATCCGGGTGACTGCAGTGACCCTCTGAGCTGGATACAGACTGGATCTGGTGGCTACGGTGACCTCGGAATAAGAGAGAAACAGACAAATATTAGCTTAGATGCCATTCTTTTAATGATGTAGCAAGTACATAGGGTTTTATGGGAAGTGTTTCCAGTTCCGGTTTACCTAATTAATGCAGCCTAAAAATCCTTTAACGGATTTGGATATTAAAAGCATATTAGTATGTTATGTGTAAACCAGGTTATAGAGATGGGTCTTTAATCTAGATTTTAAACTGCAAAAGTGTCTGCCTCCCGAACAATGTTAGGTAGGTTATTCCAGAGTTTAGGCGCCAAATAGGAAAAGGATCTGCCGCCCGCAGTTGATTTTGATATTCTAGGTATTATCAAATTGCCTGAGTTTTGAGAACGTAGCGGACATAGAGGATTATAATGTAAAAGGAGCTCATTCAGATACTGAGGTGCTAAACCATTCAGGGCTTTATAAGTAATCAGCAATATTTTAAAATCTATACGATGTTTGATAGGGAGCTAGTGCAGTGTTGACAGGACCGGGCTAATATGGTCATACTTTCTGGTTCTAGTAAGAACTCTTGCTGCTGCATTTTGGACTAGCTGTAGTTTGTTTACTAAGCATGCAGAACAACCACCCAATAAAGCATTACAATAATCTAACATTGAGGTCATAAAAGCATGGATTAGCATTTCTGCATTTGACATTGAGAGCATAGGCCGTAATTTAGATATATTTTTGAGATGGAAAAATGCAGTTTTACAAATCCCTAGAAACGTAGCTTTCTAAGGAAAGATTGCGATCAAATAGCACACCTAGGTTCCTAACTGATGGCGAAGAATTGACAGAGCAACCATCAAGTCTTAGACAGTGTTCTAGGTTATTACAAGCAGAGTTTTTAGGTCCTATAATTAACACCTCTTTTTTTTTTTTTTAGCAGTAAGGAATTACTCGCCATCCAGTTTTTTATATCGACTATGCATTCCATTAGTTTTTCAAATTGATGTTTCACCAGGCTGTGAAGAAATATAGAGCTGAGTATCATCAGCATAACAGTGAAAGCTAACACCATGTTTCCTGATGATATCTTCCAAGGGTAACTTATAAAGCGTGAAGAGTAGCTGCCCTAGTTCTGAGCCTTGAGGTACTCCATACTACACTTGTGATCGATATGATACATCTTCATTCACTGCTACAAACTGATAGCGGTCATATAAGTACGATTCAAACCATGCTAATGCACTTCCATTAATGCCAACAAAGTGTTCAAGTCTATGCAAAAGAATGTTGTGGTCAATTGTGTCAAACGCAGCATTAAGATCCAATAAAACTAATCGAGAGATACACCCACGATCAGATGTTAAAAGCAGACCATTTGTAACTCTAAGGAGAGCAGTCTCAGTACTATGATACGGTCTAAATCCTGACTGGAAATCCTCACATATACAATTTTTCTCTAAGAAGGAATATAATTGTGAGGATACCACCTTTTCTAGTATCTTGGACAGAAAAGGGAGATTCGAGATTGGTCTATAATTAACTAGTTCTTTGGGGTCAAGTTGTGGTTTTTTGATGAGAGGCTTAATAACAGCCAGTTTGAAGGTTTTGGGTACATATCCTAATGACTATGAGGAATTAATAATTAGGGCTGGGTATTGTTCAAAATCTTTCGATACTGTGCCAATTTCGATACCTCAGTTTCGATACCGGTTCCTAACGATACTATTTCAATACCATGTGTTTTAAAATCTATTTCAACATCAACACAAATACATTAAACACAAAACTTTTATTTTTCCCCTTAATTAAAACAAATTCTGGTAACACTTCACTCTCAGGATAACATTTATTAATACAACTGGTTGGGCTTTATGGATGGGGGTACTCCATTCAGGGGCGGACTGGGACCAAAAAGTTGCCCTGGACTGTCTGGCCCACAGCAGCCCACCACATCATAACGCAAACGCCCCTGTTTTGATGTCATTTATTGATTTAATATTTAAGTAAACAGTTAACCAATAGGGCAACTGATCCTCCGTTGAAAAAAGAACCGCAGCTGTTCATTTAGCGACTCCTAGTGAGCGATACATGCTCATCAAGACACAAACTTCTTCTAGAACTCACACTTGCATTCAGTTAGCAGATCCATATGAATCATGCATGAAATAGAAGTTTAAACTCAAATGATAGCTTTATGTGCTTTACAGATGAACTTGAAGTCTTTATTCATTCGCTATTCAATAATAGATAATCTAATACAAGTTCATGATCCGATTAGTGAACCGATGATTCTTTTGAGTCAATCTTTTAAAATAATCATTTATTTTCTTTAACGAAATAAGTGTGGAAACCAGTGTTTCACAAACTGGATAGATCTGAGGTGCAGGGCTCGCAAAATCGTTAGCCCCACGTCCCGGGGCTATTGTGTTTCTCAGTCCGATGGGCAATCGTGAATAGTGATGTAAAATTCCCAACTTGATTCACGTTGTTCACTTGCTTGAAGGGGTGAAACGGATCATAGCTGATCGTTTGCGCTTGTTTCTAAATCTTGCAAATTCAAGTGTTTTAAACAATTTGCGCGCGTTCGGGGCTTGCGCTCACTCATTCAAAGCATGCGCTGCGAGCAGCATTTCAGACAATGTGCGTACAGAGAATGAATTCATCTTTCGCGTATTGTAACTTCTGAATGAACACACACACACACACACACACACACACACACAATTATATCACAATAATTGTCTCTGCAAGTATTCTCGTAAACACAGTCGGTTACGTTTTAAGTGAACGTATACAGTGGCCTGCTGCTTAGAGAAATTCGCTGTACCGGATAAATCCGTCTCTTTCTCTCTTTTTTTAGACAACGTTAAAGGGGGTATGTTTCAAGATACACGATGGAGTAGACCAAACTAAACAGGGAGGGAGGGCAAACACTTGTGTTGTGTGACTGCGAGTATCTTCAGAAATCCTTCCCGTCACGTCACGTGGTGGTGGACAGCCAATCACGGCGAATGTAGGTCCTTACATTCATGTATGCTACAAGCTCACACAGACACAGGCGCTTGGCAAAAAAAAATTAAAATAACTGGCCCCTTGCCTTTTGGAACCGAAATTTGGCACCGAAAGATATATAATTTTTCGATACTCATAGTATCGAAGTTTTTCGTTCGATACCATAAAGGCATCAAAGTTCGGTACCCAGCCCTATTAATAATAGTCAGAAGAGGATCTATGACTTCTGGAAGCACCTCTTTTAGGAGCTTAGATTGTATAGGGTCTAACATACATGTTGTTGGTTTAGATGATTTAACAAGTTTATACAATTCTTCCTCTCCTATAGAAGAGAATGAGTGGAACTGTTCCTCAGGGGGTCTATAGTGCACTGTCTGATGCAATACTGTAGCTGACGGCTGAATGGTTGCAATTTTATCTCTAATAGTAACGATTTTAGAAGTAAAGTAGTTCATAAAGTCATTACTGCTGTGGTGTTGGGAAATGTCAACACTTGTTGAGGCTTTATTTTTTCATTAATTTAGTCACTGTATTGAATAAATACCTGGGGTTATGTTTGTTTTCTTCTAAAAGAGAAGAAAAGTAATCGAATCTAGCAGTTTTTAATGCTTTTCTATAGGATAGGTTACTTTCCCGCCAAGCAATACGAAATACCCCTAGTTTTTTTTTCCTCCAGCTGCGCTCCATTTTTCGGGTTGCTCTCTTTAGGGTGCGAGTATGCTCATTATACCATGGTGTCAAACTGTTTTCCTTAACCTTCCTTAAGCGTAAAGGAGCAACTGTATTTAAAGTGCTAGAAAAGAGAGAGTCCATAGTTTCTGTTACATCAAGTTGTTCTGAGGTTTTGGATATGCTAAGGAATTTGGATAAATCAGGAAGATAACTTAAAAAGCAAAATTTACAGTTTTGGCTATATGAAGTTTGCACAAAACTAAATAATGATCTGAGGTATCATCACTTGGCTGCATAATTTCAACACTATCAACATCAGTTCCATGTGACAGTATTAAATCTAGAGTATGAATTCGACAATGTCCTGAAACGTGTTGTCTAACCCAAATAGAGTTCAGAATGTCTATAAATGCAGATCTCAATGCATCTTTTTCATTATCACCATGGATATTAAAATCTGCAACTATTAAAACTTTATCTGCAGCCAGAACTAATTAAGAACAGAATTAATTTGCTATTTTTGGACCAAAATGTATTTTCGATGCTTCAAAAAATTCCAACTGATCCTCTGATGTCACATGGACTACTTTGATGATGTTTTTCTTACCTTTCTGGACATGGACAGTGTACAGTTCACACAGCTTCAATGGAGGGACTGAGAGCTCTCGGTCTTACGGGTTTGGAACAACATGAGGATAAGTTATTAATGACATAATTTTGCTATTCGGGTGAACTATCCCTTTAACATTTGAGTGTAATTGTCTGACTATAAATATCAGACACTTTTGCAGGATAAAGAAATGACAGTAAAAGGAGACTGACTGTGATCAAATTGCACGCAACGCATGTTCCAGCAAAGCATTACTGTGATTTATATATATATATATATATATATATATATATATATATATATATATATATATATATATATATATATATATATATATATATATCTTTACTGTTTAAATTTTTGATCTAGAGATTTGAACTATATTTACTATGTACAATGATTAACAAATGTATTAAAACAAATTTATATAAGTATTTATTTTTTATTGTGCCACTGCTTCTTAACTATAACAGTATTAGTAATTACCAAAATATTATTTTAGCTTTATGTATTGGTTAGACCTCCAATATGCATAAGCTTTTTAGTAACAGTAGTAAGCTATTTTAATGCTATAATATAATTATTGCTGTTATCTGTGAAAGGCAGAGAAAAATTGTCAAGTGCTTTATAGTGCTTTTATGAGATCCCAATCTCAAATCAGTCAAAAAGTACATAACCAATGCCAGCCAACATGTGAGCTTATCAAAGGCAAATGAGGCCATTTTTATGTGAATAAATACTATTTAATTGTTTGAGTTTGTTGTTTGTCCAAAAATTACGATAACATTTTTAGGATTATTATTATTTGTATTTATTTTTTAACCGTTTGCTAAAATATTTTTGTTTTATGACAGGTGGTTTAATACATTAAGCACTGTATGTTTTAATAGGATTCAGTTGGTACATTTGTTTTTTGGACATTGGGCAGAATGTGGAATAATATATTTTTGTCAATCTCATTTGGTTAAAAACAGCAGTTCCCTTATTCTATTTAAGTAAAGCAAGTTCTTAATTGCAGAAAAATAGAAAGCATTTTTTCTTTGCAAAATGTAGAAAGCAGCAGTAATCTACCTTTTTTTTTTATTTACGTATACTGCAATATTACAAAATAATCTTTCCTTTTAGAACAGCATGATATGTGTAATGTAAAATAAATACTTCAATCATAATTTATCTTCTATATTTCCATACATAATTCCGAATAATCTGGTAATGGTGAATTATTTTTTCCCAACCAACATAAAATAATTCCCATTAGTTTATATTTGAATATGTAATCAACAAGGTCCATTCCTATTGTAAAATGCCTAGGGCTTGTGAATCAAAATACCTATTATCTTGGTCACCCAATCTTGCTCTCATTCAGCATTGCACTACACAAGTTATCTTTTAGTTAATTCAATCTAAGTCTCTGAAACTCTGTATTGAGGGCTTTTGCGCCGCTGGAACCTTTACATAGTACCTTAACTAATTGTGGAACTAACCACTTTTTGGCATTTTTGCACCGCCTGAACTGGGTGTGATTTTAGTGCTGGACTGCCTGTTTCGAGAACCAAATTAGCTCCTACTCTGGAGGAGGGTCTAACGAGCACAGCTGGTACAACCAGTGACACAAGTACACATTGATTGGACAAACGCGTATGGAAACGCCCTCAGCCTGCCATGATTTAGAACACTGTTAACATACTGTAAACATTGTCAACTTATTTCGCAAGTTTGCAGAACAACAGTAGATAAATGGATGCTGAAGTGCAGGCACTTGTAGCAAATGTAGCACTGACAGTTGTCGTTGGAGATTGTTAGTCCTCCTTTCCGTTCTTTCAATCACTTCTCGCATACATGGTCATTCCATGTCCATTGTGAAACCTGTGAGACAACAAAAACAGCTCTGATCACAGTGTGCTCCATCATCCTGTTGTTAACATTGTTCTTTGTTTCCGTTGTTCAACGCCGCGCACAAATAATGCTGTCAACCGGCTTGCGTCACTTCCTTGTTCACACTGTCGGTGAAAATGCAACCTTTTAAATGGTACTGGGAAATAGTTTTCGCAAAATCGTCCCAGTACTTTACATTTAGTATTGGAACTAATGCGGTTTGAAATGCTCTTTGGAGTAACGTTCATACTGTATTCCAAGGATAACAAGATACAAATTTTAGAAGTCTTCAGATATTAGATATAAAGTTTTAAGCATATGCAATCTTTTTATTTATATGTTAAGACCAGTCATTAAATAATGTATATCTTATTTTAATTAATCTATTATTATTTTAATAATCTGCCATGGAACAGGAGGGGCACATACCTTTTTCTCTACCATATATGGAGTTTGTTTTCTCATCAGGGATGCGCCGATCTTATATTCATATCAGGTATCGGCTCTGATACTGCCATTTCTTTTTCTCGTATTGTGTATCGGCCAAGATTATTCTGTGTACCCATTATTATGCTTGATTTGTAAATACATGTCTATGATTTAGCAAAACATGTTCTTGCCGGAGTTGAATATTGTTTTGTTAATTACTACCGGGTAGGGCTGCTTGATTATGACACAAATCATATTCATGATTATTTTGGTAAATATTGTAATCACAATATTTAAAACAATTATGAGGGGGCCATATGACCAAAACTTTATATGAGTGATTTATTTAAACCTCTGGAGTCTTAAGGGTATTTTGGGGGCCTGGAGAAGTTTTTTCATGCCCTGACATTTGTACTTTTTTCAGTTTCTTATAAATACCTAAATGGCTAAAGTCTAATCTAACTGTAATCAGCACATACTTGCTTATAATAATATGTGTGCAACATGTATGTACATGATTGTGTTTTTGAAAAAAAAAATTGTTCTGCGTGGTTAGTGAAAAACTAAAAATGTTAAATCACTTGAATAAGGCAATAAAACACATACAGAACATTGGTTCCCGGGATTTTTGAGAACTGCAGCTTGTAGCCTAGAATTTTTCTTTTTAAATTGTGAAAATCATCTTGTTTACTCACTTACAGAAAACAATATATTGATTTAAATTTTCTAAGACACTTTTTGTTGGTAAAAGTCATATGCGAGTAGGCATCAACTATCATGAATATCATTGTGATTTACACCTGAGAAGACAAAGGCCAGCGTTAGAGGTCAACCGATATATCGCTCGGCCGATATATCGAGCCGATATTTGTCATTTTTTAATATATATTGGCATCGGCCGATATCAGTGTTTTGTAGCGCCCGATTTAAAGTCAGGCACGTCGGCGGGCAGCCCCGTGTTATTGGTGCGGTGGAAAGTGCTGCTGCTGCCACTGCATGTGAAGCAGCCCAAGACAAAACTTTTTGAAGATTCAACAACTGCCCTGGGAGATAAAGGTAGTCAGAGAATTTCACTCTGTAAACGGGGAGAAGTTGTCAGCTCTTACAAACACTGCAGCGTGATTGAGGGCTACGTTACTCCGCCCCGCTCACAGACAGCCCCGCGCTCGGGGAGACAGCTGTCCTGGAGCTGCCCAGAATGGTGAATGACATTTGTTCGGAAGCATTGTTTGATGCAGACAATAACCATTTTTCCATCCAACTCATTTGTATTTAGGGATGCCAATATTTGATAATTTCCATGATCGATCGTTGTTTAAATTAATGATCAATTAATGCTGCAAAATGCGTCTGCAGCGGTATTATCATGTGCAAAAGCCACTTGGAAAAAAAATCTTTCTCATCTGAATTAAAGGGGTTTTAGTCTGAATAAAATTCTACTAGAGGTACTGTAAAATGAGTAGATGCGATTATGATCATTTGATAAAATGAAGAGAGCGCGCCATACGTTGGAGATTATTTTACTTTGTTGACTGTTTCCCGTCAAGGTAACCGCTGAATGCGCCTCTTTAAATGGTTTTGTGGTGCTCGTTGTTGTATTTTAAAATGCAACTGCAATGTTTTCAAATGACACTATAGTAGTGGTGAAACGGATCATCATTGATCCGTGATCTGTTCAGATCAATATCTTCGGCTCGGCACAAACGTGACCCGCGGATTGATTTATGAAAAAAAAAAAAAAAGTTGCGCATGTTCAGTCCACACTCAGCGGTTATGGCGAGCGGAGGAACGGAGGAGTTGAACGCCCTGCGCATTTTGGCTTCCCTGTCAGATATAATGATGAAGGAAATAGGTTAAAGTGAAAAGATTGTGCCAGATCTTTATGAACAGGAGAAGAAAAAAAGTTGTGGATAAACTATTCCGAGCATCCTCTGTTGTGCTCACGACAGACGGGTGCACGTCCAGGGGGATGGAGAGATATGTGACGATAACTGCTCACTTCATTACAGCAGACTGGGAGATGAGAAGTCCGCCTATTATGTTAAAAAGAAGATATTATGCCATGTGCACTTTAAGTTGATTTCATATATTTTAATTTAATAATTTAATGTTAATTAAAAAAGACAAAACGTATGTTTATTTGTCTTGGCCTTTTTTTTTTTTTTTTTTTTTTTTTTTTTTTTTTTTTTTTTGCTTATCAGAAAAATGATCCGATCCATACGAGGACAAGTGAGCGGGGGTTTGACTAGATGTATTTGGAGGTTATTGCTCACGTCTCCTCCTGCACATATCCAAATGTTTCCACATTCGCAATGTATCTGAATGTTAAACTATATATTTTTTTTTTTTTTTTTTATGTAAACTAGACGGAAAAGATCATTCTCTTCACATGAGCAAAAACGTTCTTGGCATAACAGCAGAGTGGACCGGTATACGGTGTATTTAAACTGACCAGTGTAACTTTTTAAATGTTTGGTTGACTGTACTTTATTTTAATAATGAACAGACTGTGATCGATGTAAGTTTGAAATTAGACTGCACTTTAGATGTTCTGTGTCACTTATACCAAACACAAATGTTGCTAGTGTGTTTGCAGCACTACTGTTATTTATTTTTTATATATATTTTTTTTTTATATTTTTCAGTTTAATTGATTTTTATTTCTAAAATTGTATTTATTTAAATGTATATTTGTGTTTGCATTTATGTTCCAACAAACTTGAAAAATTCTACTTGATAAATGCTATAAAACTTTTATGTAAATGATTGACACATATATAGTTTAATTCTTGGTCAGTTTATTAATTTGTTTGGTTAACTTTGGATACATTTTTTGTAATTATTGTAATACGGTGCAGTGCACAAAATTAAGATTCGAGAGATGGTTCAAGTCAGTGCTCAATTAATGATGATAAGTTTAGAAATGTTGTTCATCCACTTATTATTAGTGACATTTTATCATGCAAATGAATGGGGAAAACTTCGAGATATCGGGCCTAAAAATTGGGAGGACATATCGGCCATCGGCAGAACCCGACCTCTAAACATCAGCATCGGCTATAGAAAAACCCATATCGGTCGATCTCTAGCCAGCATAATGAGCTGCATAATGAGCCTTTAAGTCAGCTGTGTCACTGAGAGGGGAAGAGTTACAAGAAATAATGTAAGGACAAAATATATCTATAGAATTTTATGTTGGTAGTTTTAGAATATATTTAATTATCCCACAACATAATTTAATATCCACTTGGGGGAGCAGTTAAACAGTTTATAAGAACAATCAAAGCTGACTTTCAAACTATTTTTTTGCATCATTACTCCAGTCACACAATCCTTCAGAAATCCTTTTAACAATCTGATTTTCTCCAAAAAAAAAAAAAAAAAAACATTTATTGTTGTTATTATCATCATTATTATTAATGTTGAAAAGAGCTGAGAATATTTTTCAGGTTTATTAGGGGAGATAAATTGAAAGAACAGCATTGTTTATTACATTTGTTACAGTTACATTTATTTGTTACATTTATATTATTTACATCAAGCTTTTGAATTGTATAGTATTGTATATTGTTACTGAAACTTCATAATGTCTCACTTGATTATACATTTAGTCAGGAATTATAGTTTGGAAAAAGTCTTTGGAAAAAGTCTAACTAGTAAAATGTTTACACGTTATGTGAACTTTAGTACAAGTATATAAATAAATAAAAAGAGACTTACTGGTGTTTATGAAATCCAAATCTCAAATCCTCAACCACATCACATATTTTTGGGGTGAATTATGTCTTATTCCTCTCATCGCGAAGCAAACAGTAAAAAAAAAAAAATTGAAGCACAGTCTCACTGCTTTTTCTTCTGTGTGGTCGTATTCTAAGCCGCGCACTTCAGTTTGAATCTGAAGAGTGCCTTCAGCACGGGGGTGTGGTCACATTAGATATAATGAAGGGAGACCTGAAAAACGGACATTGCGTTGTTTTCATATGGATTACTTTATCACAGAATATTTGTTTTCGGTGGCACTTGTTTAGTTTAAAAGCAGACATGTCAAGCTTTCTATAGATATCTCTCATGTCTCTTCGTTGAGTATTCACGGAGTTACAGTTCATTTTAATGACGTGTTTGTAAATGAAGATCAGCGCAGACAAAGGCTGCAGACAGCACACCTTGTTTGTTATCTTTATAAGTGCACAAAGTTCTGTTGTTATTATGTCTGTATTAAAAAAAAAGTAGACCCTTTACAGATTCGATTGATGTATTGCTGTTATCTGTACGATCAAAACTGAAAGTGTAATTTAATTTCTTTTCGAGGTTATCAGGAGAAAATGACTCATAACGCATATACGTGTAATCAACTCCAGAGGGTTAAAGAAAGTGATACATATCAAATATGTATTTTCTGTAAATACGGTTGCTATGACATCTACATTGTAGAGACCAGCGGCATTTCAAACAAACAAAAAGTCCACAAAATTATTGGAAATTACTGAAAATAATTAAACTGTCATTAATAAAAAAAGCAAAGGACAAATACAATAAAGATAAAAAGACTAAAAAGATACAAATGAAACAAATTGTGCTTTAATGTTTATGCAAGTCTCAAGCAGTTTACAGCCTACTAAAGAAATTAATAATCAAATGTAAAATAAAACGGCAGTCTTCACTGTAAGAATTTAACTTTTTTTGTTTCTTAAAGCTACAAAAGTCCTTCACTCAAGAGTAGGGATGGGTACCAAAACCTGGTATTAAAATGGCCCCAGGGCTAAATTATGAAAGACCGTAGTATCAGTAAGATCTGACGGTATCGGTTCTGCTTTCGGTACTGGAGGGGAAAAAATTAATGTACTATGTATTTTTGCTTAAGACGTTTGTGCGTGAAATCTGCGAGATCTCTCATGCGCGCCTTGTGAGCTGTCGGTCAGTCACACACACACAACAATAACGAGCGCGGCGCACACACATGCATAAGGGGCCACATGCATTCATATATTATGCGCGCTCAAGTTCGTTATTTCAAATGTAGGCGTGCGGTATGCGTGCTCATAATGGAAGCGACGCGCACGCGGTTCGACGAGCTTGTTCTCTCCAGGCGCATCCGCACCGCATCGAGTTAAAAACATCTCAACTTTTCAGAAAGCCGCAAGCGCACCGCAGGTCATGTAACTTCCTCACCTTTTCCGTAATAACGTTGAAAGCTCAATCAAGATGAAGGAACAGCTGATGGCTCTATGTGGATTTTTAAAGTCATTTAGTAGCAGAGCTACTGCAAGCAGTTTTTAGTGCTGCAAATCCATTTATCCATTGCTGAAATTTTTGCGTTTTCGTGGAGAGAGAAGGTCATGGTTGCTTAGCAGTGGCAGACTCCTCAGGAGCGCATGTGCCCGAAGGCTTTGGGGGAAAAATCAGAAAGCGGCGTGCCTAGCGTTTTCCACGCGTTTTTAGACGCGATATGTGAATGGTCCCTTACAGTAAGAAAACTCCTGCTTAATACAAAGAGTGAAGATGGCGGAGACAGCAAAACGTTTCCAAAGTGTGGTTATACTTCACTAGAGTTGATGCAGACAATGCTGGTTGTCATAAGTGCAACAAAATGTTTCATGTAAGGGCGGAAACACAAGCAATCTATCAAAGCATCTTTCAAAAGTGCATTATGTGCAGACAGAGAAATGCAAAGTTTTCGACTGCCTAAACACAACACAAAGTAACACTGTGACACAAAACAAAGTACCGATAAGTAATACCGTTAAAACCTTAACGATACCCATCCCTACTCAAGAGCAGTATGTGATTATAAATGTATTTTATTTGATTAATAAGCACACAGTCGCAGGAGGAAAATAGCCCGCTGTTATTTTAAGAGCCGCACGGATCCAAATTACCATAACACATGTATTTTCATTCTTAACTCTTTACATTGATTTATTACATGACCGACGAAGGTATACATGAATAATCACTAAGCACGGCATTTTGACCCATTTTTGCGTGTATTTGAGAGGTTAGGTGCGCACCTTGAGCTAAATGATGACTTAACATGTCCGTGTTCCATCTCTAAGCGCATATCTCTTCCTGAGGAGCAGCGAAAGTTCTTTCACGCTGTTAAAAACATGAATAAATATACTTTTATAAATGGAGCATGTCCCATTATGTAAATGTCATGTAACATGATTTTACTGATTTGCACAGGAAATTGGGCTTTTATGGAGGAACAAAAGCGCAGCATTGCAAAAAGGGGGTGGAATGGGGCACAATAATCATTTTATCTCAATTATTGTATTTTCATGATCGTTGGAGGCCAAAATCTGAATCAAGCCGTTTTTTCAATTAATTGCACCGCCCTGCTATCGGGTGTCTATGAGAAGAAAACGCAGGCGTAGAAAAGAAAAGCTCAATAACTGTTGCACAGATAATAATACACTATGCATCAATTTCTCTTCCCTTTGTGCTTTGCAATTTTTAATGCAAAGTGATGCATGCTTTGAGTCACAAATACAGTGCAGCATGAAGCGCTTACAATATGCACATCCGGTGTGCAGAATGATGTGCTTAAAGTACAGTGTGCTTACTCAGCAAAATATATCTGGAAGCAAATGCCTACATGCCATGTATTTTAAATGTGTATGTATATATCTATGCGTATGTGTATAGCATTGTTTCTCCTTAATCATGCATTTACATTTAGCAAACACTTTTATTCCAAAGCGATTTACAAATGAGGACAGTGGAAGCAATGCAGCAAACTGCTGCTGCAAAAAAAACCCATAATAATAAAAAGGATATTTAACTGATGTGATTCATTGGTCTAAGTCCCTATTTTAAACAGACATTGTGAGCATCACTATTATGAACTGTAGTGTTTGTCTGATAGTGATAGTGCTGTTAGTTATTTGTGTAATAACCTGTTCTGTTTTGGTAGGTCTGTTGAAAGGGACCGGTTTGGACGCTCCAGACCACGACGATCCACCTCCAGAGAGCGTGAGAGGAGGAGGAGGAGGAGGAGAAGTCGGGATGAAGACAAGTTCAAAGGCAGTCTGTCAGAGGGTATGAAAGCAGACCATGACTCCTCCTCTGAAGAAGTGTGAGTAATAGTGCTTTTTTCAGGGCTTGAACCTTGAGGTTGCATATGAATAGTCATGTCAAAAAAGTTCCTGTTGATGGTGATACTGAGAATCTAGTCAGTTTGGGGTACTTACTCGCTGTTTGAAATGCATGCAAATGCATGTTTGCATGATCACAACTGTGTACATGCATATGTGAAGAAAGCTTGTTGTTGGACGGTTACAGTGTGTCCTGGACATTTTCATCAAGTGAAATTGATTTGACTGACCATAGGACTGGACCAAAACCAAATTAAATTACAATTATTATTTTTTTTGGTTGTCAATATGATTTATATGATTGTTTTGTTCGTCTTGTGTCCTTGTTTGTAATTTGTGCCTTTTTGCCTTGTTATCTGCTTTTGTAACTGAAGACCTGGAGCAATATAATTATTTATTTTATTTTAGCTAGTTAAGTAAGAATTTTGTGTTTAAGTCGTTATTTGTTCATAGAAAAAATTAAAAGGTTTGTTCTAACTGAGGTGAACATTATATTTTTATTAGGCTGAATATTGAAGATGTCAATACGTTTTGTATATTTGTATCTATAGCTCCATTTATATAAATATGGAACTGAAAATAAAAGGCGTTAAGTTTGTCACATCAATCATAAGTGAACACGTTTGCAATATTTACAGAATACAATATAGGGGCTGGCATGGGCTAGCTACCCATGTCGGCAGGGGCCGGTCACAAAACAAGGACTCGGATCCACCCAATCATTGCTAGGGCTGTCACTTTTGAGAAAAATCAAATTCGAACGGATATCGAATATCATCAAATATCTATGGCTGTTCACATATCGTGCCTAAAATGAGTGGAAAACACTAGACGCGCCGTTTTCTCCTTCCCCAAAAAGACGCGATATGTGAACGGCCCCTGGCCTAAGGAGATTCAATCACAAATGTTTAACAGTGAGTCATAAACAGGACTATCTGGATTATTTTTTTTTACTTAATGTTTGAAACAGCAGGTTATCAACTTAGAATAGCAATTCATATGAAGTGCCACTATGCATATCCCACAACATAAGGCTAAATGAAAAAAAAAAAAAAAAAAACGATTCACATGGTTTATGCAGGGTTGTAAAAGGTAGTAAATTAAATTATGCCAAATTAAGGCCAGTAAAAAGTATTAAACGTCATCTGACGAGGTAGTAAATTTTCGAAGCCCCATCTAACTGGGTCTATATCATGGGTGTCCAAACTACGGCCCGCGGGCCTACTGCTTATAGAGCATCACAGTCCTGCCCACAGCCCGAGAGAGCTCTGGTGCCGGATGTAAATTTCCCATTCATTTCTCCCATTGACTTTCGGAAAAATCCGTATCTAAAGAGTTTTAGAGCATGTGTGAGGATAACCAGCTATGGCTGAACTCATAAGCATATAACAAATCATTTGGAGTGAACAAATTAAGAGAAAATCCCCAAAAAGTCAAAGGTACAAGACTGTGTAAATATTTTCATTTTGAGCGCAGGAACTACTCATCCCATAAACCAACACTACTCATTGAATTCGACTGAAGCCACAACCACGAACGAGCCTTTCGAGCGACTTCCAAATCTGATGATGGCCGCTCGCGCAAACTTTTTCCTCCAGTGAATTTTCTCATGGCAACCATGGAGATCATGATTGCACTAAGTCTACCGTATAAAAACACAACACAGGTTTTTATTTTATTTTATTTTTTTATTAATGATCTTCAGTCTTCGCGGGGTTTAACCAGACGGTTACACAAGCTCCACCAATCAGATGCATCACTGTGGGATTGTGGGATTGTTCAGGATTGTGGGTAATGAAGTACTTAGCCAAGACATCACGAATAAAAGGCATTTATATCAAAACAAGGTTAGTACCCCATGATCCTTTTGCGTTTATATGAGCATATACTATCGCTTAGTACAGCCGTAGCTGGTTTTAAGTCTTCCATGTATGATTACATTTTTATGGCTTATACCCCAAATGTCAATGCAGAAATTGCATTGAATTTTTACTTCCGGCACCAGTTGTGGGCGGGACTGTGATCAGGGTTCCCACCCTTCTTGACAGTAGAGCTGAAGATCTTTGCCCGAACCCAACGGGACCCGATGGGTTCGGTCGGGTTCGGGCTTAATTTCTATCATCTTACGCGGGCTCGGGCCGGGCTCGGGCTTGCGCTCCAGTTTGCGAGGTAAACGAGCGGTCATGTGATGTTTCGATTAGCGCGAGAAAGATGCGAAAATGAATGCTGAGCAGGTGTAACTGAGGCTTGCCTCTGGTGATTACGTTTTGGTTGCACCAGCAACTAAAGCAAAGTCTGAGGTGTGGAAAAGTTTTGACCATGATTATAATGAGAATAATGAGTGAATAACGACACCCCATCAGTGAGCGCAGGAGCGCGCTGAAGACATCTACAGTGGATTCAATCATTTTCCTCCACAAAAACATGTAGACCTAGCCCAATCTCTGTGAGTAAAGGTTTTTCAAATGATAACTAAATATTCATTGAGTCTTAAATGCATAATTTTGACAGAGTATTTACGCTAATGTTGGCATTATTCTTTTATTAAAGCAAATCCGGCGGAGCCTTTATCTTAATTTCGTTATTGCCAAATACCCATCTTAATTTAAAATGTATCTTATTTATTTTTTTAAATGACTCCTTTTTATTGGTGCGTTGGTCTATTTATAGGTTAAATGAGCCTATGTCTAGAATGCTGAGATGTTACGATGTGACAAAGGACTTATTTTATTTCTTTATTCCAACTTCCAAGTTGTCTAGTCTACGTTAGTTATAAGTAAATTATGTTAAAACATGAATAAATTGCTCATTGTTGGCAAAAGGCAAAAGAGCTGTGTGCGTGCGCACATTTGAATAATGTCGGGCTGTAAACGGGTTCATGCTTTAAAAAAGCTGTCAATCAAAATGTACTTGTCGGGCTCGGGCCGAAACCTGTCGGGCTCGGGTCCTGTCGGGCCTAACTTTTAAGGCCCGATTACAGCTCTACTTGACAGTACTTGAAAGTACTTGAATTTCAGACATATGGATTCAAGGCCTGGAAAGTACTTAAACTAATATAGGTCCTTGAAAGTGCTTTAATTAAATTTGAAATCAGTTTTGTTCGTGCTGCTATTTTTTAAATTGTCCAATATGTGCTTCTGTCAAAAACATAACTAAACATGGGAGGTTATCTGTTTGATCTCTGACGTGATCGTGTGCAGCACCGCAAAGTTGATTCTGTGCTTGCTTGATCTAATATTTTGTTTTGTTTTTTTAAATGTTGTCAATTTAAATAGCAAATCAGAATAGCTAAAAAAAATCAATGCATATGTTTTGAGACAAAGGTCTTCTTTATGATTTTCAGTTTTGTTTATGATAATTAAAGCAACGGTTTTTAAAACACGAAAGAATATGTAAATGTATGGTATTTTGGGTGAAAAGCGACCCCGCTGTAGCGACTAAAGGCGCCGTGAAACTAAGCCAGAAAGCCAGAAACTAAGCCTTTTTTGCATAGGCCTATCTAAAGGGTTAATGGTCCCACCTAGTGATCAACTGTAAAAATAACAAATTTTACCTTTTCCCAAAAGGGAAAACCACAAACAATCAAGAATGCATGATTATATGGTGTAATGGCTTTGCAATCAAAAAATGACATTATAATGGAAGTCAATGGGGCAAAAACAGCCACCAACAACAAATGAGGGAGAAAAAATTAAAATCTAATGCTACACAAAAACTAACAATGCATCAAAGCCAATCTTGTTACTAATCTTTGACATGCCTAAGACTGTGATAAAAGGTAAAATAATATCCAGTCCACAATAAATTTTTCAAATCAGTGACATCATTTATGATCTTGGTAATTAAAGAGTTAAAATCTTGGATTAAAAAAAAAAAAACATTTCGTAGTTTTGATCAGGAATGAGTTTGATTTAATAGATTTATGCAAAAGAAAATTGAAAAAAAAAATTATCTGATACATTTTTACAGCAGTTTAATTTAGTGGATGTTTTCATCCACGAACATAATGAAAGGGTAGTGAATTTGCCCTCAGTGTACCATTGAGTTTTTGAAAAATGTCAAAGCATTTTTCCCAAAATTTGTGTAAAAATGAGATTTGTCACCAAAAATCATTCCATTAGCTGAAACACAGAGAAAGTTGTGGCCAAAATAAAACTCAGCTTTACCCCCTAGTGGATGAAAACGTCCCCAACAACGCATAAGGGTTAATAATGTTTACGCGCCGCACGCTTCACATGGATGATTATGAATCTATAGCTTGTGGTCGCGTAAGAGTTAGTGAAGGGAGACGTAAAAGACTGGACATTGCGTTGGTTTCATATGGATTACTTTATTACTTAATATTTGTTGTCGATAAGACTTGCTTAGTTTAAAAGTAGACAAGTCAAGATTTCTATAGAAATATCTCTCATATCTCTTTGTCGAGTATTTGAGTTTGTTCATTTTCATGGCGCATTTCTAAATGAAGATCACGCAGACCAAGGCTGCAGACATCGCACTCTGTTTGTTTTCTTTATTTTATAAATTCACAAAGTTTAGACCCTTTACAGATTCGATTGATGTATTGCTCTTACCTGTATGATCAAAACTGAAAGTGCAATTTAAGTTATTTTCGGCGATATGCCACAAAACGGCTATATGCATAGACTAAACAAAAAATATTTTTTTTTTTTTATCAAAATGCAGAAAATAGTACAAACTCTGCTAAAGTGATTGTTTTGAACAAGTATTAACTTAAACATTATAAAAAAAAAACAAAAAAAAAACTTATTTTAGCTTAAAGGGTTATTCCAGTAACACTATCCTTCAGAAATTATTCTGATATTCTGATTTGCTGCTAAAAACACTTATGATAATGTTGAAAACAGCGGAGTAGAATTTTTTCATGTTTCTTTGATGAATAGAAAATTCAGAAGAACAGCATTTATCTGAAATATAAATATTTTGTAAAATGCTGTCTTTATCATCGCTTTTGTTCAATTTAAAGAATCCTTTCTAAATAAAAGTATTAATTTCTATAATTAAAATAAAAAAGGACAAAAGACAAAAAATAGACTCTAAGCTTTTGAATGGTATAGGGTTTAATGTTGCTGAATTTTGGGTCCTTCTATTCATTAAAGAATACTGAAAAATGTACTCATCGGTTTTACATATTGATCATCAGCAAATCATATCAGAATGATTTCTGAAGGATGTGACACTGAAGACTGGAGTAATGATGCTGAATATACAGCTTTGATCACAGGAATAAATTACAATTTACAATAAGTTCAAATAGAAAACAGTTAATTTTAAATAGGAAAATATTTCACAATTGCTTTTGCTGTACTTTGGATCAAATAAATGCAGGCTTGGTGAGCAGAAGAGACTTCTTTCAAAACATTCAAAATCTTATATAAAAAAAACTGTATACTGGTAGGCTATATTGATTACAGAAATATTATATTGTAATGTTTTATATTATATTGTAATGTTATGTGTGTGTGTGTAATTTCTGTTCCCCTCACTTCTGAAAAAATGGCTATGCCCCTGCACGTCTTTATTGAGTGAATGTGCAAATGTTTAATGTTAACAGGTTTTACTATGTTATTAAATCATTTAACAGCTTTTTATAAAAAATAAAAAAAGGTGAGAAAAATGTATTCTTAATTTAAAAACTCTTTAAAAAACCAGTGTAATAAATTTTTAACAATATTTCAGAAACTGCATTTGAATATTACCAGTATTGAATTTATTGGATTTCAAGTCCTTTAAACACGATTGTCTAAAATGGTTTAATTTTATAAAACCTACACATTCAAAACATCATTATTAGTCTGATGTTTATGTAAATATTAAGTGTAAGTGAAATGGTAAATACAGTAAGGACTTTCATGATGTTATGTGCTGGGAGTGTGAATTTCAAAGGTGCTTGATTTAATAAAATGGTGCTTTAAATGTCCTTGAATCTGGTGTTCATGAAAGAGTGGGAACCCTGTGTATTGTTAAATAAAAAGGACCGAAAACCAGTCACACAGAATACATTTTTTTTTTTTCATTTAAAAACATGACATGCAGTGGGATGGGGAACAAAAACCCAACATAAAGTCATTTTTTTAAAATTAAATACATTTTACATGTCTTTCTAAACATGCGGCTCTCTTGTGCGAGAAGCGAGTCCAACGGTGTCCCTCTAGAAAATGTGCGAAATATGCATTCTGTGTGAATGGATTGGTTTCAGTTTTGATGTAAACAAGATCTTCTCCACATTGATGTTGTTCTTTTTTTTCTTTTTTTTTTCGTAGTGGCTTCAACTGGATAGGCTAACATAACCTTATAATGCAATGCCACATACATCATCATCGCATCTTGTGCACCCCTGATAAAGATCAAGTATACTTCGGCCGCCAGCACACTGTCTGCATTGTTATTTTCATCATCCGCGTGCGGGCATTTTTTGAGATGGGCGAACCGTGTGCATACACGAGGTGAAAGATGAGACAGCAGATAGTGCGTGCAACATTTTTGCATTCGAATGTGGATTTTTATTTTAAATTCGACATTTATTCAAAATTAGATTTTGTTATTTTTTTTGTTTTTTTGGCAGCCCTAGAATCGCCTATGCGATTGTTGGTTGTTGACATTACTAATCGTAAACACACCCATGTTGAAGCCTGCAGTAAATGTTTTGCATTATGGCAGTCCACTCTGCTTATTGTTTTTCGAAAATGTTACACTCCTGTTTGTCATTGTGCACGTAACTTCACACCAATAAATCATCAGAAATATTGGTCTTTACATTCGTCCTGCCCGTTTTCCGTGTATTTACCTATATTTGGTGTTATTTGCCATATAAAACGTATTTAAAATGATTTTACAATCGATTCAATGAACACTTGTCACTCAAATCAAACAGGATTGATCACAAAAGTGACAACCCAAGATAGCAAAGTCAAATTTTTCTCTCATTTGTAGGTTGCATTGATAGTAGTGGATGCAAGTAAAACAGTATAACAGTACCTTATTTTTTTTCTTCTCACCTGAAATTCATGCAATAAACATGTTTTTGAATTATGCGCCCAAAGGCACGGGTTGAAGACCCAGTCAGTGACGTCACGATATGCTAATTTGTTTAAATTCATACCCATGTCATCGCCATCACCAAAATTTTCCTTTTTTTTTTTTTTTTTTACATTGAAATTTGAAAAAAATAGACCGACCTACCGACCTTTTTTTTTTTTTTTTTACTGCAAACCAAAATATTTTTAAGAATGGCCTAAATATATCCACATATATCCGCGGATATGCATCTTTGTTCTATGAATCCTTATTGACGCTGTTCAGTGAGTCTATCTGAACACAAATAAACCGCTCCAGATGTGACTGAATATAAATGAGTGGTGAACTATTCAAAATGTGGCAGAATATGGATTTATTATTTTGCACTCCTGACATAAATTACTAAATAACTGTCACTGCAACAATGTTTTATCAAAACATTGGTCATATATCGAAGCTAGTCTTTAAACTTTCAATTGATGCACAGTTTGTCCAGAACAAGTAAGAGAGTGATGTTTAAAATGCTGTTAAAGGCAAACAATAATAAACTGGCCGTCGCCCATCCTTGCACGCAAAGTGGAAGTAGTGAACAAACCCGCACACCTCTGCCATTCATTCATTCATTCACACAGAGACGTGCAGAACATGCAGGATTCATATTTCAACCAACATTTACAGATACTGGTCCATATGGAGATTTGATTAATTTATTAATTGATTAATTTTGACAAATTCCATATTTAAATGGAAGTTTTATTTTCATCACTTGATTTTGAGATATTGTCCGTGTTTTCTGCTTCGCAGAAATCATAGCATTTGTATACATCAAGAACCGGGTTGACCGGGTACTCGGCACCACCAGTACTTAGACCTGGTACAGTGACATTTTCATTTTTTTAGTACCGACTTGGTACTGAAGTACTGGGTCTTTTGACAGCTCTATTTTATCATTTTTACATTTATTTTTAAGCAAGAAACACCCCAAAATGGACAAAAAAGCAGGTATAAAAACATGAAGTTGTAGGAAAAAAGTGCAACAACCAATTAAATAAAGCGTATAAAGTCAAACTAAATTGCACTTTAAAAGCTTAATATTTAATAAAATGTTAGAACATAAATGATCGGTTATGTTTATTCTTTTATTTTTTCTTAACAAAGAGCACTATACATGGCTAAACCCATCAGGATTTGTGCCACCAAGAAACACGCAAAGTTGAGAATAAATTAAGCTGTATATAACAGTGAATCGACAGGATTTTACCAAAAGTGTAAGGTTTGGTGAGAATAAGACTTATAATAATGTAGGTATGAGGATTGTAAGAGTTTTTAGTGAATGTTTAATGGCAAAATATATTTTTCTGTAGTCAAGTCACCTTTATACAGTACTTTAACTAAACAGATTGTCAAAACAGCTTTACAGGATCAAATAGGAAAATAGTGTGTCAGTGCAAAAGGACAATAGTAAACACTCAATTTTTACTTAAAGGCAGTTAGTTCATCATTGAAGAGTAATACTTCAGTAAAAAAATTATTTGACTTTTGTAACCCTCCTATTTGAGAACATAGCTGCATTTAACAGTAACAATCTTGTCATAGAAGTGATTGAGTCTTTTGAGTCTTTTCACTAATTTGAAATTCACCTTAATGAACATGTTTAGGATGGAGGACTTTGATGCTGAAGAGGAGGATGAAGAGGCTCTGATTGAGCAGCGACGACAACAGCGACTTGCCATTGTCCAGGTATGAAAATATAACAAATTTTCTGAGAGACTAACTTTTTTTGAGAGAACATGATCAGATTGTACTTCTATGAAACTGTTCTGTATTGATATAGAAATATAAAGCGGTAAATGAGGACAGCAATATGGGCTCCATGGCATCAGAGCCTAGCAGCCCTCAGAGCAGCATGCGTAGTCGTTCACCTTCCCCTGATGACATCCTGGAGCGGGTAGCAGCTGATGTAAAGGAATATGAGCGGGAGAATGTAAACACTTTTGAGGCCAACATCAAGGCTAAGCACAACCTCATCACTCAGGAGAAAGAAGGTATTATACTCTGCCATAAGTTGGGTTATTAGCTGGGTTCTTCGTTCTCGCTTGCTTTTCAGGGAATGTTGGGCAATGTTAATGTGCCAGAACCGGATGGTCTTTTCCCTATAAAAGCACATTAAATAATCTGTAATCTATTGGTTTACTCTTGTTGTCTTTTATGCAGGAGCCAACCCAAAGAAACCCTCAGCACCCGACATGTTCACGGAGTCAGATGACATGTTTGCTGCAGATTTTGATGTGAGTTTATTTGGTTTTTCTGCAGCTTTAAGATTAAACCAGTTGGTTATTTTGAGAGATCTGACTGCTTTGTCACTCCCATTACAGAGTGCCAGACTGAGGGCTGCAGGTATTGGTAAAGATTTTAAGGAGAACCCCAATCTCAGGGATAACTGGACTGATGCAGAAGGATACTACCGTAAGCCTAATTTAAATCCAAAGTCTTCCTTCTTTTTTAAATGCAGTGCATTTTAAATGCAGGAATGAATAATTAAAAACATCACTTTTTAGGTGTGAACATCGGTGAGATACTGGACAAGCGGTATGATGTGTATGGGTACACTGGACAGGGTGTGTTCAGTAATGTGGTCAGAGCCAGAGACACTGCCCGGGCTGGCCAGGAGGTGGCAGTCAAGATCATCCGAAACAATGAGCTCATGTTAGTACTCCTCTTTTTTGATTTTGCCTTGGTGCTCTTTTGTGTTTTACCCAAATGTTAGTTTTCAACCATATCTAATCCTTTGTAGTCATGGCTGAATTTTTTATTCAGTGGTTTTGTTTGTTGTGTCTTCAGGCAGAAGACGGGACTGAAGGAGCTTGAATTTCTAAAGAAGCTGAATGACGCAGATCCCGATGATAAATTTCACTGTTTGCAGCTCTTCAGACACTTTTACCACAAACAGCATCTCTGTTTGGTGTTTGAACCTCTCAGGTAATTTCATGGTTGCTGATTGTGTGTGCATCTGTTTGAGAAAATTGCTAAGGATGCAATATATATTTTGCCTGATACCAATGCAAAAATTAGCTGGAGCCAATAACATCACTTTTCACCATTAAGCAGTGTGACTATTTTTAACATTTCTTATAAAACTTTTTTTTTTGTCTCCTGGAAATTCAGCTTTGCTATTACAGGAATAAATGACATACACCTTTTCACTTTTCCATCCATGATGAGTTTGCATCCCTGCTAGATATATACATGTAGAATTTTACATTCTTTGTGAATAGGGCATGAAAACATTTTCATGCCATAAGAAAAGGTGAATGTTTCATATTTTAAAATGTTGAACTCTGCAAAGTGTACACATGTTTGAAATGGGGCTGAACTAAGCCTTGAAATGAGGAGCTTCCCTAATTAGCCTCATCAAACTAATTCCAAGATGAATATCATATAATAAATATGAATATTAATGTCAATATGTTCACTAATATAAAATGCATTAAATATCATCTCAAACATGTATTTTGCATTAGTCATTCACAGCCGTTTTCGCTGTGTTTGTCTCTATCAGTATGAATCTGCGTGAAGTGCTTAAGAAGTATGGTAAAGACGTGGGGCTGCACATCAAGGCAGTTCGTTCCTATAGTCAGCAGCTCTTTTTGGCCCTCAAACTATTGAAACGCTGCAACATCCTTCATGCCGACATCAAACCAGACAACATATTGGTGAGCATCATCTTTATGGCTGCTGCCTCCAGAGACTCCATTCATTCACTCAGTCTCTCTTTCTGCAGGTGAATGAATCAAAGACTATTCTTAAACTCTGTGATTTCGGCTCTGGATCTCATGTTGCTGACAATGAAATCACTCCCTACCTAGTCAGCAGATTCTATAGGGCACCTGAAATCGGTAAGTTGCATTGTAGCTATGTGATTAGCAGGTTTACCTATGTTCATGTTATTATATTTTAGTTTCCACAGATTTTTTCACAGCTGAACTTGTGAATGGGCCTAGTAATTGGATCTAACTTTCTCTTTCTTCCCAGTCATTGGTAAACCATATGATTACGGCATTGATATGTGGTCAGTCGGCTGTACCCTGTATGAGCTTTACACTGGAAAGATCCTGTTCCCTGGCTCTTCCAACAACCACATGCTGAAGCTGGCTATGGATCTGAAGGGCAAGATGCCCAACAAGGTATTGAAACTATTCAAACTTTTTATTTTCTTTTTTGTAACTTGCTTATTTGTTACATTTAAAAGATAAAGTGGGGAAAAAACGATAAAACTTGCCTATTTTTTTTTTCTTTTTTACAGTTTTTCATTATCTTTGATATTTGCTAAGAATTATGTGCATTTCTCAAAACAATTTGTACAAACAGCACCATGGATTGACTGTAAAATCCTGTAATTAAATAAAAATATTTAGTTCGTCTCTCGAAGGTATTTTTTCAGTGAAGATGTCAGTGCCATTATAATGAAAAGTCCCTGTGTCTTTTTTTTTACAAACAAAATCATCAGTATGCTTACCGTATTTTTCGGACTGTAAGTCGCACCTGAGTATAAGTCACATCAGTCCAAAAATACGTCATGATGAGGAAAAAAACATATATATGTCGCACTGGACTATAAGTCGCATTTATTTAGAACCAAGAACCAAGAGAAAACATTAGTCTACAGCCGCGAGAGGGCGCTCTATGCTGCTCAGTGTAGGCTACAGGAGCACTGAGCAGCATAGCCCACCCTCTTGCGGCTGTAGATGGTAATGTTTTCTTTTGGTTAATTTCTCTTAGTTAATTTCTCTTGGTTCATGTCAAATTAATTTTGATAAGTAAGTCGCACCTGACTATAAGTCGCAGGACCAGCCAAACTATGGAAAAAAAGTGTGACTTATTGTCTGGAAAATACGGAATTCATATTGTTAATATAACAGTGCACTCTGTTAGTTTTACCTGATGTAAACAATGGAAACAGTTTAGATGACAGTTACTTTATTGAAATGAAGGCTGTACTGCACTTATGTATGCCATATATCCATTTCAAAAGTACACATTTACACATTACTGTATGTGGGATATTGATTGAAAGAGACTGGATAGGAATTAGGGGTGGGCAATATCTCCATTTAAAATATATAGAGATTTTTTAAACACGATATGGATCGTATGGATTTTGACACATCGTAATATCGATATATATTGTTTATATTTAATTCTGACATTGCTTTTTTGTCTTCTCTGTGCTGTGCTCGCCTCCGCATCCCTAATTTTGTTCCCCCTCCCCTCGTGTTGACCATGGCGTCATCTGCAACCAGACCTGAGGCTGCAGAACTAGTATATAAAAAAGGACAACTGGCTTCATTATATGGAGATACTTCTGTTTTAAGGCATCGGGCGAACAGCAGGCAGATGTCTACTGTAGGGCCCTATGATTTCTACGATGTAGAAAAATGCGGACGGAATCCAGTCATAAAAACGGAATTTACAGTTTAACGTGGAATGTCACGGAATTTGGCTAATTTTAAATGAATTAATCAAAAGTAGGTCATTGCACTTTCATCAAATCGTGATATGGACTAATATCTGTAAATAGTAAGCCGGAAAAGTCTATTTAAATATGAATCCTGCAATGAATGTTCAGTGTGTCTGTGTTAATGATTGGCGCAGAAGCGCTTCTTCGTTTTATTACACACATGGAAGCGTGCGTGACGCTCCTGTGATTTCAAGTCTGTCTTCTCACTAAATGAGGATATGAACACATGAAGAACATCTCCAGAACTGCTTGATCTGAGTAAAACTAGTGTCATATATCACATCATAGACTGTAGTATCACATACACAGAACTGTAACGCTAAACCCGTCAAAATACATTTACATAGACTACTACTACTACTATTTAAAATGAAACGTACATAATTTAAGGAATAATCGCACAACATTTCTTCCATGTATTATTTTTAATATTAAATCCCCTTTGTTTACCAAAAAATAAAGTTTTCTTAATTATTAATAATTAAAAGATAAATTAAATTAATATTTTATGCCTTCATTTGATAACCAGAAAAACGTGAATACACCAAATTTCAGAAGGGAAAAAACATTTCACATAAGGCTTTTTTAAGGAAAAAATGGTTTAATGCATTTAAATAATTACACTTGCTTAAACAATCACGTAACAATAAAACATATGAAGAAAAAAATAAAACCTTTAATAGGGCCCTAAACATGAAATATTTGGCATATTTGTTTTTACAGTAGTTTTTGGGGGGGGGGGGTATTTTTCGTGTAAATATATCGAGATTTTTTTTTGCCCAGCCCTAATAGGAATCACTTGTACCTGTGGTCTGAAAAAAAAATGAAACATTACAACATCATTGTATTATAGAAAAGAAAAAGAAATATGGGCACATATTGCACAAAGGTGAAAATAAAAAATTCCCAAATTATTGTCAGAATTTATATCACTTTGTGTTGTGTTGTCCTCTGTCTGTGTATGGTAGAGATGGGCACTTGGGTTAGTGACTCTGATTTTCATACACTTCAGACTCGACCTGAAATGACTCCAGACATGACTTGAGGAGGAACTTAAACTTTGAAATTTTTTGTTAACTTTTCTGCTCAAGATGTGAATGTTTTGATTATTGTTTTTAGATAATGCTTTAAGGCTAAAATATTATATATTTCAGTTGGAAAACCCTGAACAGAAACTGTAAATGTTAAATGTAAAAATGCATTGCATGTAAAAGTTTTTTTATTTAATTTTTTTGGGATCTCTGCTTGGAAAGACAATATAGACGCCATGCTTAGGAACTTTAATTGAATTGTGCTCGTTGTTGTATATAAAAAAAAAAAAAACAATTGCAATGTTTTCAACTGACACATGGTATTTAAAACAAAATGATCCCAATCGTAACTCTGGCGTGCATGTGACTGCGCTGCACGTTAACTGCTTACATCGGCGCTGCTGCAGCACAACACTGTTGCTCACATTAATTTGATCCTGCTGGATTCTGTTCTAGAAAATGTCAGGTTTTAAATTTTTGCATTCCGGTAGGCCTATTTGCTTTTAGTGGATCTGCCATAGAGTCAATTGGTTGTTCTTGGAGATAGCGGGTTAACTCCGTGTCAGCGCGCATTCTCTGATCGGTAAAGGGGCAGAGATTTCAGACCTCCATTTATTAAGGAAATCGGTCACAAAACTCATCATCCGCGGCAACGTTTTTTGAGCAAATTTCAAAGCCGCACCCGCCCGCCATCCGCTGATTGTTGCTATGGCCATGCAATGCTTTGCTGATGCGAGCCGCAAAAAAAATGCCATTGTCTGTTCTAGAAAGGAGGCAGCAAAGATATTTAATGCTAATGTATGAGGCATAGGCCTACGCTGAGTTTCATTTACGATGAGATGCGCTCTAGTTCACAGTGCAGTGAAAGTGAACGCGGCGCGCTGGTGCTTCCATGTCGGTTATCATTGTCTGCTATATTTGCTTTTTATTTATTAAAATACATGCAATTGGTTGATGAAACATTTATTAAAATTAAGACAAAATTTGTACAAAACGAAATTCGTTTTTAAGAAAGGTTTTCTACAAAGCAAAATTTTATGAAGTGGTAAATATCATGTCTGATGATTTACAAAACTTCATTAAGTGGTAAAAACCATGTCTCCCGATATATTGCGCATCTTATGATCCTATCTAAAAAATGTTTGTAAAAAATATTTTAATGACACTGTTTTGGCGGTTATAGAGTTCTAATGATGGTGTTCAACTATAACCGCCGGTCTCACGGTTATATACAAACCGTCACACCCCTAGCGTCACCGTTTAGTGACATCATTGAATGCTCCGGAATAACGTATTGTCAGTGTCTGTCACAGTGCCAGTCCAGCAATCCAGCAATTATTTATTTACATATTATAAACTCTGATTATGACAAGTGTGGTATAAAAGCTTTGTTTATTAGAGGAATAATAGGTTGATGTTAGATCGTGACCATGCAGTTAGAGCCTATAGCCTTCATTTATGTGGCTTCATTCTGGTTTGCAGGTTGGTCACCAATTCAGAAACATTTAGGCATTGTTTCTTTTCCTGAATCTTCACAATCTAACCCTCTAATTTTGCAAGTTTTTTTATTATCGTTCACTTTTAATCATGGTTTTCGCATCATGGGAAATCATGGGTTATTTAGGGAATAAAATTAATGAAACAAGGACAATTGCCACAAATTAAGTTGTAGGAACTAATTAACAAGTTGTAGGAATGAATAGACTACCTGTCCTGTCACTGTGTCCCGCAGTTATCTGATGAAATTACTTAGTTATTACATTTCTATTGCTTTTCATGTTGAAGAACTTTTGTTGTTTCTATTTTAATGTACTTTAAAGTTTAAATCCCATTAAAAGCTTAATTTGTAAATTTTGAATGAATGATGCATTTATATACCATCACCGTCACTCACAGCCACTTGCACGCAGCCCAACATTAAATCTTTTAACCAACCATCAATAACTTTAATCGATTGCATCTCTTACGGAAAATTTATGTCATCAATTAATCGTTGACATCCCTAAAAGCAAATGATAATGTAGGAAACCGCAGACAATCCATATAGCCTACATAATCAGTTGCATGAATGTACCAAAGTAATCGCAAAAGAATTGTTCAAAAGAATGAAAAACTGCTTTTATAATGTGCACAAGTGACTAGATCAGTGGTTTTTAAACCTCTCCAAGAAGTACCCCTAGCACTGCACTTTTTATATGTCTCCCTATATCTGATACACCTACTTCAGGTCTTGCAGTCTCCACTTATGAGTTGGTTCAGGTGTGATAGATGAGGAAGATTTACAAAACGTGCAGGACTGGGGGTACTCCAGGACAGGTTTGAGGACTAGATTATTTTTTGGAGGTTGAACAAGTAGTTTTGAGAATTTGATTTCTAATTTGATAAATACACCAAAGTGACTGAGAAAACGTGTAAATATATACTCACTTTATTATGCCATTTAATTCTTTTGTATAAATCCTTACATGGTGTTTTTTTTAATTGTGTAGATGATCCGGAAAGGCCTGTTTAAAGACCAACATTTTGACCAGAGCTTGAACTTCCTGTATATAGAGGTAGACAAAGTGACTGAAAGGGTACGTTCCAGTTCATGTGTTGGTTTCCACTTTCATGGTGTTATTTTTTTCTAATTGGCTTTAATGCCATTCACACAACTATGATAACAGCACACATCTGTTTCATGCCCTTCACCTTCTCTTACACATTCTTTCAAACTTTCAGGAGAAGGTAACTGTGATGAGCACCATTAACCCCACTAAAGACCTGCTCGCGGACATGATCGGTGGTCAGAGGTTACCTGAGGATCAGAGAAAGAAGGTCATGCAGCTTAAAGATCTGTTGGATGGTACTCTGATGCTGGACCCAGCTAAACGCATCAGCATCAACCAAGCCCTACAGCACCCTTTCATTCAGGAAAAGATATGATACTTTCATGCCTAACCTGTGACTATCCATTGTTCCAGGACTGAGCCAATAGACTCAAGCTCAGAATGTTTATCATCACAAGACTTTCAATTTTCTATTTTTATTCATGTTTTTCTAGTGATTTTTGTTTTGCCCAGTCATTTTATTATTCGGATCTCTCAGATTGGTCTTGTTTTTATTGTACAGATGAATACATAGTCATTCCCTTGAGAGAGAGGCATGTTTAGCAGTTATCAGACTTTGTCTTATTTAACTTCAGAAGTGACCGAAATGTGCAAAATGCATCATTTATATGTTAGTTTAGTGTTCAGATGTTGAAAGGAAGAAATGGCTGAGAAACAAGTTATTTTTGTGATTCTACAATTATAATGCAAATGTGTCCTTTTTGGTAACCATTTAAACAATTGGCTTCAATTTAGATTTACTTTATAATAGTTAATGATGTACAGCTGTTTAAAATAGTGGTTTTGCTCTAGTACATTTACCTCAAATGATACTGGAAATCACACTAGAAACCTTCTTGTCCCATTTTATTTGTCCCACCTTAAAAGCCTGTCCTATTAAGAAATTTACGTGGGTCCTTAAGGTGTTAAATCTTAGTGAATGATTCCAAATTGTCACTTTTTGACGACTAAATTGTAAATTAACTTGGATTTCCAAAAACTCTAAAGCTAAAGCAGGCCTGTTAGAGATGATGCTTAAATTTAAAGTCCCAAATATTTAAATTATGTGGTAGGAAGAGCCACAATGCCAACATTGAAGCGCAAAAGAAAGTCTCTCAGACATGCCCTGAGAGATGGGTGATCACTTATTTTACAGTGTAAATAATTCAATTTTCGCAGCATAAAACATGTTTTTCCTAACTGGGATTGTTATTATTTTTTAATAAACTTGAAAAATTTGATTGTGAAGGGAAATTAAAATGGCTACATGAGTGTAATCTTTTTAGTAATAAAAGGTTTTGCTTTTTAGTAATAAAGTGTAAAACTTTTGTCAGCTGCTATTGGGATTTGTTTAACTGAAAATATTTTTTTTACATTTTGCTTTACAAAATGTGAATATATATATATATAAAGCCGGGGCCTTTATTTACCTGAACTGAGGAAGGTAACAGGCTTTTATTTGAAGCAGGCTTTTATTAGAGGCAGGCCTTTATTTCTAATTCCATCTGTTTGATAAGTAATTGTTTTAAATAACCCGTTTTAAATTAAAAGCGATAGCGTTCCAATGGACAGAGATCATAATATTAGCACAGAATCAATCACCGAAAGAAACAGTTCGGTTCAGACGCGCTCTGTGTCAGTCTGCTTCATGCTGAATCACATATGCGCAGTATCATCAGCTCTCGAATCGGACGCGTCCGACAGACACGGTTCTCGGTTCAGTGTACTGGTGATGATCCAAAAACCGATGCAATTACTGGTTCTTGATTCGAGAACGAGAAACGCTCCAGCAGTGGGCGTGTACGTTCATTATCTGGCTCCGCTGCACAAATTTCCCCCGGCCTTTATTTGTCCGTGTTGACCACGGCCACTACAAGAGGCCCGGCGTTTATTTGACTACTGGTTTTTATTTGAGGAATTACAATATATATATATATATATATATATATATATATATATATATATATTTTATATATCTCGTATTTTTCGGACTATAAGTCGCACCTGAGTATAAGTCGCATCAGTCCAAAAATATGTCATGATGAGGAAAAAAAAATATAAGTTGCACTGGACTATAAGTCGCATTTATTTAGAACCAAGAGAAAACATGAATACACGGTATATAATAGACACGATTTTTATTTTGGCTGCTGACCAAAACTTATTCAAGTTACAGTTATAACTCACAGGTCCTCTCTAGGTGCTGATCCACCATCTCGGCTGAATTGTACTGGATCCGGGTAACTACAGTGACCATCTGATCTGGATACAGACTGAATTTGGTGGCTAAAGGTGACCTCGGAATAAGAGAGAAACAGACTAATATTAGCATAGATGCCATTCTTCTAACGATGTAGCAAGTACATTGTGTGTTATGGGAAGTGTTCACGGTTCCGGTTTTCCTAATTAATGCAGCCTTAAAATCCTTTAACAGATTTGAATAATAGAAAGGTGTTAGTGTGTTATGTGTAAGCCAAGTTAAAGATGTGGGTCTTTGATCTAGATCAGGGATAGGCAATTCCAGTCCTGGAGGGCCACTATCCTGCCAACCCTAATTAACCCTCAGATGGTTTTCGGTTTTTTTTTTTTAACCCCAAATGACTTTTGCTCAAATAAAAAAAAAAAAAAATGTTCCCTTTGTCCAAATGGTATGAAACCTTCTATGGCTCTCAATACTTTCTAGATCTACAAAAAAAAAAAAAAAAAAAATTGGAATGATATCTGTTTTTATGTTAGCGTGGCAAAAACAACGCAGAACACATCGACAGAAATGGCACAAATAAAGTGGCACACTTCCACCAATGCAAAAACATCCACAATGCTAAATTATATTGCTCACAACACACATACACACACACACACACACACACACACACACATAGAGGAATACATTTTTGAGACTATTAAAACTGTTCTCTTATCATTTGTCAAATAAAATCATCCAAAATGCAGAACCAACACAAATATAAAGTGGTGACACTGAGACCGACAATGTGTACACACACACACACATGAGGATATAAAACAACTGCTCTCTTATAATTATTTCAATTAAATCATGCAAAATGCAGAACCACCAAAGAGGGAGAGAGAGATGACAGGATGAGACAAAACAATTTAGCACGCACACACAAACCTGCTCCAACGCCGTCTACAGAAGTCATGCGGTTTACCATGCTTATTGCCTTGCAATGCATTGTAATGTAACATTATTGAAAAACTTTTTTTTTTTTTAAGTAAAAAAAACTAAACTTTGACCAAAAATATTTCATTTTTGTTATAATTTTTATTTTATAATATTTAGATATGAATCCAACTTGTGAAAAGATATCTTTCAGGTAGTCAAATAGCAAATAGCATATAGTGGAGCTCTATAGCCATCTAGTGGTTAAAGTGATTTTATTTTTATTTTTTTACAGCATTTTCCAAAAAATGGGTATAAATGTTACATTAAATAATTTAAAATTATCCATGTTATCCCCATGAATGAAAGTTAGAAATCTGGGTCTTTTTTTAAAGTGAATTTTACATCAAATGCTGTTTTTTTTTTTTTTTTGTAAAAAGCCTATTTAAATAAATATTTATTTGTTTATAGAAATTTAAAAGATATCATAAATCCTCCAAAAACTGCACAAATGTTGAGTAAAAACATTAACAAACAGAGTAAAATTACATTTGTAAACAAAAAAAATTAAAAAAACTATTATCTTGTTACAAAATTAAATGTTATTGTCCCAAAAAACACGAGTATGGACAGGAAACGAAGACCATCAGAGGGTTAAACACACCTGAACAAGGCAATCAGTGTTTTCGGGATTACTAGATAGATACAGGCAGGTGAGTTTTTATGAGTGCTGAAGCTAAACTCTGCAGTATAGTGGACCTCCAGGAACGGAGTTGCATATCCCTGATCTAGATTTAAACCGACACTTCCATTAATGCCAGCAAAGTTTTAGTATTGAACGCAGCACTAAGATCCTATAGCACTAATAGAGAGACACAACCACAGTCAGATGTTAAGAGCAGGTTATTTGTAACTAAGGAGAGCAGTCTAAGTACTATGCTACGGTCTAAATCCTGACTGGAAATCCTCACAGATACCGTTTTTCTCTTAGAAAGAATATAATTGTGAGGACACTACCTCAGAAAAGGAAAGAAAAGGAAGATTTGAGATTGGTCTGTAATTAACTAGTTCTTCGGGGTCTAGTTGGGTTTTTTTTGATGATAGGCTTAATAACAGCCAGTTTGAAGGTTTTGGGGACATATCCTAATGACAAATTGATAATGGTCAGAAGAGGATCTACAGTAGGTGGACAGCCTAATTGGGCATTACTACAGCCGCGGTAATTCAGTCGCGTGTTAAAATCATTCGCGAAAATACCACCAGGTGGCGCAAAGGGACGGATTGCGAAAATAATGTAATTGTAAAATGGGATAAAAGAAGGAAGTAAAACAACAATAACATTATGATATAACATTGTAACTTTTAAAAAAAAAAAAATGTTACAATTTGTTAATTTCAAAATTAGGCTACAGTCTACTAAACAAAAATTAAAAGAAGAACTTTACACAAAGGATCATATGAATGCTATTTTTATTAAACAGTAAATAAATATAAGGCCTATGGGTGTGTGTGTATATATAATTTAAATGTTTTCATTTCATTTTCATTTCGGTTCATTCTTGGTTTAAAAAAAATCTTCAGGTTCCATATGCAGAGCGAAATGGGAACGGTCCAGCATTTACCAATAATTAGTATTAACTCTGTTAATATTCTTGATTTTTCAAACTACCAACAGACGCCACGCAGCCAGTGTGTCAGCGTTCCAGACGTCCGCTTGGTCGGCAGTACGTCCGCTTTATAACGTTCACTGGTGGACGTTCTGAGGACATCCGGATTTGGTAACCTTTTTGACGTTCGCTGGCGGACGTTCGGAGGACATTCGTCTGAGACAGTTTGTGAACGTCCCTGTTTCGTCCCTCATCTGCCATTTCCATTCCAACACTTGAAAAATTCAGTTCTTTTTCTTTTATCATCAGACCGGACCAGGGCAGTAACTAGTTACATGTAACTAATTACGTAATTTAATTGCAAAATAAATGTAGCTGTAATCTTTTAATGTAATGTAAACTGTAATTAAATTACAGTTAATTATGATATTGTTAATGATTACAAAGGGAGTTACATTTGAATATTTTCACACATATACATATTTAAAATATGAGACACCAATGTTTCTGAAGTTGAAGACACAGAATATGACACATGCTTATTCCATAACAGTTTTATTTCCTATTTTGGTTTATGTAAATGATTATTTATTTATTTTATTTTATTTTTAGATTAACTGCCTTTCTCCAAGGCATTATTAGATGCCAATGTTTCCTTTCATAGCTATGCAAAGATTTGATTTCAAAAAGAGATCATAGCTATTAAACTATATCTTATGATATCAAATCTGTATTTAACCTAAAAAAAGATTGCAAAGTAAAAAGAGCTGCTAAAGTCCTATTTTGAGGTGGTTGTACTTTACAATTAAATTATAGTCTTAATTCAAATGAAAAAGGATTCTGAAATCTGAGAGTAATCAGTGTTGAGTACCACTGTAACATTAACCCTGGCTGCTTTAAATGATTCAAAATAATCAAAATTTGAAAACAATATAAATTTTGAAAAGTGATCAAATGTAATCCGTTAAATTACTTGGTCACTTGAAACAGTGACACTACATATTACATTTTAAATAAGGTCATTTTAATCAATCAATCAATCAATCAATCACCTTTATTTATATAGCACTTTAAACAAAATACATTGTGTCAAAGCACTGAACAACATTCATTTGGAAAACAGTGTCTCAATAATGCAAAATGATAGTTAAAGGCAGTTCATCATTGAATTCAGTGGTGTCATCTCTGTTGCAAAGTCAGATTGTGCAGAAGAATCATCTGTTTCCTGTGGTCTTGTCCTGGTGGTCATCTGAGACTAGGTCTTTACAGGGGATCTGTATCTGGGGCTCTGGTTGTCCTGGTCTCTGCTGTCTTTCAGGGCAGTAGAGGTCCTTTCTAGGTGCTGATCCACCATCTGGTCTGGATACGTACTGGATTCGGGTGACTGCAGTGACCCTCTGATCTGGATACAGACTGGATCTGGTTGCCACGGTGACCTCGGAACAAGAGAAAAACAGACAAATATTAGTGTAGATGCCATTCTTCTAATGATGTAGAAGGTACATAGGGTGTTATGTGAAGTGTTTCCGGTTCCGGTTTACCTAATCAATGCAGCCTAAAAATCCTTTAACGGATTTGGATATTAAAAGCATATTAGTATGTTATGTGTATGCCAGGTTAAAGAGATCTAGATTTATCTAGATTAAATCTAGATTTAAACTGCAAGAGTGTGTCTACCTCCCGAACAATGTTAGGCAGGTTATCCCAGAGTTTAGGCGCCAAATAGGACAGACCTCTATTGTTTGTGATTCTGGCTGTCATCCTTTCTTGCATTGTCTTGAGTCTTCACTTTGCCAGTTATAAACTATATATTGTTAGTTGCCTGGATAGCCCACAGTCATTTAGCTATCAATATGCTCTCTACTGGATGTACAATGCTCTGCAGTACACTTTGTCTTTTTAGAATGTTAATTTCTACTTCTGCAGTTATTTTGGGGAAAGTAACTAAAAAGTAATACAGGAGTAATGTAAGGTAAGGAATTACTTTTAAATGACAGTAACAAGTAATCTATAATGTATTACATTTTGGAAATAACTTGCACAACACTGGTCCTCTTCCAGGCAGATTTGTAACATATTTTGTTAAAGGTCCCATGACGTGGATTATTTCCTTTTTTATGCTTTTTTTAATGTTTCCTTAGGTGTACTTATATTGTTATTATGGTTTTTACATTTAAAATTTAGAAATAAAAAGCATTTTTATATCCTGATATTAGCCCTCTGGCTTGATTGCTCTATTTGAAGGGGCGTATCTGCTGTGAGACTCCAAGTAAACAACAACTGTTGTATGTTTTCTCTCACAACATGCTTTCACCACAACTAACAGCAAACACATGAATAAACCACATGAATACAGTAAGAGCTTTGTAGTGCAGCATAACAGCGGCATTCATTGTAACGGCAGTTTAGGCAAGTGTGCAGATATACTCGCGATGTGTGACAGCTCTGAAAAAATAAAGGGAGCGTTCTTTGATCGCTCTCTGTAGTTAAATCACAATTTAAATAACAGGTTTGTTTCATGCTATTAAGAAAAACAACATGAAGTTGATCGTATAGTCACTGGCTTGATTCACTGATGCATAAACAGTATTAAACGATTTAGAAAGAAAGTCTGTGTGAACTTGAATAATTAGCTACACATCAGAAATCACTGATCACAGATCAAGCATTAATGAACCATGTTATTCACTGTTTGTGGCGGTGCTGTTGAATCCATATCATAAAAGTCTGCTTGTAACGCCTGTGCTGACATTGCGACTGAATTATATGTATATATTTGGGCAGGAAAAGCAGAGAAAGGGGAGGTAACATTTCTCCTTATAACATCATAAGGAGGAGATTCAAGATCAGCCCGGTTGAGCTTCCATTTTCTCAAAGGCAGAGAAAGATTTTGATTTGAAAGAAAGTGTATGTATTGAGAGAAAGATTTCGATCAAAATCTCGATTTACACCGATTAAAATTTCTAGAAACTTGGGGACCATATACAGGCAAGTGGAACTCATATTAATGTAAAAAAACGTCAGAAAGTGACATTTCCGTGTCATGGGACCTTTAATTGGAACTACTTAATTATTGCCCTGATGGTGAAAATTAGTATCTTCATTGCTTTAAACTTTTTTCTTACAGCCACAATTTATTTTGTGAAGCTCAAAAATCTTGTTCTGTACATCAGGTTTACTCCTTGTGATAGATGATTAAAGGGTTAGTTCACCCAAATATGAAAATTCTGTCATTGATTACTCACCATCATGTTGTTTCAAACCCGTAAAACAAGATTTCAATTGAATCTGAGAGCTTTCTGACCCTGCTTAGACAGCAACACAGCTTAAATGTTCCAAAGTCCAGAAACATAGCAAGGAGATCTGTGAATTAATCCATGTGACATCACTGGTTCATCCACGAAGCTACGAGAATACTTTTTGTGCGAAAAAAAAAAAAAAAAACTTTATTCAAGACAGCTCTCAGATTACATCAGAAATATCTTAATTTGTGTTCAGAAGATGAACAAAAGTTTTACAGGTTTGAAACAACATGAGGGTGAGTAATTAATGACAGAATTTTCATATTTGGGTGAACTAACCCTTTAAGTGCCATGACATGACATTCAGCCAAGTATGGTGACCAATACTCAGAATTCATGCTCTGCATTTAACCCACCCACACACACACAGAGCAGTGGGCACCTAAGTCGTGGCATTGCCGGCCCGAGATTTGAGCCTACAATCCTAGGGTTAGGAGTCAAACTCTCTAACCACTAGGCCACCATTTCCTTCTTAATCAGCTATCAGAAGGTCAGAAGGAGTACAACCAAATAGTAGAATTCTGATGTACAGAACAAGATTGTTGAGCTTCACAAAATAGAAATGGCTGTAAAAAAAAAATAGCTATAGCATTGAAAATACAAATTTCCACCATCAGGGCAATAATTTAGCAGTTCCAATTAAATAAAGATGTTACAAATCGGCCTGGAAGTGGGCATGTGTCTATATCATTCTAATGCATGCTGAGGAGAAGAGTTTGAGTGGCTAAAGACTCTCCAATGATCACAGCCGGAGAATTGCAGAAATTACTGTAGCGTAATCTTGGGGTCAAAAAGCCTACCGTATATTCTATATATAAATATACATACATATATATATATATATATATATATATATATATATATATATATATATATATATATATATATATATATATATATAATATTAGTGGGTGGCACTGTAAATGTATCAATTTCCTCATAATAACGGTTTTTGCAAATGATCACGAGAAAAAATTAAACAATCCAAGGTCAAAAACAAGTCAAGGCAAAAACAAGACTGATGGCTGAAGGTCTGGAATTCATGGTAGCTTTCATTGTCAAGGCCAGCACAGGAGAACATTCAGTGTTGCCAGATTATAAATGGCCATGTATCGTACCAGAAGTTCAAAATTATCGTACACGAGTGAAAACAGTTATTTATCTATTCTAAACCAACAACATTTTGACACGACCTGCATATTTCCACAATAAATAACTAGCTGTATGGTTGGACGGAAGCAGTGCGACAAAATACTATCCCATTATTTTCAGTGACTGTCTGCGTCGTGGTGCATATTAAAACATATTAAAATGATTTTTAACACTTGCTTTGACTCATCCAGTGAAGAAAGAATTTAGCTGTTGCTGCGTGGTGCAGTTAACTCCACATCTGAGCCGCTGTCATTGGAAGACTGTGTTGCCAGATGTTGGTTCTTCCGATTTTGCGTATGAGTATAGAAGCCCTATGACTGCAACTACCATCATTTGAATTTTCATAAAATTCTGAAATTATCGTACGTTACCGGATTTTTTTCATTATTAATCGTACACAGAGGTTAAAATTATTGTACAAATATGATAATTATTGTATGTCTGGCAACACTGAGGCCATTTGACCAAAATGTAAAGTGTCAACCAAATACAGTACATCGTCACGTTTCGGGGCGTGGAAATGTCACGACAATAACAGACCCGTGTGTTAAACTCTCTGACGTTTTTTTAGTGAAGTGAAGTGAAAGTGAAAGTGAAGTGACATTCAGCCAAGTATGGTGACCCATACTCAGAATTTGTGCTCTGCATTTAACCCATCCGAAATGCACACACACAGAGTAGTGAACACACACACACACACTGTGAGCACACACCCGGAGCAGTGGGCAGCCATTTATGCTGCGGCGCCCGGGGAGCAGTTGGGGGTTCGATGCCTTGCTCAAGGGCACCTAAGTCGTGGTATTGAAGGTGGAGAGAGAGCTGTTCATGCACTACCCCCACCCACAATTCCGTCCGGCCCGAGACTAGAACTCACAACCCTTCGATTGGGAGTCCAACCCTCTAACCATTAGGCCACGACTTCCCCAAGATTCTATGCCACAAATTGTACAACTTTACAACACTGCTTTCTTCTTTCGTTAGAGGGTTTGGCGTCACGGCATCATTTCCAGTTGGAAAATTACAGAACACGATATGCACGTCTACTGGAAATCCTGTATAATTCCACCAATCCGATGACAACTTCTAAATTCCTGAAGTGTTTCCACTGTTGTGTGCCGTATGCATCAGACATTTAGCCAATGGTCCATGGGTGTGGCATCTGAAGGCCCTTATATACTTCAAACAAAGTTCGTTTTTGTTCTTCATTTGGGGGGAAATAGAAATTCGAAAAGGCTGAGCGAAAGTGTACTGTTTCCAAACTTTTCAACACCCCCACGCTGCTGGCGGCGGGTTGTAGATTAATGTAAACGTGTCACGTTGCTTGTGACACCAAGATTGGTTGCAAGTTCTTTCTATGAATGAAATGCTTTCTCTGAATCTTTAAAGTCTCTCCACAAGCAATCGTACAGGTGCAGATATATTTGTGCCAGCTCAGCTATTTGACACTCCAGTGTATTCTGGAAATGTTGTTCTATGCTCAGACTTCCTTTGAATGAGGAACGAACCTAGGGGAAAAAAAAAATCATAGACAGTAAAAGACATGGACACAGCGATCCTATTAGATTCAACTGAGAAAAATGAAGTCAATTAGAAGCACGCACTTCCTGGGTGTCGTGCTTATTGCGCAGACTCAAACGACATCAAAGCTTGATGAAGTAGATGTCACGTGAGCAACCTGTAAGTCTTCTAACCACTGTGCCAAGATAAATCTGAATCACCCACCGAAACTTGCAGAGAAGGCGAGCGTGAACAGGAGTAAATTTTGGAAAGTATTCTGATTATTATGTCCCTTGACTTTATGCCTCCACATCCCCCCGCTAGCCTCATAGACAGTAAAAGATTGCCTGCGAGCTTCTCCTCCTGTCCATACGGTAATTTCTCTACTGTGTGACAGAGAGTCGCTGGTTATGACGCAATCGTTAGCCTATTTTTTTTTTACAAAAACTGCTTCTACGGGACCATACCATAAGATACACGTTAATGGAGCCTTTTATACATTTCCGTGTTTCTTTAGAAATAATTAATGGACAAATGGAGTCTTTAAATGCATCAGATGTAAAGTTATTTGCTGTCAAAGTGACGCCAAAATGAATGGGAGTCAATGGAATGCTAACAGCAGGTGGGGGTCCGCTAGCCAGTGGCGGCGCCCGGGGTGCTTCAAAAAAATATGAAACCCTGCCCCTTTGGAAAAAATGCACGCCAAAGAAGGTGGGGTTTCAGAAGAAACCTACTGATTGCGTAACCGCCAAGGACCAATGGAAGCTCAAAGGTGTTTAGGAGCCAAAACAAACTCCCCAGAAAGTTTTGAACTGCAGAAATGAACTCAAAACGAACTTTTGATTTAATTCAAAATTATGTCATATCAGTTTGTTTTTCGATTTCGTTTGAAGTATATCGCCTTGAGGTTAAGACATTGGCAAAGCTCTGGGATGGAGTGCCCTCTAGAGGAGCTCCTGGGCTCCAGCTGAAGATCGTGACAATAGTATGATTTTTTTGTTGTTTTTGTTGTTGTTTTTAATTTAATCGAATTAGACTTTGTATTTTGCTATAAAAATTATACATTTTAAAAAGCTGATAAATTTTTTATAGACTAAAGACAAATCTTATTGCTGTTATTAGGTGGCTGGCACAAATAATGAATGTAATTGGAGTGATATATTTTTTAAGCACACTGTCCCTGCTGCATGGTATGATTTCTGGTAATAATTTGAAACCCACACATATTCAAATCAGTTCAGCAGTCCTGACAACTCCTGGTGCTCCCAATCCGGGCAATTGCATGCACAGTTGTTGTGTTCAAAATGCCATACTATCATACTACGCTTACTTTTTCTGCAGAATCCAGTATGTATTCTGTTCATGTGCAAATTTTCTGTATGCAGGAATTACCTGGGTGACCTACTATATTTAGCAGAATCTGCTAAATATAACTCAAGTACACTGAAATCAGTAAATAAGCTGTGTTCAGAATGGCATACTTCCACACAACTCCTATTATATTGCAGTATGCTGCGTGTATAATGTCAATATTAAGAGAATGTTCTGTATGCATGGCATGCCCTGATCACCTGCTACATTTGCTGAAATTTGATGTATGCATCTGAAGACACTGCATGGGATACTGTTTCCCAGAACGCAATTCACTCCATGTAATGTTTCATCTTCAAACGTGTCAGTGAACTGGAGACGGGGAATGGTAAATATAAAACACTTTTATACATACATGCTACTGTAAACAGCAAACTATCGCTGTTTATCTAAAAACAATATCATAAGTAGGACATAAATTGTACTTTAATCTCTACAGCACGTTTCCGATCAAGTCAAATGACACCACCTTTATTTCTATAGTGTTTTATACAGTACAGATTATTTTAAAGATAATTGAATGATAAAAATATTGAAGTAATAGAATATATAAGTAGCGCAGTGGGTTTAAGATGTGTGATGAAAGATTTTGAGTTTGAGGCCGCCCTTTACCAAAACTTGTTCTAGGCTACTCCTTTTCCCACCACATATCAGATCAGAAAGGCATTTATTTTTAAAACTGGAAATAAAACTTCTTATTAATAATACAGTATTATTAGGTGGTTAGCACAGGGAGGTTTTTGTCCCAAAAAAGTTGCATTCATTTAATAATATTTTTAAGTATGATAATTTAAACACACTATGTTATTGCATACTGTTTTATGTTGTACTACAGTACTGAAATATAAATAGTTACCTCCTAACTACTATTTACACAATTATTAATTCTGCTCATTGTGTAAAGTCTATTAATTATGAAATGAGTTGAATTTGGCAATATAGCATTGTTTACTATGAATAATTAATTAACAAGCGTTTGTAAAAAGAATGTTTGATGCATTTATTTGTGAGGTAACAACTTCAGTAGTACCAACCACGCATGTAAAATGACAACATTTCTCAAATAAAGACCACATGCTCATATAATGACGTTCGTTAGGCGTGATCTTTCGCTCTCTCACATATACACGCGTGCGCGCAAATTCCTCGCGTAGCACTGTTGGGGAAAGAGAATGAGAGGGAAGGAGGGGTGAAGACTCAACTTCTGTCAACAGAAGGAAACGCTTTCTTTTTATGCCAGTAACAAAACTCTCGGCCTGTTTTCGTACTCTGGTCAGATGATCGTCTCTGGACTTTATCTGTGATTAACAATATCTAATGGGATTAAAGAGGCTCAAGTTACCGATGCGTACAAGCGAACTGTCGAAGTCCGTTATATTAAACTGTGTCAAACATTTAAGAGAACGCCTAAACTAACTTTTTGAAGGATGGGGCATAATTTTATATAAGTTCGACGATTTGAGATCCGCGCGTTCAGCTGAAGAAAAACGAATGGAAGAATGGAAATACTTATTTAGGATAATATCTTAACTAGCTAACGTTAGTTGTGTAGTTGTTTTTAGAGATGTGCTATTCTTGCATATCCGTTTGCCACGTTTGAAGACTCGAACGATTCGAAACCGTCGTTTCCTTTAAAGAAGGCCAACTCGTATATTATCCTTCACATGTGTGGGTTTCCCCTCAAACTAGACCATGAGTCATTTTGACTGGCTTAAATGCTGTTGAAGTTGACCAGAAGGATAAATCCACCCATTACAGAATGCTGGTGTGAGGGTACTGAATATGGCATCGGCGATTTTTGAGGGCACATCCCTGGTGAACATGTTCGTCAAGGATTGTTGGGTTAACGGGATACGCAGGCTCATCATTAGAGGAGAGGAAGAGGAGTTCTTTGAAATAAGGACTGAATGGTCGGACAGAAATATACTCTACTTGCACAGAAGCTCCTCAGATTTGGGAAAACTTTTAAAAAGACTGGTGGAGTCTTTCCCTGAAGACGGAGATTTATTAAAGTCCCCACTGATAAAAGGTAGGTGCCAAGTGTTATTAAATTCTACTCGAATCATCTATTCTATTCTATTCTATTCTATTCTATTCTATTCTATTCTATTCAACAAATCATTTTTCGTTTACTCGATTTATTTAATATTTTGTTTACTTTTGCTTCCTGCATTTTAAAGAGAAAAATACCTTTGCAAATCACAACATTTCTGAAGAACTATTCGCCTCATCTGTGACTTCATAGCGCAATAAAACATCTCTACTCGATTACACTAGACTACTCTTCTCTACACTTGGAAATCTGTGGTTATTAACTCAATGAGCTATTTTAGCCAAATGAAAATGACTTTTGTTGATGTTATGTAGTAAGGCTTATTGAAGTAGTCATATCAAAAATATTTCATCATAAAAACAGTTATGCCTACTGTACTGTATTCTACTTTAAAAATCCAGATGTTTTCCACTAAAAGTACCCACTGGAAGCAAATGTGTTTATTGGTTTGGGAACAAGGTTCAAGTATTCTGCTTAATAATTCATACTGTACTAGACACAGTGACACACAAACCAGACCTATCATGTGGCTCTTTGCCTTTTGAAACAGATGACTCAGTGACTAGAGCTTTCTGAATATAGAGCAGCCTTTTTTTAATTCTTTTTTTTTAGATTTCACATGCCAGGACAGAACATTACACATATCACCCTACTAAGGAAATAAGCATTCACAACTTTTGAAAACAATATCACCGGCACCTGGACATTGTATGTCTGAGTTATAGCAACTTTATTTTTCATGGCGAATCATCGAAATTCGCCAGGCCACCATGGACATGCCCTTCGACAAAACCTCAAGATCTTCCCAATTTAACATCGCAAAGGCCTTTAGATTAGGCATACCAAATTTGGTGTTGATCGGAATACATTTCTAGGAGGAGTTCGTTAAAATATAACGCATGGAAATGACAAAAATTAAACAAAATTTGCTCATAATATTAAAAATAACCGACTTACTGTTGGGTTTAGAATTTTGCTCCAAGAGTCTTTTTTTGTAGGTATTGGTGTGCCAATTTTTGTGCATGTATGTGAAACATAGCTGGAAGGCTGTTGATTTTCTTAGTATAGGTGGCGCTGTTGAGCCAATTTGCCACACCCTCTTCTGAATCCTCGCACCATCGGTGCTCGGGCCCTAAATATATTGCTTCACTGACTTATATCATTACTGAGGCTGAGTGTGTGTTGTAAAGGGTGCCTCCTAAATTTAGCCCCCCATGGCATCCATGACCACACACATACACACCCTTTAATGTTTTATGGGGACTTCCCAAAGACGTAATGGTTTTGAACAAACTGTATTTTCTATCTGTTTATCCTAATCCTACCTCTAAAACTATTTTAGATTTTCAAAACACTTAGTTCTATATGATTTGGAAGCTTGTTTCCTCACGAGTCCCAAAAAGTCCCCACAAGGTCAAAATTTTCTAATACACTTGTATGACTATATTTGTGGAGGCATTTGGTCCTCATAATGTAGTGAATAACAGTACAAACGTAAACACCCACACTTGTATTTGTGAATTACATGGAAATTGCATAACATGTATAGATCCATGGCTGGAAAACTCACTGCAACAATCCCAGTGTGAATATGTAGATAAAGCAGGGCTGCACAATTAATCAAATTTCAAATTGCCACCATAATTACATAATCGTTCAAAGCGGCAATTAATTGTTTCAAGTCCACTTATGTTATTCTGAGTGTCTATTTTTTATTATTTTTTATATACTACTATGCATATTTTAACTTTTTTATTACTATTTAAAGAAAAAACAAATTAAATGCAAAATTTAACATTTGATGCTTAGTACTTTAGAAAAGCAATAAAGGCTTTTCAGTGTGAGTGTTTTCAGCTTGTTTATTTTTATATACAAATATGGCATGTAGTTGCTTCAAACAATGATATAAACATCATTCAATGTAAATTGTGATAAGTGATAATCATAATTAATAATCATAATTATCAACTAATACTAGCACTTACCTTTTATTTTCTTGTCTTTCATATTGTTTTTATATATATATATATATATATATATATATATATATATATATATATATATATATATATATATATATAACAACAACCTGGCTATGTGTTCTGTACTAGACTAACTGAGACTTGTCATGGCACTTGTATACTGTTGTTCTCTTGTTGATCTAGTTGCTTCTATTGTTCTCATTTGTAAGTCGCTTTGGATAAAAGCATCTGCTAAATTATTAAATTAAAATTTAAATTTAAAGGGAACAATCGACAAATATGATTTTTGTCATTATTGTTCAGACCTAAGATAGTGTTAATGCTTAACAGTTAAATAAACAAACATAACTAGATATGTTTGCTCTTATTTTTGTCTTTTTCAACATCAGACAGGTTTCTTGTGAAACAGTTTTGTTCTTATCAGTTCAGTACATCTGCTTGGGTGGACTGCATGTTAAGCCACATCATGCTTGTTTTCAACATTATTATATGCTGAGTAGCTAATGTTAATCTGAATGTGTTATGTGTTACTGAGGGACAGTTTGAAATTTGAATGCTGATTAGGGGATAAAATCAATAAACTCTGAGAAAAAACGGGTATCAAAGTGGTTTCTCATTCCCCCCATCTGCGTGGTGCCTGTTAACACTGGTTACTCTTTTGTTATCCATATGGAAACTTTTCAAATGGTGACAAAATGTTAGCAGAATGTTAACTTTTTGGAGGTAGACAACATGAAAGTGTCTTTTAAAACTCAAAAAAGACCCTAGTTTTTACCCCACATAGGCTTAAATCTATAGACCACAGGAAACAAAAACTTCCACTGCAAATCCTGACAGGAAGATCACCGGAAGAGCATTGATATCTGTTGGGAAAACAGCATAGTTGGATTAAGTCACATTTAGCTTGTATCTTGTTTGGGAAAGAGTCGTATCTTCCTTAAAGGCACACTATAGGATTTTCACAAAAATAAACTGTAGACTCTTACAAAAATAATCCATTACTTTATGATCCACTAGAAGTGTGTGGTGGTGTTTTTGTCTACATAGATATTGTCCTTTGCCTGTATTTTCTTATTTGAATCTTCTATTGCTGTGCTCATTTCTGGGCTGCATCCTTTATCGAGTGGGTGTGTTGTCTGTGTCTGAAGCTTTGGAAGCTCAACTAATTTGTAATATCTTGACACTAAAACAATTGACTAATGTTACTATTGTCTTACTAACTTGTCAGATCGATATCCATAATTCATACATTTTTATGATGACACAATTGTTTATTGGCGAGCTAGAATGAAGACCGCTCACTCGCAAATAAAAAAATAAATAAAAAAATAAAAATAAAAAATGCATATTTAATGCAATATTTAAAACCATACTTGCAAAACACCTAATCGTTTATCTTCCCATAAATAGTCCACTTTTGAGTTACTGCAGGTTGGGCTGTGTGTGTGTTCTGGCAACTTATATCATGTCAAGGTTAAGGGGTGCACACTTCTGAATGAGCTGAGCCTATTCATGAGGAGGGCCAAGGTTTGAATATTGTTAACAAACAGTAACCGAAAACAGTGTTAATTTTGGCAGGCATTTTTGATTTAGTCTTGAGACAAAAATGCTTAATAGTCTTAGTCACATTTTAGTCATTTGAGTCTTTCATTGTTTTAGTCGACGAAAAGTCATTGCATTTTTGTCAACTTTAAGTCACTACTTTTAGTCAGCCAAACTGTAGTTACCAAAATTTATTTTGGTAGCTATTTTATATGTTGTTTTCAAATTAAAATAATCATTGATTCTTCTCTGTTTAGAACAAATCAATTAAGCTTATGAGAAATTTGAATCAAGGACTGAATTTGGAAAACCTTGAATAAATTATGACAGTTTTCATTTTTGGATGAACTATCTCTTTACGTGAAAAAGGATAAACTTATAAATTATATATATATATATATATATATATATATATATATATATATATATATATATATATATATATATATATATATATATATATATATTTATTTATTTATTTAAAGAGGCATAATAAGACAAATACAATAGAGATACAAATTAAACTCATTTTAGTTTGTCTACATCTCGTCTTAGTCACATAAAAAAATCTAAATTTTTCATCTTCGTTAATGAAATTAACACTGACTGAAAATCCTACAGTTACCCATTATTCATCATTTTTTTATATATATGTATATATTATTGCTGAAGTGTGAATGTACTTTTGCATCTGTCTGACTCATGCTACTGGAGTGTTATCAAAAACACTTCTACACTTATATTTTCTGTCCAGAGTAATTTTAAAGGTATAACATTAACAGCATAACTCTGTGACTATAGAGTCAAAATGGTCTAAAAATGATTTAATGACCTAAAACTGTACTGCCCTGAGAGGTGTCATCAGCATGAGACATTAGTAATGAACAGTCATTACATCAGCTTGGACTTTTGTAGACTCTTCACAGGCTGAATTAGAAGGGCAGCCCTCACTAGGCCCAGATAGGGCCCACAATATTAATCTACAACAATAAATCTGTTTCACTTTAAATACATTTAAACTACTATATGTTTAAACTACTACTATACTATATGTTTTTGGGAAAAACAGTTCAATCATGACAACTCCAAGATTTTAGCATGGTGATGGATATGACAATGTTAATGTTGACTACTAACAATTTATACATGTTGACTTACATATCTGAATTAAAAAAACATGAATTCCTTAACATTGCAATATATGTTTATTGCTCTTAAAATTACAAAATAAAAGACTAAGAATGCATTACTTTGCACTTGTATAGAGATAGCATTCAATAAAACCTTGAAGCCTTGAAAACACATAGCTTACTGAAACAAGCTTACTGAACACATAGGGCCTAGCTTACTGAAAAAAAGTTTTTCTTTCAGATGAAAATAACAACAACTTGATGTCTAGCATTCAATAAAAAAGGTCACCCAAAATACTTGTTTAGAGCAATTGAAATAATACAGTAACCAATGTAAACTTGAGGGCTTTAAGCTAATAATGCTTTTACAAACAAACAAACAAAAAAATAACAGTGGGAGCCAGCAGCCTGTCAAAAAATCTCCGAATGCTCCACGTGAATCTTTGGCGTTCCGCCCTTTTTCTATCGTATCTAATGATTTTAGTTAATATGCATGAGGGAGAGAGAGAGAGAGCAAGACAGCGCTCGTGTAGTTTGAAGACTGTGAGTGCGCGAGCGCGCGTGAAACTTTGGTGTTTCGCTCTTTTTCTATTGTGTTTAATGATTTTGATTAATATGCACAAGGGAGAGAGAGAGCAAGAAGCGCTCGTGTTGTTTGAAGACTGTGAGTGTGCGCGCACAGCCGGGGATCTCTCTCGTACGCGCCCTGTCAGGCCCAGCAGTCATTCTATTCTACATCACTCACCGATCAAATAAGGCTTTGACAGCCGCCAAAAAAAAGATCAATGCAGAAAACCCCCTGGATTGGTTATATAACGTTGGACAGAATGTTGATCCGGCCATCGCGTATATTCAGCGCACATAAGGTAAACGTTTTGCAAACGTTTTTTAGAGAAATAAAAACGGGTAGACGAATCGATGCGCATATTTTGCGTTGATGTATTTTTTGCGTCGACGTCATTGATGACCTCGCCGCGTTGTCCCAGCCCTACTGTAGTTGTAGATTATTGCTGCTGCTGCAAAATAATGGGGGCAAAAATAAATTCATGTTTCTTTATTATTTAAAAACTAATGCAAACGTATCAAGATATATATATATAGAATATCATACATTTTAGTTACAAAATCGAGATTTTTATATATATGTGACCAATCACGGAAAGTAGGGACACAAGTCAGTTCTGGGGCATTTTGAGTTATTCACAGATTCTGAAAGTGTAGTCTCCAATCTTTCCAACGATGTGTAACACATGGAAATCCATTTGAATGTAGGCACTCAAAAAAGCTCAAAAGGCTGAAAAATGGCCTCTAAACATTGTGCAGTTCTCACCTGTTCTCACCTGCTGGGAGTGACAATAGGGCTCATTTACATCTCATTTAGATAAGCCATACCCCCTGTAAAGCTCCCCCTGTAAAGCTGCATGGTTGCATAGCAACGACAGACACAATGGGAAAAATCGGACCGCATACTATTAATAATATAGGAGAATGAGCATTGTGAATGTCAGTAATTTATCTTTTTTGACTTTTATAAAAATGATTTAGAGGCTGAAATATGTGAGTTTTATCTTTTTATAAAACCTTTTTTGTCAAAACTCTATTTGAACTTGTGCAGTGTAGATAATGTTGCAAGACACTCCTTTAAAATCTGGCCATAATTTTTAATGTTATTATTTTAATGTTTATGTAAACAAAAAGTACATATTGATGCTAATTTTATTTGTTATTTGCTGGTTTTCTACATAAAACTTGGTGAATTGATTTCATTGTGTAGCATTAGGACTTTTTGAACAGGATTCTGTGATAACCGATGAGCTATGAGCTAGCTAATAACAATAGGTAGATATGGGAAGGTCTAAACATGGACTAAACATGAGATAACGTGTACGTGTTCTTAGAATGAACACAAAACGACAAACTTTGATGTTTATGGAAACTCACCCCATAAGAAACAGAAAAGTATTCTTGCAGATCTCAATGCCTCCAATGAAATAAGTAGTTCGGGCACACTTTCTCTTTGTCAGGGTCTTCTTTGTGGATGTAACCATCTCTGAAGTTTGCACTGTGCGTCTGTTTGCCTCTAAATGTCCAATAATTTGCATGTCCTGCCACTCTTTTTCCGAATCCAGCCGTATGTTGTACATAATGTCTGGATCTGAACTTTCATCGTCGCTCAGATCGTCTTCAGAATCAGTGAGCGCTTGTTCATAAGCATCCGGCTTGTCGAAGAAGTACTTCAAAAATTTTTGGTGTAACGGCCACGGTTCAGCTCGTCTGCGATCATCTTTGCGGCGTCTATCTTCATTGAATTTTGATATCAGCTAGAGCCGGCCAGAGTGCTGCATAATTAGTAGCCACGCTTCCCTCGGAGGGCGAGGGCAATAACAAAAGAAACAAAAGCCGGCTTATCCAGTATGGAAATACAGACAGACAATGACACGCCTCTACTGCGTGCTTGAATCTCCGAAAAACAAGCCGATTTCAACTTCAAAATGTACGCTTTTAAATATACCAATACTGCTATCTCAAACACGGAGAGGCTTCTTCGTGATCTCAACTAACAGATTCTGCAAAAAAACGAAAATCACCAATTTTGAAAAAAAACGCTTCTTTCTCATTTTGCTCGAAAATTGTGCTTCCGACTTTTGTCACTGGTTTCCGTGACGGGTCACATATGTACAGTGTTTCCCACAGCCTTTCATTCTATTTGTGGCAGCACTCCCCGCCCCCATATACAATATATGTATATGTATATGCAAATAAATTTTCTGCCATCAGGAGGCGCTGTAAGAGCGGGAGAGATAGAGGTTTCTCCAGTAATGGGCTGTAAAGCAGTGCTGAGCTCACAAATGCTGCTTTATCAGGCATTACGTGCAAGATGAAATGAAACTGACATAAAAAAAATTCTGAATACAGTCGGTTAAAAAAAACGGTTTTTGATTTTGAAACATGTATTGCTCATGTTTATTCAGTGAAGTCAAAGCCTTTTGGAAAATCTATTTGTGGCGGTGGGTTTTGATATTGTGGCGGCCTGCCACAAATAAATCAATGTGTGGGAAACCCTGATGTATATGGCCCAGCCCTGGTGTGGACATACAGTGGAACACAGGACCACGGTGCTACAAAAATACAGATGTCCAGATGGTCCATGTTTCAGGAGGTAGGTGGTTTGAGTGGGGTTTCAGATGGGAGGCGGGGTGATTTGAGTTCAATGCTCTCACAGCCTGGTGGAAAAAGAGCGGGTTCTGATTCTCTGGTACAGTCTTCCTGATGGTAGGAGCGGGAAGAGACTGGGAGGGATGGATGGGGTCCTTCACTTACTGTTGGCTTTGCTGGAGCATTGTGTAAGGACAATGTCCAGGAGGGAGGGGACAGGGGCACCGACAATCTTTGCAACTGTGTTCACTGTCCACTGGAGGGTCTTGCAGTCTGCTGCACTACAGTTCCCATACCAGAGAGTGATGCAGCTGGTCAGCACGCTTTCAATGGTGCCCCTTTAGAATGTGGTGAAGATGGGTGAAGGGAGGCTTACTCTTTTCAGCCGGCGGAGAAAGTGTATCAGAATCGTACCAGAGTTCCCCCTTTGGTTCGGTTCGATTGGGCAGGAGAGAAAGCAGCAATCGCACTCGGGTGCGCACCAAAAGCGGACCAAACAAGCATACCGAGACCTGCTTGAAGAGGTGGTCATTATGGGATGAGGAAGTGTTTGTTGACAGTTTGAACTTTAGCATGGCAGCTCATGGACAAACTTGGAGTAGTGAGGAGGTGCGGAGCCTCATAGAAATTTGGTCAGATGACCATGAGCATGTCAGAGTTAAGAAGAATTAATGCACGCCTTCCCTTGAAGTTACGAGCGATTCCCGCTCGCCTTTTGCAGTGCATTAGAACGTTGTTTTCAAGCCGCATCCGTGCTTCATTATAGAAATGTTTTTTTTTTTTTTTTTTGCATATTGTGGTGTATACAAACAATGCAATAGATTATGGCCAGGGACAAAACCAGCCTGCGCAGTTGTGTTGTTGTGTAGTCTCCGTGATGTTTGCTGGTTTTTCCTCTAATGTTGGAATTTTCCTGCACGTAAATTCTGACCAAACGAAAAGCAGTTTAGGAAATACGTCATGGCCAATGAGTGATATAAATGTTGTCATGTGGTCACCATCATGTGACCACGGACCAAAGCAATCGGTGTGGTGGGAAAAGGAACCATTCAACCAGCTGTGCCACTGTAGTGTGTTTCATCGCTGTTGCTGATGAGACCTACCACAGTTGTATCATCTGCGAACTTGATTTGGTTGGAGCTAAATTTGACAGTGCAGACGTGGGTCAGCAGCATGAAGAGCAGGAAATGTAACAGCCCTTTCCATAATCACGAGCTCAATCTGTCAAAATAAATGTAAGGACAGTTAATAATATCCTTAGTTTTACCATCAGTTCAAGCCCGAAAGGGGAACAGAGTGGTGTGACATACACAGTGATGCATCTCATATGTGTTTGCAGTAAACGAGCGTATGTTAAAGACAGCTGACTCCACTGTGACCCTCTCTCTCTCTCTCTATCTCTCTCTCTCTCTCTCTCTCTGTCTCTCTCTCTCACACACTCTCTCTTACACAAACACACGCAACGCACAAAACCCTGCATTTGAACTTTCAGTAGCAAATACTTCAACTAATAACAAAACATACTTACAGTAGCTGATTTAGAAGCACCAGATTGTCGGTCAAAGTCAGAATGACCACCTCTCCTAGGTTCACGAAACAGATCATCCATAAAGTGCATTGCTGTTCTGTTGTAAGTAATCTTAAAGAATCCTAAATGCATCTACTTTGGGAAGACCAAATAAAGTGCTTTTGCTTTTGCCTAGATACACACAGCATCTCCCTGACATGGCTGCTTCAACACTAACTGCGGTTACTAAAACCATGCCACCTTTGTGTGAACATTTGGGCGGCATTAAATATTTCCACATAGTGATGTAAACATGTGGGGGTGTGTTTGAATGAGACATTTTGGGGGTGCGTGGCAGAGTCTTAACTTTGATAAAGAATATCTTTTTGGATTAGAGACTTTAGTCTTTGAAATACAGACCTTCTTTATGCACCAAGAGCTTGTAACACTTCAAAGAGAAAGGAAAAAATTAAATTGCATCATAACCCCTTTAAATGCAGTTGTCTCCTTTTATATTAATTGTGTCCAAATTAAAATTTGTAATATAGAAATGTTTCTACTGAATGTTTGATGACTGAATGCGTATGCATGCTGGTGCTATGCACAAGGAGACTGAACTGCTGTAAGGCTCCATTAATTAGGCATATATAATTAGCTAGGCGAATGCCTATTTTACTCTAACACAGTGTGTACACCAGATGCCAGTGCCTCAGCATGACAAAGTTAATAGACCCGCTATGTTAGGTAAAGCTGTCCGCATTGTATGCAGTGCAATATGGTGAAAGCAACAAAACTTCTGCTACTGCTGCTATAATATTCACTAACATTTCAAAACTGAGTTAAAGTACACGCTGTTGCTGTTCATGATATTCACAATATTGTAGTAGGGATTTACCATGCAAGCTGTTGCGGTTGTAATATTTAATCAGAATTTGCTAAGCATAATAATAAATCTACTGTAGCGGCACTAAACCCTGCAGTAAGCCCTGTTGAATAAGCAAAGTTATAAATGCCTACTACACTATAAATAGTTAATTTACCCTCCGTGAGTTATCACTAAAATTTTATGCAATTAAAGCACTATCTGCTGCCACTGCTATATCAGCAACAATAATGACTTTCTATGCAAGCTGCTACTCACATTATTTCTAACCTTGCATCTGAATAGCTATGCATACTGCTGAACAAAAGTACTTTTTAATAAATAAAAAACACAACCAATTAATGTTTATTTCGCTTTGAAGAGATATATAAACCCTGTTGAATTGAATAGCAAAATAATAAAATGTCTAATTCACTACTATCCAAGCATTATTTTAACATTTATTAAAATTCCCTAAACTAGCAATCTAAGCTATGCATACTGCTACTACAGCTGCACAAAAGTACTTAGAATTGCTATAAGTGTCTTTATCAACAAGCAAACACAATCAAATTTAGCTTATTTGCTTTGAAGAGTTCACAAAATATACCCTAAGCCCTGTTAAATAAGCAAATAAATAAAATGTCTGTTTCACAGCTGCCGCTGCTATATTAGCAACAATAATTTGACTTCCTGCTGCTAATATTATCTCTAACATTGCATATGAATTTGCTATTTACGCTCCTGCTATTAAATTCTCTATATGCAATTTGAATAACGATGCATATTGCTGCTTCAGCTGCACAAACATACTTAGAATTGCTATAAGCCCCTTTTAAATAAACAAAATGTAAATGATGCCTATTCACTTGAAGAGTTCACATGTATATTGAATATTGAAAAATTTAAAAGTCTAAATAGCTATGCATACTGCTGCTACAGCTGCATGAAAGTACTTAAAATTACTATAAGAAATTAAATATTTCACTTCAAAGAGTTCACAAAATCTCTGTATGCCCTGTTAAATAAACAAAGTAATTATTTCTACATGCTTCGCTATTGTTGGAAAGTTCCTGCTTACGCTCATTATTTCTGTACCTTTCTTAGATTTTATTACGATTTTTACTTCAGCAGATCAGCACACTGCTCAAACAACAGATTTTTGGCACAAAAACTAAAACTGAAAACTCTTTGGGATTGGAATAATACTAAAAAAAGAAGTAGAGGTGCTCCGATCATTATGCGCATCTCGTCAGTAAAGCCGGTTCTCTAATCAGCGGTTAATTCCATCAGGTGCGTGATTTCACATAGAGCAGCTGTTACTACACAGAGCCGTTGTTTATAGAGAAGATGCGCAAATCCACTTCATTTTCAGCGTTTTTTGGTGCATCTTCTCTATTAACAACAGCTCTGTGTAGTAACAGCTGCTCTGTGTGAAATCACGCACCTGATGGAATTAACCGCTGATTAGAGAACCGCCTTTTACTGACTAGATGTGCATTAACGATCAGCCGATCGTGATCGAAGCACCCCTGAAAAGAAGACTTTGCCTCCCACATTCTGGAAACCGAAAAACAACTGCCTACATTCAAGAGAGAATAAGTCTCCTGTTGAATCTACTTGCTGCATGAACTTGGTACTTGCAAAATGCTACAAACGATTGTTGTTCTTGAAACAAAGTTCCTTGCTGGACTTCCAAAACAGGCAGAACACACAGCAGATCATCATCATAGACCCCCTCAGCATACAGCCGGTGAGTCCCATGAATCTAGTGAATCTCAACAGTTTATACAAAGTGTAGAGGAACAAGCTGAAACTGATCATTACAGTAATCGATGGCACAAACAGGGACCGAGACCCAAATGCACACCAGGTTGTCATGAGTTTCTCGTATTGCTGCAGTAGCATCATCTATTCCAGATTTGGCTATGACAAGGCTTGTGAATACTGGTATTCTACCACCCCCTATACATCTTGAGAACAGATTTTAAGAAGTAATGGAATGCGGGTGAGTAATCCCCAAATGTGATTAAACATGTATCAGATCAGCAAGCATCTAACATCTCACCAGATATATTATCGCTCTCCAGTATCTCCACTTCTAAGCTTCTCACAGAAAATGGAGGAACTTGTGTATGCTGGGACCAAACTCTCCCACTCATTTACTGCAAGACCCTAGATATCAACAAAAAATGGCGGACCCCACAACCACCAAAGCCTGTGGGCCCAACTCGTCCTCCTCCTCCTGTGAGAGCTCTCTGGCCGCTGCCACAGTGCCAGGGCCCAAACCCTCCATCTGCTGTAGGTGAACCAAAAACAACTGATAGCAGATCTCAGTGGTATGTGTCGGGTCCCTGCTATAATAGCAGCAACATTCACAAATTTTTACAGAACAAGCAGGAACCCAGTGTGCCTGTAGCTTTCTCTGTTTCTGTTTTATCACGTGATAGAAAGTCTATGGCCTTCTCAAGCTGAAGGGCTAACTCATCTAATCTGCAGCCTTTTATGCATCAAACTAAGACCGCTGTAAATACACAAAGCACTGCCATCAAGTAAGCATTTTTAAACATTCGCTTGCTCAAAAAAAAATCAATAATAATTTCTAATAAATAACTTAATAACCACAAACAACCTGGATTTTATGTTTCTAAATGAATCATGGCTAGAAGATCGCTGCAGTACAACAGTCATCAATGAAACAACCCCTTCTAACTTTAATTTTATGAGTGTCTGCAGAACTGTTTGGAGAGGTGAAGGCCTAGCTGCTCTATTTAAAGATGTCTATCAATGCAAGCAAGTGTCATTTGGTGATTACTTGCCTTTTGAATAGGGTGTCAGGAGAAATGGGCAGGATTCAAATGCGGGTTTACACAAGGCTTTATTTAAGCAGAGGAGTCAGAGCGGGTGAGTCACGTTCACTGGATTACTCGTAGTGACTGGATGAATAGTCGAAGCTTATGAATCACAGCCGATGAGTAACGCTTCACGGTAATTCGTATGACCGCTGAGACCGGAGAGATGAGGACAGGAAGTTTCCAAGAGCTCTGCGCTTTGTAAGAACAGGGGGCAGAGAAATCAGCTAGACACACTGGAGCCTGAGGACAAGACATGACAAAGGTGAGTGCCAAGAACAGCTAGAAGATCCGAGCTAATGAAACGAGTAACAACAGTCTGACAATAGACAGAGAACCACAGGGAATGATAAAGGGAAAAAATTAGAAGAACATAGAAAACAGGTGGCGAGCAATTAAGGTTCACAACACAGAAACAAGAAGGGCGGGGAAAACTCAAACAGGTAGACGCGATGAGCTGACAAGTGATACAAACACACACACACCAAAAAGGCAGGTGATTAGACCCGAGACCCAACAGTACCCCCCCTCCCAGGAGCGTCACCTGACGCTCTAGGAAGGGCCCTACCTCGATGCCGCCTGAAGTCCTCAATCAACGAGCGGTCCAGAATGTCCCGGGACGGCACCCAGCACCTCTCCTCTGGACCATACCCCTCCCAGTCCACAAGATACTGAAACCCCCTGCCGCGGCGCCGCTCATCGAGTAATCTCTTAACCGTATAGGTAGGAGATCCATCCACAAGACGAGAGGGCGGGGCGGTGGGCCGACTACAAGCAGGATTAAGGGGGGAAGAGAACACCGGCTTGACCCTGGAAACATGAAACACCGGGTGAACCCGACCAAAAGTGGGAGGGAGCTTGAGCCTGATCGCCACCGGACTAACCACCTTGGTGATGCGGAATGGCCCAATGAATCTGGGTGCCAGCTTACGAGAAGGCGCCCGGAGAGGCAGATCCTTGGTAGAAAGCCAACCCGCTGACCACACACATAGGCAGGAGGAGAGGATCGGCGACGATCAGCTGCGGTCTTGGTTCGGCCAGAGGTTTGGATCAGAATCCTCCTGACTTTCTCCCAGGTGCGACGGCAGCGCTGGACGAAAGCCAGGGCGGATGGAACCGCTGCGTCGGGTTCCTGTGACGGGAACAGAGGTGGGTTATAACCAACAGAACACTCAAAAGGAGACATACCTGACGCGGCCACCGGAAGAGTGTAATGAGCGTATTCTGCCCAGGAAAGCTGCTGGCACCAGGAACTCGGATTGTTGGATGCTAGACAGCGGAGCATTCTTCCTAGATCCTGGTTGGCCCGCTCACACTGCCCATTGGTCTGGGGATGAAACCCTGAAGACAGACTTGTAGAGGCCCCAATCTGTCTACAAAATTCCCTCCAGAACCGGGAGACGAACTGGGGACCCCTATCAGAAACCACATCCACCGGAAACCCATGGAGACGGAAGACGTGGTCCACCACCAGTTGGGCGGTCTCCCGGGCGGAGGGCAGCTTGGGCAGGGGGATAAAATGAACAGCTTTGGAAAAGCGATCCACCACCGTGAGAGCAACAGTGTTACCCTTCGACGGAGGAAGCCCAGAGACGAAATCAAGGGCAATGTGTGACCAAGGACGGGAAGGGACAGGGAGAGGGGTTAGCAGACCATCAGGAGGACGATTGACCGGCTTACTTTGGGCACATGTGGGGCAGGCCAACACAAACTGTCTAACATCGGCGGCCACAGTAGGCCACCAGAAACGCCGTCGGATGTAGGGGTGTGACGGTTAGTATATAACCGTGAGACCGGCGGTTATAGTTGAACACCGTCATTAGAACTTTATAACCGCCAAAACCGTGTCACTAAATTATTTTTTACAAACATTTTTTATCAAAAATTATTTTCATTTTTTAGATAGGATCATCAGATGCGCAATATATCGGGAGACATGGTTTTTACCACTTAATGAAGTTTTGTAAATCGTCAGACATGATATTTACCACTTCATTAAATTTTGCTTTGTAGAAAACCTTTCTTAAAAACGAATTTCGTTTTGAACAAATTTTATCTTAATTTTAAAAGATGTTTCATCAACCAATTGCATGTATTTTAATAAATAAAAAGCAAATATAGCAGACAATGATAACCGTGACATGGAAGCACCAGCGCGCCGCGTTCACTTGCACTGCACTGTGAACTAGAGCGCATCTCATCGTAAATGAAACTCAGCGTAGGCCTATGCCTCATACTCTAGCATTAAATATTTTTGCTGCATCCTTTCCAGAACAGACAAAGGCTTTTTTTTTTTTTTTTTTTTTTTTGCGGCTCGCATCAGCAAAGCATAGACCGCAAAACAATCAGCGGATGGCGGGCGGGTGCGGCTTTGAAATTTGCTCAAAAAACTTTGGCGCGGATGATGAGTTTTGTGACAGATCTCCTTAATAAACGGAGGTCTGAAATCTCTGCCCCTTTACCGATCAGTGCGCGCGCTGAAACGGAGTTAACCCGCTATCTCCAAGATCAACCAATTGACTCTACGGCAGATCCACTAGCATGGTGGCGAGACAATATGAAACAAAATGAAACACGCTATCCCCGCCCCCCCCCCCGCCCCCCGACGGTTATGTTATGAACCGTCACATTTGACTCACGTCATAACCGTCATCACCAATTCTGAAACCGGCACACCCCTAGTCGGATGGCAGACAACGTTCTCCGAATACCTGGATGGCAGACTAACCTGGACGAGTGACCCCACTCAAGGACCTCAGAGCGCAGCGCAGCCGGCACCGGCAACCTGCCCGCCGGGCACTCTCCTGGCACCTGCACCCCTCGACTGGCCTCCTCAACTCGCTGCTCGATACCCCATGAAAGAGCCCCGACCACCACCCCCTCAGGAAGGATGGCCTCGGCCGCAACCTCCCCCCCTGGAGCACCGAACAGACGAGAGAGGGCATCGGGTTTGGTGTTCTTAGAGCCCAAGGCCAATCGTACCGCCAACAGTTCTCTATTGCCGATGTCGTAATTATGTTCTGCAGGGCTGAGACGACGAGAGAAGAATGCTCAAGGGTGGAGCTTCCCATCGTGGAGGGAACGCTGAGATAGAACTGCGCCAACCCCGACGTCCGAAGCATCAACCTCAACAATGAACTGGGCCTCAGGATCTGGAACCAACAGAACAGGTGCAGAGACGAAACGGGACTTTAAAATGTCAAAGGCTACCTGCGCCTCCCGGTTCCATCTGAAGGACACCTTAGTGGAGGTTAAGGCTGTGAGCGGTGCAGCGATCTGACCAAAATTTCTGATGAATCACCGGTAGAAGTTGGCAAAACCCAGGAATCGCTGCAGAGCCTTCTGGGAGTCAGGGACCGGCCACTGGGCGACAGCTTCAATCTTAGCGGGATCTGGCTTGATCCCCTCCGTAGAAATAATGTGGCCAAGGAATGTAACTGACTCAGCGTGGAATTCGCACTTCTCCGCCTTGACAAACAACTGATTTTCTAGTAACCGCTGGAGAACCCGTCTGACATGCTGGGTGTGTAACTGGAGAGAAGGGGAGAAAATCAAGATATCATCCAAATACACGAAGACAAATTGATTGATCATGTCACCCAACACGCTGTTGACGAGTCTCTGGAAAACGGCTGGAGCATTGGTAAGACCAAACGGAAGAACCAAGTACTCGTAGTGTCCCGAAGGAGTGTTAAACGCCGTCTTCCACTCATCCCCCTCCCGAATGCACACCAAGTGGTAGGCCTTGCGCAGGTCTAACTTGGTGAAGACGCGAGCTCCCTGTAATAATTCAAAAGCAGAAGACATTAAAGGTAGGGGGTACCTGTTCTTAATAGTAATGTCATTCAAACCTCTGTAATCAATACAGGGGCGCAGGGAGCCATCCTTCTTCTGAACAAAGAAAAAACCTGCACCAGCGGGAGAGGAGGAATGGCGGATGAGCCCAGCTTGAAGTGACTCACGTATATATTTGTCCATGGCCTCACTTTCAGGACCCAAAAGGGAATATAAACGACCCTTAGGCGGAGAAGACCCCGGGAGAAGATCAATGGCACAGTCGTAGGGGCGATGCGGGGGTAGTGAGGTGGCCCGGGCCTTACTGAAGACTGCCCGAAGATCATGGTACTCCGCAGGAACACCGGGCAGGTCAGAGGGATCCTCCTGAGGAAGACAAGACACAGAGACAAGAGGAAAAACAGCACCCAAACATGACACGTGACAAGACTGACTCCAGGCTAACACGGAATTGTTGACCCAGTCAATGTGTGGATTGTTTTTCTGTAGCCATGGGTGTCCCAGAATTAAAGGGGCCTTAGGGGAATCAATAATAAACAGCTCAATCAGCTCGCTATGGCTATCAGCAATATGAAGGTTTATCTTGGGGTGATTTGAGTGATGGTGGTAAGGGGACGGCTAGCTAATGACAATGCTGATACGGGACTAACCAAAGGAATAAGCGGTATTCTCCAACGTTGAGCAGAAGCAGCATCGATGAAGTTCCCCTCAGCCCCTGAATCCACAAGGGCGAGTCCAGCGTGAGATTGGCTCTGGACGGAGAATTGGAACGGCAGCTGAGTCCGTGCAGCAGGAGAACTTGAACTAAGAACCGTACCCACCAGGACACGCCCCCGACGACAGACGCTCCTGCTTCTGTTGTGGTGTAAGCCGTAAACGATCCAACTGCATGGGCTCCTTCTCCGAGGGCTGTCGGCCGGCTGAGCTGGCTGAAGAGGACTCTAGGTGGCGCCACAGAGCGGGAGTTTGCCGTTGTTTGCGGCGGCGGCTGAGACGGCCCTCAATACGGAGCGTGAGACTAATGAGGTTATCCAATTCCCGCGGGAGCTCTATGGCCGCAAGTTCATCTGAAATGGCGAAATCCAACCCCTCAAGAAAGCGGGCGCGCAGGGGATGATAAAGGGAAAAAATTAGAAGAACATAGAAAACAGGTGGCGAGCAATTAAGGTTCACAACACAGAAACAAGGAGGGCGGGGAAAACTCAAACAGGTAGACGCGGTGAGCTGACAAGTGATACAAACACACACACACACACACCAAAAAGGCAGGTGATTAGACCCGAGACCCGACATAGGGATTGTGTTTAAACGCATTCTGTTTATCACTATTTACAGACCTCCAAAATACTCTTATTGCAGGGCATTTTAATATTCACATAGATCATGCAGAAAACAAAACTACAAAAGTAATGATAACTGTTTTAAACATTTTTGACCTGATTCAGCGTGGACATACTCTAGATTTACTCATCAGTAAACATTTCATCCATTGTAATTAAAGACGTTGCACTATCTGATCACTTCTGTATTTTCTTTTATATATCTTTTATATATATATATATATATATATATCAGGACAGAATCATGGCAAGCACTAAGTACCAACTCTACCATTTCCATGGGAGTTGCCCCTGGGAGGCTTCGACGGCTGTCTGTGACAGTACCCCTTACGGCCAAAAGGCCTAAGCTACATACCCAACTTAATTGTTAGGGCCTCGGCCCAGGGTAGAGCTGAAGGCTTGGAATTAGGAGAGATTCCTTTAAAAGGATACGGCTAAGAACCTAGCATTGTACCAAGTCTTGCCTGTCACACAGGGGCTACCGCTAGCTTACGCATAAGCTTGCAGAAAGAGCTGTCTCAACAGTTCTCTAGTAGCAACACCTCTGTTTAGATAGGTATCCGAGGACACATAGGTGGAGGGGCGCCCAAGATGAACGGGGCTTTTACCAACTCAAGAAAGGGCACGAAGCAACCACGCGAAGCCCTCACCATATATGATTTTAGAAAGAACGCAGAATACTAGCGTGCAAACTTACCACAGTGTGAATTTCAGAAAGTGTGCAAAGACTACACGTGCACACTTACCATAGCATGGATTTTCAAATACTGTTCTAAGGAGGGGCTTTCGTGGCACTCCGATAGAGCAGCTCATAGATGTAATGTTGCATCTCAAAACAGTTTGATTGAAAGTCATCAACTCGATCTATGGAAACAATACTGGAGCGCTCTGGGGAAAAAACAGAGAACTCAGTCTCATACGAGAGGAGAACTCCGAGCTCAGCTTTTTTGGAAAAAGGGGAGCGCTGTTAAATTACCAAGAGAATAACCCAAATAGCCCCGCATGTTGAGGGAAGCGATGCTTGAGGTGTATAAACAAATACACACTGGCTGAATGGAGCCCAAGGAACCAAGGTCTAATCATCTCAAGAAAGGGAACGAAGCGGAGCGCGTAACCCTTATCGTATAAGATTTCAGAAAGTTTGCAGTGTTTTGCGTGCAAACTTACCACTTGTGTATTTTTAGAAAGTGCGCAAAGTGTTCATGTGCACACTGACCACCATGTGGTTTTGAGAAAGTACACGAAGCTTAGCGTGTATTCTTAAAGGTTCCTAAGCATCGCAGAGGTGCTGAATCTCAGGGGAGAGGCAAGCTCAATTTTACAAACCTCGGGCGAGGGGAGCATCATCTGAGGTAGCATATACAAGAAGACTTCTGTAACTGCCACCTCCACTTCCCGGTAGATGCGACAGCACCCCTAAGCGGCCAGGAGACCCCTCGGGGTGACCTGGCCATACATCCATGAAATTCCCTGCAGTGCTGTGCCACGCCTGATGATCAAGGAGGCTCTCTCAGAAACCTGTAATCTCAGCCGCCTAATACCGGAACATGAAGCCGGATGGCTGCTGCTGGCAAATGTTTAGTAAACACTGTAACTGAGCACTGCAAAGGAAACACACAAAGTTTATTTGTAGACACGTAACCAGCAGCAATTAAATACACATAAGTATATACAGAGAGGGTTACATTTACTCACCCACCCTCTTACGCCCGAGCCCCACTCAAGGGGTGCCTCCTTTTAGTCTGGACCATCAGTCAGGTGGTTGCTATGGACATAGAACCATAAAAACATTATAGGTCCAGGATAGGAGACTGTTATGCGAGAGGTTTCCACCTAACCTCGATCAGGTGGAGAGCTGGTGGTTACAGGGGAATTAGGAAGGGGAGGATAAAAGCAGAAGTTAACCCTCTGATGTCTATTAACGCATATACGCGTTATGAGGCTATTTTCTCTTGTTAACCTCTTAGACTCCAGAGGGTTAAAAATCCCCAAAGGGAACGATTAGATACCTCGGTATCACTCCAATTAGGACGAGAACGCTGCCACATCTAGATCATACCCCTTAGGTTCTGCTTACCTCCTCGTTACCCACGATTCCTCTAACCCCTGCCCGCAGGTGGGGGAGGAGCTTGAGTTGCGACACTAGCCTTCTGTACCCATCTTTGATCCTCAGATCGAGACAGACCAGGACACCCATATTGTTTGGGCTCAGACTTGGACCTTCGTGGAACGAAGGATCTGAAAGCAGCAGATCGCACCTTCGTCTCCCTGAATTTCTCAAAATCGCCATCTCAATGGAAATACTGAAATGTTCAGAAGCTGAAACCTGAGCATCGAGCAGAAAGTATTTTCTTTCCTCCCGATGTCTGTTCATCCACAGATGTCTCTCCGCTGCCACCGTGGCCGCCATAGTCCTGCCCATGGCGGCAGCGGCCTGCTTGGTAGCACGGAGAGAGATCCATGGTGCGGCGCAGCTCAGCTACCTGATCAGAAGCAGGCCCCTGTCTCTATCCAAGTCTCTTAGCAGATCAGTCTGATATGCTTGAAGCACCAGCATTGTGTGTAATAATAATTGATACAACTATTAATGATAAGGTATTGTAAAGCTGCCTCTGACATCCCTCATGGCCATGGCATATGATAGACCCCCGTCAGCATCAAGTTGCAAGGTGTTATTAAGGTGAGGTTATTAAGGTGAGGGTCACCAAATCCAAACCCATTCCCAGCCGTCCCAGACATGCCACGCTTACCCTGTCTTGTGTTTTTTTTTTTTTTTTTTTTTTTTTTATAAATATGGCTGCTTTCATTGTTATACTCACGATATGTTTGTCAACTAGTGTGTACTGCATTTAAAAAAGTATGGCGTGCAACATGGAGCCAGGCCAGTGCAAAGCCCAAGCTGCCACGCCCACACCACACTTACCCTATGTGTTGTTTTTTTTGTGTTTTTTTTTGGTTTGTTTTATGGTCCAAATGACTGTGTGTGCACCTCATCTGACATGTGATGTATTAAAACAGCGAGACAAGTGCTGAGCCAGCCGGAGACGAGAAATCCCAGGTTAAAAAGTACAAGCTGGAGGGCGAAAGTATTTTATATATATATATATATATTTAATAGTTGGTGTTGTTACCTCTTACATGTGCATTATAATTTTCGGGAACCGAGTTAAACATAAATTGTAACCATTAATCTCCAAGTACGGCTTCCCTGGGAAGGCCAAACAAAGATGACTGGACTCCGAGATTAAATTAACAGCGTTTCAACGACATGGCGACAAACACAAATGCAACTCTTCCTCTTCTCCGTTTACCCTGTACATGCTCTCACTTAGTCAAATAATGAGAAAGAATTAGTTGGAATCAGCTTCCAGAAGAGATCAGATGTGCTAAAACATTACCCACTTTTAAATCTAGCATTTATTGAATGAGTTGTGTAATGTCCAAACTGATAGCACTATATTTTATGTTTTGCACTGTTTTTTTAGAAAACTGAGGAACGACATTAGTTCAACAGAATTTGATCTGCATTTGTTGAAGCAATAGATTGCATTGTCGCTTTGGAAGGTGGGGAATGACCCCTGACAGACCTGCGTAAGCTGTCCAGATCCGGGAGAGGCCATCGGCATTCGTGTTGGCGGCTCTGGCTCGATGGCGAACTTCAAAGTGGAAGTCCTGGAGCGCTAGGAACCAGCGAGTCACCCTGGCGCGGGCCATCCACTGTAGGGGTGCGTGGTAGGTTACCAGGGTGAACTTACGGCCCAGGAGGTAGTATCGGAGCTCCAGGACTGCCCACCTGATGGCCAGGGCTTCCCTTTCCACGGCGGCGTACTTCTTCTCGGCTGGGGAAAGCTTTCTGCTGATGTAAATGATTGGATTCTCCTCACCTTCTTGAATTTGGGAGAGTACCGCTCCCAGTCCTGTGTCGGAGGCATCCGTCTGCAGCAGGAAGGGGCAGCTTAAGTCCGGGGCGCGGAGAACAGGCGAGGACGTGAGTGCTGCTTTGACCTGGGCGAAGGCCTCTTCCGCCGACGGTGTCCAACATACTTTCTCCGGCTGCCCCTTCCTAGTCAGGTCTGCCAGGGGGGCGGCTAAAGAGGATAAGTTGGGGATAAAATATCGGTAATAACCCGCCAACCCCAAGAAGGCTCATACCTGGGTCTTTGTCCGGGGTCTTGGGGCGGCGTGGATGGCCTCAAGTTTCTTGTCCTGCGGCCGGATGAGACCTCGGCAGACTTGGAAGCCCAGGTACTTGGCCTCAGAGAGGGCTAGGTGGCATTTTCGGGGGTTGGCGGTAAGCATAAGTAATAAGCAATATTTTAAAATCTATACAATGTTTGATAGGGAGCCAATGCAGTGTTGACAGGACCGGGCTAATATGGTCATACTTCCTGGTTCTAGTAAGAACTCTTGCTGCTGCATTTTGGACTAGCTTTAGTTTGTTTACTAAGCATGCAGAACAACCACCCAATAAAGCATTACAATAATCTAACCTTGAGGTAATAAATCCATGGAGTAACATTTCTGCATTTGACATTGAGAGCATAGGTCGTAATTTAGATATATTTTTGAGATGGAAAAATGCAGTTTTACAAATGCTAGAAACTTGGTTTTCTAAGGAAAGATTGCGATCAAATAGCACACCTAGGTTCCTAACTGATGACGAAGAATTGACAGAGCAGCCATCAAGTTTTAGACAGTGTTCTAGGGTATTACATGCAGAGTTTTTAGGTCCTATAATTCACACCTCTGTTTTTTTTTCAGAATTTAGCAGTAAGAAATTACTCATCATCCAATTTTTTTAATATCATTCTATGCATTCCATTAGTTTTTCAAAATGGTGTGTTTCACCGGGCTGCAAAGAAATATAGAGCTGAGTGTCATCAGCATAACAGTGAAAGCTAACACTATGTTTCCTGATGATATCTCCCAAGGGTAACATTTAAAGCGTGAAGCGTATCGGCCCTAGTGCTGAGCCTTGAGGTACTCGATACTAGGGGTGCTCCGATCACGATCGGCCGATCATTAATGCGCATTTCATCAGTAAAGCCGGTTTTTCTAATCAGCGGTTAATTCCATCAGGTGCGTGATTTCACATAGAGCAGCTGTTACTACACAGAGCCGTTGTTAACTGAGAAGATGCTGCACTTGTGATTGACATGATACATCTTCATTCACTGCTACGAACTGATGGGAGTCATATAAGTACGATTCAAACTATGTTAAAGCACTTCCATTAATTCCAACAAAGTGTTCAATGCTATGCAAAAGAATGTTGTAGTCAATTGTGTCAAACGCAGCACTAAGATCCAATAAAACTAATAGAGAGATACAACCATGATCAGATGATAAGAGCAGGTCATTTGTAACTCTAAGGAGAGCAGTCTCAGTACTCTGATACGGTCTAAATCCTGACTGGAAATCCTCACATATACCATTTTTCTCTAAGAAGGAATATAATTGTGAGGATACCACCTTTTCTAGAATCTTGGACAGAAAAGGGAGATTCGAGATTGGTCTATAATTAACTAGTTCTATGGGGTCAAGTTGTGGTTTTTTGATGAGAGGCTTAATAACAGTCAGTTTGAAGGTTTTGGGGACATATCCTAATGACAAAGATAATTGTCTGAAGAGGATCTATGACTTCTGGAAGCACCTCTTTTAGGAGCTTAGATGGTATAGGGTCTAGCATATATGTTGTTGTTTTAGATGATTTAACAAGTTTATACAATTCTTCCTCTCTTATGGTAGAGAATGGGTGGAACTAGATCTGCCTCTGTCAGAAGGAGATGCATAAACGAGAACACAAGTGTACTATTTATGGAGGCTATATCTTTAACACCAAGTATTTCTGAAGATTCTGTTGATATTCTCATTGATTACTTTATCTCAAAAGTTAAGAATGTTATTGATGATATTGCTCAAATAATAGTCAGTAAGAAAACAGACAGAAATCAGTTTGTAGAAGATCAACAGCAGTTCAAACTTTGAAAAGACAATGCAGAAAAGCCGAGCGGATGTGGCGGAAGACAAAACTTGAAATTCACTATAGCATCTATAAAGACAGGCTTCATGCTTTTAATGTGAAACTAGCCACAGCTAGAGAGAATTTCTTCTCAAACCGTATACACATTAACTTAAATAACACTCATACTCTTTTTGCAGCTGTTGAGAGACTGACAAACCCCCCCAAGTCAGATTCCCAGTGAAATGCTATCAGACAGCAAATGCAATGAGTGTGCTTCCTTCTTTTCTGAGAAGATCATCAATATCAGGAAGGAGATTAGCACATCCTCAAGTAATGCAGAGGTCAGACAGATTCGGCAACAATATAAAAAAATACTGTTTCTATTTTAGAAACTATTGATAGCAAAATTCTGGAAGACATAGTGCAGCACCTAAAATCGTCAACCTGCTGTCTTGACACACTTCCCACATCTTTTTTCAAAAGTGTGCTTAACTGCTTAGAAGCAGATCTTTTAGAAGTGGTGAATGCCTCATTTCTTTCTGGCCTTTCCAAACTCCCTAAAAACTGCAGTTGATAAGCCCCTCCTGAAAAAGAGCAATCTTGATAACACCATTTTGAGCAATTTTAGACCAATATCTAATTTTCCTTTTATAGGCAAAATTATAGAAAAGGTAGTTTTTAATCAGATGAACAAATACTTAAACTCAAATGGATACCTGGAAAATTTTCAATCTGGTTTTCGACTGCATCACAGCACAGAGACAGCACTCATTAAGATAATAAATGATATTCACTTAAATTGGGACTCTGGCAAAATATCAGTACTGGTATTGCTAGATCTCAGTGCTGCGTTTGACACTGTCGATCATAACATACTACTAGAAAGACTGGAAAACTGGGTCGGGCTTTCTGGGATGGTACTCAAATGGTTCAGGTCATACTTAGAAGGGAGAGGCTATTATGTGAGTCTAGGAGAGCATAAGTCTAAGTGGACGTCCATGACATGTGACTTTCTGGGATGGTACTCTGGGACTTTCTGGGATGGTACTCAAATGGTTCAGGTCATACTTAGAAGGGAGAGGCTATTATGTGAGCCTAGGAGAGCATAAGTCTAAGTGGACGTCCATGACATGTGGAGTCCCAAAAGGGTCAATTCTTGCACCGCTCTTGTTTAGCCTGTATATGCTTCCACTAAGTCAAATAATGAGAAAGAACCAAATTGCCTATCACAGCTATGCTGATGATATTCAGATTTACCTAACCTTATCTCCAAATGACTAGAGCCCCATTGACTCCCTCTGCCAATGCATTGATGAAATTAATAGTTGGATGTGCCAGAACTTTCTTCAGTTAAACAAGGAAAAAACTGAAGTCATTGCATTTGGTCCGTAAGTCCGGAATCTAGGTGTGATTCTGGAGACAGACCTTAGTTTCAGTAGTCATGTCAAAGCAGTAACTAAATCAGCATACTATCATTTAAAAAACATTGCAAGAAATAGATGTTTTGTTTCCAGTCAAGACTTGGAGAAACTAGTTCATGCCTTTATCACCAGCAGGGTGGACTATTGTAATGGGCTCCTCACCGGCCTTCCCAAAAAGACCATTAGACAGCTGCAGCTCATCCAGAACACTGCTGCCAGGATTCTGACTAGAACCAGAAAATCTGAGCACACCAGTCCTCAGGTCCTTACACTGGCTTCCAGTTACATTTAGGATTGATTTTGAAGTACTTTAACTCGTATATAAGTCACTAAATGACCTAGGACCGAAATATATTGCAAATATGTTCACTTAATATAAACCTAACAGAGCGCTCCGATCACTAGGATCGAGTCAGTTAGAAATACCAAGGGTTCAAACAAAACAAGGGGAGTCCGCCTTTAGTTACTATGCTGCCCACAATTGGAATCAGCTTCCAGAAGAGATCAGATGTGCTAAAACACTAGTCACATTTAAATCTAGATTCAAAACCCATCTGTTTAGCTGTGCATTTACTGAATGAGCACTATATTTTCACTGTTTTTTTTTAATGTAAAATAATTTTCTGTTTTTAAAT